>NW_027211748.1:21775000-22381666 GCF_022749685.1 Semicossyphus pulcher | reverse complement strand
TAAACATTATACGCTACACCCTTCTCTGATGATGTAAATAATATAAACCAGAGTCGCACGTATTGTACATTCAAAGCATTCATTACTCATGTGCTGAACACAGAAAACATCTTGTAAACACTTAAAAAAAAAAAAGGACAACCGTTGGAAAACTCAACTCATCATTATCGCTTAAAAATGTTATTAACGACATTTTCACAACACCTATTGTTGATTAACAAGACTGAGAGTCTGCAGCCATGCTGGCAGACATAAGAGGCTGTATGTATAGCTGTGTCTTCAGCTGATGAAGATATTTCAGTCTGGATCCACACTGTCGGATTCACTGTCTGTACCTTAGCCTGGTGCCTCGAGGTCAAAGGTTAGCACACAAATCTCATAACCTAAGGCTTGTAGGTTCAACATTTCATTTGGCAAGTATCGATACAGGTACAACCTGTGTGAAGTTTGATCTGCGAACAGGAATAGCACTAATCTCCTGATTAGATTTAGATAATCCTTTAATAATCCTACAGGAGGGAAATATGCAGTGTTACAGAGACAGCGAAGAAGGAACAGTAAAAAAAACACGATATTAAAAAGAAATCTAATCAAATATGAATATTGAATATTTATACAATAAATATTTCAAACAAAACAAAAGTTACTATAGTTTTTTTAAAGGCATTTCCACAGAGATCAATAATTTATTTATTTATTCTCTCTACTGGATCTGTTGCTGAAAGGCTACTAAATGTGATGCCGTGTTAACGCGCACTGATGATTTAACCAAAATGATGCCCCCACCTGCTTCTGTTAAATAAGATACAACTTTATTTATCCCGAAGGAAATTATAGTGCCAGATCCAGCTCCAAAAATATACAGTACAATTAGAGAGATACAAAAAACAACTCAAATACAAAGTTGATCAAAATCAAAGTGAAAATATAAAGTGCATGTGTTAATGCAAAGAGACTGCCTGATAGAAAAACAATATTACAATAGTTATTTACAGAAGTAGGCCGGAAGTAATGTGGGGCCCCGTCTTTTTTAAAGCCAAAAACGTGAACAAACTACTTCCATAAAGAAGAAAATTTAAAAAGGTAAAAGACGACGAGGAGCGACGTCCGGGACGGCGCCAGAAGTAAATGTGAAACGTGAAAATCTCGCTGTACTGAGGCTGAAACACCACGCGTGTTACATCATCTAGTGCAGGGTCAGTATAGGTCAGTAGTCGCAGCTTGACAGGAGCAGCACAACACTGAGTTTATCAGCTAATGATGGTGCTGTAAGAGGGCAGGCAGTGTTTCTAACATCTTCTTGCTTGTACAATTTTTCCAATGTACACAATTTTTATCTCATCATTAAATTGATCCATGTGCTCTGGCCTCAAGTGCTCTGGTTTATGTCTTACATCCTTACAGCCACTAGGTGTCTCTCAAAGACAAAACATTAGGGGCATTTGGCCTCAGTGTCTTATTTATTTTTAAATTACTGATTCCAGTGGTAATGTTTTTTAATATATATAGTACAGAAAAAAACAGACACAAATGAATAGCACGTTATATTCCCATGTATATGTTTTAACTTTCAAAAATAACACAATAGAGTGACAACAGATAAGTCTTCTAAGCTTAATTCTTCAAGGCCTCAAAAAGAAGATGTACGTGAAGAGTAACAATTTAAAGTACTAACAAAAGGAAATGTGCCACATTGAAATGCAAAGAAAGCTACTAGCAGCCTGTTGCATCACAGTTGATTTTAACACAAGTCCCGCCTCTGACTAAGCAAATAGCCAATCATAGTTTAGTAATCAGTTTATAAAGGGGGCCCAGGTCACCCCTCTGGATCCGGCCCTGTTCTAACTCACCAGTATTTTCCTGCTCTAAAGACAGTTTCTTCTTTCAGCATCTGCAGTCGACATTTCTGTTGTGTCTGGTACAGACATCCTGACAAACATAAGTCCATAGCTTCGCTCTCTTTTATCTCTGTTCGTCCTCCTTTTGAGAACAAAGCTGCTAATTGCTACAATACACTCACTCGCTAGCTCACTTTGTCTTTCTCCAATATCTTCCAGGGCAGGTAGTGTACAGAGCGTTTATTAGACTTGTTCCTGGAAACACCTGCCTGCTGTGCCTAATAACCACTGTAATGAGAGCAGTGAGAGGGAACCAAAACAGCAAACACTAAAACAATTTGCTGAAAGATGCTAAAATACTCAGTAAAGCTGAGGGACACTGTGGAATTAGGTGATAATTCCTTGTTAGTTTGTCAACAATGCAGAATCATGCCGCTTTAATCTAACATCCATCCATCCGTTATCTATACCGCTCATCCTGTTCAGGGTCGCGGGGGGCTGGAGCCTATCCCAGCTGTCATTGGGCGAAGGGTACACCCTGGACTGGTCGCCAGTCAATCACAGGGTTGACACATAGAGACAGACAACCTTTCACACTCACACCCACACATATGGGCAATTTTAGAGTCACCAATTAACCTTACAAGCATGTCTTTGGACTGTGGGAGGAAGCCGGAGACCCCGGAGGGAACCCACACATGCACGGGGAGAACATGCAAGAAAGGCCCACTATAGCTGTGAGGCAACAGCGCTAACCACTGCACCACCGTGCAGCCCTTAATCTAACATACTTTACATAATATACTTTAGGCTTACTTTACATAGCTTCACTTGCACATTGGAAGGTTTTGTGACCATAAGAAACTTGTCAGGTGTATTAGCGCAGTTTGGGTTTTTCTCAGATCCTTTTCAAGCATAATTTTGCATATTTGTGAGACAGCCAGAATTGACGCATCTGGTTTGTGAGGTCATTCAGAAATTCAAAGAATGTAGGTGTAACCTGGGAAAACCAGATGATTCAGACTGAGCCACAAAACAAGGCGTGTGATTTAAAGCTCCTGTAAGGAACTTTCAGTTGGTGTCGAGTTTGGCGCCTCCTGTGGACAAAGACATACCTATTATTTAATTGCTGATCTTGTCGTGTATGTGCGTGTAAGTAGTGTTTTCTGGTAAAAATCTCATCCTGCTTTCTTTTAACATTTAAACATTGAGAGTCTTTGCAGTGGAAAAAGTAAACACAGACAGTTTCACCCACATGATCTCCCTGTCTGACACCTCCCACGGCAGCAGTTTCAGGCATTACAAATAATCATATCGAAATAATCAATCTTGTCGTTGTCATGTAGATGCATCAGTAAACTCCCTCTTAGAAGCAGTTCCCTTTACAAACCAATTACTTCATCAGTTATAACTCCGTCTCTGTCTGCGAAAAGTCCCGAAATCCTTTTAGCTTCCTCAGAGCTGTATTGCAACAGGGAAATGCTTCCACCGTGTCTTTTATGTCACTTCTAATGAAAATATAGAGTAAACAGTCTATCAGAGGGCTGAGGTAGACCAGAGCACTGGTCAGAACACTGGACCAATCCCTGACTAAGTCCTCTGCGTCCGAGTCGTCTTGACCTTTCAGAGAGTAGTACAGGTTCCTGAAGCTGAAGGGGAAGAACAAAACAGTGTACGTCCCCAACACCAGACTCAACACCCCCAAAACTCTCCTCTTGTTCTTCATGTTGTTTCTCATGGTGTTGCTCTTGTTTAAGGCTTTCCACGTGGCTATGAAGAGACCCAGAAGAAACGGGGCAGGGAGGAGGCAGAAGATGGCGAAAACCAAGAAGGGGAATCTGGTGTGGCTCATTAAGTAATAATCCATAGTGGAGAAGGCCAGTGAAAAGATCCACGCGCTAACTGAGATCAGGATGGATAACTTTGCACTATTCTTTGTGTGATACCACACAGGACAGGCCACCATTACATACCTCTCTGCAGAAATCAGCAGCATGAAACTCAGACTGGAGGAAAGGCCCAGGCGGACAAAGAGTCGCGCGACGCAGCGGGCCCTCAGTAAGGGGGGGAAGGCGGGATCAAAATACCTGCTGATGACGAAGACCACCGTGATCCCGATCTGAATGAGATCTGACAGGAGCAGGTTGAGGGCGAAGATCGGTGCTGCTCTGTCCTTCTTGAGGAGACACAGGAGAGCATAGCAGGCCAGGCAGACTTCAGGAAGTCCTACGAGGAATATCACCCAGTCCACGGTGATACCGAGGATATTTGTGTAATAGAAGGGGTCTTCACAGGGAAGTGAGGCGTTTTCATTTACCTGAGTCATCTGGCTGCTGCTAGACACCTGTAGATCAACCATGTTGCTTTCAGCTCTGCAGTTCACAAAGTGAAGTTGTATTATCAGGCGTTAGTTTCCACTGATGATGAGAGATGATGACTAACTTCAGCCGAGAGCTGTGATCATCAGATATTATATAGTGTCACATCCTGTGCACACAAAAACAAACACACAAACTGATCACCCGCAAAGACAAAAAAAACATACAAACTATATCCCTAAATCTACAAAAAATGCTTCCAAGTTAACAATAAGTATCTTGTATATAACTTTAAATGATAGTTAGACACTGACATTTAACTCAGAAACTAACAAAGTATATGTGGAAGAGTTAATTTTGAATGACTTACCTTGCATCTCTGCTTCCCTGAATAATTTAGACCAACAAAATATTCACACCGCTTCCTGTAAGAGCAGTGATGTTATTCACCGTCACATCGTCGAGCAGTCACCTTTGTTACACCCAGTCATGGGAGGAATATGAGGAATTATGCAAACTTTTATGGATATCTGTTTCTGAGAAAAAACACCCCCCCACACTGTAACAGTATTCAAAACCAGGCAAAGCAAGCGAGCCTCACAGAGCAGCAGATAAGCAAATGTTTTCATATCTCTATTGGAAAATTATGTTGCCCAATTATTACACACAATACGCACAAACAATATATGTAATGATGTATGTAATTCAACACAACACATCAAAGTGAGACTGTAATGGAGCTGTTTCTGTCACTTTGTTCAGTCAAGTTTCTAGCAGTAGATCGCATATGTAAGAGTGAAATAGACTCAATTAAAATGTGAATTTCATAGGTTATGATTATTTATTTATTTAAGGTTACATAATCTTGATTAAAAACCTGCATAAAACGGTACATTTTATCCTACAGCTCATTTGACATTTCATGAGTCCTTTTTTGAAGACAAAGTCGTGTAAATTTCAACTACCTCAAATTTCCAGGACATGTTTAGCCTACCTTAGCATGAAGACTGGCAGCAGGGGAATCGGCCTAGGTTCATAAAAAAGTAACAAAATCTGCCTGTTAGAACCTCTATAGCTAAGTTACTGGAGTTTGGTAGCTCGTTCCACCGCCTGGGGACTACTGAGGAGAAGAGTCTAGATAGCAACTTAGGGCCCCGTTGTGATGGGAGTACCAGGCGCCTTTCATTGGCAGAGCGTAGTGGGTGAGAGGGAGTGTAGACCTGGATGAGGGCGATCAGGTAGGCAGGAGTTGTTTTTGTTGCTGTTTTGCAAGCGAGCTGCAGGGTTTTGAATTTGATGCGAACGGCGACTGGGAGCCGGTGGAGAGATATGAACAGTGGAGTGACGTGTGTTGTTTTGGTTTGATTGAAGACCAGTCGCGCTGCTGCGTTCTGGATCATCTGCAGAGATAAATACGACAACTGGTCATGAAAAATGACAACAGGTTGTTCTGTGCAGCGCCAGGCTAGCTGTTTTCTCTCTGCTTTTTGCTAAGCTAAGCTAAGGAATGGCTTACATTTTAAAAGACAGACATGAGAGAGGTGTAGACCTTTTCAAGTAAGAATTTTTATAAGTCGTCAACACCAGGTAACACAATGATCAGAGTTTTAAAGGAGCGTAAAACCGCCTTTCATATTTTATGTTACACAGTAAAATGCCAATGTTAGCTGGGAAGTGGTGACATTAACTCATGTCTAGCAGTAAGTAATGGGTCTGTTTTTCCAGATTTAAATATTCATCATCTTTTCAGTTGCCCATCAATTGGGAAGCAGTGAACGACACATTCGCTTTGCACCACATGCACCCTTCTCTTGACACCTATAGTCCTTTTGGAATGAGGTTGGTCTTGTAATAATGGCAGGCGAGGAAACGCTCACCGGTACCTCTTACACACCTGCTTCACCTCAGGGAGATTCCAAAAACCCCAGAGACCAACCCCAGGCTCTCCGTCATGCGCGCTCACTCTGATACTGCTCACTCTAATACACACAGAAACACAAGCACTCATGCTCACACATGACAAAAAGCTAGATTATAATACTCAAACATAACTACCAGTGCCCCAAACAATCGTGCCCACAGTTATTAATAAAGACTGTCCATTGTACATTAGGCACGCAGTCGAGAATAAAGACATGGATCCCAGCAGCAAAAATAAGTGAACGTATGTATACAGCCTTTCTCTGATGGTAAGCACACAGAACGCTTGTTAACATAAGATCTGATTGGTCCGATACTGTTGATAAAGACTTAGAGAGTTACGCTGTTGTGCCTAGTGCGTACATGTACGCAGCATCTCTCTTGATTTGGAAAGGTAATCGTCAGGTTTGCACTGCGTGTACCCTCACCAAGAATATGGACGCACAGTAGCGTGGGGCAACCCACATTCACATAGCAGCAGAAATCTGTTATTTTTAAATGTTATATTGTTGTTTCGCTGTCTCACTGACATGTGGCACTATCCATGTCATCCCTTTCACCAACATCTATGAAAATAAATTGCGAAAAAAAAAACATTCAAACTATTTTATTCAAACAACATTGTCAAAATAAGACATTAAAACAAGACTTTAAAAAAAGATATTAATTCTTAAGGCCAAGAGCCCCCCCAGTGGCTCAGGGCCCTGAGCACGTGCCCACTTTGCCCATGCAGTAATCCATTACTGGCTAACGGCAGCCACAGTTAGCAGCAGTTAGTGCTTACTTTATCAAAGCTATGGTCTATCTGGAAATCACCTAAATGTTTGAAAGTTGAGGAAGAGAAGCTGGTGTACATCGGAGGGCTAAATTGAAAATGACATTTCAGCAAAGCCGAATCACAGCCGTGCTGATATACAGTACAACAGCACACCCTCTCATGTGAAACTGCCTTAGAGTCAGAATCGGAATTTGTTTTGGTGTTTGGTGCAGAACAAATGAGCACCATGCACGAGGCAGCCATCCGCGGCTATATATATTCAACATATATTAAGAGCAAAGGCTAATCATTGTGCTGTGATCTTAACTGAATACAGTTTTACCTTGAAGTTGTTCAATAATTCCCCCTCCCATCTCAGGGTCATGTGACGTCCCTGAGTCCTGTGCGAGGGTTCAAGCAGAGGCTGATCTGTTGGGATTAGCCTCCACAGCCAGCACACTGTCAGCACACAACGCACACGCTCACCGATGGCCACCGTCTGCAAACATCAGGACAACAACAGGTACGAAATCCACTTTTGTTGTAGATTAACTGATTAATTGTCCTTAACATGAGTTGAGTTGAACGTATGTGCGTTTGTGTTTCAACACGTAAAAGCAGAGCACATGGAGACTTAATCAGGCCAACAAGCTGTCAAGGATGATCTCTTGATCCCCTATGCTTGGGTTCGAGTTAAGTTAACGTTCATTTAGGGTCAGTGTTTCAGCATTTTACCCTTTCTGTGATAAACAGCAGGTCATACTTTACTTTGTGTGCGTTTATATCCACTCAGTAAATCAATATATACGGTTACATGTCACCAAACGGTCCTACTTTACACCAGATTACGTCAAAGAGGTCTTGGATCAGCTTTATCAGGTTATAGTTTTTGTGCAGTCTGTGTATTACTTTGTATTAAGTTGTTGAGGTATTTCTGTTACTTGTCCCCTCTCTGAACACATCTTAGTAACTGGTTATAGTTAAGTGTTCTATATATAGGGCACAGTAGGCGAAAGCCCAGTACACAGGATTACTGGTCTGAGCGCACAGTTGGAGTGAAACAAGGACTTCACACTTGCCAACACCTCAAAACCAGCTGTCAGTTAATTCTCATCAGCATTAGTGCTTCTTACATGTAACAGCAGCATATGTCCTGTGCAAACGTTTTAATTTGGTGCTGCTCAGCACACAGCAAGATGTTTGGATTCATTTAGTTCAGTTTGTTTCGCACAAAATACAAAGCACGTGAGGGAAGTCTAAAAGCACGTGTGTGGGTGTGGTGGAAAGCTGTCAAAAGCTTGGATGGAAACCACACACTTAATATATACATGTATCTATAAGGTGATAAATACATACAAAATCACCAAAACACCATAAACATCAGTGTTAAAAGGATAGTTCTTTTTTTTTAAGATGGGTTGTTTGAGGTACTTATCTACGGAAGCCCGAAGCCGACATGCTTGCATACTTTTTATTTTCTCCTTTTTCCCGTTATAACGAGTAATTTACGGTTGTTTTTAAAGCGAGATCTCGATTTATTTATCTCAAGATAACAACGCTGCACCACTGTAACTTAAGATGATCATCACTCGTATTCTCAGAGTTGCAAATCCGCAAAATAAAAATAGAAAAAGGCTTAACTTACCTCATTAGTGTGGGCAATGGCAGCATGGCATGTCCTGCTCTGTAATATCACAGCAACATGTTGTTTTGTTTTCTAAATCGCTGGAAATCTCTTGAGAAAACAACCAGAAATGATCATAGGAAAATGGAGTAAAAAAAATGTATGGATGCATGTCCGCTTAGAGCAAGCTGTAAAGAGGGTCATGAGAAAAGCAAACTTTTACCACTTAAAGATATAATCTGGAAAATTTTCATGTAAATAAATGTCTGTTAAATCACTATCTAATGAGGTAACACAATGGTGATTGAGCCTATGGCCCACTGATGAAAGTCTTTGCATTTGCAGTGTTACAGACTGGGTGTCTTTCATGGAAAAAACCCCAAGCAGCGCCCACTTAGTGACGTGTTTTCCATCAGCCAGCAGTGGTTGGTCTGCCAGAGAGGGTAGGCGGAGCGAAGCAGCTGCTTTTCCGCTCTCTGCAAGTGTTGCGAGTAAACAGTAATCTACTATGGCTGAACAAACAAAGAAAAGGTTGATGACTACAGATACAACTTCAAAAATAAGTGAAAATCCAAAGAAAAAGAAACAAACTCGACGCTCAGATGAAGGCAAACAGTCTAAAAAGGAAAGCGACCGTCCGCAGGGAAAATCAAGAGTTACAACCGGAGCCAACCGTGGACGTCACACATGAGACACTGTATGGATATCTGGGAAGTGTGCTCCTGCAATTACCGTTTATCACCATAGGTGCCGCCAAAGAGAACGAAACTGAGATCTTTGAGATTACAACTTTAAATAAGTCCTACAAATAAAAAACATTTCAGGTGAAGTGTGTGCTATAGCTTTGAATATTTTCACTGTGTCAGACCGGAGACTAGACCGGCAAGGTCTCAGACGATTTCCATTAGAAGAAACAGGCTGCAGATTTAGAAACGATGCAAATTCAAAAAAGCCCAAAACAAATGCAACGAGTCAAACTTATCTGTGGATCATGTTTTTAAGATTGAATGAATATGCATTTAAATCAATGTGTCTCTGATCATCTCTTGTGTATATGTTGACTGTGCAGTTAGTCCCCGTGTGACAAACATACATCCAGAGCCTTCATCTGCCCACCATGACGTCCGCAGAGGAAGAGCTCACCTGCTCCGTATGCCGAGACTCCTTCAGCCAAGCCCACCCTCTGCCCTGCGGCCACAGCTTCTGCCCCGCCTGCATCCGCGAGGCCTGGAGCGCCCAGGACGAGGAGAAAACCCGCTTCACCTGCCCGCAGTGTCAGGAGGAGCACGGCGAGGTGTTCTGTGACTGCTGCTCAGAGGCAGAGGATGGACAGCAACCGTTAGCTGTCAAGACCTGCCTGAGGTGTGAAGTGTCGCTGTGCGCCCAACACATACAACCCCATCTGGAGAGGCCGGCGTTTAGCACCCACCTGCTGGTGGACCCGCTGATGGACCTCTCCCAGCGAAGATGTCAAACACACATGGAAATATTGCGCTACTACTGCGCGGACGAGAGGGTGTACGTGTGTGGAGACTGTCTGCTGGACGGAGGACACGCTCAGCACAAAGTGAAGGCGCTGAGACAGGTGGAGGAGGATCTGAAGGTCAGCCGGACGACTACACAGACTGTGTGTGTTCATGTTTGTGTGTGCAGGAGTGTGTGGTGGCTCATACATGTGTGTTTCTCCACAGGTTATTCTCCAGACGCTGCTCAGAAAAGCTGAGGAGAAGCTGAGAGAAGGAGAGCGAATACTCAGAGAGCATGAGAACATTGATAACACCATGACTGTGAGTAAAACTGTTTAAACAGCAGGGAAAATATTGTCAAAACTTAATTAAGTGTGAACGGATACAAGGAGTTTAACTCTGGTTTTACTTTACTCTCAATATATAGACACAGAAAAAGACATAAACGTGAGACAAGGACAACAAGCTTAAAAAAAAAATAACAGTCAATATTTAACTACCATCTGGCGACTACCTGGATGTCTACTGATGTAAATATATATATTGAAAGAATGATATATTTATACAGTTTAAAGGACAGTATTTACAGTGCATACAGTGTCCATAGATTCCCGTTAAATGCAATGATGATGCATAATTAAATCGTGGCGTATCCAAACATGAGAATAAATAATATATCTTACAGCAAAGTCCATCCATCCCTTATCTATACCTCTTATCCTGTTCAGTTGTGGGGGGTCTGGAGCCTGTCCCAGCTGTCATTGGGCGAGAGGCGGGGTACACCCTGGACTGATCGCCAGTCAATCACAGGGCTGACACACAGAGACCGACAACCTTTCACGCTCACATTCACACTTACGGACAATTTAGAGTCACCAGTGAACCTAACGAGCATGTCTTTGGACTGTGGGAGGAAGCCGGAGTATCCGGATGGAACCCACGCATGCACGGGGAGAACATGCAAGAAAGGCCCACTTTACGTCTTAACCAGGATTTGAACTAGGAACCTTCTAGCTGTGAGGCGACAGTCCTAAACACTGCACCACTGTGCAGCCCTTTAAATAACAATAAGTTTATTATTTATTCGCTGTTGTTTTGTTAAAGAAGTTATATGATTAAGTGGAATTATTGTTTACAATATTTGTTGCTTTATGCTTTTGTTTTGATAGAACTGGGCAGTTTGGGCACCAGATGGCGCACTTATATCAGTAGGTAGGATAGGATAGGCTTGCTACAGGGAAGGGTTAGTTTTTTACCAGGATAAGGAAAGAAGAAGACGCTGCCGATTTTTGCTTTTCTGCTGGAAAATTGTTCAATAAACCAAAGAACCAAAGAACTTAATTCTTGGCATTCTTGGATGTTTGTGTCCCTGGGTTATTGTACATGCATTTTGAGTTAAATGAGTTTAATGAGAGGCTGCACGGTGGTGCAGTGGTTGCCTCACGGCTAGAAGGTTCCTGGTTCGAATCCTGGTTCGGGCGTAGGGGGCCTTTCTGTGTGGAGTTTGCATGTTCTCCCTGTGCAGTGTGCGGTGAGTATGTGTGAAAGGTTGTCTGTCTCGATGTGTCAGCCCTGTGATTGACGGGCGATCAGTCCAGGGTGAACCCCGCCCCTCGCCCAATGACAGCTGGGAGGTAAATGTTGAAGATAGATCAGTTGTAAATCCTGTCCTATCTGATTTCCGACACACAAAGGATCACATTTAAATCCTTTCCAACAATAACCCTCAGACTGTCCTTGTTCTTTGATGATCTTTGGTTTGATCATCTGACGCAGCACCAACAAACAATCTCTCACGACTCACGGTTTCAGGACTCTCTGAAGCAGGACGACACCCAGGTGGAGCGGCTGGGCTCAGACCTGCAGGTCCAGGTGAAGAAGCTGGTGATGGCTCTTAGAGAGATCACAAAGAGGGAGCGACACCAGGTGATAGAGCGTGTGCAAGAGGACTGCTCCAAGGTGAGAGAGGATATGAGCCAAGCGCTGAGCATCCAGCACTACCTGTCCTCGCTGCTGGCAGAGTCCGACCCCTTCCTGCTCATCTGGGTAAGAGTCGGTGCTGGACATCTCTGACTTACATCACCAGGTTTATTGAGAACTATGTCATGAAAATGCAAATGATTCTGATCATTATAGAAATTTATCATAGATGTCTCTCAGTGTAATTAACTCTTGATGCCGTTGAGCTAATCTGAATATCTAAACCCAACAAATGACAACAGTGGTCTGTTTGTCAGTTCATCACGTTAGTCGAGACTGTTCAAAAGGAGTGGATGAAGCCCACGTGATGTCACCTTATTGTTTATGAACACCCCTTTTGAAGCCTCAAATTCAATTTGGGTGTCGCCATCTTGTTTTTTTGGATGCAGAGGTAACTATATTTCACTTTAAATAGGACCAAAGTTTACAAAATGAACATCATACTGTATTAAATCAGAATTAAAACTTTGAGACTTTGAGAAGTAAAGTCAGGTTTGATTCACTTCTTGGCTTCACTTTTAAAACACTTTCATACAGTCCCTGGTGCAGACTGAAACATTGAATGTTTTTTATCATTCAAGGTCTGAAGATGATGAACGATATTAACTTTGGTGATCCTCTGACTTATTCTCTAGCAACAATGAGGTTGACAATTATTGTTTGGATATCCGTAGAATTTAGTTCAGACACTCATGTTTTCCTCAAGATAAACAGGAAACATGCTAACATGCTAAACTGAACATGCTAAACATCTGTATTGTCAGCGTTGGCATATAGCTCACCTATGGTGAGAAATGGTAATTGCAGGAGCACCCTTCCCAGATATCCAGACAGTGTCGCATGTGTGGCGTCGACGGTTGGCTCCGGTTGTAACTCTTGATTTTCCTCGCTGACGGTCACTTTCCTTTTTAGACTGTTTGCCTTCATCTGAGCGTTGAATTTGTTTCTTCTTCTTTGGATTTTCACTTATTGTTGTATCTGTAGTCATCCATCTTTTCTTTGTTTGTTCAGCCATAGTAGATTACTGTTTACTCGCAACACTTGCAGCAACCAGAAAAGCAGCCGCTTAGCTCCACCTACCCTCTCTGGCAGACCAACCACTGCTGGCTGATGGAAAACGCATCACTAACTGGGCGCCGCTTGTGATTTTTTTAGCGAGAGACGCCACAGACACCCAGTCTGTAATACTGCAAATGCAAAGGCTTTCATCAGTGGGCCAGTGGGATTTAAAAAAATCTACGAGATAATGACTTTATTAAAGGTTTGGTTTCTCATCTGTTGTTCGATAAATACTAAATACACACTACTTGTTTGTATCTTCTATGTGGCATATTTCCCCTCATTAGGCAGAAACCGAGCAAAGAACAATTTTCTTCATATTGCTGTCAACAGAGGGAAAATCAAAGCCTCTGAAAACCTGTTTATACTATTAAATATTAATCAGAGTATTGCACCTCAAAACTGTTTATTTAAGTCATCCAGACTGGAAAACTACCTCAAGAAAAAACTCACTGTTATCAGATCCTGATTTAAATGCTTCTAAATTATGATTAGGGCCCAAATCAGTGAGAAGAGAAGAGACAAAACAGCACGGACTGTTATTTCTTATGAGAAATAACCAGAGCTGGTTAAACCTCTGCTCAAAACGTTGTGTTGATGTAGGACTGAATGTGCTAGTTGTAAGACGCTGATGGAGAAAACAGACTTTCAAGGCCTTTTAAAGTGTCCATTGTTGTCACATAAAGTCAAGTTATCTTCTGGAAAAGAAGAAAAAAGTGTCAGAAAATTCTGTGATTTTGTTTTCTAATCTTTCGTGCTTCTTTCTTTCTAAAAAATGGAATGTAAGAAGGTGTGTATTCAGCGACCTATTAAGCAAATGTTTTATATTCTGCTCAGTAAGAAAATCAACACATAAAATATTCTGAATTGCATTTTTAAGCGGTGAAATATCGCCTTGAATATCTGGAAAATATAAGTACAGAGCCACAGGTTTGTTCATTACAAGTATTGGATAAGTTTATATATTGAGGAGAAGAAATGCTGCATATCTCAGTAATAAAACATCCAGGGTCACAGATGTGCTTGAATAAAGGTGTAGCCTCGTGTTTATTTACTTTCAATGCCGCTCGGCAGATTCACGAGGACATCTGTGAAACTTTCTGTGAATACATCGATTTGTGTCGCCTTTTTCTCAGCTGTCCTTCACTCTTCTTTTCCTCAGGCCTTTCAATCAGATGACACAAAGTGAGTTCACACCAAGTCAATGACACTGTGATGTTGTGTGAGGCTGCGTCCTCCGGTGTGTGGATGTGTGTGTGTGTCGATGCACAGCCTTTGACTGTAGCTACGTATATGAGATAGAAACAGTGAACACAAAGACAGAAATGAATGGGCAAATGAATTAGATCGTTTACTCACAGGGAACACGTGTTGTGCTCTTGTGTTTAGGTTATTAGAAGACCTGAACAGCCCTCTGTTCACCCCTGATGGCGTCAGTCTGGACAGGAAACACATCTTGGAGGACATAGAGAGCAAGTACAGAGAGTTCATCACCGCCACCCTGCGCTGCCTCACCGACCTCAAACGGGAGCTCTGTGAGTGGCACATGGGTGACACACGGCCGCCATGTTTGTTTTCTTTAGGAGTTTGACTTCATGGGAAATTCATTTATTTAATGTCTTCCAGAAAGTTTATAAGATTGATCTCACTCTCATATTCATTCTTTAATAATAAGCTACAACCTGGTTAGCTTAGCTTAGCATAGAGACTGGAAACAGCTTGCTTGGCTAGGTCAAAGTCCCACACATAACCCTCTGTAAAAACACAACATCTTTGCACATTATTAAGTATATGTGGTAATAAGTTAGCATCTATGTTAAGCTAAGCTAACTACACTAAGCTAACCTGCTTCAGGTTTACAGCTTCTGCTTGAAAAAAGGTGTGAAATTCACACAAGAAATTACTAAAGCACCTATTTTAATATATTTACCAACCAGTTTTCTTCCCTCTCACACAGTAACCAGTCCGTTGACTCTGGACACGAACACGGCTCACCCTCTACTGAGCATCTCCGACGACCTTCGCTCAGTGTCGCGGGTTAAAAGCCGTCTGCCCTGCGCTGCTCACCCCGAACGTTTCGACCACTGGCCACAGGTGCTCACCGCCCAGACCTTCTCCTCTGGGACTCACTACTGGGAGCTGGAGGCTGAAGGATTCTGGGATATCGGCGTCTGCTACAGAAGTATTGGACGGAAGGGGAAGGAAGGCAACGCTTTTGGAAACAACAAGGTAAAAATGCAACATATACCGCTTTCCCACCTAAAATTAGCACGTTGACACAGTTTCTTAGACCCGGGAAGACTGACCAAGGATCAAAGTGTTTGCTGCCAATCAATAGTTTCATCTTTAGTTTAAACCAAAAGGCAAAACAGATTCCTCGATTTAAAATGCCTTTGCTTATATTCCAGGTATCTTGGAGCTTAACTCAGCAACACGACAGGAAGCTGGCTGCCTGGCACAACCGCAGGAAGACCCGCCTCACCTACCAGATGACTGGCAAACGAGTAGCCGTGGCGGTGGACTACGGCGCGGGCACCATCACCTTCTCTGAGGTGGGACCGTCCAACAACCTGAAACACATCCACACTTTCTCCACCAGCTTCTCTCAGCCGGCGTGCTTGGGCTTCGGACTCTACAAAGCTGAGCTCAACAGTCACATCTCCATCGTCAAAGTGTGAGGCGGAGGAAAGAGAGAAAATACCACTGATGGGTTAAAGTTAGATCAAATCATGCCAAGACAAAGTAGTGTTGATTTATTCACAGATGTCTGGAAACTTTTGAGGGAACTGTAACCATGAGACTCTCAGATGTTTCTCTGGAGCTCATCTTCGTCCTCGATAAACAGTAAAATCAGAGATCAGGGGAGATTTACATGGACATTATCTCAGCCAGAGAAAAATTACAATGGAGCATTGATAAGTGAATGATTGGATCCAATAAATGGACTGCAAAGAAGACAAAAAGGGACATAAACCGGTACGATTTTAACTGATGATTTAAAGATGTTTGAATGTTGTAAAAGAAGGTTTTAATGGTTGCTATTGATCATTTTTGTCTTATGGTTTGGAAACGTGTCCCATGTTTTCTTAAGCATCACTGCTCTACCTCAGTTTTCTGCTAATTGTTGTTTATACCAAACTGTGTTTGAGGCATCGAGTGTATGTTCATCAGGCTGTTTTAAAGACCCGCTCGAGTGAAACTCAACTGTTTAACATCTCCATGTGGTGTTCTTCATGTGCTATAAGACATATCGGGGACAACATCAGCAGTCATCTCCATGGCTGGGCCTGTCTGATTTTAAACTGCAGTGTATCAAGGACAGGCTGAACAACATGTTTTCAGATTGGCAGATTTGAGACATCACAAACCTAAGGAGCCAATCCCGTTAATGGACGGGGTGACGCTATGCATATCATTATGTGTAACCAATGGCAACCACTTTGGTGATGCGCGAGCCAGCTGTAACCATCGTAATTTTTGCAAACTCACTACTGACTACTAAACGTTAAACTGACAAACTCGATTTCAGTTTCATTCTCTTGGGCTCCCCCTCATGGCGACTGTGGGAGCACACTTCCCAGATATCCAGACAGTGCTGCATGTGTGACGTCCACGGTTGGCTCCGGTTGTAACTCTTGATTTTCCTCTCTGACGGTTGCTTTCCTTTTTAGACTGTTTGCCTTCATCTGAGCGTCGAGTTTGTTTCTTTTTCTTTGGATTTTCACTTATTTTTGAAGTCGTATCTGTAGTCATTTCATCTTTTCTCTGTTTGTTCAGCCATAGATTACTGTTTACTCGTAACACTTGCAGAGACGGGAAAAGCAGCCGCTTAGCCCCGCCTACCTTCTCTGGCAGACCAACCACTGCTGGCTGATGGAAAACACGTCACTAACTGGGCGTCGCTTGTGATTTTTTCCGCAAATGTCACCACAGACACCCCGTCTTTCATCATTTATGCATTCCGATACTCAGAAAAACACTTCTATGAATCTGTATCGGGAGCGCTGGTTAAGCTCAGTGTGTAGAGCAGACGCCTCGTGTACAGAGGCTACAGTCCTCAACGCAGCGGCTGCAGTTTGACTCCCGCCCTCGGCCCTTTGCTGCATGTCAGTCCCCACTCTCTTCCCCCCATATATCCTGTCTCTCTTCAGCTGTCTAATCTAATATGAATGGCCAAATAATAATAATAATAATAATCTATATCTGCTATAGTGTCTCTAAATACGTCTAACTAGCTACATAAAGCATCGAGTTGTAGCTGTTTTCTCCTGAAGGTGTAAAAGCAACAAAAGCAGCATGTGCTCCTTTTAACTCAGCTTTAACAAAACACACAAGGGAACCACTGATTTGACTGGACCCTTCAAAATAAAAGAGGAAAACGCCACTCATGCATTAGCTCGGCTCTTTTTCAGCTCAGATACCCAGTTATCTTCCCATTTTTCTTTACTTCACTGTAAAGGTGAGTGGGCGGATGTAACATAGAGGGTGAGAAAGAAGCGGGAGGAAAGGGAGGTGTAGCTGAGAGAGAGAGAAAGGGAAGGATCAGAGCAGACGCTGGCTCGGCGGCGATCAGACTGACTGCCGTGCAGAGAAACAATGTGACACAGGAACAACAGAACAGAGATTTTTGACTGTTTTACAGACAATCAGCTGGGAGGAAGCAGATCTCTGCTCCTGATATGGAATACAAGATCGCTCAGACGGAAACAGGTGATCATCTTTTTTTAAATTCAATTAAAACAGGAATTTTGCCACACAAAGAAAACCGATCGCTCATTTTAGGACACTTGTTTTACGGTGAATTTTGCAATAATGTGGCTCATTCTTAACGCAGGAAGCAGCTGTCTTTGTGTGTGATGAAATAAGTTAAACTGAAGCTCGGAATAGATGTTTTATACAGGCTGCGACTCATCTTGGTGAAAGATAAATGAATGGTTTTTAATGATTTATTGTTTTGAACTTCAGGGCATCACATGATGTCACGCTTCAGCTTTAATTATTGTGTTTTCAACGAAGAACTTTAAATAAACAAATAATGCAAAAAGCTTTATTTCTATGTTTAGATGTATGAGCATGCGTAAGTGTGAAACAAAAGTGTGTGTGTGAGGGAATGCGTGTAGAGCAGCGTTGGTAGGGAGGAGGGGGATACGTGTACAAGACAGATGGTCACTCAGTGGAGTTGTTCCCCCTCTCCCTCTCTCTTTCTCCCTCCCTCCTGGGTCTGACATCTTTTCCCTGTCACCTCTCCAGACTCTTACCTCAACTGTTTGCTATTTTCCCTGTCTCCTCTCCTCTCCTCAGCATCTTTTATCTTCTCCTCCATCTTTAACTTGAATCTTCACTCACTTTTTCTGCTCTTTAACTTAAAAAAAAACAACCTTTCTTCCCTGTCCCTCCGGCTTCAGCTCTTCTGGTTTCGTGTCGGGCTTTTTGCTGATGAAATCAACTTGAAAGTGCCGAGAGATTTCTGTTGTGATTGTCATTCTGGCCCCTGCTGACACAGCACGCAGGACGCTGAGGGGATTTGGGATTTGAAGGGGCATAAAAAGAGAGACAGCAAGATAAAGAAAGGGGGGATGATTGACGGCTGAGAAGGAGCCTGAGATTTCCCTGTATATTATTTGGTTTTAAGACATCTGCTGGTTCTACTGTAACCTAAACGTAGAAACTAAAACTACTAAGTTAAAGTTTAGAACATTTCTCTTCACCGTAGCATGATTGCTTTCATCCTAAGTTGTCCAAAGTGACACTTCCTCACAGCAGAATCAATCAGAAACATTCAACCAAACATCCCAGGTTCAGCCATGCACCCCGGGTTACTCCCCTCCCACCTCCCCACTCTGCTCCTCCTCCTGATGTGGGGTCCTCTGGAGTCCAGGGGCCAGAATGACACCGAGCCCATCATCCTCGAGGGGAAATGTTTGGTCGTGTGTGACTCCACTCCTTCCTCCGAGCCCGCCGGTAACGCCCTGGGCATGTCGGTCCGCTCCGGCTCGGGCAGGGTGGCCTTCTCCGCCAGCCGCCAGACCAACCACGAGCCCACAGACATGAGCAATCGCACCATGATCATCTACTTTGATAATGTGAGTACGGGACTGTGTTTGTCTGTCTCTAACAGCATAACATAAAGCGCACTCTTAAATTAGAGATCTCCACTGTAGTTTCATGACCAGGAGATTCTATTGTGCCACGATTAAAAAACAAGCTGGTCAGTTTCCTCCACACACCTCCTTGAAGCTGTATTCCCAGTAGTTTGTTGTCAGGAGTTTTATTCAAATGAGATGCACATACGATTAGAGTTCAGAGGAAAAAGTGGGAATAATGAGGTAAACACTGAACTTTAGACCGAGCTGCATTTTCACTGACATTTTGGGCTTTTTGGAAATGGAAATATCAGAATATTGACTCTGTATTTTGGGAAAAGTCTGAGACATAACTGGAAATAAATGGACAGAAAACTGATTCGAGTGACCCTGTGCAGGGTAATCATCTCCCCTGTTTGTCACTCGTCTTCTTGGAGATTTCTTCTACTTCACACCTTATAACCCCTTTCAGAATTTTCTGTATCACGCCCGTCATCTTGCATTTTCCTTGTACTCCTTCTCTTTACTGATGCATCAGATTTTGGTGAACGTGGGGACTCACTTTGACCAAGAGAGCAGCGTCTTCCTGGCACCAAGAAGAGGCGTGTACAGCTTCAACTTCCATGTAGTAAAGGCCTACAATAGACAAACTATTCAGGTACGACCTTGACTACGACACATACTTCACTGCATCAGCGTGCACTCTTTAACCCTTTTATTCGCTCTCACTTAGGTCAGTCTGATGCTCAACGGCTGGCCAATGATTTCAGCCTTCGCTGGGGACCAGGACGTGACCAGAGAGGCTGCCACTAACGCCGGCCTGGTGATCATGGAGAAGGGGGACAAGGCCTACCTAAGACTGGAGAGAGGGAACCTGATGGGAGGCTGGAAGTACTCCACCTTCTCTGGGTTCCTTGTCTTCCCCTTGTGAGAAAGATGGATGAAGTGTTGAGAGGAGAATTAGTAAGGGAAGAAAGGAAGGCTTCAATCTGTAACTCTTTATACAATGCATGAAAGGATGTGTTTTATGCAAATACGATGAAGATAATTCTCACTCGAGGCCAAAACAAAAGTAGGAAAGAGAGGCTAAAACATCCAGTAAATATGGTCTATCTGTGGATTTCATTTGCTGTTTCCGTGTATAAATATTTGCTGGGTTTGTAAAAGAGATACTTTAATTGTGACTAAAATATAAAGTAGCCATGTGCAATGTGGGCTTCTGTGCTGAGATATCTTTATTTTTCTTCACTGACAATGTTTAAAACACTGCTGTGCTCCACATGGCCTCCTGTCTAGCTAACAAACTTGCCAAACTTGCCCTTTAATCTGCTGTGTTGTATGACTGATGCTCCTCTATATGCCTGTTTGTCTCCTGCAACAAATGTTTATTTACACAGAAATTTATAATGAGGAGAAAATAAAATTATATAAAGTCGTCTCAGTATATTTTATGAATTATTAACACAGTTATCAGAGTTGACCCTTAACTATGTTGTGACAGATAATCTTCTCATGTAAATCAGTGTCCCTCCCTCCTCTCACGGCTCTCTACACAGTGCCACGGCAGCTGTTTGTAAATATAGCTCTCACCAGCAGAGTTGGCGTTGGCGTGGACCGAGCAGAGCAGCGTGGGGCAGAGTGTGAGTGTGGTGGGTAGCGGATACTCCTCGCAGGGCCGCAGACAGATGGAGGCTCTGGCGAGCAGGCAGGCTCCTCTCTGCAGGGCTGCTATGGAGAAAGTGCGGAGCGCTGTCACATGCAGTCACTCACGCTTCCCTGGTTCATGGCCACCACCTCTATTTCTTTCTCTGTCTCCCCGTCTTATTTCACAATATCACGTTCATGATTTATGGAGAGAGAGAATTCCTGAAAATAAAGAACCAAGACATTAATTTAAAGTGTCACATTAATGCACTCTCTGACAAAGCTTTAATGGCAATAGAAGGGAGACTTGAGTGTTTCTTTTTCTTAAGATGACTGAAGTTCTTTTGCAGAAAATTCAAGGCTTTTTTCCTTTTTCAACTCAGGTTATGTCCTACCTGAAACAACCTCTTTGACATTTAGGCTGAGGAGAAAATGAATGGTAACTATGACAAAGTAAAGGCAGCGACTTGCTGATTCCCAGATAATATCATAAATTGTAACTTCATTTGACACAGCTAAAATACTAAAATACAGTATAATCTGATATGGGCCGTAAGGTGTATTTTATTACCTGATCTCAAGGCTTCATCTTCATCTTAAATCATCTTATTTTGTCTTTACATGGTGCATATTCCTGAACTAATTTGTTATTCATTACATTGCCACCCAAAAAGAAACCTCTGGCACTTCACACATGCACAAAAAGTACAAGGAACGATGGGTTAATAGGGGCCCATTTCTGACAGGATAATCTGGCCATTCTTAAAATAAACACTGAAAATCCGAATAATTAAACGGTTTGTATTCAAGTTTCTGTCCGGGGGCGCTAGAGGGCGCCAAACCCGAATTACACAAAACAGAATGACCGAGGCAAACACACAAGAATGTCATTGATACCTAAAAGAAAGCCGTAGTTGAGCCCTCAAATTGTAAAATATAATCAGAAAAATGACGAACACAACCCGTTCATGTGTCTTCAGTTTTAGCATATATGTATTTTTTAAAAATTAAACAAGCGATATCATGAGCTGGTGATTGCTGAGCTGTGGCCAATGTAATAAAACCGTGAAAAAAAAGACCTGCCAGTGTCTTTCACAAACAGGCCTGTTGGGTTGCTCGCTGCGTTAAACATAAAAGATGTTTAAAACGTCGTTTATTTTTCTCCAGTCAGCTTCAAAACTCTCGCGCTCTCTATCAAGAGCATCTATGGCTGTAAAACAGCGATGTTGGAGATCACTCAGTCAAATGATCCAAGCTAGGCCGCATTTATTGTTTTCGCAACCTAACTATGGCTCTCATCCCGCCCAGAAGCGGACGCTCATGTGACGGAAAGCTCGCAAAGCCAATCAAGTAGCCGCATGCTGCCGGCTTAGGAGGAAATGGACCAATCAGAGTCTGATAGCATCCGAGGGGCACGCTTTCTACGCTCTCTCTGGCAAGAATGTTAGTTCCTGCTCTTCCCTGGCCGTTTCCTGTAATCGTACAGTGTTGTGAGACGGAGAAAGCCATGTGTGTCGATGCAAAGGTAAATTTAGCACCCCGAAATTATTACTGCGAGAGTTAGGGCAGTGGATATGATGGATATTTTCAGGTATTTTCGCCGAAAATTAGACGCAGACCAAGCGAAACAGTATTGCGGCCTAACCCGTGTCTGAACGTTGAGGGGCAATGGTTATTGTGGCACGTTGCTTTGGTTTGGTCCGGTTTGTTGATGAGATTGAAGGAGTCCGGTGGACTGAATGGTAGGTAGTAAATGACAGAGAAGCGATGTATCGGTTGCAAACATACAATTTACCGTATTTTTAAGCTTAAATATGTTTTCGGAGGCACACACGGTTTTGTAACAGGCACATCTTGGTGGCGGTCGAGCTAATGCTAGCAGACGGGTTTGAGAGAAAAGACTGCAACACACAGCAGAGGAGCATCCATCCCTCCAGCATCAGTACCCTCCACGTCTGACTTCCCTACTAACTATTTTCATTCACACTATCTTTACTGGGTCGTCTAACTTTGTATATTACAATGAAAACTCCCTGATTGAAGTGTTTTAGTGTTTTTCCGACCCGTTTATTGTCACATTGAGCCCGTTTTCTGGACACGTTGGCCACGAGTTAGATGTTGACTCACAAACAATATCTTTGAATAATCCAGTGATAGTCATTAAGTCATTTAAACTTTTATATATTAACTTAATAGTTATCAAATTGTTAGATGGTTTGAGGCACATAACTTACAGTAAAGTTGATCAATTCAGACACAACTCCGCAGAATTTAAATGTTACGTTTGTTGCTACAGAGTTTTTTGTTATTAACCAATCTTTTGTGCATTAAGAAATAAACTTATAATTAATTAAGTTTTGTTTTTTATCTGAATGGGAACAGAGAAAACATGGGAAACTGAAAGAGAAACAAGGACCAGAAATGACAGGACCGCTTTTTTTGCCTCATTTTTGCTTTGTGCTCTCTTTGTACTTTCAAACTCGCATACACTCATCATTGAATGAGGCACACTAAGTTGCAGTTGGTGTATACAGGTTTGAAACCAGTTCTGGCTATATAATAAGCAGTTTAACATTTGTGTAAATAATGCCAACGTCAGTTACTTGTGCTTCACTGACATGTGATTTTCTATCTTTTTCCAGCTCTTCATTTAAAAGTTGAGAAGAACTGGACTTCAACTATTTAGCTTCCATCTCGGAGTTCTTCTAACGCTGTGCCCGTCTCCCTGTGTGGAGTGGGCAAGATGGCAGATCCAATCATGGACCTCTTTGAGGACACGCCCCTGTTCAACCTGGACGCCCTACCGGATGACTCCTTCACTCAGGGCTCCTCGGACCCTGTGGAGGAGGCACTGAAGCTGGCCTTGGGCCAAGTGGACCCTCCGGCCGAGCCCGAGCTCACGGTCAACACGAGCCTTAATGTTCCTGTAGCAGCTCCCGCCATCCCTGACCCTGCCCCCATTCAAGTCCCCACACAGCAGCCAGTGCCAGTGGTGACTGCTCAGACTGTTTCCATAGCAGCAGCTCCCGCTGTAGCCTCTGTCCCTGTTGATACTGTACCTCAGATCCAGGCCCAGACCACCATACCCATTGCTAGCAATACCAGCGTGGCCCACAGTAGCACTGTCCTGCTGAGTTCACCTCTGACTGTTTCCAGCCCCACCATCACCACCACGGCCGCCACGCAGCAGCTCACACAGATTACCCACCAGCTCACCCCTCAGCAGTTAGCCGCCATCACACAGCAGGCTGGAGGGAAGATTGTGATTCTCAAAGGTCCCCAGGGTCAGGCCCAGGTGCTGCAGACTGTATCAGGAGCTGCAGGTCAGACCACTGGAAAGGTCATCCGTGTGCTGTCTGGCACTCCGCTTAAACCCGGCATGTCCATACTGCAGGGGGGGACGGTCTTGAATCAGGCGAGCCCAGGACAAGCTCAAGTCAAGGTGGGTGCTGCGGGGGTGCAAAGGCTGCTTCAGTCCCCCAACGGACCAGTGAAGCAGATGCTGCTTACCTCGCAAGGCCAGCAGGTTCAGGTGCAGATCCCAGCCCAAGCACAGATTGGCCAGACTCAAGTCCAAGCCCAGACTGCACAGATCCAGGTCCAGACTCAGGGTCAGGTGCAGCTTCAGCCAGCCATGGCGGCCCAAACGCAGGTAAGAACCTCCGAATCTTCTGCACAAGAGCAAGATGTCACACTGAGAGCTGCACACAGCCGGTGACGCTATGACTGGTTTTATGATTTGCTCATTGCTGCTGAGTTTCACAAGCTGTGTTTTCAGGTTTTTCTCTTTCCTCAGCATCTTAATGAGTATCATTCTGTGTTTCTGATTCTAGGGTGGAGAAGCAAAGCGCATCACCCTGGTGCTTCAGCAGCCCTCCCAGGCCGCTGTGACAGCAGGTCAAGCTGTTGCAACCCAGCAACAGGTGACTCAAGTTCAGCAGGTTCAGGCAGGCCAACAGCAGCAGACCCCAGCTAGACTGGTGCTGGGCCAGCTCCCCGGAGGCAAACTGGTGCTCCAGGGAAGCCAGCTCGCAGCCCTGACCCAGGCTCGGGCTGCAGGCCAGGCAGGAGGGCAGCCCAAAGTCCTCACGATTCAGCTGCAGGTGCAGCAGCAGCCCAACCAACAAGGAGGAGTTAAGGTAGGAGAGAGTTCAGAATTAATCAGATTAGTGTTTTACTGCAGTACATGTTTCTTGTTTTTCCTCTCTTCTTGTTTATTACTCAGAGCTCTGATGGGTTTTTTGGTGATAGTGTTTCTCTTCACAGAAATGAATTTGACACAGTTATTTCAAATGGCTCCTTATTACTTGTTAGTGGCCTGCAAAATTCCCCCAGCTATCACATCAGAACTTTCTCTGTGACTAAATTGAAAGGGTAGGGATTAATGTTTGTAGCGTTTATTTTATTTGTTGAAATTATGTTTTAATTCCGACTGAAATCTAAAATCAAAAGCTTTAACAAAATAATATCCGGACTATCTCATCTTAAAAATAGATTCTTTCCACTGTTTTTACCGGCGCCTGGTTGTACTCAGGTACTATTGCAAGACGGTGACTGTTTCGCATCTGAAAGCTGTTTGCTAACCGCCATTAAATAACAAGAGAAGAAGAAAACATCAGCGCCAGGTGCTTGTAAAACGGATGCGGTGCTGTGAGATTAGGAACTGGAGAAAAATAAAAAAAGAGTTCTTTGTGGAAGAAACGAAAAGAGGACAAGTGGAAACTTTGCCAGGTAAAACTAGCACATCATAAGTGAGGCTGATTCTCACCGTAAGAGAAACGATCCATGTCTGTGTATTATACAGGGAAGGTGGAGAGTTTAACGTATGTTTTATAGGAGTTGTTGCAGTACAGACTTTGTTGGTTTTATTTTCATGTCAGAGTTGTGAAAAAGGAAACCTGCCTCTCTCTCACTCCTGAACGTCGACACAGTTTGTGCGCGTGGGGACGATCTTTTCGAGTAATAGTCGAATAGTTCCCAGTGAATATCGAGTTGTATTTTTGCTTGACCCAACCGTAACCTTAATGTGCTTTTACATTTCTTTTAATTGGGTACCTTCAAAGTCTACTTTACTCTCGCTGGTTTGTCGCCTTCCCTCGCTTTAATCTTACTCGTACTGCTCAGCACACCACTTAAGTTCTATGTCTTCCTTTAGAACAGATCAGTCCAAATGACGAACATTCCCACATCGTCTCTGCTAACTAGTATCCATTAGTACTAATGTTATTGCTTTATTTGTGTCTAGCAGAAGAATTTGACTGTTGTCTCTTTAAAGGTTAAATATCCTACAAAATGTAGTTTCTAAAATTGCTAATTGATCACATCCATTAAGGTACAGGTTTACATCTTCAGCTGCTATTATTAACTGTTGCAGTTTTGTTTTGCCGTGGCCGTATCTGCAACCTGAAGCATCATATCAGTATTTTGGCAAAGGTACAGGATCTATTAAGCCTAGCGTGGCACAGTTTGGACGCATAGAGAAACAATTAGCCCAACACTTTAGAACTCAAAAGCTGTCAAGTCTAGAATATTTTTATTCCTGATCACAAAGAAAACTGCTCTTCTCTGACTGCTGAGAAGAAGCCAAACAAGCAGATTTCACACTTAGTCTGAGCGCTCTTTAAAATTCAGCCAGATTCTCTGATTCTCTGAACATAAACACACAAACTCTGCAACTGTTTTTCTGTCGTACCTCTTACCTGACGTGGGCTTGTTGGGTTGTGCATGTACGTCTTGTCAAAGGGCTTTTGACTTGACCTGTTTGTTCTTTCACTCTCACAGTACCAGCTGGTGTCAGGAGCTGGAAACGCCGGCAGCCCACAGGTGTTGCAGATCTCACAGGGCCAAGGAGGACAGAGAGTTGCGGTGCCACTCAAAATGCTCCTGCAGCCACAGGTAGGCCTCCAGATGTGCATGGAAATTATTATTTTATATACAATAAAGTGAGGCTCGGTGTTTCTTATATAATATGTCTTCTACACAACACAGACAAGCTCAGTAACCACGGCCGGCGGCACAGTCTCTGTGGTGAAGGTCATCAACACGTCGTCTGCAGGCCCCTCCACAACAACCACCACTCCGTCCCAGGCCATCCGCATCACCAAGGCGCCCGGCGAGCCTGCCTCCGTGCGACGAGTGGAGATCCTGTGCAAGCAGGAGAAAGCAAACCGCATCGTGGCTGAAGCTATAGCCCGGGCCAAAGCGCGCGGCGAGAAGAACCTGCCCCGAGTCCTGAACCAGGACGAGCTTCCATCCACACAGACCTCCCCGGAAACGGGAGGCACTGTCACCATTGTGACATCTGCAAAGAAGAAGAGCAGCGGAGGGGGAAGCAAGAAGAAAAGTCCCGTAGCTGGAGCAACGACGCCCAAATCCGCAGGAGGGGCCGACAAAAAGGGCAAAGTAAAGACCCCGGGAGGACCAACAGTGGCTGGAGGCACGGTGATACCAGGAGCAGGGAACAAGAGCAAAAGCAAGATTAAGACAAAGTAAGTGCCGTGAGGAGGAGGTGATCGATCACTTCACTCTAACTGATATCTGTATGTTAGGCAGGAGATAACCGCTAGTGTATGTGTGTGTTTGCTGCTGCTTCATTCGGTCTCTTCCACCTTCCTGCAGCACTATAACTCTAGTGGGAGCAAAGAAGAGAAAGAGGAACGCGTCCTCCGATCACTCAGACGGTGAGATGAGCCCAGCCTCACCTGCTGCACTGGAGGAGGATCTGATTACGGTACAAACACAAACATGGTCACGCAAACAAGATCTGCACACTTTTCAGACGGCTCTGTCACTGCTCAATGTGTTTTCAGTCCCGCTCTTCAGCCCTGCATGTATTCTGACTTGTGCGATTGGGCTGCACGATATATGACCATCGCATTTGTGATGTGGGAGTGTGCAATAGTTACATTGCACGGTGTTCGATGTGAAGCAAATTATCTTAACACGTCAAGGAGCGGATGTGTTTACTTACAGCGGCTACACCTGCAGCGCACGTACGCTGTAGTGTTGTGTGAGTCGACATGAAGTAGGAGTTGGTGAGCTTTTGTTTCAAAAAGTTACAGTTACTGGGCTGCACGCGCAGATTGAACAGACATTTAAAATTGTAGATGACATAAAATGAGACAACTGAGACACACAAGTCTGTTTGTGAAGAAATGTATCACTTCACCTGCACGCTCTACTTTCCATGCAAGCGTCAGAGTTGCTGAACCAAGTGTGGGTTTGTGTTTGAGGAAAATTAATCTGTATTTACAGATTCAACATTGAAATGTACGATCTGTAGGCAGGGACGTGGACTTTAGGGAAGGCAAGTGTTCTGGTTTCCGTCTGTAGTACGCTTGTAGTCTGAGTGATATCGAACAGGCTGCTGCGTATGCAGGAGTAACAGTCCGTGTGGAAAGCCAAAGCAGGCGGAACGTAATCAGCGCCATCTGATGATAATTTAGCTTCTTATTAATCTCTATAAACAGACGTCTTCATGCTAACAGCTAGCAAACCGTTCTAGATCAAAAATTCAACTTGAGATAAATTCCCTTGACACTGTGTCACGAAAGCCGTTCAGCATTCAGATTTCCGGACTTCCTTAAATGCATCACATCAATCTGACCTTTTCTTCCTCTTTTTTTCTTCTCCTCTTGAGGACAGACCTGACAAAGCTTCATTTTTACTTTTTACCAATCTGCATCATGATGTTGAAATTTCAGTGACCCCTTAATTAAAGTAAATCACAAGAAAAACGGTTTCATTTTCTGTAAGGAAGGAAGTCTTGACTGGAAGTTGTTTATCGCTAACTGCTGGCTACATGTGCGGCATGTTCACCCTTGTCCCCAGAGGCTAAATTGTCGTCAGACTGATGGGATCCAAGATTGGAGGAAAATAGACTTAAAGTCCCAAATAATAAATTGTATGATTGGAACAACTTCCTTTATATTTTTATGTTGCAGAAAGAAATCGCAATCTTTTTTTGTCCAATATGTTGCAGCCCTATTTCGTGCAGTCAAAACATTTTTAGCTCAACAAAAAGACTAGAAGCTTGTGTGAACTTACCTTTGTTGCGTCCCTGTGAGACGGCTGGTATATGCTTGTTTACTTTCTAGCACATGCTAAGTGTTAGAAATCATGTGCGATAATGTGGATGAGCGAGCCAGAATGTCACTCTTGCCGATGTTAAAATGTAGATTAATGCAGACCTCAGATGAACCCCAGCGGTGTCCGGCCTGAACGGAGTAACTAAGTGTTTCTTGTTCTGTGTTTTTAATCTACATGCGTTTGATGTTGTGGGTTTCTGTTTGAACATTTTGCTCGACGCGTTGAACTTACACCTTTCCCCTTTGGGCCAGCAGAGGCGCTCCAATCGCGTGGTGAAGAGGAAGAAGTACACAGAGGACCTGGACATCAAGATAACAGACGACGAGGACGAGCAGGAAGACGTAGACGTTACTACGACGGCGGCGGCTGTGGCCTCCATCAGTGGAGGGACAGCAGCGCAGCTTAAACAGGAAATGGAGCTGGATGTAGATGGACAGCCCAGCATGCAGTTCTTTGTGGTGAGATGTGGAAAGGATTCTCATAATCCTTTTTGATGTTGCTAAAAGTGTATTTGCAGTGTTGGATTTAAGAGGGTTGAAGGTTCAGAGGTATTTAAGGCTTTATTCTTTATTCTTACAGGAAAACCCGAGTGAGGAAGATGCTGCCATCGTAGACAAAGTTCTCTCCATGAGGTTAACGAAGAAGGATGTAAGTCAACTCAATTTTCTTCTGCTACAATTTTTTATTTAATTTAATTTAATGTAATTTTGAGAATCATCCAACCCTGTTCTCTTAAAGGTGACCCAGGGCCAGTACACCACTGTGGAGGAGTTCTTTGTCAAATACAAAAACTAGTACGTTTCTATATTTCAACAAATAACTTTGCTTATGTTCTTGACTATTTTTGTTCATTGTTGAGTAAAACTGTCGTCTCTTGTTCTCAGTTCGTACTTACACTGTGAGTGGGCCAGTTTGGAGCAGCTGGAGAAAGATAAGAGGATCCACCAGAAGATCAAGAGGTTCAAGACCAAACATGCACAGATGAGGCACCTCTTCCAGGAGGTACGTTTCAGGCAGCTGCAGAAACCTCTTATTTTAGGATGAAGCTCGGCTGCTTCAACGCTAACTTTGTCCACACCGACTCTGTGCTTCTCTGCAGGAGGAGGAGCCTTTTAACCCCGACTACGTAGAGGTGGACCGCATCCTGGACGTTTCTCACAGCGTCGACAAGGACAACGGCGAGGTGAGAGAGCAGATCACTTTAACGGCTGAAATACGTCCCTCTCTTCTTTTTTTTGACGCTCATACTAATACTTGCTTTCGCTCTTCTCTCTTCAGCCTGTTATCTACTACTTGGTGAAGTGGTGCTCGCTGCCTTACGAAGACGCCACCTGGGAGCTGAAGGAGGACGTGGACGAGGGCAAGGTTGAAGAATTTGGCAAAATCGCAAACCGACAACCTCGCCTGAAGAGAACGGTGAGCAGTCGAGTGGAGTTTATTTTTAATCATATGTTTTTACACACACTCCGAATTTGGTCATAAAGAAGATTTTATACTCGTCTCAAGGTGTGCAACAGAAAGGAGAAGATACAGTGAAAATGGACTGAACCTATCGAGGGAATACAAATGAATATGATGTTGCAGCAGCTCTTCTTCTTACAATGGAAAGCAGGGCGTTATGTGCAAGACCATAAAACAGTTTAGACACACTGTGCCCTGTGTGAGTGCCCTCTTCAATTCTAAGGGTGCTTTCACACCTAAAGTCCGTTTGTTTGATCCAAATCAAAAACCAAATTGTTCCAATGTTGCATTTGTTTGCAAGTTCGGTTTGTGTTCACACGGACGCTTTTACCAATGGACCAAAACTTTAGATGCGCGAGGAAACTGCTCTCTGATTGGCCAGACTAAAGAGAGAGAGCACACTGATCAATCGCACTCAACACGATCGCAGACTTTAATGTTTTGTTGTTTGAGTTTTTTTCACTTTTAACCGGCATCGTTCCACAGATCGATCAGTTCATTCTCCTTTAGTTTGCCATTGAACACGTCTGTGTTTTTGTGCGTTTCCACAAGCATTTTTGAAATTGTTTGGTCAGCCCATATTTCTATTTCCTCGTCGCTACCCCACGTCTGTCCTCTGCTCATCTTGCTGCCTCGCTGCGTAGCTGTCTCTGCGAGTTTCAGCACCCGTTAACGCATCACAAGATGGACAGGTAGAGAGACGATACCATATATCCCCCATGACAGACAGCTACAGACTGCTCCTGAAGCAGACTGTTGAAGTTGAGTTGAATCTTTGTAAACATGCTAGCATGGCCTAACATGACTCAAGACTCTCATTCTCAACCTGGAGACACAGCAGTTCAACTAAACTTTTACAGAATTAAACATTAATGGAAAAGTTGCGTCATAAACAGCAGGAACCTTTGAATCATCAACAGCATAGTTATGTTTCTGGTGTCATCACGGCTTCTCGTATTTTCATACCTTTCTCCTCTCTCCTTTCTCCTCTCCTCAGCCTCGGCCGGCCGCTGCGTCATGGAAGAAGCTGGAGGAGACGAGAGAGTACAAGAATGGAAACATACTCCGCGAGTATCAGCTGGAAGGAGTCAACTGGCTGCTCTTCAACTGGTACAACAGGTATTTATCACACAGGCATGTTTTTGGCTGACTGCCGGGGTCAGCCCTACACACGGGTCTGTATGTGACTGAGTGAGTGAGTGACAGTACTCACAGAGCCGTAGAGAGAGAGAGAGAGAGAGAGATGCGACATCACAATGGCGGATCATGGAGCATATTGGACCGCCACTGGCGCGACTCTCTGTCTATATGGCTCTGGACACCTTGTTTGCGGAGTAGGCGGGGCTGCTCCTCTGATGCTTCTTTACAGTAGTCATTTTGAAATGCTGTTTGTTAATTGCTTCACCTGCTTCTCGTCTCTCAGGCAGAACTGTATCCTCGCAGACGAGATGGGTTTAGGAAAGACCATCCAGTCCATCGCGCTGCTGTCTGAGGTTTACTCCGCTAACATCCAAGGCCCCTTCCTGGTCATTGCTCCGCTCTCCACTATCACTAACTGGGAGAGGGAGTTCTCCACGTGGACCGACATGAACGCCATCGTCTACCACGGCAGCCTGGCCAGCAGACAGATGATCCAGCAGTATGAGATGTACTGCAAGGACGATAAGGTGGAGGATTGTTCGACTGTTGGTGATTAACTCAACTGGTGTTCACTGTGTCTAACGAAACGTGTTATTCTGTCAACAGGAGCACTTGATCCCAGGTGCGTACAAGTTCGACGCCCTCATCACCACCTTTGAGATGATCTTGTCTGACTGCCCGGAGCTGAGGGAGATCTCCTGGCGCTGTGTGATCATCGATGAAGCTCACAGACTCAAGAATAGAAACTGCAAGCTGTTGGACAGTTTGAAGATGCTGGATCTGGTGAGAGGAACACGGCTGAATGTTTCATCCTCCTGCTCCTTCTGTGTCGCCGTCTTTTATAAGTCTTATACATCATAATTTTCCTTCCTTCCCTGCCTTATGAGTACTTGGTCCTGCCCCTCTACTCAAGTTGTATTCTGTGGTTTCTCTCAGGAACACAAGGTGTTGCTGACGGGCACTCCTCTCCAGAACACGGTGGAGGAACTCTTCAGCCTGCTTCACTTCCTGGAGCCTGCTCAGTTCCCCTCTGAGACTGAATTCCTCCGAGACTTTGGAGACCTCAAAACAGAGGAACAGGTGTGAAACAAACACTCACTTCAGCACTAAAACTCACAAATGCATCTCAGCGCCCTTGCCTTGTACATCTGCACATTTTAATGTTATCGTCCAATGCACAGGTTCAAAAGCTGCAGGCCATCTTGAAACCGATGATGCTACGAAGGCTCAAAGAGGATGTTGAGAAGAACTTGGCACCCAAACAGGAAACCATCATTGAGGTTAGAATAAACGGCAGATTTCCCACTGAAACTGTGCGTTGTGTTAGGAGATGTCACTGACAGAAAGAAGACAACGTTTTGATTGTCTCGTCTCTCAGGTTGAGTTGACGGATGTCCAGAAGAAGTACTACCGGGCCATCCTGGAGAGGAACTTCAGCTTCCTCAGTTTGGGGGCGAACAGTAACAGCAACGTCCCCAACCTGCTCAACACTATGATGGAGCTTCGCAAGTGCTGCAACCACCCCTACCTCATTAATGGTAATGCATCGCATTAACTCGCAGTCTTCTGCAGGCAGTGTTGTTGTTACATGTTTCCTCTTTGCTGATGTTAGATGTGATAAATAAGATGAGTTGGAAATCTTTATAAACATTTACTAATGACTGAGCGGAAACGCCAATACTGTCCGTATGATCATTTGAAGGGCGAGTCTAAGTATTATGAACATTTCACTTGGCAGAAGAACATAATCAGTATTGCTGGAAGTGCTACAAGACATTGTATCATCATCATTTTGTGTAGTGGGCCTAAGGATAAGTTTCACAGTGATCCCTCCAGTGATTACTAGGGATAGGCATTTCCAGTAATCTCAATATTCGAGTAATCTAATTACCTTATGAACGAGTAGTCGAGTACTCGCAAATTATATTTTTTTTTTACCCTGTAAAAAACATACGTCGGACACGGCCCTCCCGGCCCGGAAATAGTAGGCTGTATGCCTGTAAGAGAACATTAACACTTTAACATTAATGTAAATAAATTGCCAACAATAGAAAGCAGGTTCAGTTTCAAAAGCACTGAACAACCTTAACAGACCCTTCAATTAAAGCTGTTGTCACAGCGGTAGCGGACTGTATGGACTTCTGTTCTGTGCTGCTTCACACGTAACTCGCATGTTTTTCACTCTCGTAGCTGTTGTCCGTTGTGATGGTGGCTCGTACTCCGACTCAACAACTGGCATCAGCTCACGGAAGCCTTCTCCTTCCGCAACACTTAATGGGAGCATATCTCCAGTCACCATGTTCGTTATTAGCAGGCTAATCTTCTCCGCTCTGGTATCATCACAACGACGTGTGCTAACAGGGCTAGCAAATGATGTGATGCGAGACTGCCTGTTGTCTGTCTCCGCTGGCTTCTCCTTGTGCTTTAAGCGTGTGTGGTTAAGCATCGAACTAGTATTTCTATGATATACAAACACCACATATCTTGCACAGCACGTTACCGTCGTCTTTTTTGTCAAAGTATTTTCAGACATCACTTTTCCTTGTCACGGCTGACATGGTGCATGTAACTGAGTTAAACTACTTTAGCCGCAAACAACACATGCACCAGTGTGCGAGTAGTGTAACATTACTCGCATAATGACGTCAACAATGAGTTCTCGAGTACTCGATTATTCGTCCCCATCCTTAGTGATCACACGTATAAAGTCTAATCCAGAGTCCAATCCAAGTTTTCTCATGGTCATGGTTTGGGCTTGGGCGAGTCGTCGGCCTTATCAAAGTCGTTGATTAAAGAAAAACATTGATTTGCATAACGTGTGTCGATGCGATACAGAAACTGATCTTGTCACTCTTTGCTGTCTGTCAATATGGGAGGTAAGAACAAGGTCCGGCTCACTGGGGAGCGCTGACTTGAGCCTCAGAAAGTTCCGCTTAAATTGAGCATCGTACCGGGGCTTCATTCAAAACGTCTCTCTGCTCCGCTCGTGTTCACCGTCACTCTGCCGCTCTCTCTCTCTCTCGTATACTTGCTTGACCACTCACTCAATGCGCACTTCATGACACAAGGTACAGCGATATGTAGGGATGTAGTAGGGATGCGTTCAGGTCCAGGTTGAAAAACTCAGTCTTTTAACAGAGGAGAGGGTAATAAGTCAGCCTCTGTAGTACCTCTCTGTTTAGTAGTGCGTTCTGTTGTTTAATTAGCTCACTCTGCTCGTTTTAAGTAAAACTACTGATTCTCCAGTTCAGGGAAAGAGTTGCTGTGACATATAGTGTTTAAATTAATCTGTGTGTTTCAGATGACATGTTTTAGTTGTTTCACATTTAGAAACATTAAAGGGAACTCATAAATGGACCCTGATACCTTACTCAAGCTGATGATGATGAAGAATTTAATTAGTTAATCTGCATTAAAATACTTTATGGCTGCCGAGTAGATCAGTGCCGTTTCCCTTGTTGTAAGCTAGCATCATCGGATAGCGTGCTAACGTTTCACCTCTGTCTGTTCCTGTCCAGGCGCAGAGGAGAAGATCGTAGCGGAGTTGCGGGAGGTGTATGACCCGCTGGCTTCCGACTTCCATTTGCAGGCCCTCATTCGGTCGGCCGGCAAGCTGGTGCTGCTGGACAAGCTGCTGCCTCGCCTGAAGGCTGGCGGCCACAAAGTGCTCATCTTCTCCCAGATGGTGCGCTGCTTAGACATTCTGGAGGACTACCTCATCAACAAGAGGTGAGAGGGCCCTGATGTGACTATATACAACTGAAGATTGTTTTTTGAATGGAGAGAAAATATTGCCACAACTATTAAACTTATGTACCTTATTTTCTACAGATACCTTTATGAGCGAATTGATGGCAGAGTTCGTGGGAACTTGCGACAGGCTGCCATCGACCGCTTCAGCAAACCTGACTCAGACCGTTTTGTCTTCCTGCTGTGTACCCGCGCCGGGGGCCTGGGTATCAACCTCACTGCTGCCGACACATGTGTGATATTTGACTCTGACTGGAACCCTCAAAATGACCTGCAGGTACGAGACTGTTATTGTAAATAATCGTCCCATGTTTTTCTCTTTGCATGTTTTTACATTTTATGTTCAAAGCTTGGAGCCGTTCTCTTTATTCCAGCAGCCTCAGGATGCGTTTTTAACCCCGGTTTAAATTCTTCTTTCAGGCACAAGCACGGTGTCATCGTATCGGCCAGTCTAAGGCGGTCAAGGTCTACCGTCTGATCACTAGGAACTCCTACGAGAGGGAGATGCTGGATAAAGCAAGTCTGAAGCTCGGCCTGGACCGTGCTGTCCTGCAGAGCATGAGCGGAAACAAAGACAAAGACAGCGTTAATGGAGTAAGAAGTCCTCCTGGTCTTTGCTGTATTTTATCGTCTTTATGTCAAACAGTGAGTTTGTCTAAATGTCTCTCTGCGTCACCTTTCACAGATCCAGCAGTTCTCCAAGAAGGAGATCGAGGACCTGCTGAGGAAAGGAGCCTACGCTGCCATCATGGACGAGAATGATGAAGGCAGCCGCTTCTGCGAGGAGGACATCGACCAGATCCTTCAGCGGAGAGCGACCACCATCACTATCGAGAGCGAGGGGAAGGGCTCCACGTTCTCCAAGGCCAGCTTTGTGGCGTCTGAAAACCGCAATGACATCGCCCTCGATGACCCCGAATTCTGGCAGAAGTGGGCCAAGAAAGCCGACATAGACATGGACACCATCAACAGAAAGGTCACACAGTACTCCCTATATACTGTAGCTTTTCTGATATGTACATTTCTTCTTCTTCTTGCATGTCGACTTGTGTACAAAGAGACATGTCATTGAAAGTTAATTCTCTCCCCACAGAACACACTCGTGATCGACACTCCTCGAGTCCGTAAGCAGACCCGTCAGTACTCCAGTTTACGAGGTGAAGGTGGCGACCTGTCTGATCTGGACAGCGACGACGAGTATCCACCCGCCAATTCCAGACAGTCGCGTGCCTCCCGCCGCTCCGACCGCCAAAGTGGAGGGGGTTACGGACGCACTGACTGTTTCCGGGTAGAGAAACACCTGCTTGTCTACGGGTATGCAGACAGTTTTTATGTTCAAATACTCAATTTATACTCCTTCCTGTGGTTCTTGTTCTCACTGTATTGCCTTTTTTTTTCACTTAAGCTGGGGTCGCTGGAGGGACATCTTGTCCCACGCCAGATGTAAGCGTCGCCTCAGTGAACGCGACGTTGAGACGATCTGTCGTGTCATCCTGGTCTTCTGTTTGCTCCACTATCGGGGAGATGAGAACATCAAGAGTTTCATCTGGGAGCTCATCACTCCGCCAGAGAACGGGCGCGAACCCCAAACACTACTCAACCACTCTGGTAGGAGCTGAACACTGAACCTTTTTAAATGTTTTTTAACTTTCCCAAACTAAAAGAAGTTAATCAGTGAGTCTGTTTGGAGGATAAAATATGTAAATGTAACATTCTTTATCCTTTATCATGTATTCAATGCTCAAGACTGCTCTTTGTTTAATGTTGTCTGTTGAATTATCAACTATTTGAATGTATCATTAACTGTATATTAATTTCCTCCGTCCAGGCCTGTCCATCCCTGTCCCGAGAGGCAGGAAGGGTAAGAGGGTAAAGGCTCAGAGCACGTTCGATGTTCAGAAGGTGGAGTGGATCCGCAAGTACAACCCCGACACGCTGCTCCTGGACGACAGCTACCGCAAACACCTCAAGCACCAGTGCAACAAGTCAGTGGAGCTCAGTGTGCCGTGTTTTCACGTGTATAGACAAGTTGAAGTGATGTCATCCATGTTCAAACACTAAAACGTCTCCTCTCAAACCGCAGGGTGTTGCTGAGGGTGCGTATGCTCTACTACCTGAAACAGGAAGTGATCGGCGAACATTCAGACTCTGTCCTGAAGGGGGCTGACATCAGGTATCTAACACTGCCATTTGTATATCAAGCAAATGCACACAATGAATGAAGTTTACTGTGATGCACTTGAACCCAGAATGACATGCTTTATCTTTTTGTAGGGATGTTGATATCTGGATGCCTGAGATGGAGCAGCAGGAGGTTCCTGCAGGATGGTGGGACGGAGAGGCCGACCGCTCTCTGCTCACAGGCGTATTTAAACATGGTGGGTTTCGCTCTATAAGCTCAAACATTTAAGATGAGGATCTTTTATGGCTTCAATACAAAACACTTTCTTGCTTAAGCTGCCTCAGTTGCCTCTCATCTGGAACTCGTCATTGCACAATTTGTGATAATTGTTTTTGACTTTATCCATCTCTGTCACCAGGTTATGAAATGTACACCACGATGCGTGCTGATCCGTGCCTCTGCTTCCTGGAGAGAGCCGGTCGGCCTGATGACAAGGCCATTGACGCTGAGCAGCACACTGGTGACGCAGAGCTGGGAGACGAGTGAGTGATCCTTCGCTAACAGAGCCTAATGAAACCTCTTATAGATTGATCGCAGAAGTAAGAGTGAACCGGACATGTCGCTGGGTCTCTCTTCCTCTCTTAATGCTTTGTTTGTTTTCCTCAGTGCTGACTATGATAAGTACTCGGAGGACCCGGAGTTTAAGCCTGCGTCAAGACACGCCAAAGATCTTTTTGATGAGGTAAGAGTCCAAGCAAAGACATTAAAATGATCCATCCTGTCTGTCTCTTATTTGAAACTAAACAATAGTGATTCATGTACTGATTCTCTGTTTTACCTTCCAGCCTGACTCCATGAACGTGGACGATGAGATCTCCGTGGAGGACAAGGTGGGGCCAGTGATCGTAGAAAACGTATCCAGTCAGAGCGGCGCGTGTGACTGGCCCTCCAGCTCGTCACTCACGGCGCGGCTGCGGCGGCTCATCACAGCTTTCCAGCGCAGCTACAGGCAGGAGCAGCTGAAGATCGAAGCCGAGGCGAAGGGCGACCGCAGGCGCAGGCGGTGCGAACAGGCCAGCAAGCTGAAGGAGATCGCACGGCAGGAGCGCCAGCAGAGGTACGGTGGTGTTACAGTGTCTTCTGTCTCCAATGAAAGAAAGTTATTATCTTACTTCAGAGTATACTTTAGATTTCTACTGGCTAGTCAGCGTTTAAGTCGAGGCCTTTTTCTAATTGGCTGTAATATTTCGCTGTTTTCCTCTTTCTGTCAAATATGCTCACATCTAAATCTTACTCTTTGAACAGCTGTAAAATGGTTCCTTTTGTAAATCAAAAGTTTTAGTGTTACTCACCAAAACGCCTTGTTACTTACTCCTAAGACATTGTAAAGCTCATTGTACAATGTCTTATTTTAGTAACGTTTTAGACTAAATTTATTTGCAAACTTTGTTCTTCTAACTCGCCTGTGTGGGTGTATTTTTTAGTGTGTCTTGGTGCATTACATACAGCCACCTGTATAGTGTGAAATCGAGAGTCTGTGAGGGTTTGAGAACTGCATAAAAATAAGGAATGGGACACACTATCATGGCATCACATGTTGCCTGGAAACCAGAAGCACCATTAAATGTAATAAGAAAAAAAGCCATCCTCCAGCATGTATTTGTGTCTTACATGAAAGTGTTCATCAAAAGTCAGAAAGACATTATTGTTAATCATGTGTGAATATTTAACTGAATAAGACAAACGTCTCTAAAAATGTGAATGAATAAGCACAAAAGTGATATAAGTGAACTACATGTTGTCATTTACAGATAAACATGTTCCGTCTGTGCTCGCTTTGTTTTCCTTTGGTAGTTACCCAGAATTCATAGCTATCTTGGTGACATACACATTATTGTCCGGCCCCCCGCTAAATGTAAACAAAATGTTCGTATATTGAAGTCGTATTCAATAAAGTTTGAACAAAAAACCTAAATGTAAGCAAAGCGAGCGTGGATGGTGACGGAACTGCAAATCTGTATACTGTAAATGACGACGTATAGTTCTTCACTTTTGTGCTTATTTATTAACGTTTAAAAATGTTTGTATTATTCAGGTAAATATCCGTCGCATGTCCGTGATGAAGCTTTAGCTAGATTATAGCGCCATCATCTGGGTAAAAAACCGTAACATACTTGTCTCTGCATTTTATACTGGTATATTGGTCGCACCGGTATATAGGACGCAGCACACTTTTTAGATGGAAAAAATATTCATATATTAAAAGTGCGTCTTATACAACAGATTTTGCGGTACATCTGCAAGTGGCACAATTAGTGTAGTCAAAGTAAAGTAAACTAACATGCCACTGTAGTATCAATGTGGACACAATTATTCACTGTTTTCTGTCGTTCTTGTTCCAGGTGGACTCGTAGGGAAGAATGTGACTTCTACCGTGTGGTGTCGACTTTTGGTGTGGAGAAGATAAAGAAGGAGACGGGTCTGCAAGAGGCCGGAGACCCCGAGTTCGACTGGAACCGCTTCCGAACCTTCGCTCGTCTGGATAAGAAGACTGACGAGAGCCTCAGCAGATACTTCCGCTCTTTTGTAGCCATGTGTCGGAGAGTTTGCCACCTCAGGCCAGGCCGGGGTGAAGGTAACTACTGCTGCATATTCTGCTGATAGACTCGACTTAGCTACTCTTTCCTTTGCTTTAACTAAATGTTTTAATCTGTCTTCGTTCCTCCTGCTCAGATCCGTCAGAGGTCTCCTCAGCTGTCGCCCCCATCACAGAGGAGCGTGCTTCCCGAACCCTTTACCGTATCAGCCTCCTGCGCCGCCTCCGAGAGCGAGTCCTGCCCCACACCTCCCTGGAGGAGCGTCTGCCTCTGGCTCCGACCAGCTCCGAGCTACCCGCTTGGTGGAACATACCAGAACACGATCGCCAGCTGATGCTGGGCGCCGCGCTGCACGGTGTCAGCCGCACTGAGCTCTCCATCTACTCAGACCCACAGTTCACCTTCACTCAGGCTCGGGACGACTTCATCCTGAATCAACAAGCCCCGCCTCCTCCACCTCCACCGCAGGCGCCGCCCATCATACCCCTCAGCACCCCAAAGACTGAGGAGGACGTGCCCGCGGTGAAGGAGGAGGGAGCGGAAGAGGACGGCCAGCTGCTCGGAGGTCAGATCAGTGCTGTCCTGCAGAGTACACCGTTAAGCCACCATGACGGAAAGGCACAAGGGCCGGGCTGGAGCCTGAAGAGGAGCAAGATCAGGGTGGGAAAATCAGGAGGCAGGAAGGGAGAGGGAGGATCGGATTCAGACTCTGACTCTGACTCAGGCTCGTCGTCGTCTGATCGATCAGGCAGCAGCGATGACAGCGGAGAGAGTGAGGAAGAGACAGAACGAGGTTAGTTGGTAATTAAAGAGGAAGTGGTTTTTGTACTGCAGGGACGAAGGCAACAAATTGAATGAGTTCCTGTTTTTGTTCTCAGCAGGCATGAAGCTGTGTGACGGCGATGAAGAGAACAGTTTACTCTCTATGACTACGTCTCAGGACGGTATTCCTCCTCCTGACCCGCTCAGAGTGGATTGGCCCAAGGTAAATAATAATTCAGTTTATGTACTTGTAAACTATTAAAGAACTAAACCACATTTTTATTCACATCCATCTCTTTGTAAATGAGTGACACTTGAGGCTCCTTCTTTGTCTCTCACAGGACCGTGTGTTGATCAACCGTCTGGACAGTCTGTGTACGCTGGTGGCGAGCGGTCAGTGGCCCTCGGGGCGGCGATACGTCTCCGAGGCTCAGCTCAACCCGAGCTCGGAGCTGACGGGAGACGAGATGACGTACACGCGGTTGATCCGCAAACCCAGCAGCATGCCTGGTGGCCCCGGAGCGGAGGGAGACGATGGAGAGTTCACTGTGAAGCTCCTCAAGGTGAGAGATTTTCGTGCAGTTGTTCAGCGTTTGAAACGTAAAGCTGGTAGTTCATGGCTTAATAAGAGTGTTCTCTGTCGACAGGAGGAAGGGCTGAAGCTGACGTTCTCTAAGCAGGCCCTGATGCCTAACGGCTCAGGAGGAGAGAGCAGCAGCCGCAAGAAGCGCAAGGACCAAGAGGTACATGTCTCAGGTTTATTTGTTCCTCTATCACACAGAAGGAGTTGGATAAAAAATAACTTTATTATCGCTGTCTTGTTTTTAGTTTTCCGACCAAGATGGACTCCACGATCCACTAGAGCGAACTCCTCGCCGCAGGGACCCTCCCACCTGGTTAAAGGAGAACCCTGATTATGAGGTGGAGGGCGACATGCTGGAGGTATATTCCTGCCCTGCTTATATTAACGCCCTGGTCTTGGGTTGACAATGAAAAGTGTCTAAATAATCTGCTGCTTTAACACTTGGCACATCTTGTTCCCTCAGCTTCTTGTGAACAGGAGCAAGAGGAAGAGGAGGAGGAGGGCAGACAAAGCCCTGACAGGCAGTGAGAAGGTCAAAGTCATAAACATGAGGACAGGAAAGAAGGTGAGACAATCAGTAATGAGATCATACACTGTATTTGTTAACAAGAGAAAACACAGCCAGCAAATCAACATCCAAATCTTTGTCCTCTTCAGGTCGGAGCTGCTTTCTGTCCAATGCTGCAAGACTTGAGGGAATATCTGGAGGAGAATGCTGATAATGCTGTAGCACCTGAGTGGTCTGACTCAGTTCGAAACTCTGTACGTACTCAAGACTTAATACGTTGCTTTCTGGTGCTGTTTGAAGAGACTTTACTCTTTGATCTGCTGCTCTGTAATCCTAAACTTTAGTAGAAAAGTGCTGCCTGTATGACTTTTTGGCTGACCGCCAGGGTCAGCCCTACACATGGGTCTGCATGTGACCGACATATGGACCTCCACTGATGCGACTCTCTCTCGCACATGGCTCTGGATACTTTGTTTGGGGGAGTAGGCAGGGCTGCTCGTCCGCTGCTCGTCTGCTGTCCTCACCATGTCCACAGCGCGCATATCCAGGGGTAGTTTCAGGTCTTTGTTTTAAAGGTTTCAGTGGGTTGGTCTTAACAGAAAACGATCTTATTGACATTAGAAAGGGGACCTTAATTAACACACAGCGAAAACAACCGTATGAGATGAAGAGACAGAGAGCGAGCGACGGGGAGAGAGGGAGAGATTGCACCCACGTTACGTCTGTGACATGATGTTACTTATTTATTTTTACTGTATACTTATGGCCTGCGGGAGACGTATGACTATGTTTTTATTTTAAAGAAAATTAAGCAGGAACCACAATATGGAGCCTGTGAGTGACTTTATCCATCAAGTAACTTCCTGGAAAAGTTAGAAATAAAGTTAAAAACCACAACAGCAGCCCGGGAAACACTGAGCATTGTGAGGGGATCAGAATTCCAGATCGGGCTTTGACTTTCAAACAGCATACCAGAAGTGCTGACCTACTTTACTCTCCATGCCTGTGACTTTTACTACAGGAAGAGATGTTAATGTTGCTGTCAGAGATCAATAGGACTCATCACAATTCACTTTCACAGTGTATTTTGGCCGAGAAAAAGAATAACCTCGTATTCTCTACATTTTTGGCACGTGTCACGCTAGCAGTGTGAAGACTCTCATCTGTTTTCATGCATTTAAAATGAAAATGAACACGCCGTCACACACGCACCACGCTTCCAGTGTTGCCCACAAAAGCGCACATTGACCTGATGCGGTCATCCACATACTAGGTTTTGACCTCGTCTTGTTTTATGTAGATGTTGCGATCTGCAAAATTGAAACTAGGGTTGTCACAATACCAGAATTTTGAACTTTGATACGATGCACGTTTTAAAACCACGGCAACAAAAAAAGAACTCTTGGGTCCCAAAAATTGGCTAATGTTCTGGTTTTCATTTTTTTCTTGCACAGTGCTGTTACAGAAAGTGACTGAACACACACCAGCTCATTTGACATACTGTTTATAGTAATGAAAGGCTTAATGAGCAGGATTTTCCTAAATAATCGTGTTTATTATTATTTGATATTTTTAAGACCCAAAATAAAATATGGCCAACCCTCTCAGTTGTGTCTGTATCTGCAGAGAATCTGCCCTTTATCTGTATTTTCTCATTGTCTTCTTATTCTGCCGTGTTCGGGACATCGTGTCACAGCCAACAGTCGGTCGGGACTAGGCTTAATGAAAACGTGGCACCAGGGTCACATGGCTGTCTCTCTGCTCTGCTCTCTGTCTGTAACAGACGCTATCGTAGCTTTTGCATCTTTATGAGACGCCAAAAGGACTTTACACAGCTACAGCTTTTGTAGACATATGAATGAGAACAGTCCGCTGTGTCGTTGCTGTGCAGAGCTCCAGGTGTGACGCAGGGCCGAGCAGACAGACACAGTCGGCAGGATGAAGCTCAACTTCAGCTTCAGACAAACGAAACCTGTGTTGTTTAGAGCGTAACTGCTGTAAAACAATCAGAAAAGAATGTCTTATTTCTCTGTTTCATTGCTTTATTTACATTAACAGCACTCACTCTCTTTACTTCCTGTCTATGTCGCTCAATCACAGCTGCACTCTCTCTCTCTCTCTCTCTTTCTTGTGGCAGCTTTGGGTTGAAAACTGATTCAGTATCGTTTTGAAACAATATAATATTTTGACAACCTTGACTCAACTCTTTAAGACGGTTTAACTATGGTTACCTCAGCACCAGAGAAGGGAGACTGTGTCTATGCCTCTGCACAGCCGAGGGCCTTGGTTGGTGGCGTTATGTTTTCAGCTTGCAAGTCGTCGATCTGTTTCTGTGTCCTAGAAAGAAAACCTTTCAGGCCGTTCCTGTCCTATTTTAGAAGATGATATCTCTGGAAGGCCCACAGAGAATATCATCAGATAAGGAGGTAGAGGATGCATTTATCAGATTTTGGAGGTCAAAGGTCAAGGTCACTGGCTTTCTCTGGTTTATTTTTATGATGTTATACGTCCAGGAGAACAAAGCTGCCCGCAACGGATGAGCCCTCCCTGCCCTGTCCCTGACCTCTCTCCTGTAAATGACTGCAGTGTGTCCTCTTTCCCACAGGGCTTCCTGCCAGAGACCTTCTTCCACCGACTGCTGACCGAGCACTCAGACATCCCGAAGAAGAGCCGACGCCGGCATCACCACCACCACCACCATCACCACACTCCAGAGCCCACGCCCGAGGACCCCAACCTGGACGGTGTTGAGGAGACAGAGGAGACTCTGGTGTCAGATGGAGCCTACATGATGGACGAGGAGGACCTGGAGACCTCCCATCACTTCCTCACCAGTCCAGACTTTGACGTTAAAATGGAGGGCGGCGACAGCCTCTCCCAAGGTGACTATGACAGCTCGGATCAGGAGGCGCTATTAGACGATGTCATCATGGCACAGAAGGACTCTGACTCCTCGTCAAGCTCCGAGGATTGACTGAACCCCGCTCTTCAAACACATCAGACTTAGTCCCTGTCTCAAGAATAAATCATGTTATTCCTCATCATTTATTTTTACCATATTATGTATCAAATTATGGATGACTGTGTTTTTTGTTGCTACTTTTATTCATTTATTTTATATAGGAAGTTTTTCCATGAAAGGAGCAGCTTTGCACCAATCTCTTTTCTTTTTCATCACAATTATGTTTCATCCTCGTCTTCTCGCCCTCCTCTCTAACCTCTGACAACATGGCATAAAGCTGAGCTTTCTTACTTCACGACTCGTCATTCTCCTCCTCTTCCTCCGATCCTTTTCTTTCCCATCACATTCCCAGCCATGACCAAAAGGGGACTCCTGCTGTACAGACTCCCTTTTCTTATCTGAGAACCTCAATGCTGGTCCTCTAGCGCTACATGAAACTGGACATGTGTACTGAGCAGAGCCCGGATCCAGATCCCACAATCCCCTGCTCTCGTCTGGTCATGTGTTCCGCGTCCAGACGGGTCTGTGAACTAAAGGGGGGTCCAGTGGGTGGATGTACTGTTATTGTTTTCACTCTATGGGAGGGTGGGGGTTGAGAGGGAGGGAGGGGAACAGTGGCGTATTAGTTACTGAAGCTAGGAGGATGGGTGTATTGTACAATGTAGAGCTGGTCAGTTGTGTACTATGGTGCAAAGATGACGGCAATGAGTTACTATTCTTGTTTTATGATCTGAGTGTATCTGTGAAATGAATAACAGCAATCTACAGTGAAAGCATGTTTGTGTGTGTTATTGTGACTCGCATCAGGCAGAATTAATAAGGAGGTTTACTGTTTTATATTACATTGTTTAAGGCATAGGAGTTTAGATTATTCCTATTCATTACGAACTACAGGTTAGTAGCAGCAATGTCCACGTACACAAACATCTGGACACTTACAAAGTGCTTAAAGCCGAATTAAGCAACTAAAAAAACACCTGCAAAGCTACATTTTTTTACGTATGCAATTAGAGAAAGAGTCAAACTAGCCTTTCCACCTTTCTTGCGCAACTAGCCTGCTAAATTTAGCTTGTGGAAGACTCTGCTAATGGTTATAAGAGTGCATGCAGACAGGCAGTGTGCTCAGTCCTCATGAAATGATTGGACAGACTTAGTGCAGTCCTGCTACAGTCGTAGACATCTGATCTTACCCCTCCTTGTTTTAAGAGCATTTATTGTAGCTGTCGGGATGTGAAGAGAATTTCTACAGCATTGCAAAGAGTGCATCTAAAGTAATTTGCCTCTCGTATCTTTAAAGGGAACACTACCAAATCAAATTACATTTAATCTAGCGAGAGTTAATGTCCTGCCTTATAAAGCCCCCGTTTCACAATATGTAGCTCTTCACTAAATGTTTACGTCTTGATTTTTCTGACACATGGCAGCTGCAATATGTCATTAAATATATGGCTATATTCCAAACTTTTATTATTACTACATTAGTACATACTGTATATGATGAATACCTTCAAATAATTTCTGCACAACTTCTACAAGCATGTAATCCCCATTTAGCATAGAATATATGTAGAAAACCACTACATCAACAAAAGACAAAGTAGGCTAAATTGGGCTCAACAATGATGGGCGAGAGATTTTCTCCTGTATCGCAGCGATGGCCTGTACTTGTAGAAGGAGGCAGTGTTTGTGTAGTAGACATCCTGAGAGGAGGTCCTGCTGCCTGAAAGGCTGAACACTGGGAGGGAAAACAATCCACAAATCAAACATGGTAAAAGTGATTAAAAGCTTTTTTGGAAGGACGCTGCATCTCACTAAACCCTGATGATGAAGGTAAGATGATACTGAATTTTCTTTTTTTTGTTGTCATGTTGTGATCCTGTTGGACAGGGTTTTTATTTTTGGGTAACAAAAACAAAACAGATTCAGTATAAAATTCGAACACTAATCAAAGAGCCAGGGGTTTATAAGATTTGGCAGAATAATGTTTAATGTCTTGATTTTCCTTTGCTTGTTGAATTCGAAATCAAAAAGCAGTTTTACATATTAATGAAACAAACTTTTTGTTTATATTTTTGTAAGAAGAATGTTGTCAACAACCTAATCTAATTCATTATATCAAGATCATTGGCTTTAAGATTAAATTAAACAAAACATTTTTTCATAATTTAACATCTTTGAAAAATATATTCAATGTCAAATGTTTAATATTCTTGCGTGTTAAGAGTGATAAAGAGTGTTAAACTGTTCCTACTTGTAAGGCAGCCACACTGATATTGTCAATCTATGTCCACAAAGCTTAAATGTAGTGAAGTGAATGTAAAGTAAAGGTATTTAGTTGTAAAGGGAAGATCCAATAGATGTCTCGGTTTCAAGGTTGTAGCCATATGTCATGGTATACAGGCCTTGATGCTGCATCAGATGATATCATGTAATATAATATTTCATGATAATATCATGTGTTATGTACATCATTATTACTACATGCTATATTGACATCTGATACATTTTCAGTTTTCAGCAACAGACCTGCCAGCTTTTACCTAGAGCTTCAAGTTAATCTCAGAAATAAAGTACTTCACTTAAATTGAACTATTTAAATGGTCATTCAACATTAAGCCTTCTAAAAAGAGATTTAAGGTAATGGCTAAGAAATTAAACAACATGATTAAATCAAATGTAACTAATGCCTCCGTTTGGTTTATCTCAAACATTTATTTTGACAGTGCCTCATCAGTGGAGTTGTGTTTGAGAAGTCCTGCCTGATAGGAAAGCAGTGCTGCCTTCAGGGCTACTGATTTGCTCGTAAATTGAAATGTTTTTAAACAGTACACCAGCTAAGAGAGGTAAAAAACCAAAAAAAACCCAAAATATTTGTTCATTAAAGGTAACGTCTTATCAAGTCATAAAACTGGCATAGAATTGACTAAAACTTAAGGCACCGCTAGATGTTCCAATCAATAATAATACAGTATCGCATTTTTTCCCGATAGTCAGTGAATCCAACCCTAGCTACTGCGTCCGGGTCGGAGAGGGTGGTGGGAGGTAGCATCACTTCAGCTTATGAATGGGTTTTGTTTGGCCTTTGTAACATTTGAGCCAACGCGTAGTATTTTGGCAACAATAGTGTTCCTATTTAGGTGTTAAGAGCATTAAATCAACCCCTTCTCTTCTCCTAAGGGGTTTCAAAGCTAAAGTAGCTTAGCCTCATCTCGACCTTAACGTTATGCTAACCGACAGTAGTTAGCTAGCTAGCAAGCTAACCGGTAGCAGCTTTAGAAAATGTTGGGGTAGTTAACCTAAATGGAAAGGCAATTAAGAAATTACATTTTTTATATAGTAAACTACTTGAGTGAAAGCTTATTGTAGAGCAAATCGTTTCAAAATGGATCTTAATTTTTACTCCGACCTCTCTGATGGCTGTGCGCAAAATGTTGATTCAGAGTTTATGGACACCCAAGCGTATGGTGGATACTCACAGGAGAACAAGGTAACGTCAGCCTAACATTAACCAGTTTTAAATTAGACAGGCCAGCGTTGACTTAATTACTTTGGTTTATTAAATGGTAACGGTGTGTTTCAGTTTGCAGAAGGCAGCGACAGTTATCTCACCATCAGTGGAGCGGGACACCCTTTCTTGTCCGCTGAGGTTAGTGAGTTAATTCAAACAGCATGCTAGTGCAGTGTAACAGGTCTTCGTTGTTTTATTTGTTTAACCCATATTTTACCAGGTAAGTCCCACTGAGATCAACAATCTCATTTTTAAGGGAGACCTGGCCAAGACAGCAGCATAAGAGTGACAGACAGAACACATCAACAACAATGAAACACAGAATAGAGGCTATACATTAATGTGTCAGAACATTAAAACATTATGACGCCTACGCACAATTACAAGAACCAATCGAGTCGTTCACCATTGTACTTATTCAAGCTTTAAAATCAGGCAGCGGGACCAGTTCTCTTAGTTTCTAGTCATGTTGTAGGCTATTCCAAGTGAGGGGAGCAGAGCACATAAAAGCTGTCTTTCAACATTCGGCCCTTGCACTTGGTACAATCATCAGGACCACATCCTGAGATCCCAGACGGTAACTACAGTCAGATCTCTGCACAATCAACGTGCACATGTAAGATGGGAGTTTACCCAGAATGGCTTTATAAAAGAACAGTGACTGAGCCTACGAGTGTTGGAGAAGGCCAACCAGACTTGCAGTAAAGTGTACAATGATGAGTGAGGGCTTTACTGTTTGTGACAAATCTCAATTCACTGTGATATACTGTATCTAACATAAGCAAGCAATGTGCCGGAGCATTCATGTACAGTACATCCCCATAATCAAGAACTGGTAAAAACGTAGCAGAGATCGGTCTTCTCCTGGCCTCAAGGGAGAAACAGGACTTGTTTCTGAAGATTTTCAACCTGGGGTTTAAAAGAAAGGCTGTCATCAAGCCAAATACCGAGATATTTATAACAAGAAACAACTTCCAACTTCTTTCCCTGTGCAGTAAAAATATCACTAATGTTCACAGGCTTCTTTCTAGCATTTGTGAAATACATTACTTTGGTTTGATCGCCATTTAAAACCAGCTGGAGTTGTGACAGCTGAATCTGAACAATATTAAAAACAACAATAATTTTAATCCTACCCGTGTTTCAGTTCAACAAAGATTGACCCAGAACTCTCTCTCTCTCTCTCTGCCTCCAAACAGCAGACATTTCATACTCCCAGTCTCGGCGATGAAGTCTTTGAGATCCCCCCCATCTCCCTGGATCCGGATCCGACTCTGAGCATCGGTGATTCAGTGTCTCACTTTGAGCTGACAGATGGGTCCGACGGCACCGTGGGACCTTCTGGCTCCCGTAGTCTTGTTAGCAACCTGGTGGTCGAGGCCAATGACCCTTCTTTTGCTTCCACTTTTGTGAACTCTGGGTCTCAGGGCCTAGAGCAGCTGAACCTCGGAGCCATGGGGCAGACTGGAGGGGGAGCCCTGCTGAGCTCTTCTGCACTGGTGAGTGATCTACCTGCGGACCCTCTCACAGAAAGCCATTTTGCTGTGTTTAAAAGTTCATTTATATAGTAAGAGTATTTTCCAACTGTGTGTGCTAATCCCTCTGCAGGAACTTGGAAATTCAAGTGGTTCACATTTCAGCAGTTCGTCCCCAATGACCATCGACGTCCAGCTTGGTGACATCGGTCATGGTCTTTTAGGAAGCAGTCACCTGTCCACTATTAACCAGTCGGAGCTTGCAATGGGCCTCGGGGGTCATTCAGAGCAGCCGCTGTCTGCTACACCATCACCAGCAGGCTCCCTGCAGGATGAAGACATGGACGACTTCAAGGTGAGGAGTTACATACACCTTACGCAGTATTTGCTCTGACACTCTTGTATTAATGTGTTTAAGGTTTGATGCTTTACTAACTGTTCCTCTCTCTGTTCTTTTACTTTCCCTCTCTCTACTCAGAGGAGTGTTCTTGTCGACTCCCCTATGTCTCTCTATGTCTCTGCCCTCTCCCACATGTCCTCCCATCCAATGCCTACATCATCTGTTTCCCCGGCTGCAGCCAGGAGAGGTGGGGGTAAGCCGGCCACACTGGCCGCAGTGACCGGGGCGGTGGGCGCTAAGAAAGGAAGGAAGAAGAAAGACCCGAATGAACCACAGAAGCCGGTTTCGGCGTACGCCCTGTTCTTCAGAGACACCCAAGCTGCTATTAAGGGCCAGAACCCCAACGCGTCTTTTGGGGAGGTGTCAAAGATTGTGGCGTCCATGTGGGACAGCCTGGCTGAGGAACAGAAACAGGTAGAAGAACACGTTCTTATATGTTCAGTTTATAAGAGACAAAATAAGTATATTTATGGCATATAATGTTCGTTTTGTGTCTAATAGGTGTATAAGAGAAAGACAGAAGCAGCCAAAAAGGAATATTTAAAGGCTCTGGCAGCTTATAAAGCAAACCAGCTCTCACAGGTAAGATCATATTGTTCTCTAGAGAAAATACTGCTGAAGGTATGATGGAATTTTTCTAATGTTTTGATCTGTCTTCACCGCAGCCTGTCGTCGAGGAGATGGAAACCGCCCCATCACCTCCCCCACAGGTCGTCAACCCGACACCTGCAGTCCTTCCCTCTGCAGTTCAACAGGCCATCCGTCCGGCTAATAGCAGCCTGGAAGAGAACACCATCACCAACATTTGTGCCTCCAACATCATCCTGGACGTCCCAGAGATGACCACTCGTTCCCGCACGGGGGCAAACAAAGCTCCAGCGCCTGCAGCGCCCCCTGCCCGGACCATCACCAATATCATCATCCCAAAGCACATGCTGCAGGCGGGGGGCCAGGTGGTGACTGTGCTACCTGGAGGAGTCCGCACTCTACAGCCTACACTGGTCGTGTCGGGCGCCTCTCGTCAACCTCCTCCGCTGCAGCAGATGCAGAACGCACCGCCTCCACCACGGCTCCAGCAAATGGCGCCAGCACCCCCGCCCTTACAGGCCAAGCCCCGGGAGGGAAGCACAACGACAGGCCTTCCTGTGTCCGTCACGGCTACACCTCCACCTCCGCTCCAGATAAAAATAGTCCCTGCCTCCTTGCAGGGCAAAGAGGCGCTGCCAATTATTGTGTCTAATACAGCGAACGTGTCATCCACTACGACTACATCTGCCCAGTCTACACCCATGGTGTCTGTGCAGGTGGTGAACTCTGCTGACACGCAGGGCAATACAGACGACGACGAAGTTACAGAAGTGCTGAATTCGGAAGAGGTTAGTGTCCTTTTTCGTTCATTCTTATTGTTTTGATTTAAGCTGGGACTTTGATAGCGAAAATAACTCTAGCTTTATTTAATTGTTGAGGAAGTGACCTTATTTAATGTAATTTCTGTTCTTCAAAGCTGTCTCCAAATCTATCCTTGGACATTGCCGTGCTTTTGTCATAGCAAAATATTTCCAACTATCAAAGTTTAGACTATTGTTCATGTTCAAGTGGGCCCAAATTTTTAAGTAACGTCCAAATCTTTTGCTCACTTGTCAGAAGACTTTTAAGTCTCATCCCGCCTACTAACTGCTAAAACACTAAAAATTGGGCCTGTAAATGTTGGACTTTTGATGTGTTTGTTTTACAGCATTAATTTGAGTTTAATTCTTGTCACTTGAAAAACATACTCTCTTATCAAAGTGAAAAATGAGCCATAAATACCGGCTACACACCTGAATCAAAACTAGTGCCGCCAAATGTTTATAGAAGTTTCATAAGTTGAACAGAAATCCCTCGAGAATTTAAGTTCAGACATCTTAAAATGTCCAACATCTGCTCGATTCATGTCCTGTAAGAAACCACAAAGACACTCGAAAAATCCTCATAAATCTGTGTCAAGTTTGCAGTGAATGTCCCTCAGAGCAGGGTCAGCTCATTCATTAGAGAGAACATGGTGCAGCTCTAAATCAGGCCATCTTATGTCTGGGTTTGGAGGAGCTGTGCACACAACTGCGGTTTTCTGGGTGTTTCAACAGTTTCATAAGTTTCTAACAGGCTGGGAAAAAGAAAACCACAGTGCTCACATGACATCTTGGGTAGTGAAAATTACAGCTTGAGCAGTTTTTCATAGATGAATTGGGGGAACAATAAACTTCCCAGAAACACAACCTCTCTACATTGGTCTAAAAAGTTACTACTGTCAAAGTTGACTGAACTAAACGCTGATACAAAGAGGTTGGATACTGCAAGCCCAACCAGTGTGGGATTGTAGAGGTTGATACAGTCGTACAGAGGGGGAAGATTCACAAATAACTGATATGATGGTCGATACAGTGAATTTCAGAGCTGGAATTAATATGCACTGATTTTGCATTGATATGGAAAATCAAAAGGCTGCTTACTTAAACATATAACATTATAAAAGGATATGTCTTTAATGCACTGCTACATGTGCTGCAGATTATGCTGAGAGTGTTCTAAACTATGGAGTGGTTTTGTGCTTTGATGGATTAACTACACAATGACACCGTTTTGTTTTAGTCCCCCCAAACATTGTTTTGGACATTTATGTTCTGAAAAAAGGTTTCCCACTGCAAATACGTACAGGCAAACATTTACACCATCCCAATTCCCTGACCGTTCTCTGTCTAAGAAGTTTTGATGACACTTACAAACATAATTAAAGAAATGTGATTTTAATATTTTTGCCCAACTATGTAGGAATGTAAACATATAATGATGAAAATAACATGAAAATGTTGATACTTACTTTTACCTCAGGATAATAAGAGTGTGATGAGTAACGGCTACTTTCTTGGGGGGACAGTAAACACGACAACAGCCCCTGGAATAGCCCGCCCCATTTGTTTAAACCATGGAGAAATATGTATCATTTTAAAGTTAATATCATGATCTACCAGGATAAATAATCATATATAGTTTAAAAAGTGTTCGCTTCGTCGTTTCGAAGGAGGCGGTCCATGGAGGATGCTCCGTAGACCATTAAAGCCGAACTGAAATGAGACGGTCTGGTCTACCCTTGTGTCACCAAACGCTGCTCCTGTCGCCTAGCAACAGGTAGCAAGCTAGCATAACTAACGTCGAGTAAGTTAACCTATAATTTTAAAGATAATTTGTTTCAAGGGCCCTTTCATTTTCTTAAGCATGTGCAACTCTAGCTCGTTGAAACCAGAAACTTTTACATTTTAAAGTGTATTCCTTGGCCGCGTAAAAAAGTCCGCCATATCGTTTGAATTGGCACGCAAATGCATCTCAGGATACGTTGGGCCGCGAAGGATGCACCTGATGGATCCTTCACGGCCCGGGGGAAGGAGGATGCATTTGTCGGCCGCATCCGAAGGAGCCTCCGAAATGGGACAGCCTTCAAAGGCTGCCGCCCCTGGATTAGGACACAGCTATACATTAGCAGGTGTCTTTAATGGACAGTTTTTGATGAAAAATACATTTTTCCATTCAAAAATACAGTTTTCACTCAACCCGGTAGCGACCATCTTGAATTTCTGGGTTAAACTGGTGTCATAATGTCAAACTGATGTCAGAATTGGAATCCTCTTATATGAAAAAGTGTCTTCATACATGATTCTAGGTGCTTTGGTTCAAAGCAGGCAATAATATTTAACTTCCATCCATTATCTAAATCGCTTATCCTGTTGAGAGTCGCAGGGGAATATTTAACTATTTAACATTACATATTTTTCTCTTGGTTTGTGCAAATAAATCTGATTTAGATTCACTTTGATTCAAAGTTGTGACACAATAATAAGTCCAAGAGAGTAAATATTTACCGCATATAGGAACTGTATAAATTTCCATTCTCACTATTGCTTGCACTGTCATTGTGGAGATGTAATATTGCCACACACCCATGTTGATGATGCTCCTCCATATCTTTGCCCCTTTTTCAGGATGAGATGGAGGTGAACGGGTCCAGCGATGGCGTGACTCTGAACAGTTTGTGTGTGAGGACGGGCTGCAACAACCCTGCCATAGAGAATGAAGACTGGGACAAAGAATACTGCAGCAACGAATGTGTGGCAGATCACTGCAGGTGTGTAAGGGTTTCAAACACGCTGTTTTCAGATGACATTTGAGAATGTTTTTAAACTTCATATTTTCTTTTTTTTTTTCAGAGATATATTCAGGGCGTGGTGCTCGATCAGGAATCAGAACATGGGAACAGTGAAATGAGGAGCTGAAAACAAAAACGGTCTCACCGCAGTGTCAAAGTTCTCTCATTGTTTTGTATTTGTACTGTAGGTTTGACAGTGGCTGTTCAGGACAATTAAAAACATAGTATTTGTACATAATACTGAATTAGGACAGCAATTCCATGTTGGTATTTTTGGCACACAAACTATTCTTATAAAGTGTTGTAGGCAGCTAGAGGAAAGATCAATACAATAAAGCTTTTAGGAGAATGTTCTGGACTTTTTTACTGAAGTGCAAACAGGTCAGTTTATACTTGTCTAATGTGCAGCGTTGGAAAAGTCTTCTCAAAAGGGATCAACATTTCAACCTTTTTTACACTAAAAAACACGATTGTACTGTGCCATCCGTCTGGTGTTACATTAATGCTCTGAAATGTTCTGTTTCATGTCTCTTGCAGTAAGTGAGAGCGCCTACTTCTCCTCGTTTACTGAAATATGCCTTAGTTTGGATGGAAAAACAGTTTGTATCACTGTATTTGTACTGAGGATAATGGCCTTCCAGGTTTGATAATGCCTTCGTTTTGTAAAACCATCTGTTCAGATCATTCACTTGTTAGATTATGCTCGACATAAATGTTTTCTAAATAAATGAGCGATTATGCTCAATCAGATTTTTCTTTCTTTTTGCTACTTTGAGTTCACTCAGTAATTTACAGTGGCTACGATTAGCAGCATTCAGATAGAAATGATCTAACTCAATACTGAGCCTGTTTTTTCTGACTCTTCTCTCCCTTTGTTACTGTGAAGCTGCATGTTGGCACTTACCAACCAGATTCAGATTGCTTTCACTTCTTTTATCTTTCACTAGAATAGAGAAGCTGAAATTCTGTAAACTCCACGTAGAGGTAAATAAAGCTTTCTGTGTCTGTTTTGGAAAAAAACATTTGGCAAAGTTTATTAAGCAACAATTTTTATGATTTAAGATGTTGCTCTGATTACATCAGGCTTTTTTTGATTTACTTTACATAATACAACAGTAAGTTTTGACCAAGTAATCTGATTGGACAAGAGGCATTCCATGAGTGGTGATCATAGAGTACAACAGCACTGTGACTAAACTGCGGCATCACACCCTCATGTGATATTGCTTAATGGACAGTTTAACCTTACATTAAAAAATTAAGCCAAAGGTTAAAGAGTTTATTTCCTCTTTGGTGGTTTAACTGATTTCAACTTGTAAAAATTCCCTTAACATTAAGAAAATGTTTGTCGTCTTTCAGCATGCCATAAGTGTCTGTCCTCTCATCAGAAAGCAGATCAGTATTTGATAAATATTGTGTAAAATAATGTACATTGCAGTTACATTTATATTGGCAACCAAAAAAATAAATCAATTAATCATTCATACTGTACATTCATGAACACATTTTGATAGAAAGTATATTCCTGAGTTTTGTTCTATTTTTGGCTTTAACCTCTCCCCTTTAAGTGCAATTAGTTAGTGGTCTCTTTAAGGCAGTCCAGTGTGGGCTAAATAATGTCACAGTTTGTAGGATTATTCAGGGAACTCTGAAACAATGGAGACCCTACTGGGAGGATCCACACGGTACAGCCCCAAACCCAGGCACACCGGCTCGGTCAGTTTCGCCTTGAACTCATGCAGATGTTTGATCGAGGACTCAATAGCACTGAATGTGATGTTGCCTTTCTCGATATTAACCATCACTGCTATCCGGCTGCTCTGCAACGTTCCAGACACGACAGTTTTTTCTCCATTATGATAGGCAAATAGCTTTCCTTTGCCATTGTGCGTAAGGCTCCAGGACTTGGCGTTGTTTCCGAAGGCACTGTTTTGCTTGTTCTTGCGTAGGATGCTCTTGTAGGACACGGCGATGTCCCAGTATCCCTCAGCCTCCACCTCCCAGATGTGGGCACCAGTGGAGAAGCAGCGGGTGGAGAGGACCTGCGGGGCCACGTCAAAGCGTCTTGTACTGTTGGGATAGTTCAGCTTGGTTTTCACTCTCTCTGCTGTTCTGAGGTCAGTGGAGACTCCAAGGAAAGGACTGGCTGTGTTCAGATCCAGCAAGAGGACTCCTGAGAAACCAACAGACCGTTGAAGTTTACAGAAACATGTTATTGCTTTAAAGTGGTTTCTAGCTTCCTGAATTCAAAGGTACTCTGTAATAGCTGTGGTATATGTGCATTAGACTCCCCTGACGTCTTGCATGTGACTTTTTTAATTGTGTCTGTCCATAAATATTTGGTTCCTTACATTTTAATGTAACAAATAGTTCCCTTTAAACTAGATCTACTACTTCAGAGAGTATGATTATTTGCATTAGACTGTAAGATATGAAATGTTAAGGTCTAACTTCTAAAAGAGTAAATAACATTCCTTTGCAAATAAAAGTTACGAATAAGCTCAGGTATTTACACTTTCGGGGTTATTCTGCTGCAGGCTGACCTGGTCTGGTATGACCATTAGCTTATGGTGGCTAAGGTTAGCTCATCTAAGACAGATATGGCTCTGTAGCAATTATCATCCATCCACTTTGTGGACTTTGTGTGGCTAATTTTTCACTTGTTCCACAGTTAAATTACGTTTCTACCTTCATCACTGTGTAACTGTATTTTGTGTCACTGGTAAGCAAAACTTTCATGGTCCCATTTTAAACCAAGTCTCTGTTTATGCATAACATATTTGTGTGGTTTCCTTCATATCTAATATTTAATGTACAATAATGTACAATTTACAATTGACTCTGGACAAAATGATACATACATACAAACAATTCTTAGTTATGATTTTCTTTTCATGTCAACACCATTTTTTTTGTTTAACAAAACTAGACAGGCAAAAATTGAGTACTTAGAAATTGCGATACAGTGGAAGTGTGAACACTTTGTCCAGGTTGTCTTTCAATGCTTGTAGGCCAGGGCAGTTCTGGGGGGGGCAAGAGGGGCCAGTGCCCCTGTAACACTGAGCTTGGACCCTGGTCTACAACCGCCATTGGGTGCACCCTTAAGGGCCCGATCAGACAGAACGCGTTTAAACAGCTGGAGGCGCCTTTTTTGTTATTGTTTCTAATGAGAGGGCTGCTTTTTGCGCGCTGCTGTTGTGTTGCAGATTATCTCACGTTTTTCCACTCTGTGCAGGCAAAAAAGGCAGTGCGGTTCCCCTCGCGTTCTACAGCTTGCACAACGTGTTCTGTCTGATCGGGCCCTTAGTCATGTTATAAAGTTGTCAATAAAGCAGAGCAAAACAACGTAATAATGGTGTACAGGCTGATGTACAAAGTTAAGGTCTAACAAGAGATGCAAAAGATAAGTTTGATGTGAGATGAATCTAAACACAGAGCGGTAAGTGCAGCAGAGCCCAGGCAGCCAGAAAACAAATAAGCCCCTTTAGTAACAGAAACAATGCAAATGATCAGAAACAATTTTTACATTAGAATAGCCCAGGCATGTTCAATGCTTTAATGACATCCAAATGACTTCATGAGAGCATCACTCTGACAGTAAGTTTTAGCATCTCAACCAGGCTATTCAATGCACTCCAACACACCCACACACACACTGTAGTCCTCTCTGAACGCCTTTAATCTACATTTCCTTTGTCACGCCATGTCTCAACAGATCGGCCTGTACCTGCTTCTTCTGTCTCTGGATGTTTGTGGCTCTTCATCTGACGATCAACCAAGAGTTCTTTGTAGAGATGAAAAAAAACAATTATGAAAAAATTATTTGAAAAAAATGCAACAATGGACAGGTTATAATAACAAAATCAAAACAAGTTTGGGTGCTCATAAGCCTTTTTAAACTACAAAAAAGTGTGCAAACTTGGATGAACGATACTGGATATCCGATATTGTCCAACCCTTTTTGCCGATTTCGATACCGATATATTAGGCACAGGTTTTTTTCCACCTAATTGCAGAGAACATAAAGTCTCCCCTGTAGTGGAATTGATATCATGCCTACTCTTATTGTAGAGGCCCACTGGCAGATGCAGAAATAACATAATACAGTGCTTTTTATAATATAAGAAAACTACTTAAACTTAGGTTAGGTACAAAATGCCATATTTAATTGTATAACATTTTCTTTCAAATGAAACTGTAATATTCATACAACTTAGACATGATGCTCTCCCTGAGACTATCCTGACAGTAGCCACAGCAAATTTTACCTACTGCACAGAACAAATACATAAAATGAAATCAACTTTGCTCTCCATTTTGGAAACTGAAAAACTGCCATACTGCAGACATCTTGCACCCTTCTTCACGCTTGATTGAAGGTGTGTGGTGCAGGCAGTGCGCATGCACACTCTCGCCGAGTAAAAGTTCTAGCATTACGTCAAGCTTTTTTAGGGATCATCGAGCATGTAAACATAATTAAAGCGGTGTTTTATCCACAGAAAATATCATCAGTAAATATTGGCAGGAAAATGACATATCTGTAGATGCTGATATGTCATATCGTGCATCCCTACTTATTAATGTGGAGCATAGGCGACTAACATTAGGCTATCAAAAGAAATAGTGGGACAGTTTTGGATCTATATGCCTTTACTCACGTTCTTTCCAAGAGTGCATAAGTAAGTAATAATAACATAAATGAGACAGATGATAACTCTCTCACATCATGTACGATACTGTTCAAATGAATCTGCAGCCAGCAAGTGGTTAATTTTACTAATAGCTAGCCTGACAACCACCTAGTTGTACCTGATGAAGAGATAGTAACCACAAGACAAAGACTACATGTGTTATCATGGCTCATCATTAACTCCTATGTTGTTGAATTTCCAGTTTTTGTTGTCGTCATGCTAACAGGCAGCAGTAGGGGAAGTCTGAAGTCTGCGTTCTTACCAGCAAAGGAGGAATATATGTGATGCACACGGTTATGCTGCTTGTCCAGTGCTTCAGTCAGCGCCTGGTTCTCCACAGAGTAGTTGTAGGCTGGAAACAAAGACAGACATCAGTGAGAGGAGGTCGCAAATATAAGACAAAACTGCTACGAGGGAGTCTTGTTCTCTCACCATAATACAGAACAATGAACCACAGAAAGAGCAGCACCACAGTGACACTGTTGAGGGGCGAGGCGGCAGCTTTACCTTTCTGTTTCCGTCCAGAGAGAAAATATGTGTTAAATCTGAAACACTGTTGAAAATAAACTAAAAAACACACACATGCAGAATGTAATTAGCTGAGCTTACCTCTCCTTCGACGTCTTTTTGCAGTTTTTTTACCAAATCAGTGGATTCTTTTATTTGCTCCCCGAGCATTTTGAAGTGCTGGTCCATGTAGTCCTGTAGAATGCACACATGGAGTTATACCTTAAACCCCTCAACGTCCAGTTTTCCCTACAGTAGATTTGAGTTGAAAGACACTGACAGTATCAGGACACATTTCACCGAACAACACATAATAATGAAGCTTTTAGATTGTACATTCAGATCCAAAACAATCACTCCCTCAAACACTTTCTGCTCTACTTCACGTAGGAACGTAACACTAGATCAATTTCACATTCACTTATTCCAGTACAGTTTTATGAAAACACATTTTCCAAATAGAATAAAATCTGGCATTAGATCCCAAATGACATGACAGCAATAATATATTACACATTTCAAAAAGGAAAAAAAATATATCTATACTTAATTATATACTATATATGCAACCACTGTGTAGTGTCTGTCTTTTATTTTGTGTTGTATAACCTGCTGGTAGCCAGTCTTAAGTGAGTCACACATTTAATATCTTCCTGTATAATAATAATAATGATAAGATGACATAATAAATATGTCCTGTATCAGCCTTTTGCTGCTCCTAAGTTAATAAGTAAACTGTGTGTTAAAGACTTTAGAAATCTCAGGGACCAGAAAATCCAGTTTGTCCGCAGCATATTCAGCAACAGGAATTCCCCCACCGCTTACAAGAAACTGTTGCTATCTCACTATCATGTTATTGAAAACTCACAGTCAGCTGTCTCCGCAGGACCGTGGAGGCCTCACTGGCATGGTTCAGCTTTTTGCTCTCCAGGGCGCACAAGTTGCAGATGTAGCGTCTGGACGTGTTGCAGTAGTACCTCAGCACCTCGTCCTCGTGCTGCGGGCATTTCCTCTCCTGAAGGTCACCCAGAGGACTGACCAAGGGGTGGCCTGTGAACACCGGCAGCTCCAGGTGGTCCTTGACGTGCTCCTCGCACAGTGACACCTCACACTTCAGACATGTTTTCTTGGCCACAGTTTTTCTGTCTGTGCAGCAGTCACAGTACACAGTTTTTGTCTGCTGGTTCTGCTCACAAAAAATAGGATATTGAGATGTGGGGAAAAGGTGTGTTAGACGTTGGTCCATTTGAGGATTTGTTTTTATATCACACAACATTTAGTCTATTCTCTACATCTTTACATTTCATGATTAAAGAGATTTTACGTGTAAAAATGCTGAAAAGGGTTCTTTACCGTCCTCCTGCTGATCACCCTGAAGTCCTCTGCGATGCTGGCCAGTGCGTAGCTCCTCTGCACCCCCACAACCTGTCCAAAAAATCCCCTACAGTCTGGGCAACGGAATGGAATATCGGAGGAGTGATCCACCATGTTTTCCAGACAGCCCATACACATGCTGTGGCCACAGGGCAGCTGCCGAGGATCCTTAAAGATATCCCGGCACACTGGGCATGTCAGCAACTCTCCAAGCTTTGTTTTATCTGTGTCATCCATTCTTGATTCCATGTCTTCAAAGAGTGCCAATGAGAAAAGAGACGATAGGAAGGAGTTAACTGCAGAGTTTGAACAGTACTCAGCTGCTGCATTTGTAAACAAGTACTGATTTGTTTGTCTTGAATGAGCCTTACCACAAGATCATGAGGTCTTCTCAGTGAAGTTATTCCTACAGGTTAGTAAAGCCCTCGGTATTGCCCTTCTTCTGTCTTATACACTGACATCGCTGAAAGTGAAAGCGAGTTGGTTTGTACTTCCTGGTGGGCGGGGTCTAAGTGGAGGAGGATCCAGACTTACTTCTAAATGTAATCAAAATATCATCATCTGCTATGGCAAAATAAGATAACAACTGTTAAAAGTGACCGACTTTCTGATTCATAGGCCTACAGAGAGTGATGAAATAAACACGTTTGTGGACTAATGTTTTTAACCAGTTTTAAAAAGTTGTGAAGTTCACTGAATCCGCAGAGGGAAATGTGGACAAGGCAAAACAGATTAAATTGTTAACATTATAAATGCGCCTGATAATTCATGCTCTATTTATGAAAGCTGGCTGTCAGGGTTAAACTAAACGACCCAGAGCTATTAATGTTATAGGCCTTTTTCACAGCGGACATTTTCATACCCAACAGGAGGAAAAGCACAGGTGTTTATAGTAGCATTAATGATGGCTTATTCCATTTAGCTCCATTTAGCTCAATTTCATAGCCCTGGTTGTGTGCATGCTGACTGCCTGTCATCGCGTTCTCAGACACCTGAATATAACAGAAGCATTGTTAAAGTTATTATTAACGCCTGTGCTTTTCCTCCTTTTGAATGTCCGCTGTGAATTAATAAGCCCATTAGTGCCACCTGTGGGTTTCCTGCTGGTCAGATCAGCAAAATGAACCGAAAGCGCCTTTGTGTGGATGAAGATGTGTAGGAGCTCCACAACTATTTTCAACTGTGAATAATGTAATGTAATTCAGCACATATACTTTGATTGAACCAGAGTTTATTAACGGTTTTATAACTGTATAAATAACCGTTATTCTCCGAACTTAAAGCTGAAACATTCCAAACCGTTAACGTTGACAAAATTAGCGTCAGAAGTCGCTCTCGAGCTGCCCGACATTAAATGTTGTTTTTTTTAATGTTTTATATCCATAGGAATTTAAAGTTTATAAATCAGCTAGGCATATAATAACATACACCGTGACATAAGTATCAAATTAAAGTGACTCTTGTTTATCTAAGGTGACAAGATCTGCTAAAAACTTATTTAGTATGGCTTACCCTGACGGAGATTAATCAATATGTAGCCTACTATTTAAGTCCAAAACCGCGACACAGTTGTAGTCATTAATACACAATTTAACTACTGTATATATGATATTAAAGCCTCTCTTTCTGTACCCAGATATAACTGACTATCTCCAAGGCAACATCACACTTCCTGTTCATATCACCCAAAGCATGATGGGAAGACAGAAACAGAAGTACAGTATAAGTTTTCGTTAACTATTTTTAATGAGGTGCTTTAGAGAGACTACTTTTCTTCCACAGGGAATGTAGTGTGTTTGAGGTTTACAAAATAAAACAACTAAACTATGTTTGTTAGAAATAATATTTTTTAATCACACACAACAAAAACCAGGCATCAGAATGTAAAAGAACTAAAAGAGACATTTGTCAATGTAGCGTATCTGAATAAAGGAGTATAAAATAATTTTAGAATGATATTTAAAAAGAGGCAAGAGACATCAGATTTGTTTCCCCATACAAATAACAAAAGGATTGCTATTCCAATATGTAACATTTTATCCAGATTTAGTAATAAAGTCAGCCTGATAGTTTTAGACATCAAGGTTATAAAAGTAAAGAATTTGTTATACATTCAATAATCACAACATGAGTACAAAACACTTTTTCTTTTACAAGAGACATGTATGTAAAAAAAAGCTTGGTATAAAAAGAACAAAGATAAAAAAACATGCATCAGTAGAAGTATTTTATACATAACTTTGACACAGAAATGTGTGGCAGGTAGTGTCTGTATATTGTTCAAACAATCACCATATTAGTCTGTCTGTATCCACGAAAGCATTTTATTTTAATGAAGCTTAAATGCATTTACAAGACACAACAAGCTGCCAGGAAGAGGAGTGCTTCCACACCTATGTAGTATAACTGGTTAAGTAAGCCAGGTGGAGGAGACTCCTTACAGACTGATGTTCTAATGCTATAACGTGTTGAGTTGTTGTAAAACTGTTGCATACTGTTCCAGGCCAAGTATGCATCAATGTGCGTAAGAAGCACAAAAAAAAAGAGAAATAAGACTAAACCATGAGTGGAACTATATGAAAAATGTCCCTATCATACTTAAACCCATCTATTATGTTTGTAAATAACCTTTCTGGAATGACTAAGTGATATTGAGTGTCAGGATTTTGGATCATTTCTGTTTCCCTCAAAGCTCTAGCTTTGCTCATCTTAACTTTACACCCTACAACAGCGATTCAGTGTTTTCTGTCTGAGGTAGAAAATGGTGCAAAACCACAGCACGCCCCTTTTTTTCAAAGCTACAAGCCAGCGATCGTCCTGAAAGAGGGAACAAAGGCCACATCGCACTGGTGTTTCTCAAGGTTCTTCGAGATCCTGAACATCTTTCCACAGGTGATGCAGCTGAAGGGTTTCTCTCCAGTGTGAAACCTCAGGTGTGCTTTCAGATTGTCTCGTAGACGGAAGCTTTTGTTGCACTGCGTGCAGGTGTGCGGCCTGTCCCCTGTGTGGAACCTCAAGTGGCGGCGGAGGCTCTTCCTCAGTGCAAACGTCTTTGAGCACACCGAACATGGGTATGGTTTTTCTCCGGTGTGAAAGCGCTCATGCCGACGGAGAATCTTCCGCCGCTTGAACGTCTTCTTACAGATGCTACAAGCGTATCCATCCCGAGAGTGGGTGACGACCTTTTGTAGCTGCCAGATGCCGTTTCCACAGGAGGTGAAGCAGCAGAGACGATGGCCTGTGTGGAGACCTTGGTGGCGGCGGAGGTCTTTAGGCAGAGGCCAGCCAGTTTTGTGGCAAGCATCATGACCTTTAGCTAAATCATCCGGAAGCTTCATTGTTGACTCAGTCAGTGTGAGCATGTCCACTAGTTGAACCGCGCAGGGACGCATCAGCTTTTGGTCCAGAGAAGTCTGTTTCAGTTTCAGGCTGAGGTTGCTCTTGGTCTCCTTTGTCGTGTGGATCTTTTCCCAAACCTTAGCGGGAGCCGGAGTCACGGCTCCATCAGACGGGGACGGGCTGTAGGCGGTGCCCTTTGCGGTGCTGACGCAGGCTGGCTGAGGCTCGGCTTGGACCGGTGTCTCTGAGCTGTCAGGTTTGGGAGCTGGAGACTCTGGTTTGAGGATCAGCGGGCAAACAAACTTCACCTTCTCACCAGAAATGACGTCACTGGTGTCTGGTCGGATGATCAGAGGCTTCTGTTTAGTTGGAGTAGATCCATGTTTTAATGTCTTTGTCCTTGTCCCTGCAGAGGCTGAAAAGATTAATCACACATGTTAGATTGGCATCAGAGTAAAATAAAGAGGCATTGAAGCTCAATGGTTTAAGGTCTTCTCTCTTAAGCTTGAGAACAAATTTAACTCTTATGTAAAGTCAGCTGCAAAAATAAGCTGTTTAAGCTTAAATTCTAGGATAATCTCATCATTTTATTTGAAAAATATATCAATACAGAGAAACATTTAATCAATCTACATACTTTACAGTTAGCTTAGGCAGTGTGGTTTCACCTTGCCTGAATTACTCTATGGTAAAAAAATATGTATACGTCACTAACAGGTGCAGAGTTTAATATTCATCAGAAAAAGTCTCAAGAATTTGCTTTAAAAAAGGGGCAGGGATGTGGAGAGATACACAAGTTTGTGTGTGTTGTAGTACCCCACAGCTGCCACTAGGTGTTAGTAAAAACATATTCAATGGCTTCTGTTTATATGGCCAAAGGTCCTTTTTGTAAAGTGCATAGAGTCTTTCCTAGCATGCACTGTGACACTTAACAGTTTAAGATATGTTATGTTCATGGCTGTTTTTGTCTTCAACAGCACCATGCACATTTAAGGAAAAAAGCATCACACAAATATAACAAGATCATCCTCATATCTCTTATTGCTGTTGATGGCAGTATGACAAATATTACATACTCAACTCTTGAAATTAGAAACCCAACAAGCACACACAAATTGGACGTATCATCTTTACAGTGTTAATTTGTTCGTTAAGTATTTGTTTCTAGCAGAAAAAAATAAGGAATTGAATCCATGGAATATATTTACATTTAAAAAGCAGATTTTAGACTTAAGTTAGTTAATGAAATGACAAAAAACACACACACACAAAAAACACTGGTTCTATAAATGTCTCACATCCCTTCACGACATTCAATCGAGGCGATGTTCAATAAGCTAATTAACAAGCACTGGAACTGTATTTTGTTACGGTTTACTCTAGCATGTAGTAGGTCTTTGTTTTTTTCTACAGCCAGTTGTTTCTGTTTACTGTATTGCACTGTGCAGTTTTACCAATGAAGAGAATAATAAAATGATATGCCTCATATTAAGTGCAAATCTAAGCATTGTTTTGCTTTAACAAGTGGGATGTGAAACCTTTAAATCAGCATCTGACGAGCTTTCACTTTCACACAAACTTGCAGTTAGAGCCAAACAGTGTGTCAGAGATTTTATCTCAATGTCCTGGTGCTTTTTCTTACCATTCAAAGCAACCTCTGTTTGAAGATCACTTTCAGCTGGAGACTCTGCTTCAAACTTGCTTAGCTGCGCCATATCCACGTTCTCCACTACAGTCTGATAAGAGGAGCAACATAACAAACTTAAGCATGTCTGCAGTACAGTCTGTGTCATGAGAACAACCTTGATACTAGACACTCCATAAAAAACACAAACATGATAAGGTGTTCTCCTGAACAACAGGCTCGGCTGAGATGATGTGCTAATGTACAAGTCACAAAGCTGCTCACAGTTTCTTTTCCTCCCCATTACACGGCTGATTAATACCCCTGTAAATCCTCACTGACCTGTTCCTTCAGAGAGGACACCTCGGGGTCAACTTGTCCATTATCTTCAGCCAGGAGGATTTCTGAAGGAATGAGGCACTCTTCCACCACCACCTCCTCCTCCCTGAACTCCCGTAAACAATCACCATCTGAGAGGAGAGGGGGGCCTGTGGAGAAGAGGGGGAGGGGTTAAGACAGAGGGACACATTCCTTTACGTTGAGTTTGCAGAGGGGGACACCCTGCAGGACTTCAGTGCGACGATACAAACTAACACAATGTGTGCCTGAGCTAAACGCAAATTTATATCAGGATAAATGTTCGATGAATGCATAGAAAATGTGCAAAACTATATTTCAGATTTCATGCAGTTTCAGTCTTAAGTAGCACCTAGTCTGCACTCCACTCATGCATGCATCTCTGCTCCCTAGCCATAGACGTAAACAGGAAGTCGGAGCATTTAAATCTCGAAAGACACAAACCGTAAAACTGCAAAGGATGAAATGTGTCATCGTCCACTTGTACTCCAATGCTGCGTTTTGTTTCTCCAGTCGGTAAACTATCCGGTGTCTTCAGGGTTTCATTTTCCTTTCTGTCCTCAGTGCGGCCCACTTCCAAATCCAGCGCCGAGGCTCGATACCTGCTCTCGAACAGTTTGGTTAACTCCACCGTGGCCGCTTTGACCAGCGCTCCGAGCACCGACTCCACCTGCGCGTGGAGGTTCACTCCGCCAGCAGACATCTTTGCTGCTCCGGCTGTGCAGACGCTTGAGCTTGTACACAAAAAAATCCGAGTTGAATGGCCGTTAAAATTTAGCAAAGATCTTTATTTACCATCGCCAGCCACATGGCTTGCAGGAAGAAGGGGCGTGTCTCGTGCTGGCGCAGGCGCGTTAAACACACAGGGGTGGCGGACACGGGAGGGGCGGAACTAAAAGATTAAAGAGCCGACAGAGCACAGTGCTTTTCTAAAGAAAAACAACAGCATGTTTCATACTGCATTAAAAAGCACATGCAAATACATAAGCAAATTAAAAATATCTTTATCCATTTCACAACACTTACACAGAATTAACAAATGGAACTGCAATTACAGACAACACATCTAAATACCACAACACAACTATATCTATGGAAGACATTTAAACTTCTCAAGTGGTTACATGTGTGTCCATGTTGGGGAAAACTGCACAAACATTACTTTAAAAAAAAAAAAAAAAAGCCTTTTTATTTCCAAAGACTTTTTTCCCTTTGCATCAGTTCCTCTTGTGGCTGGTTGAATGTTAAAATGTAAAATTGAATTTGTGCATCACTGATAACTGGTTTGCAAGGTAAATTAGCAGAGCATTAGCAATGAGCAGCAAAAAGAAAAATGCAGCAAATAGAAGCAAATAGAGCGTTTTTCTATTTGCTGCTTGTTTTCTAAAATTTCTAAATGCTGCGCATGTGTTGTCAAATTGACGAAGATGTTTTCTTAATTTGCTTGTGTTTTGTGTATTTGCATGTGTTTTCTTAAGTTGCTGTGCGTTGAGCTCTCAGGGCCACCGTAAATTATGACTCAATAATTTAATCATCATCATCATCATCATCAGGACCGATTTCACCTGACAGAGCATCCTCAATCCAGTCCTCCAGTTCATCTACAGTTGGCAGGTCTTCACCATCATCCATGTCCAACCACACACTGTCAGCCTGCAGAGCAAAGAAGAACCAATGAAACAAGAGTTATGTATGTAATGAAGGTTCTATGAACTCGGATGATCATCCAAGACCGTATGTTAAACCTTTATATAAATGTATATAATATATATATAATAGAACTCAGACAATGTGTCCATGTACTGTCTCAGAGCCCAAACAGGACAAGATAGTCTGCCATTAGTTCCCCCGCCCATGGGACGAAAAATGACAAGCTAGTAGGCTGATTGACGTTAAATGGCAACAGCAATCGTTCTAGACAGCCAGCTTAGGTCAGTTCAGTTCAGGGGCTCAAACAATGGAGAACATAAAGTATCCAGGACGGCAAATCTCTTAAAGGGACCTGTACAACATGTGGGGGACACTACCAGAGAGCAGCGATCTGAAAAAGCCCCAAAAGGGGATGTGACCCCACGATATGTTTTTCCACCAAAACATGTTACTAGAAAAAAGCAATATACACCTCAATGGTGCAGACAACGAGACCCTAATCCAGCAACATGTGCCATGCAGTTTTGGCACATAGCTATCATCTGGGTCCACATGTTGATCCTGCACCAACTGTATAAGACTGTTCACCTGTTGGCATTGAGGATGTTCTAGCTTAAAGTATTGGGTTGGACCACAGCTTGACTGCAAGAACTGGGTAGCAAGCGTGGTCTTTTGGGGCAGAATGCGCCCCCCATCTGAAAGATCCTCAGTGGGAAAGGCCAAGGCTCTCCATTGAGACAAAACAGTCACCGGAAACCATCCCCTCCCTGGCCATTATGGGGCTGCCAGTAACACTGCAGAGGATACCAGCGCATCCTGCCAGAGTAGGGCGAACCACAGTGGACAGAATGTGGATGTTCCCTACAGGAAACAGGTGGACTTCTGCCATACCTCTTCCAGATCATATAAATCACCATCAAGTTCAGTCTCCACTTTCCTGGAGGGAGCTTTATCCAGATCTGCAAGTGTTGCAATTGTAGTATCTGACCTGAGATGGGAGTTGCTTACACAAGTGGCTCTGGAATGGTCTACGTAAGCGTAGTAAAATAATGGTATATGCCCCGTCTAAAATGATGTATATGATACTTTTAACATGCACAGTGAGAAGAGGACCACTCCTTATAAGGTGATGTATCAGGCGCCTCTCGGTCTGAAAGAAAAGGGGTCCTCGCCTAATGTAAACAATATGGTAAGGGAAACGTGCACTCACCTCGGTCATCTATAAGTGCATGTTGAACTGTGATTCGAGTGAGACACTGAGAGTGTTCTCCCAGGTGTTCTAGAAGCCTGATCGATGCTGATACTTTGTAATAAACCTACTCTTATGCAAACACGTCGGTGTCAACGGAGGTTCTCTCATCACCTTCGCATCATCGATGTCTGAGAAACAACAAGAGTTTTGGCGAACAAGATTCAGATGTGGTTTCTCCAGCTGCCGACAACTTCGACGCACCTAGTCCCGCAATATTTTGACTTGTCAGGTGAGTGTTTTCTCACTTATATTGGGGCGCTGGTTCGATGAGGCTGTTGTGTTTTTGCGGGTTGGCTGCACTGTAAAAAATCATTTGTGCGGACATGCTGTGATACTCTAAATTGGGGTTTATTGCGTTGTTAAGGACGTAAAATAGGGTAGTTTCGTAGAGTAAAAGAAAGAAAAGAAATAACAGTTGAAGTTAAAAAGTTTAAGCTAAAAGTTGAAGAGAAATAGCGTTGAAATAAAGTGTAGAATAGCCGAACTGGTAACAATAAGTGAGCTAAATAACGATGCAAGATTAATGAAGCCAGGGCCCACATCTTCTTAACGGTAAGACGTGTAAATTAGAAGATGAGTGAAAGTTGGCGTCTTTGGAGGATAGTTTGAGGGGTTTTTGTCTGCCGGCTGTCCCGGGTCTCTGTATGTGTGTGTGTGCTGAGGAATTTTTTTGTTTAAGCTGGGTGTAGGAGGCTGTGTAATGTATTTGCTTATGTGTAACTGATAGAAGAAGAATATACTTCTTATCAAGTAGACATATAAACGTTGTGATTGGTTAAAGGAGATTTAGTAACTCATAAGGAGATTTAGTAACTTGTTAGGAGAGACATGTTCGCCTTGCCACTGCCTTCAGTGTAAAACACCTGTGAGCCTAATAGAGGACGTTTATACATCTGATAAAATATATGAGCCTTTGCTGAGTCTAAGGAGAAGTGGAGAGACCAGTGAGAACATTCTGTTCACACAAGCACAGGTAAAAACTACCTATAGGATTAGCAGATTGATTGATTGGTGTGTGGTTTCTCTCTCTCTCTGAATTTGTCTGTTCAAAGAGCATATAGTCTTATTCAAAATGAAGGAGAAGATAGGTTTAGCTGCGAGAGGATACACTTTGTATTTTGCCTGCTGATTGAGAGGATACTGAGTGGGCTTTTGTGCGCGTTCTTTGTCCCTGACTCTGTGCCCTAATATGCTGGGTTGATTTGGGCCGGATCTCCACGCTCTGATGACCAGTGTAATCTGGAAGTCCTTGCTAAAACTTTGAGAGGCGGAGCCGTTTTGAGCACCAATAAGTTTGCTCTTCCTGATACGGAGAGTGTCAGCTCCCCCTCCCTTCTCTCCTTGTGAGATAGAGAGAAAGAGAGGAATAAGACTTAAGGGGTTATTAGAATGAAAACAGACTAAAATATTTACTCTTTCGATTCCTAAATGGACAATGCCTTGTATAAATAAAATAAGTATGATAATTTAGAAGACATGCAAGTGAAAAGTGAGGAGAGTAATATGATAGATATGATCAATTTGTGCCAGTTAGAAGTTGCTGAAGGTGAGGAAAAAGTTGCCGAAGGTGAGGAAAAAGAAGCTGAAGGTGAGGAAGGCAAGCTGAATGTGTTGGAGAGAAGCTGAAGGTGAGGAAGAGAGAAGAAGAGACAGACAGAGCTTGGCATTCTGCAGTTGTTTGAAAGAGAGGGACAGAAAGTGTTAAAAGGGAAAGTAGTGCAAAAGATATAGAAAAGAGTGTAAAGGAAACAGAAAAGCTAATGCACCCTTCTCACATACAGCCCCAGTAAAGAAGCCTCCAGTAGGTGAAGTTTACCGATGTTTGTCTCCAGCTCCCAGTGATTAGAATTAAGAGATTAAAAATGTACAATTAATTAAAAGATTAAAAGAATTAAAATGTACCCTAGCTCCAAAAGTAAAAGGGAAAACAGACGTATGGACAGCACGGGCGGCCAGAGGTATAGACGGATGCAAATGGGAGATGATAGTCAGAGTGATTTGGATGGGGCCGTTGGTGGATATGACCCAGTAGACGGATGGATGTTAGCTAAAGCGGAGAGAAGAGGAGATAAATCATTGAGGAAATTGGGTCCAGGAAGGGACAACACTGAGAGGGAAAACGGGGACAGTGACAGAGACTCGGAACTCGAGTGTCCTTCAAGTTCTTTTCCCTTAGCATCCAGTGCCGGGGGAGAAGAGGAGAGACGGAGTTTAAGGGAGATTGAGAAAGCTATAGACAGATGCCTTTTGGAGTTGGTTGAAGCTAATAGTCAAGAAAGTCGAGAAGAATTGGAGGATCAATTGCAAGAGCTGGAGAAAGCAAAGAAAGAAATATGGAAGAAAAAGTCTAAAAAGTCAGAATCTTCGGGGTATTTATTATGCCGAAGAAAAGACAAGGGACCTGAAAAGCTGGAGTACAAGCCATGGCAGAATACAGATATGTCAGACATACTTGAAAAGTTACCTACTCTTCAAGATGGAGCACATCCTTGGATTGCAAAGTTGGAAGAGGTTTTGGTGGGAACGCAGCCTGCCATGGGAGATATCAAGAGACTTTTGGCTCGTCTCCTTGGGGTCCCAGCTATGGAAGAGATCCTGCAGAAGGCAGGACTAAATCGATACGTGAGGACAGCAGTAAATGACCCGGAGTTGTTTTCTATAAGTAAAGGTTGGATGTGGGGAGCGCTGATAGATACAGTTCCAACAAACCCTGATAATATTGTCATTGAGCCATTGGGGCTACAGGAAAACCCAAGGGCTTACGTGTCGAGGGTTCATCAGGTGTGGGGAAATGTCACAGGAAATGACCCGGATTTAAACCAAATGGAACAATCCATTTTGCGAGTTAAGTTACAGAAAGGGCTGCCCCTGCCAGTGAGGAGCAAACTGGCAGAGGTGGTTGGCCTGGGAAGCATGACAAAAGGCGTCTACACAGATCATATAGCTCATCAAGTTGAGCTGTATCGTAAAAAAAAGAGCAGGACCAGGAGCCGCTTAGAAAACTTAATCAAATTCAGTTGGTGGATAATAAAAAGAAGGAACAGAAACAGGCTTTGGTTGTGCAGAATCAGACCCGACCAAGTCAACCACCACTACAACCACCGATCCAGTTTCAACCGCCCCAGCTGTCATTCGTGGCCCCTGCTGTTTTCTTTTCGCAACCAGATTTTGGTCAGTCGCAGATATGGAGAGGAAGAGGTCGAGGAAATTTAGGAAGAGGAAGAGGAGGAAATTTTAATTTTCAACAGCCTCCTGAAGCATGTTATAACTGTGGACAGCTAGGTCATTATGCCCGTGACTGTAACATGCTAGGAGGAAGTTTTACCAGAGGAGGTTTCAGAGGAGATTACAACAGAGGAGATTTCAGAGGAGGTTTCAGAGGAGATTTAAGAGGAGGTTTCAGAGGAGGTTTCAGAGGAGATTACAACAGAGGAGGTTTCAGAGGAGGTTTCAGAGGAGATTTAAGAGGAGGTTTCAGAGGAGATTACAACAGAGGAGGTTTCAGAGGAGGTTTCAGAGGAGATTTCAGAGGAGGTTTTAGAGGAGATTACAACAGAGGAGATTTCAGAGGAGGTTTTAGAGGAGATTACAACAGAGGAGGTTTCAGAGGAGGTTTCAGAGGAGATTACAGAGGAGGTTTCAGAGGAGGTTTTAGAGGAGGTTTCAGAGGAGATTTCAGAGGAGGTTTCAGAGGAGATTTCAGAGGAGGTTTCAGAGGAGGTTTCAGAGGACAACCACGACCACCCAGGGGACCGGTGAACCCTTACAGGGGTCCGGAACCAGGGTTATAGGGGTGCCCAGAAAACTCGCAAGGGAGACGTCAGCTGGTAGTGTCATGGCCGGAGCAAGATCCAACAATAGTGGTGAAAGTAAATGATCAACCATTGGAAATGATGGCGGATAGCGGAGCTGCTTTCACCTGTATTCGGCCTGAAGATGCTATACATCTCCCAATGTCTGACCAATTGGTACAGACAATCGAGTTGGAGGGTGTTAAACAGCTGATTCCTCTCACAAAACCAGTTGTGCTCTGCTATAAAAAGAGGAGGATCAAAATACCTATACTGGTGTCAGAACACACGCCCATTGCACTCCTGGGTGGAGATGCTTTGTGCAAACTGAATTTGTTGTTGAAAAAGCGGAAGTAATACCACAGCCTGCGTCCGCACAGCTTGCTGAACTTGTGGGACTGACCGAAGCATGTCTGTTGGCAGAAGGCAAGCGGATGACAATATATACAGATTCTGCATATGTACATAATGTGTGTCACTTGTTTGTAAGAAAACAGATTCTCCTATACAGCACTATGCTCAGATAATGAATGCAATGATGAAACCTAAAGAAATAGCAACAGCTAAGTGCATGGCACACAAAATGGACACGTCAAGGGTCACACAAGGTAACAAAGCGGCTGACGAGGCTGCAAAAGCAGTAACAGGAGCAGACAGAGTGGGCAAGGTACTTCTGGTCACCCATGAGGTGGACTTACGCTCAGAGATGTGGTCTCAATACAAGAAGCTGCTTCTACGATGGATAAACAATTATGGCGAGACCGAGGTCCCACTCAAGATTTTACCGGTCTGTGGCGAAATCATGAGGGACTGAAGTTATATATCCATAAGTTTTATAAATTAAATGTTTTAAAAGTTAAAGTTTTTATAGTTAATATGTCTTAAAGTTAACGTTTCTATAGTCTAAAGCCTTAAAGTGAAAGTTTTACAGTCAAATGTTTTATAGTTAAGGTTTGACAGTCAAATGTTTTAAAATAAGTTTTTATAATCCAAAGTGTTAAAGCTCTAAAATAGAATTCTAAGCTGAGAAACTCGCTGGGCTCATTATAAAAGCCAGGTGCAGATCAAAGGTTGGGCAGCTGGCCAAGAAAAACAGGTGTCCCCCCGAGCCCCTCCCTTATCTGTTGTACAGTGCATGAGCGTGCCTAATTGGCCGGAGTGAGGAAGAGTCCTGCGGAAAAGTTGGAAATGGGTCGGGCAAAACTGAAAGGAAACAAACTGAGGGCAGAGAGCCAGAGCGAGGGGGGGCGGGGGGGCTCCAACAGGTGGTGATACATGCTGAAGCCCAGCGAGGGAGGGGTTTAGAGTATATAAGACCCGAGCGGCTGACCTGTGGGCAGTCTCATCCGGATGGACTCGGGTTTATTTCTTTGTATTTATACGGGAATAAACTCTTTTCGCATCAGATTCTGCCAGTCTCTAGTGTTTGCTTGTCTGAGTTTTTGAAGACTTTGATTATATTTTTAAGAGTTTTTCAACCATGTTTTATTATCTATTGGAGATTGAAATTAAGTAGCTGACAAGAGGGTTCGGGGAACTTTTTTGCCACAACAGTGGCAGCCCCAGACCTACTAGGTCTGATGATTCAAGAAGCACATGGGTTAGCTCATGTCGCAAGGGGGGAAGTTAGGAGAAAGATCACGAAGGAGTATGGTTTTTGGGCACCATACTTGCTTGAACAAATTGATCATGTCATAGGCAGGTGTACTATCTGTCTAAAAAATAATGTTCGGAGGGGTGTGACGGTTCCTCCTGGTTACATTCCAACTCCAACAGGTCCCATGTGTGAATTGATCATGGATTTTTATTGACATGATAAAACCAGTTGGAGGCAAAAGATATATGCTAGTTGTAGTGGACAGATTTTCACAATGGCCTGAGGCATGTCCAACCAAGCGGAAGGAAGGAAGCGCCAAGTTTTTGTGTCGTGAGGTTATAAGCACATGGGGACTTCCAGATCGCATATCCTCAGATAATGGAAATAAGTTTGTGGATAAAACAGTAAGATTGATTTTACAAAAATTGGGAATTAAACGGCGTCTAGGAGCAGTTTACCATCCGCAAAGCCAAGGTGTTTGTGAAAAAATGAATGGTGTGTTGAAAAACTGCATTGTTAAAATCTGCCAACACGCAGGTCTAAATTGGGTAGAGGCGCTTATGTTAGCATTAATGGTATGTCGTTCGAGTGAGCTCCGTGATTTGCGCATGACACCCCATGAATTGGCTACGGGAAGACGGATGCGGAAGAGGTCAGAGTCTGGCCTTTTTGGAAGACGAAATGCAAGCGTACGTTAGATATATGGCTGCTCTACATAAGAGAATATCTACATACAACCAGGAGACAAGGTGTTGGAAAAATGTGAAAGTATGAGAAAAAAAAAAGAATTTATTACAATATACTGCATTTGATGTTTTTGCAAGATACTGGTTGGTGATTTCTTTCTTCCCAGGACAACATGTGGGAGACCAGTTTGAGGGTGACTGCTTGTCCAGGGATCCCGACAGTCTAAATGGACTCAAACATTCAAACATGGACAGTGAAAATGGACAGAGGACCCTGAACAAGGACTATAACAACGACACACCCTGATTTAAAATACCATTGAGAGTACATTACACGAGAAGATGATGTTGCTGAGTAGCAACAGTCTGATATGTTTGCATGTTTTTCTACACATTTTTACAGTATTGGATGTTGTTTTATTATATTGTAATCTGTGATATTAACAATCCTAGTAACATATAATGCTTGGGTTTAGTTTTTGAGTTTGCTATAACTGCATGAGTAACATATAAGGGTCTATAACAGGGGAATATGAGGAGTGTAAGGTATGGGGTTTTCTTTATTTTGATTGCTTTGAGAATCATGTTTTCTGTTATGATGCAAATACATTGGGACCTCAGGTGTTTTCTTTTTTTCTCGAGTGTTCAGGGACAGAGGAGTTAGGCAGGGGAAAGTCCACAAGAAGGTGCGATGGGTCGACCAGCCTCACTTTGGACATTTTCTGATTTTTATTTCTGAGGTTCCCACATGCATTTGCTTACATTTTATTCCTACACAAAGTTTTTAGAACCCTCCTTTTCAATTGGCTTGGAGTACTATATGTGGTTGCCTGGGGCAGAGGGACTGTGGGAGAATTTTCCTGTCTGGATGTTTGATACTATAGCAAGCACGGACAGGAGGAATGTCGTAAACATTCTGAGTGTGTCATTTTTCTCCTTTTCGAGACTCTGTGGGGTCTCGAAGGGTGGAAATATGCAGTATCTGACCTGAGATGTAAGTTGCTTATACAAGTGGCTCTGGAATGTTGTTGTGTAAGAGCAGTAAAATTAATGGTATATGCCCTGTCTAAAATGATGTATATGATACTATAAACATACCAATGAGAAGAGGACCATCTCTAATGTGTTGCTGTATTAGGAGCCTCTTGGGCTGAAAGAAAAGGGGTCTCCGTCCTAATGTAAACCATATGGTAAGAGAAACATGCACACACCTCGATCATATATAAGTGCATGTTGAACTGTAATTCAGGGAGACACTATTTGGCTGAGGGTGTTCTCCCATGTATTCTAGAGGCCTGATCGATGCTGATACTTTGTAATAAACCTATTTTAATGCAAACAAGTCGGTGTCAACGGAAGTCCTTTTCATCATCTGCGCATCATCGATGTCTGAGAAACAACAATACTTTGTAATAAACCTACTCTTATGCAAACAAGTCGGTGTCAACGGAGGTTCTTTCATCACCTGCACATCATCGATGTCTGAGAAACTATACTTTCTTCTCGTCTTTGTCCACAATTTGCATAAACAAGGTTTTACCTCTTTATATTCATTTTCTTTTAGCTTTTTGTCCACATCAGCGAGGAAGGTATCCATCATTACCGGCTTTGGCTTCAACTTTTCTCTGAACCTGCAGTCACGTGACACGTCACTCAACTCGTTGTTGCTCTTTCTCATGTTTTTTTTCACTTTAATTCCCGCACCTTCTCATGCTAAGGACACATTGTTGCAAGTTAAAATAAACACTCACAGTACTTTAATCATGAACACTTTCTAATCATGGGTCCACTCGGGTATTACACATAATGTTGAACAGACCCGAAACCGAGGATTATAGAACAAGTCCCGACCCGGACCCGTTTGACCACGTAATACGTGGACCTGAACCTGTCCGGATCCCGAGTCCTTGGGTTCCGTTAGACCGGTGAAGACCTCTACCACACACCCATGTTGATGATGCTCCTCCATATCTTTGCCCCTTTTTCAGGATGAGATGGAGGTGAACGGGTCCAGCGATGGCGTGACTCTGAACAGTTTGTGTGTGAGGATGGGCTGCAACAACCCTGCCATAGAGAGTGAAGAGTGGGACAAAGAATACTGCAGCAACGAATGTGTGGCCAATCACTGCAGGTGCGTAAGGGATTGGCTGTTATCTTTGTTTTCAGATTTGAGAATGTTTTTAAACTTCATATTTTCTTTTTTTTCCCAGAGATATATTCACGGCGTGGTGCTCGATCAGGAATCAGAACATGGGAACAGTGAAATGAGGAGCTGAAAACTTCTCAGGACAACAAAAACTGTTTCACCGCAGTGTCAAAGTTCATTGTTTTGTATTTGTACTGTAGGTTTGACAGTGGCTGTTCAGGACAATTAAAAACATAGTATTTGTAAATAATACTGAATTAGGACAGCAATTCCATGTTGGTATTTTTGGCACACAAACTATTCTTATAAAGTGTTGTAGGCAGCTAGAGAAAAGATCAATACAATAAAGCTTTTAGGAGAATGTTCTGGACTTTTTTACTGAAGTGCAAACAGGTCAGTTTATACTTGTCTAACGTGCATCGTTGGAAAAGTCTTCTCAAAAGGGATCAACATTTCAACCTTTTTTACACTAAAAAACACGATTGTACTGTGCCATCCGTCTGGTGTTACATTAATGCTCTGAAATGTTCTGTTTCATGTCTCTCTCAGTAAGTGAGAGCGCCTACTTCTCCTTGTTTACTGAAATATGCCTTAGTTTGGATGGAAAAACAGTTTGTACCACTGTATTTGTACTGAGGATAATGGCCTTCCAGGTTTGATAATGCCTTCGTTTTGTAAAACCATCTGTTCAGATCATTCACTTGTTAGATTATGCTCGACATAAATGTTTTCTAAATAAATGAGCGATTATGCTCAATCAGATTTTTCTTTCTTTTTGCTACTTTGAGTTCACACAGTAATTTACAGTGGCTACGATTAGCAGCATTCAGATAGAAATGATCTAACTCAATACTGAGTCTGTTTTTTCTGACTCTTCTCTCCCTTTGTTACTGTGAAGCTGCATGTTGGCACTTACCAACCAGATTCAGATTGCTTTCACTTCTTTTATCTTTCACTAGAATAGAGAAGCTGAAATTCTGTAAACTCCACATAGAGGTAAATAAAGCTTTCTGTTTCGAAAAAAACCCATTTAGCAACGTTTATTAAGCTACATTTTTTATGATTTAACATGATGTTGCTCTGATTACATCAGGCTTTTTGTAGAAATTAATTTTGGTCTTCTTATTTTACATAATACAACAGTAAGTTTTGACCAAGTAATCTGATTGGACAAGAGGCATTCCATGAGTGGTGATATGGAGTACAACAGCACTGTGACTTTAAACTGTATCAACAATGTATCACTCCGCCTCAGCCAGGTGTTCTGAATACTGTTAATATTACAGCAGGCTGTGTATGTCTACATTAATCAAGCTGAATCACACAGCAGACTCTTATTTCACTGGTTGATGATAAATTAAAACAAACAGATAAATGTACATAATAAAAACAGCTGATCTGTGGTAACCTTTGGACACAGAATGCAGGAGAATGGTTGGGTTGCTTGGCAACAAAAGTGCAGTTTCAAGTTTATCTGATTAATACTTTTTACATCTGTTTGCCGGTTGTATAACTGTTGTATAAAAGCAATATCACACTCGAGGTCATGATTTGGACTGAATATCAGCACTGCTGTGATTATCTGCGGCATCACTCCCTCTCATGTGATATTGCTTAATGAACACTTTAACCTTACACTGAAAAATCAATCTCTTAAAGGCAGTCCAGGGTGGGCTAAATAATGTCACAGTTTGTAAAGGACTGCAAAGGATAAAATGTGTCATCGTCCAATGCTACGTTTTGTTTCTCCAGTCGGTAAACTACCCGGTGTCTGCAGGGTTTCATTTTCCCTTCTGTCCTCAGTGCGGCCCACTTCCAAATCCAGCGCCGAGGCTCGATACCTAGTCTCGAACAATTTGGTTAACTCCACCGTGGCCGCTTTGACCAGCGCTCCGAGCACCGACTCCACCTGCGCGTGGAGGTTCACTCCGCCAGCAGACATCTTTGCAGCTCCGGCTGTGCAGACGTTTGAGCTTGTACACAAAAAATCCGAGTTGAATGGCCGTTACAATTTAGCAAAGATCTTTATTTACCATCGCCAGCCACATGGCTTGCAGGAAGAAGGGGCGTGTCTCGTACTGGCGCAGGCGCGTTAAACACAGGGGTGGAGGACACGGGAGGGGCGGGACTAACAGATTAAAGAGCCGACTTGATTTTGTTGTTCGAATCTATCAATCTATGGAAGACATTTAAACTTCTCAAGTGGTTACATGTGTGTCCATGTTGGGGAAAACTGCACAAACATTTTGCATTATACCACCCCCTCCTTTTGCTTTGTGCAAAGTGAACCCATATCACTAACTTAAACTAAAAAGCAAGAGTCAATAAGGGTGCATTATATTATCTTGCTAACAGTATCATCATTGAATCATAACCCTTGTATAGTGGTGCTTCTCGTATCCCCAGCCCTAATGCTGTATACACGCAATGAAAATATATAGTCATATGTATTTCAATTACTCTTTGATTCACGCACACACACACACACACACACACACATTCTCACACCTTTAAAAAAGCTCTACACTAATGGGGTTTCTGTCCAAGCTGTCATTTATTTAAGACTTTACAGTTAGTTAAATTTCTCTTGTTACAAAAATAGAATAAGGCTGTTATCATATTTCATCATCGTAGAAAACATCCATATGATGTACAGCACTTTCAGTGTACAGCGTTACATTGATTTCACAGAGTAGGCTGGTGATACTTCAGACCCGTCAGAAAAGCCTGCTAGCACCCTTGGATCAGTTGTTTCAATACTGGGGCAGACAAGAAAATAAGTGAACAAATAAAACACATTCAAACTGCAACAGACTCCACAGATGGACTCAGACATAATGCATACAAAATTGCAACAGTACTTTGGAAAATAAAACTTTAATAGTATGAAAATCAATAGCAGTAGAAGGAAAGGTTTTGAAAGAATTTCTTCTTTTATTGTACCAGACAGTGTTACATGTGGGAATAAAGGCACCGTGGGATCTTAGAAATAACTTTGTTACATGGAGGATTCTGAATATGTTGGTGAGAGGGATAAACAAGTAATGGAATATTGTTCTGATGAGATGAGGATGATGAAAAGATGAGATATCAAAATGAACTGACAAGTTCAAAATAAGATACAAAAGAGGATGATTCGACAAAGTTAACGATGTTGACTTGATACTGCATTGGTCAGAAGAATAAATTATGACTCAATGATTTAATCATCATCATCATCATCATCGTCATCATCATCATCATCGTCATCATCATCATCATCGTCATCATCGTCATCGTCATCATCGTCGTCGTCGTCATCATCGTCGTCATCATCATCATCGTCGTCGTCGTCATCATCATCATCGTCATCATCATCATCATCGTCGTCATCGTCGTCGTCGTCGTCATCATCGTCGTCGTCATCGTCATCATCATCGTCGTCGTCATCATCATCGTCATCATCATCATCATCAGGATCGATTTCACCTGACAGAGCATCCTCAATCCAGTCCTCCAGTTCATCTACAGTTGGCAGGTCTTCACCATCATCCATGTCCAACCACACGCTGTCAGCCTGCAGAGCAAAGAAGAACCAATAAAACAAGATGTATGTATGTAATGAAGGTTCTATGAACTCGGGTGATCATCCAAGACTGTATGTTAAACCTTGATATGCTATGATAGATCCTTGACACATTTCTCTCATTCTATTTCATTCTGACCACCAGGGACAGTATCTTATTCGTGACCCATAACCAACAAGGTCTAGATAAATAAGCCAAGTAGAATCCCAAGTAGCTGCAGCATAGATGTCACACCCTTCATGCAGCCCAAGAACAGGAAATACTTCCTGTTGAGTTGGAGGGGGGGGTGACTGGAGGCCCAGGCGCCTGTATGCATTTTTGACGGTATGATATGGTAAAACAACTGTGTTAAAGAATCTCTGTTTAAGCGCAACCCTTCCTGCTCCCTCTATAACAAAAATATAATGCATCAGATTTACAGAACTCAGACAATGTGTCCATGTACTGTCTCAGAGCCCACACATGACAAGATAGTCTGCCATTAGTTCCCCAGCCCATAGGACGAAAAATGACAAGCTGATAGGCTGATTGATGTTAAATGGCAACAGCAATTGTTCTAGACAGCCATCTTAGGTCAGTTCAGTTCAGGGGCTCAAACGCTGGAGAACATAAAGTATCCAGGATGGCAAATCCCTTAAAGGGACATGTACAACATGTGGGGGACACTACCAGAGAGCAGCCTTCTGAAAAAGCCCCAAGAGGGGATGTGACCCCACAATATGTTTTTTTACTTGAGCAGTATTGGCACATAGCTATGATCTGGGTCCACATGTTGATCCTGCACCAACTGTATAAGACTGATCACCTGTTGGCATAAAGCTTACTGGTTGAGGATGTTCTAGCCTCAAGTATTGGGTTGGACCAGCAGCTTGACTGCAAGAACTCGGTAGCAAGCCTGGTCTTTTGGGGCAGAATGCGCCCCCCATCTGAAAGATCCTCAGTGGGAAAGGCCAAGGCTCTCCATTGAGACAAAACAGTCATTGGAAACCATACCCTCCCTGGCCATTATGCGGCTGCCAGTAACACTGCCTAGACAGTCTAGCCAAGAGGATACCAGCATATCCTGCCCGAGTAGGGAGAACCACAGTGGACAGTATGCGTTTGTTTCCCAAAGGAAACAGGTGGACTTCTGCCGTACCTCTCCCAGATCATATGAATCACCATCAAGTTCAGTCTCCACTTGCCTGGAGAGAGCTTTATCCAGATCTGCAAGTGTTGCAATAAGATGGGCCCTAGGGGGAAGACTGTAGGCATAGGGCTTATGATAGCCTGGAACCTCCCTCGAAAGGGTAGACAGGGCTGAAAGCTGTAATCCACTAGATTCAAAGCACATATCAACCATTTGTCCAATAAGGAAGAACCTGCATGCCCATTGACTGTAGAATAGAAAGTGCTGCAGAAGTGTATCTGGTAAAGATCAGTGGGGTGGTAGATGGGGATGGTAGGTAATCAGAGAAACAGCCGGTAGTGGGGTGCCACTGACACACTGAAACAAGCCTCAAGTTGATGCTCGTAAACCAGTCTCCGATACAGTCTTGAGAACATCAGCTGAGGTAAGCATGTGCTTAGAAGAAGAAATCTTTACAAACTAGTTCAGCTGCCTGAGATCGAGGAATGGACAAAGCTGCCATCCTTCTTAGAGCAACAAAATAAGTTTAGGCCCACTTATGTTCTATTACTTAATGTTCTACGGCCCCTTTACTTAAGAGCACCAACATTTTCTGTCTGACAGCAGAAGATCTCAGAGGGTTGTTGCCAACAGTCATTCTGGATGAACTGGATACTGTATTGCATGGAAAAAGTTGAAAACAACTAAGGGTCTGAACCGAAGGCCCTCCTTGTAGCTGTGATATGGGGAGAAACTGCTTCTGCCAGTTCTATGGGAGACAGGCTCACCTGGCGTTGGGCAGGAGCTGTTTTGTTTTCCAAAAGGCAGGCTGTGGTGGGACCTGCTAAAAGTGGCCCTGCAAAAAGATGAACTTTTGGCTCCCCATAGTGCTGGCTGCAAAGCAAAGTTGCTGATCTTTCTTTTAAAGTAGGCAAAAATATATGCCTGTCCATGTTCATTTGCGCATTGCTCTTTAATGCCTGTTGGGCTGAAGGCCCAAACATCTTGCTTGATATAACAAAGTGTGTTAAAAGTGTCTTCCTGCAACGCTCTGAAATAGGGGACTGGGGCCACCAGCCAAAGTGAAAGTGTCTACCTAGAGCATCACTCAAGCTCTTTATATGTATAACAGAGAGCAGCAATTCAAAACATTGCAAAAGGAAACCTATGATTGATGTAGCAAAATATTACTCACATCATCAGCATCGACAACACCAATCTGTGGGTGGGACAGGTCAATTCCAAAGGTCTTCTCCCAGTGTGGCAGAAGCTGCAGGGAACATCAATGAAAATGAATTGAGTGCTTAGTCATTGAATCTCAGTCCTCAGTTTAATGAGTCTTGGTGTTCTTTGACTAGTTTCATGTATGCAAGGTGAACCGTGTTATATTCTTACCAGGGGGAAGTCGTCAGGGTCAATCCAGACAATGCTGAGGTCAGGGTGATCTGTATTATCCTCGGCAACTTGCTTCAGGATCTCAAGGAACTCATAACCATCTTAGAAGTGGAGAGAACAATGATGCATGTGAAACTAAACTAATAGTTTACTATAGGTGTGAATCAATAGGATGGTAATGGGTATCTGCTAATCCTTCATTCGCCTTCAGAAATACTGTTAAATGGCACAGAACAGTTAATTTGGCTACACATTAATCTGGTGGTGTTTCTATCTAAAATGTTGACAATCAAAAATTCCTTTACCTGGGTCTGACTCCTCTGCAAAAGCAATGATATGTTCACCATCAACATCATCCTCCTGTTGAAAAATAATAATTCCCATTTGTCGGATAAATATTTCAGAAATTTCTCTTTTGATTTGTAATCTCACCAAAGTCTCTTTATGGATAAATAGTCAAACAAAACAGACCTTTGGCCTAATTTGTTGTGTTGTTGATTAGGTTCTTACCCAGATCTCGTACATGTTGTGTGGTTGCAGCTTCCTCAGGGTTGGTCTTCAAAAGCACAGAGGAATAAGAGTTAATGTGTTGTTTTTATTACGGAAGTTAAAAATATATAAACATGACATCATGTTGTATAGCATTAATACCTATCATTATCTTCAATGAAGTCCACCAGTTCGTCCTCAGTGTAAGGTTTTCCTGGGATGACCACTGGGTCGTCCATGAAGGGTTCATAGAAGTCTACCTCATTAAGCTTAAGCTCCAAAGCCTTGGCAACCTGTAACACACCGTCAAAGTATTATAACCAGCAATGGAGTGAGGCCATAGTCATATAAACTCTTCTGAATTTGCTCCCTTTAAAATCTGGAACAGAATGTAATATCATTCTTCTCACCTACAAAGCCTATGTTACAATGCAGGCTAACTTGTGGTACACAAAGTCTCCAAAAGTAGTATGGGCCGCAGAATCTTCAATTATCAGGCTGCTCTCCTGTGGAACCAACTTCCACATTGTGACGGACAGTCAGATACCCTTTCTACTCCTCTCTGCTGAGAGTAGGCTTGAAACTTTCATATCTTAATTGACCTTATTGTTGGGGCTGGCTCAAGCTTGCCTTGGACTCCTGGTTATGCTGATATATGCTGACACTGCTTGGGGACTTGATACAACAAACTCTATCTCCTCTCCTTCTCCATCTGTATGTCTTCTTGTTCCATTGATGCTTCTTACTAAGACACTTTGTATCTTCCCTGGAATTTTTTGTGTATTCTCTGTCTTGCAGGTTAACTTGGCTCGTTTTTGTTGTTGCATACCGCAATATGCCTGCTTAACGCCATCTGCCTTATTCATGTCATATTTCTAGTGATATCCTTATCATGATTATTGTTGTTATTGTTGCTGTGCTTCTCTGTCTGTCTGTCTTTCTGTCTGTTTCCTTACCCTTTTTACATTGCAATTCTGCCACAATGCCGTAATGAAGCCCCCGTTACGCCGCCTTTGCCATTTTACATTGAGCCATTGAGGGAGGCGAAACAGTCAAAAACATGAAATAAAGAATGCACAATTCACATATGGCATTTTGTGTTCATCAATGGTCAAATGTCAAAGATGTCCATGCTTCATTATGGAGTGCCTCAGGGCTCACTTTTTGGCCCTTTCATTTTTTTTAATTATGGAGTGCCTCAAGGCTCACTTCTCGGCCCATTGATTTTTTAAAAGTTGTAATCATGTATACTTTACTTACATAGATAATTTAACACTAGCACTTACTGTATGTTAAAGCTCAACTAATGAATATTTTACAACAACAATGGATCAAATGAAACCTTGCATCTCTATCAAGTAAGAATGAAAGGCATTTTCATTTTGAGTACCAACAACATTTGTTGAAGGTAACAAAGTTAGTACTCACCTTGGCACTGAATGTGGCGTAGAACTTGATATGAGGATGGAACTCTTCAGCAGCATCGGCAAATGCCTCAAAATCTGAAACGTTATAGGCATCCATCAATTTGTTTTAGTAGATCATCCGCAGCACAAAATATCTTGTACACTTTCTCTCATTATTTATGTAGCTTCTAGCGTGCTCACTTGAATATAACCTTATAAAGCTCAAAGTTAAATGAAGCCAACTCAGCTAGGTCTCTGATACACTTGCTTGCTGATACATCATAAGCAATTCAATGAAAGCGAATGCAAAAAACAAATTGAAACAGGTTATCATGCCATCACAGTACAGATTCTTACGTTCTGACTTGTGACTCTTAAAGTAGCCCACCAATTTGATGTCCTCTTCGACGTTTTCAAAGCCTTCCAGTTCCCTACTATTGTCAATAATTTCCACTGGGTCCTCAAGAACCTGTGAAGGAAAACAATGGTCATGGAGGAGAAAGTGAGGAGACAATGGAAGAAGAGCCCAGAGTGTCAGCGTCTGTGAGTCATCCTCCAAGAAAACAAATTAGAGTCTTTTTGCTGAAATAAGACAGGCTATTAACTGGGAGATTATATCCTCACGAACATCATAGATGAACTCCACAAGAGTGTCTGCTGCGAGCTCGCCATCATATTCAATGACTTCGTCATCTGTGAAGATGAAGATGCTGTCGGACTCATCAAGGCCTGGGGAAAAAGAGAAGAAGTATAGGCTGTTTATTCTGAGACCTCGACTAGAGTCACTTATGCTTGTTCAGTTATTATGCCTTATCCTTCTTGATCTTTAAAATGTATCCTATATTAGGTCAGGAGGCATTAAAGTAAACACTGAGAGCTCAATTATCTCAAGTAACATTGGTTATTTGAAATTATTGGACACACAGTTTGACACTGGCACGTCTCAATTTGCATTATGTCGTCTGCTGTGTTAATTCAGGTGTCTGTTTACCTAATTTCTTTGCTACGGCTTTGTCGTGCTTTGCGTCGATGAGGCCGACACCGATATCTTCATCATCAAACTCATCCAGGACCTGGGCTACAAGCTGTAAAACAAAGACACTGTCGTCAGTTTACTAATGGTTTATAAAACATGGGAATGCATGCGTGTATGATTGTGCATTAATATAAGTGTTTATTTCCATATCTCTTGCACATTTACACCTTTTTGATACAGTTGTCTCACTCAGAAGCTTCATTACCATAAAAGCCTGCTTTTCAGAGCGCTGCTTATGCACTTTCTAAATCTGTATGAAACTTGAACCTCATGACTGACAGGTTGTTTAACCAATGGCAAGGCCACATTCACAGCCTGACTGCAAGGAGGAAGTGGTTAGAGTTTTGTTGCAATGTGTTTGGTGGGTAATAAGCACATACACACACACTCATATGCACATTCACATGCATGGGTGCACACTGGTGTCGGAGATCTCGAGCAGCTGCTTTTATTGGCATAAATAGTTTGACTAACCAGAATGACCCGCAGGTTGTTGTTGCAAATAATTCTCAGTATTTCTTTCACTGTATCTGTGTTCAGATGGGTGCGGCACCATTAAGAAGTTTATAGTTTGTAGCTTAGCAGCAGGTAAGTTAGCAAATATTTATGTGTTTTTAGTTATATAAATGTAGAAATGTGTACAATTGAAATTAGGTACACTTTACAAAGCCAATGATGTGTTCAAGTACAGTATTTATTGGACTATTAACTTTTTTGACATTGCAGTATATTTTGTTGCAGACCCCACCCTTTTGGCATTTAAGGAGCTTAAAATAAACCTTTAAAGGGCCAGTGATAGAGGTGAACTAGGCTTGATACTATCACAGCAATTGAGGAGGGGATACTATTGATAATATCAAACCATTATGATATTAAACTATTATGATAAGCTAAAAAAAGAACTTATTTTAATCCATTCTCCATCTGGACGACAGTATAGATTAGCATCTGCATGCATGTAGATGCATTCAGAGTTGCTTGTCTTGATTTAAACACGTCATTTAGTGATCTGTTTTTTTCTCTGATCCAATATTAAAATTAATTCATAGCTTTATATGTGCATGTACTCCAAAAATACAACATGCAATGTTGTCCTTGGGCCTCGGTGTTCAGAATGTGCATCTGCAGTAATGTGGCTGATATCATTTCATCAGAGTAACTGAGCCCCTCCGGCTACATGTAAAGTTAAACCAACAGCATCAGGGTGGAGTTTCATTTCAGGGCCTGATTTCTGCATGTTTTCCAGATACACAACATGCAAACTGCACCGCAGCTCTGCACTTTGTGGAGAAAAACATAGATTGCAGAAAAATACAAACACAATATGTGATTTAACTTATCTATTGACGTGATAATGAGATGTATATATTACTCCTGTGGATCGATGATGATTTATCCTGCTCTTGCACGGTGCAGAGTCAGAACTTCTTGAAAAAGTCACATTTATGAGTATTTTTTCTATAATGTTTTCAACGACGTGTTTCATTTTAAAGGTACAGGTGCATTTAGTCTAGAAAAGTCAGGCCATCTAACATGAAACACGGCCATCTTACAACACTTTAACACTTCCTCACGCTCGTCATGTCATATTTCATTTAACTTTCATTCAACTTGAGAGCCCACGTAGCGCCTTGACCTCTGAGATTTAAGGCCCTTTTCCTGAGGCCTGTTACTAATAATAAATCCTCATCAAATATAAATCATAATACATTCATAAGGAGAAACACAAGCCTTCAGGGAGCTCGACCAGCCACAAAAGCAGCTCGGGATAAATATAGCACCAGAAGCCACACCACCACCAGGGACTATTTTGGCGAGGTGGCAGTGATGCTCAGCGCTCTGGGATCCGCTGACGAGTACAGTACTGCAAGTGTCAATCACAACGCAGAGCTGAGCCGGCACTCCTGGAGCCAGAAGCTCCAGAGCTGGCCTCCCGCCCTGAGACTGAGCCCTGACGCTCCCTTACAGAGACACGAGAAGAGATGATGTGATGTGCTGAGAAGAGCAGCGTCTCTCTCGCTCTTGTTTTCTGTATTTTAATAGATTCTGTACATATTTAGTTCTGCAAAACAAATCTTGAAATAATATAACTATGGTAGCTAAATCATTTGGATAGTCAAGTGATAGCAGCCGTAAATAAGGGGTCAAAAAAAGAGCTGTTGAGTGTTGATTACACATCTCTTCGTGCTCACAGCTTTCCTGGAAATGCACATATGCATCAGGACCACTGTACACTCTGTGGTCAACATGCCACATGCAATTAAATATGGTTGCCACATGATCCATCACAACCACACTGCAACTTTTACAGCAGAAATCAGCTCAGCATGTCTTTAAATTACATCACGAGTGTCTAAAATGCTGTTTGAGAACGAGTACGGCCTTCATTTTGTTTCAGTAAAGAGATTGTTGTTTGGTCTAAATTAAAATGGCGTCAAAAAAAGCAAATATAACTCTTCTTGGTGAATGTGCTGTGCATGAAGGTGACATGCGATATTCAGTGTTTGAATGATGATGTAATGTCTCTCTGTGAGGAATGGGATGAAAACTGCTGAGCATCCATGCTGAGAGCAGGCCTGAGGTGTGATAGGCATACTGATGGAGGTGTGTTGAGTGCATCAACGCCCACACACACACACACACACACACACACACACACACACACACACACACACATACACACACACACACACACACACACACACACACACACACACACACATTGCACACAAGCCAGAATTATTGATATCTTGGCCCTTCACATCACGGCTATTTTCCACCTCGTAGCATCACTTTCCCATGTGTTCAATTTCACTTTTAACATGTGTCAAATCCTGCAAAAATACTCCCTTTCCTTTTCTGGTAACCTCACAGTGACACCTTTATAATAAAAGAACAATCTCATTTTACCATCTTCAATTTTATCTCAAGCTTACATGTCAAATTTAAGATCCTCAAGCAGCAGTGCAACGTCACAGACAAAATATCTGCACGAGTTAAAGTCTAAACAACCAAGATAAATTAAAAGAGATCAAAACACAAACTCTGCAGGACCTTCAACCCAAACTCACAACCCCAACTTTATGTTTAAGAATGACTAAACTATGTTTTTCTCTGCTTTAATTATGAATTAAGCTGTTCCCTCATTGGTAAGCCTGCCTATTACTTTAGCCAAGAGTTCCCATCTCCCATCTCAACCCACCTCGAGGGCCAACTCCTCAATCTCAAACTGTCTCTGGGCGACGCGGCTGGATCCAGGATGGTCATGGTAGTACACCACCATGACATCGTACTTCTTCATCACAGACTTATAGTTCTTAGCGTTGAGGTCGTGGACGCGGTCCTTGCCATCGAACTCTGGGAAGTCCAGGCTATCCTTGCCCAGCGTGAGTGCCCCGAAGGACAGCAACACCGCCACAAGCACCCAGGTCCACTTCATGGCTCCTCTCTAAGATAAGCTTGATGTATCTGCTTCAAAAAAAGTTACAAAAAGGGGTGAAAAAAATAATATTTTGGTAAAAGTATGGAGAACCCCTTCCAATCCGCGTCACCCAGAAGAGAGCAAGACCAACTCCTGCATCCACCTTATTAAAAACCTCACATGGGCAACTGGCAGAGGGGCACAGGGTGCAAGAGGGGCTGGGCTAAGTCTGACATAGGTGTAAGTGGGTGTCTATGTGGGGTGTTGCAGAGCACGGGGGAAGATGAGTTGGGGGGTCACTGTGGTTGCTGGGGTGACAGCTATGTGTGTGTGTGTGTGCGCGTGTGTGCTGTCAAAGTGGGTGGAGAGAGAGGATGAGGCGCAACCTGCTTCTCTCTTTACCCAGACTGAGAAGAGGGGAGGAAAAGGATGGAGGTGGAGGGAGATGCATAAAGATAGAGAAATATAGAAGGATTTTGTGTGTGTGTGTGTGTGTGCGTGTGTGTGTGTGTGTGTGTGTGTGTGCGTGTGTGTTTAGCCTAAAAGAAGAAAAAGTGATATGTTGCATTCAGAGGTAGCTGAAAATACGAGGCACTCTTTTCCCATATTAAGCCCAGATGGAGGCCTGGATCCCGGCTAAAAATAATGGATGTGGGACAGAGAAGTACATATCAGGAGGGGGTGCTGGTGTCTTATTTGCTGCTGCTGGCACCGGTACAGCGCTAGAATGTGCTGCTGGGTCACACAGGGACATGGAGGGAGAGCGGAAAGGAGAGGGAGGTGCACCTGCTGAGGAGTCAGAGCAGAGGTGTCACTTAGCCCTGACTCAAGAAGAAAGTGAAACATAGAGTTTTACGCGGGGGCCATGGGCCAATTTTTAAGATGTTTTCTCGTCTGATACGTCTGGTCGTACAGTACACGTGTGTCCTGTATGCTGAAGATGATCACATGTGATATTACTTTACAAAGTGAAGAGGTATATCTATAAATAAATGCAGGCTACATGGTATCTTAATACTTCGTTTGACCCGCGACACACGTACACGACACACCCCTCTTTCCGTAGCAGGACGTGAAGCCTACAGTATGAAAGTGTGAAGACTGAGTGGATTGATGCACTAAACACTACAGGTGTGAGGTAGTGATGGCAGAGGGGGTGTTAAGCAGGTCTGTGTGGCGTCAGTGACTGTGGAAGCTAAACAGTGGCTCACTGTAGGCATAAACATTTAAATTATAACGAAGCTCAAAACATCATGTCGCCACATTACAACTTTCATAACCACTTTCTGTTTCTATATCAGACATGAAGGAATTTCTTTATACATGAGAAAATATTTCAGTCACTCATTTATCGAATAAAACATGTACGTCAAGCAGTTTAGTTGACTATTGCACGCCGTATATCATATCGTACGGTATACAGCTATACAATAGTTCCAACCAAGTGATCTGATTGGATAAGAGGCATTCCATGAGTGCTGATGAGAACAACATCACTGGGACTTTTCTCTCTGTGTATCACTCCGCCTCAGCCAGGTGTTCTGGATACTGTTGATTAACATCACAGCAGACCGTGTGTGTCGACATTAATCAAGCTGGTACCTCTGAATCACACGGCAGACTCTTATTTCACAGGTTGATGATAAATTAAATCAAACAGTATTGTACCGGATAACGTCGCGGTTGTGATTACCTGCGGCCTCGTGAGTGTTGAGTGAATGAGTGTTGAGTGCTGACAAACATCTACCTGTTAAATTGTAAAATGTTTTTATCGTATTATTTCAGCATACTTTGCACTCAAGTGTTGTTTTTGTATTTTATCATTATTCTGTTAAATATAGACTTGTAGACTTGTACATAATGTACATATTATTCTAATGTGTAATGTTTGTGTTACCTTGTCAAGTTAGTTACCCTTGTTTTAAGTGCTTATTCATAAGTTATATTTCTTGTGAACATGGAGAGGTATGTTAAACCACATACCTGGCCAACAAAGCTGATTCAGATACTGATATGGCTCTTTATAGGCGCTATAACTGTAAATCCATTTTTCTGCTCTCTGTGGGCTGAAACATTCAAATATGTTGCACTTTTGGTCACGTCCCACTCAGTGATGTCACAGCAGGTTTCTTAAATTTGATTATATTAGCAAACACCTGCTCTGACATCACCGATAAAGGCTCTGTCACTGTGCATTTGAACTTTGATGAGGCCCAAGCATAATGAGGTTAATTTTTTTTTACAGCCTATTACAGCCTAGCAGGCTTATTTCAATTTAGCTGCCTCATTCTGGGCCCTGGTATTGTGCATGATGTTACAGTGTCATTACTTACTGGGACACTTGAAGAGCAAAGCCATCATAAAAGTTATAAGCAACACCTGTGTTTTTTCTATATGGCAAGTCAAGATGTCTGCTGGGGAAAAGGCCTCTGCTGTGGAGTTTGAAACTTCTGTATACATCACTCAACTCTATGTCCGATATAATGTCACAAATTCGTGCCAGACATTAACTTGACCTGCCTGATATCTCAACAGAAATTCTGTTTGTTTGTTATTATAAGTTTTCATTGTTTTCATTTTGTGTTTTTCATTATTTTTGGTGTTTTATATGTGTAACATTTGGTGATAATCATATTAATACAGTTTTGGGGGTATTTATGCCTATGTCTCTCATGATCTTGCACTGAAATTACATTCATTGAGTCAATTTTCAAAGTAGTTAGTATTTGTGTTGCATAACAGTTGTTAAAATCTTTACTTCAGTAAGTCAATAATGGTCAGTCTGTTGGTCAAACGTTGACCAAAGGGAGGCGGGGTTATACCGTTTCTTTCCTGTGGGTGGTGATAAAGAGCTACAACATTTCATAACACAGGAGGCGGAAACAACCTTTACCATACATACAGCGGAACATCCCAAAGACAGAAGAGAATCGAAATAATTTCACATTATACTGCAGTGTGAGCTAGAATGTAATATTAGTTTGTACAAATACATTAAACGGAGAATAAGGTAAGACTTTTCAATGTCAGGCTTACGTTACGATCCAGTCTAGTGTTTAACGCCATCTGCACGGCTGTTACTCATTCCAGATCATAGTTGTAATCTGTAACAATAGAGAGACGATGTTAAGTTCGAGTCATGTGTTAATGACGTAGTTAGCATTGAAAGATGCCTCATAACGAGCTAATAGTGATTGAACACTTTGTTCTTGTGCTGCACACAGCCTGTTAGATAACAGGGGAGAGTAACAGAGTGCAGATATAATCGAACTTTCCTCCAATCAGTCTGTTAAACATAAACAAATGAGTAGATGGTTCACTTGTAATGACTGTTTGACAAAAAAATTCCTGTTAAAGTGAAAATGACCTTTGACAATTTCCTGGAGTGCAATGATACAACTTAAATTACTTGTTAACTCCTAAAGATATTCAGTTCACAGTGAAATAAATCTGTTATTAGCAGCAAATCCTGAGAGTGAAGAAACTGAAACAGGAGACTTCTGCTTGATAATTGACCTAAAATATGAATTGATTATTAAAATTGTTGCCATTATGGTATATTATTTATTAGAAAATAATAATTATTCTCCTAATTCTAATAGTTCTGTGTTATTTCAATGTTACAGATGGCTGCAGCTCTGGCCAACAGAGCGATGGGAGCCATCGTGGGATCAGCTGTTGCTGATGCAGCAGGTAAGAAAAGCAAAAGTTTGTCATACTGTAGTTTTGCATTGTATGTAGTCAGTGAAAGTTGCTTTGTCCTGAGCCCCTTTTAAAACTCATGAACACATGAAAGTGTAAACTTTGTCTGCTTGCACAATGCTGCAGAGTTTCTAGTTTTCATCTTTTGCGTGTTTGGGCACCTATACTATGCTCAGCTAGCTATTCAGAATAATATTGACCTGATGACTCCTTCCCTACAGCGCAGCCCCTCCACTGGGTGTACGACCTGCAGAAGCTGCAGGGGATTCTGGCTCAGGAGCCAAACCCTGAGTTCCGCCCGGAGTCGGCCAACCCTTTCTACAGGAGGCAGTCGGGCCAGCAGAGCTGTTATGGAGACCAGGCGTTTGTCCTGCTGGAGTCCTTGTCTGAATGTGGAGGTAGGGGGTAAAACTTCTTCATCTTATTGACAAAATATACTGCCTCGTGGTCCCTTAAAACTTTAACATCTGTTATATAAGAAAAAATAAAACCTAACTTGCATGCTTTTTGCAAAAAAATGGTTGTTGACCGTTAGTTGAGTCTACCTCCCATCATTGTTGACACTATAATAACATCCTTAACCCTGTGCCTCACAAAAGTAAATGTATGAACAGGTTGTGGCATGTTCTGATTGCATACCTCATCAGTCTGAATTTTATGTTTACCCCCGTTTGTTTTTTAACATGTTTGGTCAGGTCTTGATGTTGATGATCTGAAGCAGCGCACCCTGAAATTCTTCGGGCCTGGGTCAGAGTACGATACTCCTATCAATGATCCTTACAGAGAGAAAGGAGGTAGGGAAGCCCTCCATCTTTTTTGTTGTTGCTGTAGAATGAAGTCACCTCTTTCCTTGCAGTAAGGGGGGAGTAATGATGATCTTGTGCTTTTGTACACCAGGGCCGAGACCTCAGCTGCCCATCGAGGGACCATGGAGACAGGGGAGTTTGAAGGGCTTCCTGAAGAATGTGGATGCAGGCAAAGAGGAGACAGGTAAATCTACCATCATTTCATTACAATATCTGAGGCATAAATAAGAAAAGAGCTCTAATTGACGTGTGTGTGTGTGTGTTTTTCACAGGCTGTGAGAACGACTGTCAGATTGATGGAGTCGCCAAACTGGCTCCCATCGTGGCTTTTTATGCAGGAAAGCCGGACATGCTGGAAAAGGTGGAGCTGGCCGTCCGTGTTACACAGAACAACGATGAATGTGTGACAGAGACTCTGGCAGCTGCAAGGTCTGTATAGTTTCTATTTACATCAACATGCTGTAACTGCAGGAATCAGTGCAGCACCTGATTGAGGCTTTCTGTCTCATCACTGTCAGAGTCCATTCACCGTCTTTAAGCACCGCCGTATCCCGTACTGTTCTCTTTAATGTTTACTTCATGTGCCGTCTTCAGTTTTGTAGATCTCTCTGTCTCTACAGTTTTTGTATCGTGTAACCTTTATTGCTTTCTCTCCGCTGTGACTTCTCTCGGCGGGTTGATATGATTACAGTTGGTCCACCAGATTGTGTAATTAGAGCTGAATCCCTAGCAACGGTCTGTTCTTCACAGAAACGGTCTGTTATCGAGAAATAGTAGACCTGGGAATGCGGTAATTAACCAGTCAGAATACACCGATATTGTACCGTTACAATAGCAAATGCCGCAGACATAGCCTAAAATGTAGAATCAGCAACTACACCAGTCAATGCACTAATCTGATACCACAATTTAAAAGCCTGGAAAAAAAACTGCTGCAAACCAGAAGCTTGAAATGAAACGCAGAAATCCTCAAACTAAATAATTAAAATTTCAGGTGTGAATAAGCAGATTAAATGCTTAAAATAATTCACTCTGTTTGTTTGAGAAAACATGAGAAGAAGAAAAAAGATTAAATGGACTATATATTCATTTATTTTTTAGGATCCTGGAGCATTTCATCCTGAATGGTCCTGATCCAAAAGTCTTGGACTCTGTGCTCAATCAGCTCAGTGACCCGAACAGAAAGCAGCCGCAGGATCTGGACAAAGCAGTGATCGGTATGTGAAGCATGCAGATTTGTTACAACCAAAGTCATGGGACTGAGTCATGTGATTTATGGGTTCACCCTTCCTCCTTTAGTGTGAGGTGAAACTACATATTATGTAAAATGCTGACCAGACTTTACACTAAATTCCTCAATATAGAAACAGGGTTAAAGAAAGTTGTGTTTTGACATATTTGATGTTTATTATATTTGAGTGCCTGTTTGTTTATCTTCTCTTCTGATTGATCACAGCTCACATTCATCAGGTGAAGGAGAATCTCTCAAAGACTCCTCGGGAGCTGATCCCCGCTGTGTTTCCAAACACATGAGGTACCCTCACAAAGCTCTTTTTAACCTCTGTCATCAGAAGCTCAGAACATTTAATAAACATGATCAGTAGTTGAGCAGTGCCTGTAACTGTCAGCTGTCATCTACTAGAAAATTGTTGAGAAAAGCAGTGAAAAAGCCTTCATGTTGTTCACATGTGGTGCTGACCTTTCAGGTTTGCCGGGTGCGTTCCAGGCAGCGCTGCATGGAGTCCTGACAGCCAAGCTATATGAGCAGGCGATCAGAGACACCATGAGCTGCGGGGGGTGCACCTGTAGCAGAGGATCCTTCATTGGAGCCTGTATTGGGGCTCAGGTATGACCCTCTGATCATCTTGTATTAATTATATTTGATATTATGCCATTATTGTGTTTATAAAATAAACTTCTTTCACAGGTTGGACTGGAGGGGATTCCAGCTTCCTGGACTTCTAAAACCCTGCGCTATGACTTAGTGTTGGAGCACGCCAAGAAGATCACCAAACAACACCAATAGTTTGTCTTTTCTGGCAGGTTAATGTTTCACAGTCTTAGAACAAAAGAAAAACTGTGGAGCTTTCACAGAACAGTGAATGAAGGTTCTTGTCTAAACTTTTGGACGGCAGGAGCCGGATGTTTTTGTCTCTGTTTAAGTAAAACATTTTTCTGAAATAAAGTAAAAAACATGACATCCAAACTCTTTGTGCAATGTTTATTTGTACTGAACTGTGATGCAGCCGAAGTTTACCTGCGAAGGTAAAGCTTATTAGGAAGACAGAAAGGCCTAAAAAGGTACTAAAAAAACGTATAAGAAGAGATGTAATTTACAGAAATAAAGTTAAATGAAATTTAAAGAAAACAAGCTGAATTATTTAAAGATAAATAAAATGAGTAAAATGAATGTTTGAAAATGAAGTTAATAAACATTAATTTATTAATCAACTTTATTTCAGACATATACTGTAGGTCCTTACCTGTATAACTTCAGCGAGGGAGGACTTTCATACAGAGAACAAAGATTATAAATATTTCTATTTGATATATTGTAAAGCTGTTCAGTGAAAAAAATGTGTGAAACAGTACAAACATTTCAGTCCATGTTGGACTTCCATCAGTGCTTTCCCTGAATACTGCACCCGAGAAGAGCAAGAAAAGGAACTTGTGAACCACCACATCAGTATACTAAACATAATAAAACAACATGAGCACAAGATATATACAGATATAATCATTGCCATCAACCGTGATTATAACACATATGGATATTTGTTTCTATATTTTTTTAAAACAAGAGGAGCCAGTTGTTTTCATTTGCGCAGGCTAAATTAGATGGGCTGTCATGAACACATTTTAAAAATTGATTAATTGGCACATTTGTCCAAAACATCACGACATATTTCATCACAAACATATGGCTGGATGTTGTCCGTCTTGGCAGGTTAAGGAACTTTCTAAAGGCTTAATTAAATTTAATAACAAAACACATGAATTCACTGTATTGTTGGTCATTATCTGAAGTTCCTGGCCTGGGGGGCTGGGACTTGACCTCAAAGAAAAATGGAGAAATAGAGATATTAATTAAACTAATTAATTAAGAACATGGACTCTGAATCCTGTCAGACCCACGCGCAAACACCTGCTGCATTGACTACATGAAAAATGTCTCGCCGCAGCCACTGTAGTTGTGTCTGACGACAGAGTTGGTTAGCATCTAGAAATCAAACATGGCCGGTAAAGGGGGAAAACAGAGTCGCTCGGGCTCTGGCCTTCCAGGTAGAAAAGGTGCAGGTGAGCAGGAGGAAGAGGAGCAGCCGCTGCAGGCTGTTTTAGTCGCTGACAGCTTCAACCGGAGGTTTTTCCCAGTGACCAAAGACCAGCCGAGGGTAAGCAGCGAGCTAAGCTAACTAACTGCTAATGCTAGCTCACTGATGTCCATGCTTTAAACAGTGACAGGGCTGCACTGACATATGAAACGTTTGTATCAAAGCTTAACACGTAACTTGATTGAACTGTTTAGTTGGTTGCCGTATGTAAATTATATTTTGGGGACATATTTTCAGTCCCGACTGTGATGCTGTACAGTTACTTTAATCTGTCACATTTACATTGATGACAGGCTCTGCTGCCGCTCGGTAATGTTTCCATGATCGACTACACCCTGGAGTTCCTCACCTCCACCGGGGTGCAAGAAACATTTGTCTTCTGCTGCTGGATGGCCAGTGAAATCAAAGACCACCTGCTGTAAGTTTAACTATCACTGTGTTATTATTACACCAACATCTGTTCTCAGTGAAAGATGCTGAGCTGTGTCTTTGTCTGACAGGAAGTCCAAGTGGTGTAGACCCACCTCTCCAAACACAGTCCACATCATCACCTCAGAACTGTACCGCTCCTTAGGGGACGTGCTCAGGGATGTTGATGCAAAGTCCCTTGTGCGTTCTGACTTTGTGTTGGTTTACGGAGATGTGGTATCGAATATTGACATCAGCCAGGCGGTGCAAGAGCACAGGTAAGACATAAAAGTCCACAGGAGAAATCACAATGTTATTGATCTGCAGGACTGTGTTGCGCTACTGACATGATTCTTCTTGTGCACAGGTATCGTCGAAAGATGGAGAAGAACATCTCAGTGATGACGATGATCTTCAAGGAGTCATCGCCAGGTCACAGGTCCCGCTGTGAGGAAGATGATGTCATTGTTGCTATGGACAGCAAGAGCCAGAGGATCTTACACTACCAGAAGACACACGGGCTGAAGAAGCTACAGTTTCCTATGGTAAGAGTCCAATAATTTATCACATCTTTATCTTAGTGAGGCTTTGGATTGATGGATGACAGTTGCTGCTGTTTGTTTTGCAGAACATTTTCCACAGCGGTAGTGATGAGTTTGAAATCAGACACGACCTGCTGGACTGTCACATCAGCATCTGCTCCCCACAGGTTAGTTTCCAAACAGAGACAGAAGCTGTTGAATCCCTCATTACTGATTTATCTAGCAATGCTCTTCTTGTTTTTCAGGTCGCTGAGCTTTTCACCGACAATTTTGACTACCAAACTAGAAATGACTTTGTCAGAGGGATGTTGGTCAATGAAGAGGTAAGACACAGACCGTTATTTTTATTTAAATCAGTATCATGTTACCCCGTAGTGCGGCGTAAAAGTTAATGTCTTTCTTCCCTGTTTAGATTTTGGGCAACCAGATACACATGCATATGACCAAGGATGGTTACGGCGTCCGAGTGTCAAACCTCCTCATGTACGATTCGGTGTCGTCGGACCTCGTGCGGCGCTGGGTTTACCCGCTCACGCCTGAAGCGAACTTCATCGACCAGAAGGGACGCAGCTGCACGTATTCACGCCACAACGTCTACAGAGGGTCGGGGGTCAGCCTGGGCCACGGCAGCCAGATGGAGGAGAACGTTCTCATTGGCTGCGACACGAGCATCGGCGCTAACTGTTACATCTCTAACAGCGTCATCGGTAACAATTGCACCATAGGTAAGCTCGTGGATCAGAACCATACAAGACTTGCAGTGCTCATTTTGTGTGTGTTTGAAAGAAGCAGATGAGTATGTAATAAAAGATGTGTTAACTTTTGCCTCTTTATTGCAACAGGTGACAATGTAAGTTTGGATCACGCCTACATCTGGAATAATGTTCACATCGCCAGCAACGTGGAGATCAGCCAGTCTGTGGTCTGCGACAAGGTTGAGGTCAAAGAGGGCGTGAAGCTGAACAAGCAGTGTGTCCTTGCGTATAATGTAAGCAGTACATTTATTAATTATATAATAGTTATCATAAATTCAGGACTGCTTTCCATGTTAAAGATGCACTGACAAACTTTGCAAGCACATACTCGACCTGATTCCAACTATTCAACTTGAACTGACATTTCAATTAATTTCACCTTCTGCACATCAAACTGCTTTCATCTCATTACTCACATTTCAGGTTCTTCTGTCCTGTATCTTTAAATCAAACTAAATGAAACAGCTTTCAATAGCCCCACTGCCAGTTCAAGGCGGGATTATTACGCCTCGGCTATGTTCAATCTTTACGCTCGGAGGCAGAATGGTTGAGAGAAGTCGTTCTGCCTCTGAGCCGGTATCGGAGGTAGTAACAGAGGCGTAACAGAGGCGAAACGGCTTCTGTGTAAACAGCAGAAGCGGAACAGGGCAATGTGTGTGTATCTGAAGCACACACTGTTTGTTTACACCTCACGCATGTTTTGCTTCCACAATGCCAGAGCACTTTGTAATAACACACAATGGGGCGGCTTTACGCCGGCGTGGCTTGGTCTGATGTAAAGTGGCAAAGGCCACATGATGGCGGAGCTTCATTACGACGCTGAGGCGGAACCGCAGTGTGAAAAGGGGCTAATGACTACCCTCAAATTAGTAGTTAGCTCATTGCAGTGATTAACCTTTAATTGATGAGATCAAATCCTGCATTGCTTACACGTCAACTGACTCATCGATCTAATGCCTCCACTTCAAACCCTTTTAAGGCTCCAACAGACTCCTTGAGTTCTTTGTTTTGACTGTAACTCAAGTACAAGCTCTCCCAAGCTAGCAAGTAAAACTGAAAAACCTTTTTACTTTTTTTAATTTGACAAAAAGTTTAACCAAAAGTCATTTTAGTGAGAAGCTGATTGATGAAATGTTCCATTTGTTTTGAGCACATTTTACTTAACGCTGCACTTTGCATGTTAGCAAAGTTCATGCAAAAAGCAAACCGAACAAACAAAAGGAAGGTTTATGTAAAAAGTCATGTTTTTGTAGCAGAACTTCAGCTGATAAGTTTTTTACTCCACCCATCCATTGTGAAAAACCAGCAAACATTCAGTGAAATCTTTTTCCGTCTTTATTCCATCTCTTAATCTGCTGTGATCTGTTTTTAGGTGGTGATTGGTCCAAACATCTCTCTACCTGAGGGCACTGTGGTGTCCATGCACCATCCGGAGGAGGAGGAAGAAGATGACGATGAGTTCCTGAGTGACGATGCTGAGGTTGGTCACAGTAAAGACAAAACCAAACGGAAAGGTGTGTATGGGCCGTGTACTGAGGTAAACACAACGCACAAACATGTTTCTAGGTTTAAGCTGTGTTTCTTCTGTGCTTCAGTGTCTAACCCTGCAGAGGTCGGAGCGGAGGGGAAAGGCTACATCTGGAAGGCGAGCAGTCTGGACGACACAGAGGACGAAGAGCTGGCGCAGTGTCTCTGGGGTAGGAGAGCAGCTTTGCAGCGAGTTCATCTTCATAGAGTCCTTCACACAGGGATTTCCCATGATGCTGTGGTTCATTGCTCTTGTTTCTTGTGCCTCAGGTTTGGTGTTGAACCCCGACCCTGAGAGTGAGAGTGAGGACAGTGAGCCGGATGGTCCTGACGATCCAGTGATCCCCTCCCCGGAGATGGACGATGTCAAAGGTAAGAGTCTTTAAATTTACATGTCTGTGGAACTGTAAGACCGCCCCCTAGTGGTTAAAAAGACAGAATATCAATTATTAGCCACTCTGTAACATGGGTTTTTCCTTTAGAAATCAAGACAACTAACTAAACTGTGTTTTGCCTTAAAAGGATATCGAATGACCTTGTTGTAAATGACCTTGCCCTTTGTTGTCTTCATGTTTTAGTCTTCCAGCTGGAGGTGCTCGGGACTCTGCAGAGAGGTCTGGAGGAAAACATCAGCTTTGACAACCTTGTACTTGAGATCAACTCTCTTAAGTAAGGAGGAGCTTAAAGATGCCTTCACTCCTGTTGCTCTTTCTCAAAGTGTTTTGCGAGTTTGACCCCCTCTCTCTGTCTGCAGGTACGCCTACAACATCACCCTGAAGGAGGTGATGCAGATTTTAACCCGAGTGGTGCTGGAGTACCCTTTCCAGCAGCAGGGAAATCAGATCACCACATCACAATACGTTTCTCTGCTCCTTCCTGTAAATATGTTTGATTTTTTTCAGCACATTTAACTGTGGAATTATAGAAATACCTGTCCTAACTTTTCACTTTGTCTTCCTCTCAGTTACTGAAGAAATGGGCTCCGGTGTTTAAGAACTATGTGAAGAGAGCTCAGGACCACCTGGACTGTCTTTCTGCGTTTGAGGAACACTTCCTGGAGCAGGAGAGTCACTGGGCTGCGATGGTCAAGGTCAGAGTCAATCAACAGCATTAACACAGTTATCTGCTGACTGTTAAAAAGGGGCTGAACCTATTACAAGAAAAAAAACCATCCTGAACAGAACGGTGTAATCCTGGAGTTCACTCTGCACTCATTAAGACTGGTGTTTTTCCATGCAGGTCCTGATGAGCATGTATCAGCTGGAGATCCTGGAGGAGGAGATGATCCTGCGCTGGTTCTCTCAGGGAGCCACAACAGACAAGAGCAGACAGCTGCGCAAGAACCAGGGGGTATGTAGAGAACGGGTTAACGGGGTCACACAGACTTGACAGATTGATGCGAGGTAGATATCCATGTAAAAACAAACCAGCTGCCAGCTCAACATCTGAGTTTAGATAGCATTGACTTGATGAAAATAAATAACTAAACATTATCAACTGGGATTATCAAATGTGCTGGCGTGTTGATCATGAATAATATGGAAGGGTTTTTAGGTGATGATTTGCTTTCTCCACAGCACCGAGGTGAGTAACACCTAATATAAAAATGGTGGAGTTAAAGTATCTTGTTTTGCATAGAGGCACATCATCTGACCCGTGTAGCAGCTGTGTGTCCTGCTGTATATTAGACAAAGTCAAAGAGACCCCTCACTACCTAACCTTGGATTTGTGTATTTACCTGAATATTGTGTTTCTATTATTTGTGTATTTGTTTTCTGTAAGAAGAGCAAATTCTAGAATATATGTTAAACTTTCTTTCCAGATCCTTGTTACTGCAGTTGTTTAACTTGTTCAGCAGGTATCACTTCACACTTTTCCTCCAGTGCTGGGTTCCTCACATCTCTGCTCTGATCTGTTTCTATTTCCCAAACAGCTTCAGAAGTTCATCCAGTGGTTGGAGGAGGCCGAGGAGTCTTCAGAGGAGGAAGGGGAGTAAAGAGGAGCACTTGACGAAGGATAAAGAGGACTCTTGAGAACTGTTGTGTGAATAAAAGGATTCAGGCTGCTTGTTTTAGCTTTCTGCACTAACATGCATCAGGACCTCCGCTGCTCGAGCTGACATACATTTCATCACACAGCGCCACGTCATGTAAGGTGTGCGCTACGAATGTTAACATCACAATAAAGAAGGAAGACGCTCAGACTGCTTCGAAATGTGTGTAAGTATCATCATTTGTGTCTGCATCACATTAAATCTCAGTCGCACAGTTTTTTAAAAAGGAAATTTTATTTCAAACGTACGAGATGAAACCACCACCGTCTGCAGAAGATCGTTTCTACAGCACTGACTGCAGGTCACATGACAACAACACACAGCACATAATGATCCAAGAGGTAGAAGATTATCTGCTTAATTGAAAGAGTCCTAATCACGTGACAAAGTTTTAAGTTCTGGTCTGGACGTGATGAATGTGGACGCACAGTGATTAAATAACATTTAGTCACATTCCTTTGATCTGATTCACAGTTTAAATCTTCCAATCAGGATTTAAAGACAAAGAATATGAAAATAAAAGACAATGATAAATGATTAGAAAAATACAATGTCTTAATAAAAATATAATGTGCCCTTGAGACAGTAGCTGTGTTGGTTTAAAACCCACAGTTAACATTTTTAAGTCAAGTATCCTTTGGGGAACGCTGACTCCACTGAGATGTTTCACAACTCGTCATTTAATAACAACGGCTCAATGACTGAAGAAGAAATTAGAGATAAAATGATCAAGTTTGTACTTGTTAACTAACAGGAAACAGCTCGCACACCTCCCGCCCAAATTGTCAACTGCCATATTCGGCCTATGACCTCATCATCAGGTGCAGGATTTGGGAATATAGACAATACAGTTTTATTTATGTAGCCCGAAATCACAACAAAAGTCTTCTTGTGACTGAAATCTTGTGACCGTATATTTTGTAATAATACTTTTACAAGATACTATTATTTTTGGCTAGAGCTTATGGTCCATAGGTACGGTGGCCACTAAGGGACAAAACAGAACAACTTGGACAAAACACAAAATCTTAAATACCTGATATTTCAGAAAACACAACAGTTTATAAAGTAAATAATTGACTGTTGCTCTGTTGAATTATAAACAAGAATTGTTGCCGCTACCTTTTCTGTTTTTGTAAAATATGGCTGCTTTTATTGTCGCGTGTTTCCAATCTTAATTGTGTTTTTTTAAATATTTATTTTGCTTTCTATTTTTCTTTAATGTTTTTTCCAATGTCTTTGTGTTTTGACCCTCACAGCCACCGTACAAATCTTGCTGCACCTTTCAACCTGTCAGCTTGTAATCCATACTTGTTATTTTAGCATCAGGATGTTGCCCTTGCAAGTAAGATAAGTCACCTGAGGCATTATTTGGCCACAAAAACCTGTGATACAACTTTATAAGTTGTTCCACCTGCCGAATTCACGTCTTCAAGCCTACTTAGATCTGTCGTCCTGATTTCCCACCAGGCCGTAGATGATCTTGGCTAGAATAGTAGCTCCTGAGAGGCCAGTAACAACAGTCAGCGTCTTCCACATGTTTGCTGAACTCTCGTGTCTGTCGATGAAGCTCCTGTAGTCAGAGGGCACCAGGATAAACTTTCGGCCGTCCTGGGGGGCCTGCAGCCTCATCACCTGGCCCCCCTCCAGCACCACCTCCCCAAAACCAGTCAGGGTGCTCCCCACCCGCAGCAGCTCTTCGCTCTCCACCATCGCCACAGGCTTCTCCCCGCCGAGGCCCTGCACCACTACGTCCACCAAGCCCTCCTCAGCTCGTCTCACTCTGTGGTAAACCCTCTCCAGGTAACACCCAGAGGCCTCCAGAGGGTTTTGGACCTTCACAAACAAGTCATTGATGTAAGCGCCGGGGCTGACCAGGCTGAAGGGCACAGAGTTGTTGGTTTCTTTTTTGTTCATTGTTCGAGAATTCCTGTAAAAGAAATCACACTTTTCTTATCAGGCTTTAAGATAAATAAAGAGTTATGTTTGGTTGTATTCTGTAGTTGAATATACCATGTCCTGCTGAGGGAGTTCCAGTATTTCCAGGTCTCCTCCACTGATATCTTCTGAATCACACCAAAGCTTCGTGGGACAAACTGGCTGGCCAGAGGCTCCCCATCTGCCTGGACCAGACCTGGAAATGAGGTGTGACAGAAACTGTGATTCACTTGCAAAACCCCATTCAAAACTGCATTTACAAAAACGCTAATTCTAGACATACCTTCTACAGCAACATACTGGAGTCTCTTGTGGGGAGATGCTTTCAGTATTTGGATCAAATGTCGATCAGGCTTGAAAACTGGTATTTCCTATGGAGGCAAAAGCCTGTTTAAATCATTGCAAAAACCGAGTAGCATTAATACTTTAATAAGTCTTAAACAATGATGTACTTGCCTTCAGCTTTTTCAACTCCTTTTTCTTTTCCTGATATAAATGATAGAAGACGCCAGAGAAGGCAAAGCTGGTCCCGACACCAATCACAACCAGCGGATTCACAGGAAAGTCACCCATAACTGTAAGTTATCTACGACAAGAAAACAACAGGCAACATACGTCAATGTAAACTACTGTACACATACTAATTACAAGTGTTGAAGTACGTCTAATGTCATGAAAGAATAACAGAATAAAGGACAGACAAGTGGAACAAAACTTACTCTTGTGAAGTAGCAGGTTGAACCCTGAGTCATGTGAAATATGGACTCATAAATCGAAAACAAAACCCTCAATTACCTTGGATTCACTTCCTTGTTTGTCCTTGGTGCGTCACGTTTCATCAGCCAATAGGAAATGAGCACAAGTTTTTCTTTACGCTTTTTGACCACTAGGTGGCAGCATTGTCTTGCACACGTTGAATTTACATGGTTAATTCATAGGATCACGCAGTATACATTTATTTTTATAGTATAAAAATTATCTATATTTTAAATTTCTAGTATATATTTATATTTTATAGTAGCATATATATTAAGCCGAAAATTAAAACTCTTTAGGTAGACCCAGCAGGCTACCTAAACCCTATTTGCTGTTTATAATTAAGTCAACATCAATCAATATCATTATTCACCTTAGTAAAAGTAGCAATTCTAATCTATAATGATATAATACCTATATACAATACTACTAATACTAATTATGAGTGAAAGTACATAAGTCAAAGCTTTACTCAAGTAGGTTAAATGTACAAAAGTGTTCACAACAACATCGACTTAAGTACAAAAGTCAAGGTACTATTGCAGAATTGCCCCTTTTGGTATTATAATATTTTTATGCATTAACATGTCAGTGTCAAAGTTTTGCTTGGTGGAGGTGGGACCAGTATTTACAACGTAATATACCTTTGACTAGTTTGATTTGTAACCATATGTCAAATTTTATGAACTATAGTGTGAACATTTTAGACGAATATATTAAGAGTAATAGGTTAACAAAGGTCCTCCAAAATATAAGCTTTTTTATTTAAGTCTTATTAAGTTGCACAATATATATTTAAAGTATAGTAAATGGCTAAATTCAATATGTAACTTTCCATTGTTACTTAAAAGATATATTACGTTTCATGTAAATGTTTCAATTTACTTTTAGTTTCATATTAAAAACAGAAAATGAGGGACCACATCATAGTGTTCAATAGTAAAACAAAAAGATCTAAAAAATAAGAAGAGTGTCAAACAGGTCCAGTCAGGTTTATTTGTATAGTCAAATATCACTGTACATACAGTGTGCCGATGGGCTTGTCTGGCCCTGTATTACTGGAGTTCCCACACAAGGTGATCACTGGGGTAAGAAATAAGTTTAAAAAACAGTAGTTTTCATCTCTTTAGATGTTTACAGGAAGGAAAATCAATATTTAATGCAGCTTAGGAAATCTACTCAAGTACTATGTTTACACTTTGAGGGTACTTGTACTTCACATGATATCTGATTGTTACACTTTTTTGTACTACTACTCCAATAACACTCAAAATAAAATGTAAAGTGGGATTTGAGCTACACTGGAAATAACGTCATGTCACTGAACTCTGATTGTATTTACAGGGTATATGGTCCCGCCCTCACAGGGCAGATGTCAATCAACTGTTTGAACACACCGTCCTGAGAAGAAGTCTAATAAGGCAACATGGTTGAAGACACGTATGTGAGATGGATTATGTGTGATTTGACATATAGATACAAAGTTCATAAATAATCACTTAAAATATGTGACATTAGTACTGAACATATTTATTGTTGAGTTGAGTACTTTCATTATCCAGATGTTTTCAGCACAAAAACATAGACTGTATAAAAGAAGTGGACTTCGCCATCCAGACGTCGCCCATTTCCTGCCACTGACCGCTGTTTGAAGACTCAAATTTAACATTATGGCTGTCGCCATCTTGTTTTTTAGGGAGGCAGAAGTTATTGTACTTTGGCGACAGAAGCAAGGGGTTAGCAAACGCAAAGCTGTCTATGACAGGGCTGGTCAATTTGGGCACCTCTGACCTATAGAGTATACCTAATGCTTATTAGCTCACTAATAAGCTAGTTTCCCACAGAATGAGAGTCTATCTGTTATGGGGGCTGACTGGAGATGTTTATTTCTTAGACTACAGAGGCTGAGAGAGCTTATAGGACAGGAACTCGGTGCTTGCCACATTTCTGGTGGAAGAGTGAGCAGCAGGTAAATGTCAGGAAGCAGGTTAAATACTTAAAAGACCAGTGATTTTAAATATTTCTACACCTGTCATCTCCTCCGCAGGGGAAAGCCAGCAACAGTCATGATGCACCTGCTGCCACAAATAAACCCGTGTAGAAACACAAAACAAGCCAAGATTTTAATACTAGAAACAGTTATAGTAAAAACAGGTGCACAGACTTCTTGCATGGTCTGTTAGTAAAATAAACGTCACAGTAAGCCGTATTATTAGTCTGATATTTGCATGAAAAAATCCCCAAAAGGCTCCAACAACACAAACACGACTGTTACTCAAAGCAGCCAAGCCCCTAGTTATGCATTACTCAAATCCTTCATATTATTTAAACAGGTGAGTTAAAAATGTACCTTTTGCACAGTGGTTATGAACAGAGTAGTGAGCTACAGAGATGGAAACTGTTATTTGTGCCAGGCTTTAAACATGTTTAGTTCTGCTGTAAAGTTTGGCATCCTAATATGGGCCTCTATGGGGGAACTGCAGTTATTGGTTTAGTTGACATCTCTTTCCAATGTATGTAGATGGGAGAAAGTAATGTTGGTCAGACTGCATCATGTGACTTAGAAGTTGTATTTACACAGTTTTGCCGCTATTTCAGATTAGCTTCTCAGCCTGGTGCTCTTCTCGGGCACTCGCTGTAGTTGTGATAACTTGCAGGGAAACACCAGATTAAGATACGATAATACTTTATTGATCCCCAGGAGGTAAATTCGGGATTATACGTCAGAAGTCATTTTGGACTCTTGATAACTTGGATAATCTGCCCTTTCACACGTCCCTCACAGCGGGAGATATTCCCTGTTGGACGGAGAGGGATGTTTCTCATGCAGCAGGACTTGACGTAAAAAGTACGTAAAAGGTCCCCGCAACTGGCGAATGATTAGTTTGCAGACATCTTTGCTGTTGTAGACTTGGATGTTTTTAATCATCCATCCATGTGCCGCTCCAATAGCACATGTTGAATCTCCTCCATGCTAACAGGCAATCTGTAGTGTCGCTTACGTGATACCTTCATCTTCTTTGACTTTTAATGGCGGTTGGCAAACCAGCCTGAAGGTGCATTACCGCCACCTACTGGACTGGTGGCGTAGTCTAGTTACTTTTACAGTTTCCCGGTACTTTAGGCCGCCGTGGAAACGCAGAAAACAATGGGCCACAGGAACCATTTAGTTCCTTGAAGTGAAGTTCCTGGAACTTTTGGTCGAAAAGCAGCTTACGTATGTGTTTTTCATGACCCTGTCTATAGCGGTACACCGCATAGACAGTACGCTTACCGCCCTTGGCCGCGTTTCCCAGATTTGTTAAGAAGCTCTTAAGCGCTAAGAGCTTCTTAGGAGCGCTCTTAAGAGCGCTGTGAAAGAAGGACGTGTTTCCCAGAGTCGTTCTTAGCTTAAGAAGATCTTTCACTAAGAAGGAAATGTAAGATCAGCCTGACCCACTCTTAACAGCCTTCTTAGCGACCAAACGCTCACTGCAGCCGCGTCAGGGAAAGTTATATCTGACACTCAAAGGAATACTAAAACCATGCGTAATGATGAATGTGCGCCCACAGCTGCAGAACACTGACGCAAGAAAAACAATAGCATAAGAAGAAAAATAACGATATAAAAATAAAGAATTGCCCATGTGTTCCTGTAGCTACATAAATAAAATGAATCATTACTATCACTCATTAGGTTTTCACACACATTCGGCATCTGCATATGAGTTTACATTAGCTATAAAAACATCAACAACCCTGTGGTATTTCACAGATATCAGGGAAACCGACAGGTGTAATTGAACTCGGCTGGAACCTCATCAAGAGAGGCTCCACCTGCTAGTCTATATAAAGGCGTTGCTGAAGTCCACGCGTGTGAGACACCATGGCTGCAATACAGCATATTCTCGCTGCTAACCAACAGCGTCGCCGTGCGCGAAGCCAGATGGTTTACATAAATGCCTATGTGCGTCAGCACTTCTCCCCACTTAATGTGCTGTCGGACCGGGCTGTCCAGTCCAAGTACCGGCTTCCCCGTGTGGAGATCCAACGCCTCGTCACGCTAGTGTCACCACACATCCAGAGGGCAACCCGCTGCAATTTTGCCCTCAGCCCGGAGGTGCAGCTCCTGGCCGCGCTGCGTTTTTACGCAGTAGGGAGCTTCCTGGAGGTGGTGGGGGACGGCACCGGCCTCAGCAAGGCATCGGTTTCACGGAGTGTGGCAGCCGTGACACCGATCCTCCTGCGCCATGCCCGGACACACATCAGAATGCCCACCACACGGGACGAGGTCCGCCAGGTCCACCGTGGATTTCATGCCATGGCTGGGATCCCCCGGGTGATTGGTGTCGTGGATGGCACACTGATCCCAATCCACAATCCCTCTCTGGTGGATCCGTGCTGGATTGGGAGGAAACATTACGCTGCCATCAACACTCAGGTGGCGGTGGACCACGATGGCCTCATCACAGACATCGTTGCCAGGTGGCCAGGAGGCACACACGACAGCTTCGCGTGGGCCAACTCAGCTGTGGGGCAGAAGGCTGGCAGAGGAGAGTTCGGCAGGAGCATCTTCCTCGGGGACAGTGGCTACCCTCTCAGGAGTTACCTCGTGACACCGATAACCAACCCAGCAACACCACAGGAGGAGAGGTTCAATGAGGCCCACACACACACCAGGACCCACATTGAACGGGTGTTTGGCAGGTGGAAGTCTCGTTACCGATGTATCCATCGTTCGTCGGGGGGGCTGCGCTTGTCACCTGTGAAATGTTGCCGCGTGATTGTTGTCACAGCCATGCTGCACAACATGGCAGTGCGCGTTGGAGCAGATGAGCCGCCTCCTGTGGATGAAGATGGGGAAACATCGGAAGACGAAGCCCCCAACCCCGCCCCCCGCGAATCCCGAGCAGCACTCCACCAAGCTGGTGTCCAGACCAGAGAGGAGCTTGTGAATCTCTTGATGTCTATCAGCCCCTACCCCGTCACCACCAGTCACCAAGCACTGATATCAGCACCACCCTACTCCCAACATTAAACCCACTACCATCACACAACCCATATCAACTATCATGTATAGGGCTTGAAAGCTAGGAAATGACGCAAAATGATCCACACAACACATGGTTGAAAAGGAAAAGTAGTTTATTAAAAAAAACAGAGAAACAAAAAGCAGTGGCACCGCTGTCGTTACTGGGCGTCTGTATCTGCATCACCTGCAATGAAGGGAGATTGATTAGTGAAATTGAACGGGATACATTGTGCAATGCGGAGAAAAAAAAATTGAAATGCCCCTTACCTCCATCCTGGGGGAGAATTATTGGGACCGAGATGGAGGGACGGTTGAACTGCGCCTCGGCAAGTGCCAGCTGTCTCCGGTGCAGCTCCAACTTCTGGCGTTTGATCTGCACCATCTCCTCCTGGAGGGCAGTCTGTCTCTCCAGTTGGCCCTCTATCCCCCGCAGCACCGCCAGTTTCTCCCTCTCGAGACGCACCAGCGTCTCGCTGCAGGTGCAGGTCGTTATGGGGGGCCGCCCTGTTAAGCCTCCCCGCATGCGGACACCGGGCCCTGCTGGTTGGCGCGCAGGGACAGGGCTCGGTTGTGGGGGGTCGTCCTCTCCTGGGGACGTGTATGTCGCCGCTCTGCTCCCAGATGGCTCCTCCTCCTCCTCCTCCTCCTCCTCGCCCTCACTGTTTTCTGAGTCCCCCAGAAGATCGATGCCCCCACTAATGCCTTCAGAGGCCGTCTTTCCAATTATGGAAAGGACTTTTTCCTCGTCCGGAGTGAGGGTTGTAGCACCAGGTGCGCCACCACCCGTGCCCATGCTCTCTCGCCTCACCTTTGCACCTTTTTTTTTGGTTTGGCTTTGGAACTCCTGCCACTTCTTTCTTACAGCACCCCAGTCTCGCAGGCCACAGGGACTAGAGGGGGACATCTTTTGGGCTATGGCCTGCCAAATTCGGTTCTTTAATGCGATGTTTTTTTTGCCCTTTGTTCCCCCAAATAACACATCACGGTGCTGCCAGACCTCGTCCACTAATACGGCCATCTCCTCTGCGGTAAACGAGGGTGACCTCTTGTTTCGTTTGCTGGCTGCTTTTTCCATTCTCACATGTGTGTGCCTAGCCACAGGAGGGTATATATGCGTTAATGGGCTTGATTACTACTTGGATACACCTGTTAGCTGTGATCACACACACATGCGCGCGTAGCCTAATTGCACCTGTGTGTGGGGACCACAGGGTCTTGTGTGTGATTTATGCGCTGATAAAGTGGTGGGTGATCGATTTGCCTGGCATCGATTGATTTAGTTTCAGCACCACGGCGGTGGACAGCTCCCACTAAGAGCTTCTTAAGAAGCTTCTTTGGCGGGATCTTAGGAAGGCAGTTAAGAACGCGTCTGGGAAACACCCCTATCTTAGCGCTCCTTCTTAGCCGAACCCTTCTTAAGAGCCTTCTTACGTACTTAAGAACGATCGAATCTGGGAAACGCGGCCCTTGTTGGTACTCCATCACATGAATAAAACATGAACTCATTGTTACAGGATTTTACCTAAGTGATGTCAGAGATTTATAAATCGCTAACAGCAGTTGTTTAAGAATAAAAAACTCCCATGATCCCTCACTTCTTCATGGCCTTATCAAACTACATATTTTGTTATTGTTTTGATTGAGAGGCCGCTCCTATCAGAAATGACGTGATGTATGTTTAACTGAACTTTCCTGATAAAACGTATCAAATATTTTAAATGCAGGACGTTTGATTATCATTAGTGTAAACTTCTTGTTATCTCTGCGGTGTCATTTTGATTAATGTTGCTAATCTGACTGATGTAGTCCTGACAGCGGTGGTTTGCAGGCCGAGTCGTGCTGCTTTTATAGAGACTGTAACCACCCCTCCTCATCACTTGTTGCTGACGTTTCAGTGAGGTGTTAGCTGAGGAGGATTTTCCCTTCAAAAATTCCAGTATTCAGTTTTAAAAGATAAGAGAGAAAATGTGAAACAATCTTGTACAGCTGAGTGATGTTTTGTTTTCCTTCTCGTCCTGTCTGTCAGATTCACACAGAAGCTGCTCATCCTCACGTTATGTTGACCAACATGACACATCCATCATAAAGTCAGACGTCACAGCTTCCCTTTTCTCTTCCTCTGCCTGCATGCTGAATACCTGACTGTGTTCTCTTGGTAAACAGAATTTGACTGTGAATACACACCTGTTTTAAATATGTCATTTGGATGCTATCTACTCCTGTTGTTCCAGCCGCCCTCCTGTGTCTCTCTTCAGGCTGTAAACCCTGAGCAGAGCTGCTTTCACTGAAAATCCTAGACATGAATTACTCCGCTGTTAATCTTCTTTCCTCGTCAATGTGTCTGTCCTTGACTGCTCGCTGAAAGTAAAAAAAGAATCCAGTTCAATACAAAGACGTCACTTTTTATTGTAGAAACACTTTCCACTCAAACACGAGAAAGCCTTATTGCAGCATTTCCAAACCTGCATGGCATGAACCCCCATGATGACACTGACAACACGGCAGCCTCGTAAAGAGTTCAAGCAAAATACATGAGTAATGAATATTTGTTTTTCTTATTTCAGCAGCAAATATGTCCCTGCATCCTTCTATGTGACTTTAACAGCTCTACACTCTCTCATATTTATATCGAACATGCTCACACCCTTTGGCCGTTCCTCTCCCTGACGAGTGAGAGCAGACAAAAGACACGCCGCTTCAGAGCGACCGGCCTGAATGTTTATGAAGAGCTGTTTCTCTGTACTTTTTCTTCACCCTATAAAACTCACCAGAGAAGGTTGAAGATAAAACATTTAGCGCTCAGTGTTTCGGACAGAGAGATCTTTAGTGAGAGATCTTTACATGTGACCGCGTTTGAGTTAAATCAAGGCTGCAGCCACGTTAGCTGCTCTGTTAGACTGTAGACGCAGCTACATGCTAACAACAGCTAGCTAACAATCTAAGCATGCTAGCATTTGCACTAAAAAGAGAACCGCTGAGGTGATGGGAATGTCACTTCTTTCACTGTGCTCCTGAAAGGTCAAGTAAATAGGTCGTCCCCAAACCTCCAGTTGGGGAGTTGCAGTGGGTTCAAATTTTAGTGGGTTAAATTTGTAATCTTGAAGATCTCAGTTTCGTTCTCTTTGGCGGCACCTGTGGCGATTAACGGTAATTGCGGGAGCACACTTCCTAGATATCCAGACAGTGTTGCATGTGTGACGTCCTCGGTTGGCTCCGGTTGTAACTCTTGATTTTCCTCGCTGACGGTCGCTTTCCTTTTTAGACTGTTTGCCTTCATCTGAGCGTCGAGTTTGTTTTTATTTCTTTGGATCTTATTTCACTTATTTTTGAAGTTGTATCTGTAGTCATCGATCTTTTCTTTGTTTGTTCAGCCATAGTAGATTACTGTTTACTCGCAACACATGCAGAGACCGGAAAAGCAGCTGCTTAGCTCCGCCTACCCTCTCTGGCAGACCAACCACTGCTGGCTGATGGAAAACGCGTCACTAACTGGGCGCCGCTTGTGATTTTTTCCGCTAAAGTCGCACCAGACGCCAAGTCTGTAATACTGCAAATGAAAGGCCTTCATCAGTGGGCCATAGGCTCAGTCACCATTATGTTACCTCATTTGGTAATAGATAGTGACTTAAAGTAGATTTTAACTTAAAGATGTTTATTTAAATAAATGTCTGTTAAGTCACCATCTATCACCGCCAGAATGTGGCTGACCGCATCAGGTCAACGTGCGTCCTTATGAGGCCGATCACAACGTGTTTGAAAGCAGGTGCCAACTACAACTAAAACATCTCCGCCTCCTGCAGTTTGAGTGAATTTTATGTTTTTTTAAATAGATGGATGACACAGTTGAGAAAGTCCTACATTTAAATGGTTCATGGAACAAAATAAACACCCACAGGATTATATTTCTACCAAACCAAACCAGAGCAGTTATTCTCTGCTCCCTAGACGACATTTTTGTTGTTGCTCGCTCGACTACCTGAAATATTCCACCTCGTCTCGTTGTTTTATCAGGATTTATAGACTCCATCATGAGGTATAAATCAGGCTCGCAGACAGATTAACGTTGCTGCTGGTTTCCTGTTGGGAAGATCATTTCACTCTCTGATCTTCATTTCAGTTTGACGAGTTTGAGGCGCCGCCATAATTCGCATCATCGCCTCCATTAAGATCCGGAGAGTGCTGACTGACAGCTCGTACATCAGATTCAGACTCTTGAATCAACATCTAGATAGACCCGACAGGTTGATTTAGAGGAGCTCTGTTTCAGCTTGTGTGTTAAAGGAAGAACTAATGCACCAATTACCAACAATAATTTATACCAACATCCTTTTTTAGATGTTTAATGTGATATGGACAGAAAGAGTTTGCAGAGATGAAATGATGCAGGGGTTCTTAAAGTTGACACTCAAAGGTCAGCATCACATTGTTGTCAGAAGTCTTGAACGATTTTTGATCAAATAAGATTTAATCTACTTTCTAATAATTTTTAAACAACATACATTCAAGACATTTTCACTTCACCTTGGATTATTCTGCATAAAGTGTTCTATTCTGGACTCAACAACAACACAGTGTTTAACCTGGGCCTGGCCTCACATCCTGCTTCTACAGTGTTCTACACATGTCATCTTATTAGGGATAAACTAGCAAAACTACAAGCTATACAAGGTGTTTATCAACCTAATCTTTGTCTTAACCTATTTAAGATTTAAAGCTATAATAAGTAGGATTTTCCCTTGTGAGACCCTTCCCTCTGCATCTATTCTATAGTTTTGCTTTGCACAGGACGTTTTCAGGAGGGGCGCTGTTGTGGTTCCCTGAGCCAATCACAGCGTATAGGTGAGTGTGGGAGTGGTTCAAATTAGCAACTGGGCCCCATTCAGAGCGGCGAGCATGGCGAAAGAGCGATGCAGAGTTGGCCTTTTTGTTGGACAGGTAGGTGCCTCAAACCGTTTAGGACAAGCTAACCGGCGATTAGCATGATAGCACAAAGGTAACCGGCGGTTAGCATGCTAGTGTAACGGTAACCGTGATGCTGTCGGTGTTAGCTTGGTGGGGTGGGCCTGTTCTCGCACAAGAGAGTAAGAGTGAGCTTCTGGTGACGAAGAGCCCAGGAGGAGGGGCCCAGTTTGAATGTGTTGTTGACAAAATGCAGGAAAAATCCTATCTTTTTGGACCTCTGCTCTTTGTGTCTTCACTTCTGGCCCTGCTGCTGTAACTGTGACTAGACTAGAAACAGGTTTGTATAGAGACGGTCACAAACCTCACCAAAGCCTGCTCTGCTGCGTTCTGACGCCCACGCCCATTTTGGTCAAAGTGGGGTGTTTTTAGGAAGTTCCCACCCTACCAGAGCACTGGTAGGCTTAATTAACATCACATCTCCAATGATAAGGCTGGCATGAAATAGAGGTAGGTATGTCATATGGTGGCTTAAAGGTAGCGTAGGTGGGTGTATGGTCCCCGCTTCCTCCGGTTCATTTATTGAAGCATCCTAATGTAAGAGACCGAACCCCAAAATTCCTGAATGCATGGACTGTGTGAAAGAGATTACATTGAGTGCTTATAGCCAGCTTGATACTTGTGTGAATGTGACATTTAGTGCAAAGCGCTTTGAGTCAACCCACACATGCACGGGGAGAACATACAAACTCCACAAGGAAAGGCCCACTACGTCCGAACCAGGGTTCAAACTAGGAACCTTCTCGCTGTGAGGCGACAGCCCTTACCACCACTGTGCAGCCCCCATCATAACATTAAACTGGAAATATGTTCAACTAACTATGCTTAAATAAATTGTTATTGTAAAATTGTTATTTTGGCCCAAACCAGCATCTTTTCCTGAACCTTGCAGGTACTCTTGGTGCTAAACTGTTCTGTACAGTTGCAGTGTGTTAAGTTTAGGTAACAAAACTACTTGGTTCGGCTTAAGAAGGATCATGATTTCAGCTAAAATAAAATGTAGGTAATTTTTCTCCTGGGAGAATGGAAAACAGATTATCTGTAAAGGTCACAGAACTCGCAGGGTTTGAAACCATCTGGGTGAAATACATTTAGGCAGTCCTGAACGTGCATCAATCAATATAAGATTTCTTTCAAGACAGAAAATGTTACATTTCAAAACATAGTTTAAACCTAACACGAGGTATGAGAAGTCATCTTACGCAATTTACCACAACATTTATAGCGACTGCTAATTTCCACTGCCCGTCCCTAAAGTGGCCTTTTGAATAACATAAAACATGCTCAGTGGTGACACACCAAGTTAAACTAAGTGGTCCATATTTTTGACCTCTTGTCGAGAACAGCTGTACAACATGCCAGCATGTTCATATATGTACATATATACATACATACTATTTACACACAACAACGCGCCCCATCCCGCCCCCAGCCTCACACAACTTCATGATTTATTAGCTGTAAAAATGTCTTGAGTTTAATTTTAAATGTTGACTATTGTGGTCTGTTTTGAGTTCAGTGGGCAGCTCGTTCCACATGTTCGCTCTCTTTATAGAAACAGACGTCTGACCAGAGGAAGTGCATCAGCACGATGCTTTCCAGTTCCCAGCAGAAGAATTCCTCGTGGACGATCTGAAGGATGACGAGTAAACACTCGAGGGTAAGATTATCATGAGCAGATGAGATGTGGTCGTCCAAACTGAGCATGTTCAGGTTCTCCAGGGTTTGGAAGTGGTGAGATCTTACTGGCCTTTTGTCCAACACGGTTGTGTAACCTCTGCAGGGGTTCAGTCTCTGAAGAACTCAGCTCCAACACATAGACAGTATAAAAAGATGGACGACATGTCAGTTCCCTAAAAGTGAAGCCAAACCATCTCTATCGCCCCCTGCTGACTGGCTGCAGTACAGGTCATAAAGCCCGCCTCCTCCATGTCAACAGATGGGACATGAGTCAAACTATAAAATCAAAATACACGTCAAATACATATTTCTCAAACATGGTTTCTGTCATTATAGTTAGTTCTTATCATGCTGATTTACGTCCAAGTATTAAATTTTCTGACATGTTTATTTTTAATGAGTTATTTGATGCTGTAAAAATGATGATTGACAGCTCTGCTGACAAATACAGCTCCTGCAGTCGATCTGTTCAAGATTAGCAGAGTGGAGGATGAGCGGTGAGAGGAGACGTAACTAAAACAAGTTTCCATATCTGTGAATGTTAACCTCAGACCAACACAAGAAGCTGTTCTGCTGTTAAACACGCCGACATGAAGGAGCTCTGCCATTTTTCCGGTAAGTTAAATATACAGCTTATCCTGTTCAGGGTAGCGGGGGGGGGGGGGGGGGGGGCTGGAGCCTATCCCAGCTGTCATTGGGCGAAAGGCGGGGTACACCCTGGACTGGTCGCCAGTCAATCGCAGGGCTGACACATAGAGACAGACAACCTTTCACACTCACACCTACGGGTAATTTAGAGTCACCAATGAACCTCACGAGCATGTCTTTGGACTGCGGGAGGAAGCCGGAGTACACGGAGAGAACCCACACATGCACGGGGAGAACAGCAAACTCCGCACAGAAAGGCCCACTTTGTCCAAACCGGGGCTTGAACCAGTGACCTTCTAGCTGTGAGGCAACAGCGTGCAGCCCAGGGCTTGTTGTACAACAGTGAAAACAAAATGTTGCTGCCTTCTCGCGCAATTGGAGCCAGACGCTAGGCAGTAGAGATCGGCAGGTTGAGCCGTGGTTTTCCAGTCCTTCAGCTAACCAAAACACACATATAACAGATGGAAGGACGTTGCACAACGAGAGGAGGAGACGTGTCGTCCATCTTTACATAGGCTCAGAAACTTAACTGTTTGATTAACAGTTGATCTTAACATCTGCTTCAGTTGATTTAAGCTGTTTTGTATAGACACTTTAAAAGAAAAAATGTGTCAAACGCAAGTTTTGAAGCCAGTGTGTTATTCCTCCAGGTGCAAATGATGCTGTTATCTCAGTACATGTGATGTTTGCAGCTTCTCTTTGACACCATATTCCAAAGATTTAGCTCATCTAACAGAGAAAACGGAGCTAATAGCTTTTATAGTTTTGAGCAGAGACTGACGCTTCGTAGCAAAGTTTCAGGAGCAGGACGGCGCCTGTTCGGGCATTCCCATAAATTCTCACCTCACCCTCTCCTCCTCTTTCTTTCGCTCCATCATTCTGCGTCACTCCCTCCCACCCTGTGCTCCTCCTCTGCGTCTTTTGGTCCTCATGTCCGTCAGGCCTTCAGGGGCTTTCGTCAAAACCCTGACTGTGAGAAGCGTGACCTCTACAAGTCCAAATATCATCATCATCAATCTCATTAATCAATCAAGTTGTTGGGTCACATCCTGGTGGGGGTGTGGTCCCTGCTCGTGAAAGGGCGACAAAAAGGAAAATGTAAACTTGTTTTTCCACTTGAGAATTAAAGACCGTCTTCATGAGAAATATGGTCTTAATGATTAAACTCTGGCTTTAAAACATGACTGACAGCTTCTGTTACAGAGTGACAAACATCTGATTTGGACATAAGGAAGTATCTTTAAACACATCACGGCTCAGAAAGCAACAGACACGAATAAGCAGAAGAATCCAGGGATGGAGAAGAAGCTTCCCGTCCTGAAATTCCTCCAGATTCATCCAAACATTTGACCCGAACCCCAGAGGAAGGTTATTGTGACATCCATCAAAGCTCGAGTCCTCGCTGAGTCACACACCGACAGTAAAACCAGTGAGCACATGGAGCCGCAGGAGAAAAACAAGGATTGGCTTCTGTGTATTGTGACATGTTTTCCTCATGTCTTCACGCTGATGCGTGATCGTGATGTCAGAGAAAATATCTGACCGGGGACGCACAAACGCGCTGCATGTCACATTATCTTATCTGAAGGCAGTAGTTTAGGTTTAACCAGCTCCACATACACGGAGAGGGAGGGAGAGAGACGGGTTTATATTACATGTAGCTGCACAGTTCAGCTGGATATCTACTGTATACGTCTTCTACACGGTCTGAACCAGCGGTAAAGATGTGTTAAGGGTTCTTGTGTGTAGTTGTGGGACTTTGAATTAAGTACTTTAATTTTTGTGCTCTTGAGCGCCTCATACTGGCAATAATCAGTAATCTCTAGAGCACTCCTCCCAGTCGAACCAGACGTCTACGGCTGGCTCCCTTTGTCTTGACTCTAACTCTTGATTTTCCTCGCTGACAGTCGCTTTCCTTTTTTAGACTGTTTGCCTTCATCTGAGCGTTGCATTTGTTTTGGTGTAGTTGTTAGTACTGTCGCCTCAGCTAGAAGGTTCCTAGTTAGATCCCGGTTTGGATGTAGGGGCCCTTTCTGTGTTTGCATGCATGGGTTCGCTCCGGGTACTCCGGCTTCCTCCCAGCAGTCCAAAGACATGCTCGTTAGGTTCATTGGTGACTCTAAATTGCCCGTAGGTGTGAAAGGTTGTCTGTGTCAGCCCTGCTATTGACTGGCAGTCAGTCCAGGGTGTACCCCGTCTCTTACCCAGTGACATCTGGGATAGGCCCCGGCCCCCAGCGACCCTGAACAGGATAAGTGCTATAGATAATAGATGGATAATTTATTGTATTGAAGTAAAAATACACATTGTGTGAAATATAACCTCTCATATATCAATACACATGACATCACTGATTGTTGCTCATCCGCGCACGAGTATCATTTTACTGTTGTAGCTGCCGGGACCCTCTGAGGGGTCTCAGGATGATGAATTCAGCAGGAAAGAAGAAAAAGCAAAGTTCTGCTGCACAATCAGTTTTCATTTCTTTGGACTTTTATCTTTTTCTGCGGGCTTTGGGATTTTTTTTCACCTCTGTGGGGCTCAAACTGTGTTTAAAATGAAAACATGTGAGACGTTTAAAGGGCAAATGCGTCACTGGTGGAAGTTCTAATAACTCATATGTGAAACATGGCAGGCCTTAGAGTGGTAATCTCGACACCTATGGCGATAAATGGTAATTGCATGTGACGTCCTCGGTTGGCTCCGGTTGTAACTCTTGATTTTCCTCACTGACGGTCGCTTTTCTTTTTAGACTGTTTGCCTTCATCTGCCGACTTTGTTTCTTTTTCTTTATATTTTCACTTATTGTTGAAGTTGTATCTGTAGTCATCCATCTTTTCTTTGTTTGTTCAGCCATAGTAGATTACTGTTTACTCGCAACACTTGCAGAGACCAGAAAAGCAGCCGCTTAGCTCCGTCTACCCTCTCTGGCAGACCAACCACTGCTGGGTGATGGAAAACGCGTCACTAACTGGGCGCCGCTTGTGATTTTCTCTGTTAATGTCGGCATAGACACCCAGTCTGTAATACTGCAAATGCAAAGGCTTTCATCAGTAGGCCATAGGCTCAATCACCATTGTGTTACCTCATTTGGCAATAGATAGAGACTTAACAGACATTTATTTACATGAAAATCTTTAAGTTAAAATCTACTTTAAGTCACTATCTGTCATTAGTGTAAAAATAAGTTTTAAACACTCAAAATGTGCTTAATAAAAATCACTCGAGTAAATGTATTAAGTTTCTCTAAATTACAAGAGAAACTCAAAATGCAAGTTGTTTGCTCTTCATTTTATGCTCTGTTTACAGGCTCATACTAACAGCAAATGCAACAAGTTAAAGTTATGATATAACACAACACTGTAGCCATGGTAACAAAATACATACATGGAATTTCATACTTTTGTGGCATCACAGAAGAACATTTTTTCTTATCACAAACAGGCTTTAAAACTAACACAAAGTCTCAGTCGTGTCCTAGTTTAAATTCACACACACACACCCACGCACACACACACACACACACACACACACACACACACACTCGCGCGCAGTAGTTTCCTTCTTTCTGTGTCGCTTCGTGTTGACGCCCTAGTGCACTGACGTCCACTGTTCATCTTTGATTGGTTACTTGTTAGTTGTTCAAGGTAAAGCCCGAGAGGGAGGAGGAGGAGGAGGGAGGAGGATTTCAGGAGCGGAGACGTTCACTCCACTCAGTGCGCAAGAACGCACAGACTCAGCGAGGGGAGCTTCACACACCTTACCACCACATTTACGCCTCTGTTTTACTCAACTTCACGCAAACTGCAAACTATTCCTCTTTAATTCATCAACTGCTGCAGAGGACATGATGGCGGAAGTTTCAAACAGCGTTTTCATGCTGCTCTGCTGCCTGTTGCTGCGACCCGTGAGTATTTATTACACTTCAGACTTTTACTTACAGGATTAACTTGGACTCGTTTTCAAGTTATGCGTAAATTGCGCGCCAAATCTGGAATATGCGGATTATCACGTCCACGTAATTTCATTTAGGTTGTTGCCTGTTGATATTTCAGATCAGATGCGTGAGTTAGAGGTGGATGCAGGTCGCAGAGAAGCCTTAAGGAGCTGAGGGGTGTTAGTTTTTAAGGTTAATGGACCAATGAGGAAATATTTCACTTTAGGGTGTTTTAACCGACATGGCTTTGATATTTAAGACATTTTCGAACAAATACAAATTAATTTTTTAATGTTTTTTAAATTCATTTAGTCTTCCTCTCCCATCATCTCTTCACCAGTCTCCTCTCTCCTGCTTCATTCTCTCCTTTATTGGTCAATCCTCCATCCCAGAGGCCCTGCAGGCAAAACATGCAGACTTTTAAATTCAATTCTCCACCCAAACAAAAACAGTGTTTCAGAGTCTGATTCGTTTTCTGTGACATTCATGCGTCTTTATGTCCCACTTGACCTCCTTTCATGGCTAAGGTGAAGGTAAATCAGCAGGAGGAGACGCAGGGTCTCACGCTTGTCTCAGGACTCCATGGAGATGTCCTCATTTGTCTGTCGCGTCCGTATCCAGGACTTTTCTCTGCTGGAGAGGCATGCTGGTTATGATTCATGCAGGAATCCAGCTGGAGGTCAAAACCTTTAGAAAAGCTCCCTGGCTGTTATATCTGCTTTAGTGCTCGCTCAGTTTCTTTGGCTCGGTGTGAGAGTGAAGCAAGAGATGGGAGATGATGTTTTTGCTGGCAGGGATGCTGAGAGTGATCATCACCGTGGTGATGATGGAGAGCAGGAAGTTTCTCCTGATACTCCTGCTGAAGGCGGCGTTGATCCATCACTGACAGCTTCTCCACTCGTAGTTCAGGAGGTGCACTGTGAGTGAGGTTACACTGAGGAGCCTGAGGAGCCAAATTCATCATAACTGAAACGGGGAATTCACCCTGCATTTCGTGGCACATGCTAGCCGTCTGATTGATGCCCACAGAGAGGAGACTCATCCACCTAAGTAATGGCCATAAATCTTCTGCTCCTGCACAGGGTCTGCTGGTAAACCCCCCCTCTGGATTCAGCTTCATTTTGACTCGTAGATTCACTCCACATGTTTGAATCACGCACATGCAAATCTACAGAATATGAAGCAGTGCAAAGATTGATTGTGTGTCTTTGTTGTGTGACAGCCGGAGAGATTAATGGCAGCATCATCTAAAGGAAGACCCCAGTAGAGACAGTAGCTGTGTTTAAGGCACATCTATAAGTCATGCATCATCCACGCTTCACTTATAAACAAATCACTGATGTGTGATCTCTTGTCTCTGCAGGCGTCCTCAGTGCAGAATCAGATGTGTGACGTGGAGAAGGAGATCGACAAGGAGAGGGACGTGTGCCTGGCTCGGATTGAGAACAAAACCACAGGTATGTTCTTATCTTTGATAAACCTTTATTTTTCTGATTCATTCTTTTTTTTTGTTAACATGCACACGCAGGTCGTGACAGAAGTGACTCAATGAGCTCTAAAGACAACAGGACCTGCTCAAACCTGCCCTCTGGCTTCACATTACACCTTGCATGATTGAACACTGTTTTCCACTTGATGCCAGCCCGCTTCTTACATGTGCAGTGGGTCAACTTTAAACGCAACTTTATAAATAATCAATATGAAAATCTGGTCAATTAGAAAAGAAAGAGTAATAGTGCAAACATATTTAGCCAGGAGTCCCGCTCTAATACGATGGACATACGATGGACCACAGGCTTATAGTGATGAGCCTGTTAGACGTCAAAGCGGGCAGGAACAGGCCAGGATGAGGAGAAATAACGGCCACAGGAGAGACACAACACTGTAAAGTTTATCACATACCAAAGACTATAACAGAGCGCTTCTTGTCGCCCTTTAATGTTGCTAGGTCACAAAACTTGTCTGACGGCACTTCCGCTTTCCTCGGTAGTTCGGGAACATTTCCTTTAATAAACAATGGAAAGGAATCGTGTCCTGGCGTTAGCAGCAGCTCTAGACGTGGAAATGGTGCATGAGGTTAACCGTGCGAGGAAAAGACTCGGAGAATATCACCAGTTGGTACAAGAGTTGCGTCTGGATGATGCCCGTTTCAAGGCTTACTTCAGACTAAACAGGGTCTCAGGTTTGATATGGTTTTGGAAAAGATCGGCCCGTCCATCGCGTGAATGCAGGCCAATTTTACGGAGACCATCAGCCCGGCTCTGAACAGCTCTGCATTTGCCTGAGGTCAGTCAAGAAACACGACCTTGACAAAAAAAGACACTCACCAGACAGACGTGGCAACATCTCTCCACGCTTTAGCCTTTTTATTTATATCGTGGTAACCCTTCAAGGAGAGGTCAAAACTGACTGGGCTGTCAGTGACCAACAGGATTAGTTTCTGCTCCGCCATTGTTGTTGACAAAGTGGACATCGTAAGTCCCGCCCCTTCTCGATTTTGATTGGTCGGTGCGGGAGAAGTGACATTGACGAGTGCGGTGGTGTTCCAACAGTTGAACTGTTTTGAACTGAGAGCGCAGAGAGAAAAACAGCTGACACAGAGGGCGTTTTTTGTGCTGAGGACGCTGAGCGCTGAAAATGCCAAACTGCATTGGTTTTGAATAGAATGTTACAATTTCATTGCTTTTGTCCAAAGCGACGTACATCTGAGAGAATAGAAAAAAGGCGCTGCTTGTGCAAAAGGCGCTGCTTGTGCAAAAAGCAGCGTTAGTGGACACGCAGCCTTACAGTTACTAATGGCTGAGTGTCAGCTTGTATCGGTTGTATTTCATATCGCCTTCTATAACGGTAACATTTGTGCCCTTATGTTTGTAAATAATAAAAAAACAAGGATTAAACTTTCCCTTACCTAATCTTCAGACAAGATTGAGCATTAATGTAGTAAAAATTTTTACCTGCAAGTTGCTCTTTAATGGAGCTGGATGACGCTGCATGACGCAACGGATCTATTGGTGATAATTGTGCCTCATTGAGCCTCTTTTTCCTGTGTGTGTGTGTAACTCCTTTCATCCTACCTGCAGGCACCGTGAGGCTCTGCTTACTTCCACACAATGAAAAAGTCAATTAACACTCATCATCTGAAGGTTTGAATAGATGTAAATGGTGTCAAATCTTCCGTGTGATTATGCAAATATCACCTCGTAAACAGATTTTTCACAGCGAGCAGGTGTAAAGTGCTGTGACCTGATACCGTTGAATTCAAATGACAGTTTGTAGCCGGGGACGGGGAACTGTTGTATTAGTCACAGTGTCAGTGTGTTAACTCAGGTCAGCTGCTGTTATGGCTTTAGAGACAGCTGACTGGAGCCGTCATGTTTCGGCTGCCATGGGAACTCCAGAGCTCAACCTTCACCTGAAGCAGATCGATGATTGTCGCTGAAGAGGAGTCGTCTCGCAGCAGACTCAGACGTTTAGCTCCGTGCATGTGGTGTTTCATTGTTTGACAGTTATCTCTCTGTCTGTGTCTCTCAGGTTGCAGCAGGACGTGGGATAAGCTCACCTGCTGGCCGAGTGCAGAAGTTGGAGAGGTGGTCACCATCCCCTGCCCCAAATATTTCATCTACTTCACCAGGGACGTTACGACACGTAAGAATCCAGTTTATACAATAAGTTGATTATGTCATGTGGAGAGCCATGGGTAGGAAGGCAACAAGCCACCGTATACATGGTCTTTGTTTGTGTGTTTGTCAGCAAGCGCACAGGTTTATGGGGCCTTTAGCAGAGACGTCTGGGCAGAAAATGACACCTGTAGCTCTGTAGTTAAAGTATATAAATTTGACTAATAAAACACAAAGAACAAAGATGGGTTAAAAGAAATATAGCTCATGTGCAGACTCTAGCAAGATTTCCTAAAGCTGCTGTAGTCAGGCCCAATTATCACTCCATTCTGTAGTTCCTCTCAGAAGAAGAAGATATACTTCGTTAATCCTCGAGGGGGAAATTCAAATGTCTCACTCTGTTATTATTACAAACATGCTACACACACAAAGGCCTGAAACACACGCATGCACAAACAGGACTGTCAGAGAGAGGGGGGGTGGCACACGAGCGAGCGCCCGGAGCTCTCATTATCTGAAGGAGCCCGGAGCAGTGGGGCGATTAGGTGCCTCGACTCTGTGCAGGAAATATGCCGCTATTAACACCTCTCCAGCTAACAGTCACAATTGACATACTTGGTCTGTACCGGGACATGAACCAGACTGTTCCTACAGACTGAGCTGCTGTCGTCCCCGAGGTTGTTGTCAGAAGTGTCAGCTGGAACATTTTAGTGTCTTTTAGCTCATTGTTTTGATTTCATGGCCAAATTTTAAAGTTCACTCTCACCACTATTATCAGGTCGTTTCCAGCCGCAGGCAGCTGTTTTCTGTGGAAGAGCTAAAAAAAACAAACTCCACTGTAACGTGTGAATGACTGCAGCAGGTGGACATTATGGAGCATTTAGCTGCTAAAGAGCCAGATGTTTCCCTTAGAGGTTGTCGGAGACATAACAGAATTAAAAGGAGACTGAATGATGGACTTAAGGCATGGCCTGAACTCAAAGATTTTTTTAAATAAAATGTGAGAGAGCCCAAACGTGACGACAGATAATGATAGATCGACAGCTTTGTTCCAGCACACGACACACTAACAAATTAATTCACCAACAACCAGAGTCGCAGACTCTCAACACTGGAAATCTCGCAAAATCTCTCACAGTCAAACGTGACTTTAGTGACACAGCCAACACATTAACATATTCATATACAAGTCTTAAACAATCAACACTATGAATATTAATAACGGATTACTACATGCATAACTTTATCTTGAATCTCAGATTAATTTGAAATGCCTGAGGAGGGATTATGTATGAGATATTTAGAAATGAAGGAGATGCTTCTCATCTCAGCGTCCTCAGCTCCCCCTCTGTATCTGTTGTTCCAGACGTTCCCTGCTGCTGAGTCTCAACACGGTATCAACAGTTTAGATATCTGGGACCAGAATCAGGGATTAAGAATTACACAGACGATCAACAAACCCATGATGTCACTCTGGCCCTGTTGTTTCTATCTGTCCTGACACGTCTCATGTATCACAAAGAGTACAGTAAAACTGAAGCACACGGCTCGGCTGCGTCTCAAAGAGACGAACGTCTCATAAAGACACCATCAAAGACACATCGTGTTTATTTGTCTTCCTTTAATCTATCAGAGGCCTCACAGGGAAGTAACACTGATTACATGAAGGGAAACAACTCTCCTGAGAATTTATTGTGTTTGTAGTTCCTCAGATTATTCCGCTCTGGATTTCCCCTACGTCTCCATTAGTCATTAATTCCAGCGCTGAGGGGATGGAGCTGATTTATACTCAGCTCAACATCCAGCCTTAAGTAATGTTTGTTCATGGAGTTCAGACAGCTTGAAATTAACTTGCAGAAGGCTGAGTTTTATCTTAATAATCTTTACTGAGCAATGTTTTTTGTGTTGTGCTCCGCATACAGTGACAAACAGGCAAATAATTATGCGTACCATGTAATAAGCTCTACAAAGCTTTTCAGCTTTTTAGCATGTGGTTATGTTTGTCGTGTACACAAACACTCACCTTGTGAATATGGTTTTAAGATGGCTGCTTTTTCAGCAGAAAAGCTCTGATAAACCAGGTGTCCTTGAATGCTACCTGCCCAACATCAAGGGGCAAATAGCTGTAGTTAGCCACTAGCTACATCAGCTAGTGTAGCCTAGTGTAGCTCTTAGCAGCCAGGTATTTTCTGTCAATGCTTGGCCGACAAGGGTGCTGCAACGGCCAAACGGTTTCCATTAAAAGAAACAGGCTGCAAATCAAAAATGATGCAAATTCAACAACACGTCCAAAGCAAATGCAACGACAGTAACGCTCTGCAGATGGAAAAAACATGCTGCAAAAAGCCCGAAACAAATGTTAAGTCAAAAACTCACAAACCCAACCTCAACACAGCGGAGGTGCTCCGGACCTGTATGGGTGGTCAGTGGAACAGCTAAGCGCAAGAGCTTAGTGTTGCTTTCAAAGTTAGCTGTGCAGCTATTAGCTACTATTAGCTGATTCCACCTGGTGTTGGGCTAGCTGCACAGCTAACCGAGATCATTAGCTAACAGAAGCTACACTTAGCAGCCGTTTAATCTAGCAAAGCTATCTGTCGATCAGGAGCCATTTTTCAACTAAAGTTGTGTGATTTACACCGAGCGCCCCCTACAGGCCTGGAGCACTTCAGTTGTGTTTTTGACTTTGCATCGTTTCTGTATTTGCAGCGTGTTTGGTTGTTAATGCATTTGTTTCTGCTTTTTGTTTGTTGTTTGTTGTTGCATGTGTTTTGGACGTGTTGATGTGTTGTATTCAATGCTTGCCTTGTGTTTGCTGGATACGTGAATAGAAGACATCCCTTTGTTGTCAGGGTCCTTTATTTACAAAATTGCAGAAGAAGGGAGACAGATTTTACAAATGCAGTTTCAAAGGTAGAATTCCTTTTTTCCACTATGAAGATACAAATGTCTCACGTAAAGTATAATCTAGAGGCCGTAGGTGGGCGATGTAAATATATTGACCCTGGGAAACATGCATTTAACATTTGACCTTGAAAAAACATTGCTGAGAACACTGAACCCTTTAAAAGGTCTCATAATTAGTCATATTCAGAAGATTGAAAGCTGGGGAACATAGATCACTAGTCAAGGCCAAGGGATACTTTTATTACCCTTCACAACAATAGATGTTCCTTCACCTTTGCTGGAATTTGACCAAAAACAGATCTGTGCATGACTGCAGCACCTGAGTGCCTCCACAGACGAGATGAGGGGGTTCCTGCCCCTGTAATTTAGCCGGCGCAATACCCAGCATATTCAGGGCATGAGAGGAACTCCAACCCATGATTTATCATCAGCATGTGGAGGCTCGGTGTAGGGGAGAAAGGTTTTTCTGGGAAGCTGTGATGTGACCCAGATGGGAGATAGAGTGACCTGAGAGAGGAGAGCACTCTCGAGCGGGCAGATGAGGAATCACTGGATCTGTGGGGTTGAAGGGAAAGGAGGTTTATTTCCCTGACATGTCAAAGGTTCACAGGATCAACAGGCCCAAACTGGACAGGGACCAGGCTGAGGCGATGGGATTATAAGCGACCCGTGCTGCTCTGAAGTGCAGGGTATTAATTATGCAATAAATCAACAAATCAGCGCAGGTCTCCGCTAGTTAAAGCTGCTCTGCTCTCAGGTCATGTAAGGAGGACTTAATTAAGGCATGATGAACGGGCTGGGATTCTGTGCATTGTAAATTACTTTCTCAGTCCGGTGAGCATCACAGGAACCAAGAAAAACAGCCGTGTTTGTGTAGCTTGACCACTGTGCATTTTTCAGTCCATTCGCTTTATTTTGAAAGGTCTCAGAGCCCCGAGAGGTCAAAGAAATATGATGTACTTATTTTAAGAAGTTCTTGAATGAAAAAAGCTTCTTTTCTAACGTGTTCACTTTCACTGAATTGCAAAAGACTCGAGTTATTGACACATCCCAAGCCATTCATTTTAAAGCCTCGCGCGCACACGTACAAAAACAAGCATTACGAAACATGGCGCCACAGAGATTGAAGGCCAAGTCATAAATTTAGTTGAGATAGAGTTTGCCATTCTCATGAACTCTTTACCTAGTAGCTCTAACACAAACAAGCCGTCATTCATCTCTTTCAACAACACCAACGTCTCTCCCTCTCTGCAGGAGTGACAGAGTGCCTGGCTGTCAGTGCTACACGCCTTTATATTCAGTGGAGCAAAAGCTAATCATCCCATGCTAATATGGATCTTCCTCCAAGTTATAATTAGGACGGATAAAGCATTTGACAGAAGAGTCAAGCTTTAAAAAATCCTAGAAATTAAAACAATGACGGGGTGATTAACTCGTTTGAGCTCTCCTCGTTGTTGTGCACGTCTCTGAAAATCCTCGCAGTCATGTTTTGGGGGATGATGAAAGCATTCTTCTGGCAATCCCTCAAACAAGCCAAATCCAGCGGTGGCACGGACTGAAACAGCAGGGGCTTATCAGCTCCTTTGTGTCTTGTCATGTTGTTTGAGGAAGCTAAGCCTCCATCTTCTCTGCAATACGCCGCTCAGGTATTTGTGAGCCGAACATATTTTAATGCCAAATACACTCTAAGACTCTGGATTGTTGGTCATTTCCCAACTTGATTTGATAGTGGCTGTGGAGCGATACGGTTGGGAAATGTGAGGAATGTCCTACATTTTGATTTCTACAGCGCCATTCATTGTGAGGATTAATTTGATGCCAACTCACGCAGCTTCCTTTCTTTACTGACAGGAAAGGAGGTGAGGAAACAATACAAATAAATATTACAAAATGAGAGACTGAGCAGAATCACAACTTGACTTATTTTTAGGGGGTGTTGTAAGCGGGGTTTTTATCTAATTAATGATAAGGGTCTGATTTCCTTCCTGTTACATCTACATATTGGCCCATGTAGCACTTCTAAAAGAACAGTTACGTTTGCAGGATTAAGGATGTTAATATGCCTAATTTATGTTGTGAATAACTCCTGTGTACCCTTATGTATTTAACTGTATATACTGTCATCTTTCATATTTTCTTAAGATTATGTTTTGGCATTTAATAACAGATACATCAGATAGACAAAGTTCTTGAACCACTTGGCTACCACAGAGTACGTTTCATCGGCTTAAGTGATGCACATTTACTGAAATAGCTCTTCTTGCTCGAACATTTGCTCTGGGCAATTACTTAGAAAACTTTGCACAAAGAACAAATAGAGCATTCATTTGATTTTGATGATGCTTAAGTGACAGATTGTTTTTCTTTTTTGTAAGATGTTCTTATTGTGCAGCTTTCATTAACGAAGAAAGAGTTTTAAATATAATTCAATGGAGACAGAGAGAGAGAGAGGGAGAGAGAGAAGACATGAATAGAGATAACACTTAATTTATTCACTTTTTTGTATCCATTTATTCAATCTTTGCTATTAGTTCCTCTCCAGTGCTTTAACCCAGCTCAAGTCTACTCTTGAGAACTCTAAACGAAGAACTCTACTGAGCTCAAGCTTACATTGCTCTACCAAGCTCTTTCCTACTCTGTTCTGCAGAACTCTAGCAACCTCTAGCTTTAAAGCCCGTCTCCACTGACCTCCAGTCTGTACTCTATTCTGCAGAACTTTTCTAATTCTACATTTAGAGCTTTTTTACTTCTGAGCTAAAGCCTACTATACTTTACAGTGCTCAAGAAACACCTGGCTTCAGAGCTCTTAAATGTCTAGCTACAGAGCTCTATTCCACTATAAGCTCAAGACTGTAATACAGAATTTCAGAAACCTCTAGCTTCAGAGCTCTACTCTACTTAGCTAAGGTCTACTCTACTCTACAGAACTGTAGAAGCTTCTAACACCAGAGCTTTCCTCTACTTAGTTGAAGCCTATTGTACTCTACAGAGCTCTAAAATGTCTACCTAAAGAGCTTTATTCCACTATTAGCTCAAGGCTATTTTACAGAACTCCTAAAACCTCCAGCTTCAGAGCTCTTTTCCACTGTGAGCTCAAGCCTAATTAGAGAACTCTAGAACCCTCAAGCTTCAGAGATCTACTCTACTATGTTCTCAAGCCTATTTTTCTCTCCAAAATCTATAGCAATCTGATGTTTTAGCACTCTGAAACCTCTAGCTCCAGAGCTATACTCTCCTTAGTACAACGGTCCTTAACTCTACTGAGCTATGCTCACACTGATAAGTTCTGTACTCTGCACAACTGAGCTCTAGTTTACTGCACTCTACTTTCAAAAGCTCTGCTCTATCCTACTGAGCTCTAGTCAACTCTACAGAGCTCTTATGCGATGCACCTCACCTTACAGAGCTCTGTTCTAGTATAATCTACAGAGCTCTAGTCTACTGTCATCTAAAGACCTCCCTTGTCTGTCCTATTTTGAGTCCTACACTGCAATGTTGTGCTCTTTAAAGCTCTACACTGCTCTATTCTACTGAGCTGTACTATACTGAGCTCAAGTCAACTGTACTCTGCCTAACAGAGATTCTGTCTACTAGACTCAGTTGTACTCTTCTGAGCTCTTTTCTAATGTATCTTACATAATTCAGTTCTACTCTTCTCTACAGAGCTCTTCAGAGCTCTACTCTACCGAGCCCTAATCCACTGCACTCTACAAAGCTATAACTCTACTCTTTTCTACACTATTCAAGTGTAATGTACTTAACTGCGCACTTGTGAGCTCTAGTCTATTGTACTATAAGAACTCTAGTGACCTTAGGTGTGCTGGACTTTACTATACAGAGCTCTACTCTTTGGATACACTATTTTTTAGGATACACTTGTTTAGTTACTTATCTTTATATTCCCTTTATTGTAATGTTGCATTATCCACTTTGCTGCCGTAACACTGTAAATGTCCCCGTTGTGGGATGAATAAAGGTTTATCTTATCTTCTTTTGAGCTTCATTCAACTGTACTGTTCCACACTGTACTCTAATGAGCTCTAGTCCACTGAACATTGTTCTCTACTCTCTACTCTGTTTTGTATAATCTCCTCTAAGATGAAAGCCCTCGCCTCTCTTTATGGTCAGTTTAATGCACTTGGACCTTTCACCTCTGACCCCATGGACAGACCAGGGTAAAAATATCTCTGCCTGACTGTTGGCCTGTGTGTGTGTGTGTGTGTGTGTGTGTGTGTGTGTGTGTGTGTGTGTGTGTGTGTGCTGCCTAAGAGTAATTATGAAACAGATGGAGGCAAATACACATGGGAACGACTGTCCCGACTGATCTCCTTCAGTCTCTCCTTTCATTTCCTTTTAGTGTCTACAAGTATTCCAGTGAGACATGTACATCTCAGTGTGACATTATTACATGAAAGAAGTTTTGCCTTGTGGCTCAATCCACCCCCAACACACACACACACACACAAGTTCATAAAACATCACTTTTAATTGAAACACATTGAATCTGCTACGGAAGTCAGTTGTTTTCTTGCAAGAGTAATATTCCCTGTGTCCCTCTGCTCATTAGGTAACCTGTCTAAGACCTGCACTGAGGATGGCTGGACCCCCACCAGCGTTGACTCCTACATATTGGACTGTGGGTACAATCCCAACAACACCATGGATGAGAACACGGTCTGTATAGCAGCCAGAATGAAAACTCCTGCTGCACCATGTTGCTACTTTTTGAGCATCTCGTTCAACACCAGACTAACTGTTCCCAGCGAGTGTAACTGAATGTGTTTTTGCAGGGGGAGTTCTTCAGCTCTATCAAAGTGGGTTACACTATCGGTCACAGTGTGTCGCTCATTTCCCTGACGGTCGCCATCACCATACTGTGTCTCTTTCGGTAAGCAGCTCCATCAAAATGCTACTTAATGTCCCTGCAAAAAGACAATCAAACACCTTTCCCCATCATTTAGAGCGATAAACCCTGTTGATGTCTCATTTCACACCAGACTTCCTGCATTTTATAGTGGGTTTACAGTGTTTTTCCACACAGTAATGTGACTCGGCCAGATTTAGTGGGACAAGACGTCCAAATTCAACATTATCTGCTGTTGCAACATTTCTCAAACACAGCAGTCATAAAGTCAAACCACTCAGACGGCTGCTTCTGTTCACAGCATGTTCCCTTTTGACCTAAAGTCCTCGGCTTACAAACAAAAAGTGTATTTGTGCATGCTGGCATGGCACAGCACACATCATTAGGATACGTTTGAATGGCTGGTTTGTATGGCGACTAATAAATGACACAGCCTGCTCAGTTGGGTGTGTTTGCATTCGGAGTATTTGTGTGTTACGCGCTAAACAACAAGGCATGTGTTTACTGCTCTGGCTCATGAAATGCCAATAGTTTGGACTCTGGAGCAGAGACACAGGATGTGAGGAGCGTCTGCTGTTTACGTTCGGCTGCAGACGCCTTGTTTAAGGCGGCTGGTTGATACTGTGTGTCATTGCCCCCATCCTAAAGGGTTTACACAATTCACCGCCAAATGATAAGCTCACCGGGAAGGCATTCATCTGAGAACACCCAGAAGAGAGGATTTACATTAGTGACATTACTGAAAACCCCCTGATTTGTTTTTGTTTACCTCTGCGCTGCATGCTTTAGTCTTTAGCTGTGTCACTGGAAAGAATCCATCCATATAAAAGGTGAAACATGCAACAATTGCAGGGTTTAAACAGTATGTTGCTTAATATTTTGATAAAAGCACAGCTTATATTGTCAATTCTCCTCAGCTAAAATAAACGTTATTTCTGTGAATGATTGCTGCTGTAAATCAGGTCGGGGAAGTTTCTAGTGAAACTTTCCCTTATTTTTATTGCCAGAGGTGGGAGTTAGTCACACGTGGGAGTCACAAGCAAGTCTCAAGTCTTGGTGGCTGCACACTCCCCAGGCTAATGCCAACCAACACCAACTGTCGGGTCAGTGTGCACCAACAGTTGGTGTTGCTTGGAGTTGGAGTTGGATGTAGTTGAGTTTGACATGTCCAGTCGGGTTTGGTGGAGTCGTGGAAATCGGACCAATGTGCGCCTTTTCCCAACAAACCTTAACATTCTGAGAGTGTGTTTCCTTGACAACCAGCTTATGCTCATGTCAAGTCTGTCCTGTCAGCTGATGTCTGCTCAGTGTGGAGCTGGCAGTTGGTTTCCGGAACATTCTAAAGACTGAAACCAGCAACTGCCAACTTTAGAATGTTGAGGTGAGACAGAGCGCCTTTTGCAGCCTGTAAACAGAGGCGCACCGCACTGCCTTTATTTGTTGAAGCCTACGGTTAAAAAAAAAAAAAGCTGCTCGGTGCGCCTTTTTTTCTACTGTTGTTAAGGCAACCACCGAATCATGAGCTGTCATTAACCTAACATTTATTTTGTAAACTGACAGAAGGCCCACCTCTCCTTTCATCCGATTGGACAAGGAGAAAAAACGCCCATGACGTCGGGCGCTTTTCTGCTTTGAGTTGAAGTTTTTTCAACTAGAGGCGCTCAGAGCGTTTCCTCAACAGAGTGGAAAAACGCAAGATGCTCTGCAACGCAAAAGCAGTGTGCAAAAAGCACCCCTCTCATTGAAAACAATGACATAAAGCCGCCCAGCTGCTAAAAGGCGTTCTGTGTCATCAGGCCCTTACACTTCAAGACACAAGCAAGTCCTAAGTCACTGTGGTGAGAATCAAGCAAGTCAAGTCATTGCAAGACAGGTCAGGTCAAGTTGTCACTCAGCTCGAGTAAGTCACAAGTCAAGTCATGAAATTCTGAATATCTACCCCAGTTACCATGTTTAAATCATTTAAAAGACAGCTGTCATGAAAAGTTTTCAACATAACTCCTCCTACATAAACAATTGAAAACACAACAAGGTGCTTCTCATTTGTCATTGTTTTCCTTTTGACTATCTCTGTACACAAAATGCATTGACCCATGCAGTGACCATAATGCATTGTAACGTTAATTGTGCATCAAAGAGCCGCTTAAAGCGACAGAGAAAGGGGTCAATGGCGTCACGAGAGGACTCGCGTTAACATTTTACTTCTAACCACTGTTTTTTTCAAAAACACCTTCTCAGTAAAATACATATACATATTGAATTGAAAAAAGGTCATAAGAGGTCATAAAAAGTCCTTACGTGTCATCTGTCTCAAGTGATTAATGCCTAGTCAAAGTCAGGTCGAGTCAGTGTTAGTCAAATAAGTCTCAAGTCCTCAATTTGAGACTTGAGTCTGACTCGAGTCAAGTCATGTGACATGTGTCCCCCACCTCTGTTTATTGTATTCTTGCCTTTAAAACACAGATTATTGGAAGATTTTTGGGATGGATCATTGAGCTCTTTTATCATCGAGAATTCATTTAAAATATTGTGTGTGTTCCTTTTTTCCTCTTGATTTATAGCCTTTTTATTGCCTCCTTTTACAGGAAGCTGCACTGCACCAGAAACTACATCCACATGCACCTGTTTGTGTCTTTCATTCTGAAGGCTGTGGCCGTTTTCATCAAGGACGTGGTGCTGTACGGCGTCGGAGCGACGGACAATTGCCAGTCAACTGTGAGTACGCGGCACACTCTGCGCTCCTGAAGGCCCCCCGTCTCCTTCACCAACATGTTCACTTTGTTAGCCGAGCTGTTCGTTCTATTGATTTTCTTCCCTGCATAATCAGAAGTCCTGCGTCGTAGATCAAGTTAACCCGCCCATGTGATGGACGAGCTGTTGGTGTCTGTCCTCAAACTGCATCTATTTAATTACTCCCTCAGACTTCACTGACCTTAATGCTTTGTCCTGGAGTTTACTTAACGTGCGAGCGCTCAAGTGCTTCTGGGTGTAGCAGTGTTTGCAGAGTCCCTTCCACTCCTAAGGCGACGTTTCCTCATTCATCTGTCCAGCAGGATGTTGTGCGAGTTCCTGTTTGCTGAACATTAAGCCCCAAGTACAGAGAGCTTTGTCAATAAATCACATTTTGGTGTATAGTTTTATCCCTTGCACATAGCGACGGTATCAAAACGCCATGAGTGCAAATTTAGGAGTTAGATAAGCTGCTGGTGAGGTACGGTTTGATATACTGAACCAGTTTGTTTTTATTTGATTGATCAAGTCACCTGCGTCAGAAGTGTTTTCTCAGCTCAGTTCTCTTCAGCTGAATAAACCGCTTTATTACAGAGGATTAGATCAGCAGCCTGTAAATCACCTGCTTTACTGTCTCTCAGTGCTGCTAGTTAGTGGCTGAGTTTGGAGATGTCCTCTGGTACACACACTGTGCTGGTCCAAACACAGCTGCTCTCCCTCTCTCTCTCTCTCTCTCTCTCTCTCTCTCGTCTGTTTCTAAAATCAACAGTGAAAGAAAAGAAACATTAAAGGAAAAAAACATAAAGAGGAAGTCCGCTCAGTTTACACACTGTGTTCAGTTTACACACTGTGTTTAGTTTACCCGTCGTGAAGAGCAGTACTCAGCCTGTGAAAATACTTCTGTAGCCAAAGTGAAACAAAAAGAAACTCATTCAATACTGTTGACATTTCCAGCCCAGTCCGGGACTTAAACCGCATGTTTATTTTGTGTTTTTAAAAAAGATAAGATAAGATTTTTTTAAAGCCTTAAATGAACACCTACGGAAGCCCTGAGCGGACACGCATCCATACATTTTATTTACTTCGTTTTCCCGAGATAGCGAGTAATTTCAGGTTGTTTTCTTTAACTTATTTATCTCGTTATCTGGAAATAACACAACTGGTTTTCTCATGTTAACGGGATCATTTTCTGGTGATCAAAAAACAAAACACTAGGCTGCTCACTGTGATGTTACAGACCAGGACATACCATGCTGCCATTGCCCTCACTAATGAGGTAAGTTAAGTCTGTTTCTACGTTACAACACTGGGGATACGAGTTATGATCATATGACACCATGACTGTATATACAGATGGACGACGTGTCTCCGTCTGCTCTCATCGTACATACGGTAATTGAAACCAAAATACCCCGGTGACGGACGCTGCCATCCTGCGATGCTGATGTCATTTGGAGCCAGAGCTGCGCAGTAGAGATTGGCGAGTGGAGCCGCTGTAGCCACTTCCACTAACCAAAACACACTTGTATATTACCGAAAAAAAAACATCAAAGATCCTGCACGCCGGTCTATTTAACAGCAGAACGGCTTCTTGTGTTGGTCTGAAGAAGACGTTCACAGATATGTAAACTTCAATGACTGTAGTGGTTGTTTTAGTTACGCCTCCTCTCACCGTTCCTCCTCTACTCTGCTAATCCAGAACTGATCGGCTGCAGGAGCCGTATTTGTCAGCAGAGCTGTCAATCATCCTTTTTACAGCATCAAATAACGAATTAAAAATAAACTTGTCAGAAAAATGAACACCTGGACATCAATCAGCATGATAAGAACTAACTATAATGACAGAAACCATGTTTGAGAAAAATGTATTTGGTTTTTTGGAATTTGATTTTATAGTTTGACTCATGTCTCATCTGTTAACATGGAGGAGGCGGGCTTTATGACCTATACTGCAGTCAGTCAGCAGGGGGCGATAGAGAGGGTTTGGCTTCACTTTTAGGGAGCAGTCATGTTGTCCATCTTTTTATACTGTCTTTGATCTGACGTTACAGGGGTGCAGCATTATTATCTCGATGTAACATGAGAAATAAGTCGAGATCTTGCGAAAACAACCGGAAATTACTTACATCATAAAATGTATGGATGCTTGTCCGCTTAGGGCTTCTGTAAACACCATTTCCCATGAGTCCTGGATCACCTTTGTTTAAGATCTTCAGCTCAACAGAACAAAGATTACAAACAACAAAGACCATTTTAAATAGCAGCAGAACCAACTTAAAAGTAAAAAAAAAATCACATTAAAATAAATTGTTTTATATTATTGACATCCTTATAAGAAAAAGATCCATTCAGATATGTTTAACAATGAATGAAGTACAAACATGCTAACAGAAAATGCTACCAGAAACGTAATTTTAACTTTAGGATCACAGAGGTTTCAACATATTATCATGTGCATTAGAAAATACTTTTTTATCTTAGAATACTATTAATTAACCCTGTGGAGACATTAATGAGGATGAACGTTATACTGTAAATGATTAAAGAAACCAGTTATCAATGAGAGATCACGTTCACTTTTCAAGGCTAATGACGCAGAAGCTAGCTAAACAGTCATGCCAGGACTTTTGTTTACTTCAATGTCACTTTTGCTTTTGAGTGTGTTTTTTATAGATGACAAAAATAACCCTGGTGATGTCAATCGAGTTATTTTAGCTTGTGCTTAGTGTCTTTGCATCTGTAGGAGATAGTGTGCATTACAAACTGGTGCTGTGGTTTTTGGGAGGTGTAATGAAAGATGCTTTGGATTAGCATTACGGGAAGTGACCTTGACTTACAGTATATTAGTGTCTTAAAGTCAAGATGTCTCAACCTGCGTCTTGATTCTTGTCTTTATGTCCCTCTTGAGTTTCCTATCAGTATGGAAATTCAATATCCTGCAGGCCTCACTGGAGTTTTCCTGTAAATCACTCAGAGGTTTTACGTCTCTACAGCCTCCGTCTGGTTTGAACATTTGCTAATGGTAGCTAATAGGAGATAAATAAAGCTACATATTGCTTTATGAGTCAATTTCCTGACTTTATCACTCCTTCTTGTGATACTGGCACCTTTATCTAGTGGTAACTCTTGCAGAGCAGGTGTAACAGTGGGTCAGTGTGCTACTTGTGTATGTTGACACCTGCTGAGCCACTAACAACAGTATGACCTCATGGTACTGTGAGCTTTAGATGGCATATGTTCCCCTTTAGCTCAATCTGAAATACAACAGTCATTATGAGTATGAGTATCAACACAACAGTAAGGTAACCCCTACTGAGTTGTCTGTAATGATAATATTACACTCATATTCATTCTGCTAATGTCTCCTTACGGCTGTGTCTGTTCGGATCGAGTGAGTCATCAATACTGATTTTAGAGTCATTCACTAAAAGCATTGTCTGTGGAGCCTCATCCACCAGCAACATGATTCGTCTTCATCACTTGAATTGCAGTGGAAATGCATTCATCTGTATTTGCTGGCAGTGTAATAAGCCACACATCCTGGTTCTCCCGCAGGTGGGCTGCAAGGCGGTGGTGGTCTTCTTCCAGTATGGGATCATGGCGAGTTTCTTCTGGCTGCTGGTGGAGGGCTTCTACCTCCACACTCTGTTAGCCGTGTCCTTCTTCTCTGAGAGGAAGTACTTCTGGTGGTACATCCTGGTTGGTTGGGGTACGTGCCAGCATCTTTACCGTATGTTGATGAATATTTACACAAGATCATTTGCAAGGAGATTTGATCCATCTGTGTGACACAAGTAGCAGCAGGAAATCCCATCAAGTCACAATCACCAGGCAATCTGTTTTGTGTTTATTTCAACAGCCACAACACACACCATCACATGTAAATGAATTTATAAGTGAGATTTAAAACATTCACAGGAAAATGCTGTGCTTCATCTGCATATGAATGAGATCTGCTGACAGTTTTAGATTAGCAACAGCTGGCACGCCGCTCTTGTTGTTATAGCTCCAAGTTCTTAACAGGAAAAAAGCTAATACAACAAATTCATGCATTAATGGTGTTAAGACATAATATGTAAATTATGTTATCATTTCATTTACATAAATGTCTGTTAAGTCACTATCTATCGCTGAATGAGGTAACACAGAGGTCATCGAGCCTATGGCCCACTGATGAAAGCCTTTGCATTTGCAGTATTATGAACTGGGTGTCTGTGGCGACATTCACGGAAAAAATCACAAGCGGCGCCCAGTTAGTGACGCGTTTTCCATCAGCCAGCAGTGGTTGGTCTGCCAGAGAGGGTAGGCGGAGCTAAGCGGCTGCTTTTCCGCTCTCTGCAAGTGTTGCGAGTAAACAGTAATCTACTACGGCTGAACAAACAAAGAAAAGATGGATGACGACAGATACAACTTCAGAAATAAGTGAAAATCCAAAGAAGAAGAAACAAATTTGACGCTCAGATGAAGGCAAACAGTCTAAAAAGGAAAGCGACTGTCAGCGAGGAATATCAAGAGTTACGACCAGAGCCAACCGTAGACGTCTGTTTATCTAGGGAGTGTGCTCCCACAATTGCCGTTTATGCCGTGCAATACAACAGATATAAGGTGCTCTAAACAGCTTTCCATGCTTTTTTGACTCACTGCGGCACTACTTCATGACTCCTCGCGGTGGCGCTTATGACATGAATGAGGGTAATGTAAACGTAAATTGATTGGCCGACGAAGAAGAAGTTGACAGCAGGATAAAAGAAGAAGAAAGCAGGATAATGGCGGATAGTGGTGAAAAGAAGTTAAGAGATGCGTCAGCCACTTTCAAATCCAAAGTCCTCATATGTTCTAAATTTACAGGCTGAAAACACGTACATTGTTTCATCTCATTTTGCGTCACACTCCGACACCAAGTTGCAGTGAATAAATACATTAATAATACTATAATAATAATAATACGCACTTTTAAGGGTCATATTGAATTTTTCAGTTAATATGATTGTCTTGCAGTATATCAATTATCGCAGAAGCGCTGTATTGTGATATTATCGATATCGTGGGCCATGTATCGCGTATCGTATTGTGAGTTACTCTCTGATTCCCACCCCTTATAGAAACATTTCTCAACAAGTAATAATACAAAAAAATAACTACATAAATATCAAAGCTGAAGTTTTTGATGAGCCCTCAAGAGCTCTCATCTAATAATATTTCTTCATATTCATATTTCAGACACTGATTCCTGCCTTTTAGGGTCCAACATTCCTATGTTTCTTACTGTGAAATTTATATTCAATAATGATTCCCCAAATTTCTGCTAATCTTTTTTCCATCACAGCAATAAAATGACTATAAATAGACCTGAAATGTTGTGACTGCCAGCGTGAAAATGGAAACAAGCTTGTGACTTTCCTCTGGATACCCATTATGAGCAAATATTGGCACAGAGCACACTGTTAGAAATTATAAGCATACCCAAAATATGCAATCCCTGCAGCTTTAAAATCCTCCAAAGATTATCAGTGTCCACACTCTCAAGGCGGTTTGGTGGTTGTGTGAACAGAGAGGACATGATTAATATTTTATTTGATTTGGAGATTATTTAAATGTTGAAATAAATTACAACAAATTCTGTTTATGTTTCTTTATTTCAGGGGCTCCGACCATCTTTATCTCAGCGTGGGTGATTACGAAGGCTTATTTAAATGATCCAGGGTCAGTTAATCATTTGTTTTTTAAACTTCTTTAATAAAGTAACTTGTCGGTACAGCTGCTTTAACACTGATTTACACGCTCAAAGAAAAAACATTGTGTGATGATCAGTGTCTGATCTCAGTGGAGGTCTGTGGTTAACCATTAATCTGCAACACAAAGTAATTCAAGCTTCATTTAAAAATTTGTCAGGACCAGAGTATTTAATGGATACAGTACCTTAAAAAGCCAAGATGCGATAACTGCATTTTAGGTCAAAATGAGTTCAGACAAGACTTTTGAAATGTGTTTGCCAAAAAAACATATTTCAAAGTGTGTCAGTAGTGTGTATTTCACAAGTTTTATTCTCTGGGCTCTGGAATCTACCAGAAAGCTTAAGCAAGAGCCCAATGTTCCCTAAACTCTATGCTGTCTCAGTTCTATGTTCCCTAAACTCTATGTTGTCTCAGTTCTATGTTCCCTCATCCTATGTTGTCTTAGTTCTATCCTCCCTCGCTCTGTGCTATCTCAGTTCTATGTTCCCTCACCCTGTGCTATCTCAGTTCTGTTCCCTGGACCTGTTCCCTCACCCTATGTTATGTTACCATCTCTCTTCTATGTTCCCTCACCCTGTTATCTCAGTTCTATGTTCCCTTGACCTGTGTTCCATCATCCTATGTTATCTCAGTTTTATGTTCCCTTGATCTATGTTCCCTCATCCTATGTATCTCAGTTTTATGTTCCCTTGACCTTTGTTCCCTCATCCTATGTATCTCAGTTTTATGTTCCCTTGACCTATGTTATCTCAGTGTTATGCGTCCTCAACCTATATTCCCTCAGCCTGTTATCTCAGTTCTATGTTCCCTCACACTGTTATCTCAGTTCTATCTTCCTTCCTCCTATGTTATCTCAGTTTTATGTTCCCTTGACCTGTGTTCCATCATCCTATGTTATCTCAGTTTTATGTTCCCTTGACCTATGTTCTCTCATCCTATGTATCTCAGTTTTATGTTCCCCTAACCTATTTTCCCCCACCCTATGTTTTCTCAGTTCTATGTTCCCTTAGACCTATTTTCCCTCAACCTATGTTCTCTCAGCCCCATGTTCCCTCACACTATGCTCTATCAGTCTAATCTAACCCCTAGCCTTTCTTTCCTCATTCATATAAAACCTCAAACCTCAACCTATGTTCAATCAGCCCTATGTGACCTCATTTGTATTTTCCCTCAGTCCTGTTCTCCTGTATCCTGTGTTCCCTCAGCCCTAAGTTTCCTCAGTGATGTGTTTCCTCAGTCTCATGTTCCCTCACCATTTGTTCTCTCATTGTTATGTTAACTCAGCCCCCTGGTCATAGAGTTTAGGGAACAAACAAACAGATCCCTGGTAAATTAGCGCCCCATGCTCTGACTATTTTGGATATCTTGTGATTCAGTGTAATTAGACTACTTAATTCAAATACTTCAACTAAACTGTAACTGTATGATACTAATTTGTTGACAAGAACAACAGAGTTCATGTGAGGTAAAACAACTTATCTTTTACAGCTTGGCTATTCCGCATCAAAACTTCCCATCTTCTTTCTCCATCTTCCTTGTTCTTGTAGTTGATGCTGTGTGTCTTTATAGCAAAGCTCAAGGTTTGTTTTAGCTTAAATCATTTGTTTGTATTTATGGTCTTATCTCTTCTGCCAGATGCTGGGACATAATTAATGACAGACCATGGTGGATCATCAAAACACCTATTTTAGTCACCATACTTGTGAGTCACGATGCCTTTTCATGAGTAATATTGCATAAACAGCTCCGCATAATGCAATAACATAAACCGGTCTTTTAATCCCCTGGATCCCCGGCAGGTGAACTTCTTCCTCTTCATCTGTATAATCCGGATTTTGCGGCAGAAGATGAATTGCCCCGACATCGGAAGAAAGGAATCCAATCAGTACTCGTAGGTTTATCAGAGCAGAATGTCACAATCTCTATCATAGCATCTTTCATGGTTATGTTTTGACATTGAACAGTACAGTTGAAAAGTACAGCCTGAAGTTTAGCCTTTGTGGGTTTCAATAAGGTTGGACACTTTCATACATTCTTTATTATACAACAGTTAGTCCTGACCAAGTAATCTGATTGGACAAGAGGCATTCCATGAGTGGCGATATAGAGAACATCACTGGGACTTTTCACTCTGTGTATCACTCCGCCTCAGCCTGGTGTCCTGAATAGTGTAATTAACATGACGGCAGACCGTGTATGTCTGTATATGAATCACACAGCAGACTCTCAGTTCACTGGTTGCTTTATAAATTAAATCAAACAGATGAATAGGCCTATACATCATACAATGTAGCTGATCTGTGGTAACCTGTAGACACAGAGTGCAGGAGAATGTTTGGGTTGCTTGGCAACGACAGTCCAGCTTCAGTTACATTGTGGAAGTGGTTGAGTTAGTGGAGCAAAAAACAATCTGTTGTTGATTATTACTGTTTACTACTATTTGCTGCTTGTTTAACTGCTTAAATACATGTTTGTTCTTTGTTAGGAGGCTGGCTAAATCCACTCTGTTGTTGATACCTCTTTTCGGCATAAACTACATAATTTTTGCCTTCATCCCCGACCACATCCACCCGCAAGTGAGGATGGTGTTCGATCTCATTCTGGGGTCATTTCAGGTAACTTCCCCTAAGAGGTACTTCCCCTCTGTCACCAACATTCCAACTTTCCAAATGTTAGACAGAAGCAGCCCTCCCTTGGAATAAAAAAAATATTTGACGAATTGAATCCTTCTTTCAGCGGCTACTGGGTTTCCATTTTGTGGCACCAAATAAAAAAAATAGTTTCAGTAAAGTTTGTTTAGCCTACATGTTTTTTGTATGCTTGAATAATGAGGTTGCTGATTTATCTCTCCATGAAATTTAATGTGAAAGCTGAGAGCCAAGTGCAATGATGGAATCCTTGGGATGGAAAGTATTATGAATTTATAACCGTTTTAACTCAGAAGATTGTCTCCTGGGAACATTTCCCAGAGATCTAAATGATGAAGTTTCAAGTTGGTCATAATCTTACCGTCATTATTTATACGCAAGCATTTTGCGTGTTTCCCCAGCTGTCCTATCACTGGTATTTCTTTTCAACAACAGCTCTTATAAGGCGGCGGTTTTATCTGCTTCTCTTGCTCTCTTTTTCAGGGTTTTGTTGTTGCAGTTTTGTACTGCTTTCTGAACGGAGAGGTAAGTACACCCCTTTAAGATGTTTACTCTCCTTTTACTGTCACTAAATCACATTCTCTCTGTGCCTTACCCTCTTGACGCCCCCTCGTAATCCTGTTTATGCACCTCCTCGTCTCTCCTTCAGGTACAGGCGGAGATCAAGCGTAAGTGGCGCAGATGGATGCTGCAGAGGTTCCTGGGTGCTGGTACTAAGTACCAGCAGCCGTCTATCGGGAGCAGCGGCAACAACTTCAGCACCCAGATCACCATGTTGACCAAATGCAGCCCCACAACGCGGCGGGCGTCTGAGTGTCAGGAGCACCTCTCTGCCATCTGAAACTCCTCTAAAGCTAACTCCCATTTAGTTTTTCATTATTACTAAAAGCATGGCTCAGTTCGCTGTTTTAAAGCAACTGATTCTGGTTACTGGAGGTCAGTTTGACATTTTTGTACCAAAGCTGACAAGTGATCAGGGATTTTCCTGCCAGGGAATCTGAAACCAATTTCAAAACACACGTTTAGTAAATGAGTTGAAATATTAACTTATAGGGAATTTATGTCCAGAAAAACACAAATAAGAACATTTTCAGAGACTGACTGATCTTATATTTACGGCCTTGTGTTACTGTGATACAAAGGTAGACATTTAGGTTCGGACTACAATGTAAAGCTTTGTTTTGATCACACGTGTCTTGAACTAGCTGCTGAAAAGTCGTTAAAAAGCAGCTCTCAGAATAACATCAAATAAGAAATACACTGCAGAACACAGCAGAGAGAAAGACCGTCATGTCCGCTCTGTGAGTCAAAGGTAAATGGAGCTCTTGGCCCGCATTTTCCATCCGATGTTAGATGGATAGAGCGAGAGACGAGCGGTGTCCTATAAGAACGAGATGTTTATTAAAAGGGTGTGTTACACAAGAGGACTCAGAGCACTTAACCTAATGGCTCATGTTGCTTAGGGGACCGGTTGTAACAACATTAATGACATTGTCATGCTTTCATGAGCAGTGCAGTCACTGAGGAGGAATCTATATGATAACCAACATGCTGGACGCTCTTATTCTGTGTATGACAGTTTAATATGGAGCGAACACTCAGCTGAATTACTGCAGGAAAACATTCCAGAGGAGACACTAAAGCTCCCGCTTGTGAAATGTATCTCAGATTACAGAAGCTTTTAGTTTTGTCTGAGTGCACACCGGCTCTGCAGATGTTCATGTGTGCTGATTCTGCAACTAATGGAGCAGATGTAACCTATTATTAGTCCACAATACACAACATGTGAATAAATACGGGGCAACAGAGATTAACTTTAACTGGATTGCGTTGACAATTCATTCCATGGAATCGATTGTATATTTTTGTATTCTATATTTACAAATTAGATAAACATGTTATTGTGCCATGATGATTTTGTGCCGTGATGATTAAGTGGAAGTGCTCGTTGGTCGAACCACATCACTTTGATACGACTGAAATATCTCAGAAAGTCTTTGATGGATTGCCATTAAATATTGGAAGACAGTTATGGCCCCCAAGAGGGTGAATCTTATTGACCCTCAGACTTTTGCTCTTGCTCTCCTCCAGCAGGTCAGATTTTCCACTTAATTAGGTCATAAATTACAAACCAATTGGAACATTTTTCAGAGGTTCAATATTCCCAGGAGACGAGTCCTAATGACCGAGCTGATTGCCTCGTTTTTGGGGTTTTTTTCCGGCACCATCACGAGGTAGATGTTTGTTGTCTTAAGTGAAATGTCATCAACTACATGATGGATGCTGTGAAATTTAACTCAGACTAGCTTCAGACTTAGATTCCCATCAGACTTAGCTATGCTTTGTGTTGAGTGCTAATTAGCAAACGTTAGCATGCTAACACACTAACTAAGACGGTAAACATGTGAAACATATCTTCTGAGCATCAGGGTGTTAGCATTGTCATTGTTAGCCTGTTAGCATGCTAGCATCAAACACAAGCCTCACACAGACACTAGTTTGGCTTTATATTCTTATTCATGTTAATGTAGTAGATTTGGTAACGCTTTATATTAAGGTCATTTATAAAGGGTTTATTAACCTACAAAAGCCCTGTTCTCGCTTTAGATCCAGTTGCTGCAAAAAAGAAATAAGCACATTGTTAATTGCTAATTACTTCATAATAAAGTATGTATTTATCTTAATAAAGCAACTGTAAAGCTAAGTCACTATCTTCCAGCCCAGGGACTACACTGTAAATTAGCTATATAGCTAACTCTGGCCCAACAGTTGTGTTGTGCACGGCCCCTGTCGTATAAACTAATAAACTAAACTAAACTCAAAACCATTTAAGGTTTAACAATGGCATCATAGGTAAGACTGAATGATTGAGTTTATAATGCTATTATAAACAATTATAAGAAACTTCTAAGGCTTTTATTAACGCTCTTAAGCGGTCTATAAATAGTTTAGTTTAAGTTTCTAATTAGTGCTTATATAGGTCTTATAAACTAACAAAAAAACATGATATATTCTTATTACCACATATTTAAAATTAAAGTAATAATCTGGAAGACTTCCATTTAAATAAAAGTCTGTTACGTCACTTCTATCACCAAATGAGGTAACACAATGGTGACTGAGCCTATGGCCAGCTGATGAAAGCCTTTGCATTTGCAGTATATAGTATTATTATGGACTGGGTGTCACAAGTGGCGCCCAGTTAGTGACGCGTTTTCCATCACCCAGCAGTAGTTGGTCTGCCAGAGAGGGTAGGCGGAGCTAAGCGACTGCTTTTCAAGGACCTTAATATAAAGTGTTACTGCTGATTTTATCAAGTTTAATAACACAGCTCCTACTAAAAAAAAGACATTTTAGGACACACGTTGGCGTTGATGTTTACTTCCTGTTGTAGCAGTGTGTGTAAACCTGAAAGTGAATAGAAACAAAGTGAAAGTACCTCAGACTAATCGTCACACAGCTGTTGTAAATATGAAACTGTAAATATCCTTCTGCTAAAGAATCGCTCTATATTGTATTCTGTTGTGTTGACTTTTTGTGCTCAGGTTTCAACTGGAAATCGATGTTTACATTTATAATGGTTCATGTTTCACTCGTGCTATTTGCATCATGTCAATAAAGTCTCCTTTATGTGTTGCTATGTAAATGTAGTGTAAATATGTTGTACTGTACACTATGTGGAATCAGCTGTAGGGATGTTATTGAACAAAATGTCAGATGAAGGTGAATTAAACTCTTTGCACTGTGGACAAACTGTATATTCTGTCATTCAGACTGAAAGTAAAGCAAAACAATCGAACCTTTATTTCTGAATTAAATAAATCAAACAGACAACAAAGAAACTTTACGAAATAATATAACAAAAAACAGATTTACAAATCAACATTTTAGCTTTTTATAAAATACATGTGGAGAAATATTCTGACTCATGACGTTCATCTTTCCTCTCACTGATACTCAGCATGTATCTGTCGCCCCCTGCTGTCAAACACAAGATACAACAACCTGATGCTGATAGAATACTTCTTCATCCTCTGAGACCAAATTCAGTTATCATCCTGAAACTTTTTGTACCCTAAGTTAACTTTGTCCCTCCTGAGTACCCTTAACTCAATGGTCATTTGCCATCATTGACCTCACAGCGATGACAGTTCAGTTATAATTTGGTGAGTCGCAGAGTGTTGAGACGCACTGGGAGAACTGTGGATCCCTCCACGTAGCTGATCTCTCGCAGAATCCCGTTCCAGCACTGCTCTGATTCATCGTACCTGCAGGAAACACACATGCGTTAGTGTTTAGGGTCCTTATAGCATCATTGAATAGAATACAGCAATAACAAATGCTATTATAATGCATGAATATACAGAAAAATATCGGATATATTTTCCAAATGGACTATAATGTTTCTTAAATGAATAAGGTGTATTTGCATGCCTTTTTCACAGCATACATTTGGACTTATCAAAGCAGGAAATGTCCTAATGGTGGTTCAGCTCCATTTGGATCTTGTGTGTCCAGTATGAAACAGTGTGCAAAATATTAGGACCCTAAAACTTTAACACATAACACACGTTGAATGCAGCCATTTTTTCGATAAATTACATGTCTGGTGTTATTCTATATTTTTCTTTTTGTCAGGCGGCTGTGGCTCAGTGGTAGAGTCGGTCGTCTTTCAATTAGAAAGGTTGGTGGTTCAATCCCCAGCTCCCTCAGTCTACATGTCGAAGTGTCTTTGGGCAAGACACTGAACCCCAAATTGCTCCCGGTGGCATATTCTGCTCACCCTCTCTCGCACCAGAGGTCGTATCACCCCAGTCCTTCAGAACCTCGACTGGCTCCCCATTAATCCTTCTCATCACCTACAAGGCCCTCCACAACCTAGCCTCCTCCTACCTCACTGACCTCCATCACCAATACACTCCCACCTGTAACCTCAGACCCGCCAACCTCCTCACCCCCACCTTGATTGTTTTATACTGTATGTTGCTTTTACTGTCTTTGCTATTTGTTTTAACATGTAAAGTGTCTTTGATTACTTTTTAAAGCGCTATATAAATAAAATGTATTATTATTATTCATACAGACATCAGTGTGTGAAAGTGAAGACTGATTGACAGCTGGGCTCTTCATCAGCGTGTGAATGTGTGTGTGAATGGGTGAATGTAACGTGTAAAAGCACTAAGCGCTGAATAAGTACAGTCCATGTACCATTTATTGTCAATAAATCTTGTGTAAAGACCAAAGCCAACGATGCATGAGTCTGCCTTCAAATACAATATCTGTGGTGCTCAGCCTTAAACCCCATATGTTCCCACTAATATGTATCTCTTTAAAACAGGTCTCAAAATGTACGTTTATAATCTAAAAAGACTCTGATTTCCTTAAACAGGTGTTGATTGTAATTTTTAGGAAACAAAACATAAAATGGATATAACAGTGCTTTTTTGTGGGTCGATTTACAGTGGCGGATTAATCAGATGCTCATCTGGGCCTGAAAGGAGCTTCCACAATGAAACAGATGAAGCTTTTTCAGGCTTTTGTACACAGGCAACACTTATTGTTGGTTTTGATCTTTCTTGGATTTGTGGCCAATAAGAAAAACACAGATTATCACCAGAATGATTTTAAATGTAGTTCTATAAGGTGAAAAAAGATCAACTTATTTGGTTAAAGTCTACAGGATGATTATTTTTAATCACCATGAATGTGGCTTCAGATGTTTTTAAAACGTGTTTAATTAAAAACTGTAACCATATCAGGGGGTAATTTTTAGTTTTAAAAGGAGGATGAAATCTCTCACCTCAAAAGGTAAAAATTCTCAGGTATTCTCATATATCAGCCTTTGTGATCATTATAATTCCTCATCATGTGTATTTTAGGGAACGTAGGTGCTCTCACCTCCAGATGTCGGTCATCTCTGTGGGGACGGGCTCCTCGCTGGTCTCATTGGGCATCATAGCGAAACCCCCCAGAGCGTACAGGAAACCCCCCATGGAGATCAGATTGAGAGAGCTGCGCTCCTGAGGGAACTCTGTGAAGTCGGACCACCTGGAGAAAAACAGGACAATAAACCAGCGTGCACACACGGGAAGGCGATGATGGTGTTAAACAAGCTGCTATATTACTGTCTGACACCCGCAGCAGCACAATGAGAGCTATTTTAAGACCTCATGATCTGCTATATACGCTCTATATGAGTCATTTGGCTACTGTGGACAGATGCTTCACCTCATAAGGAGTAGATAAAGGTCATAAAAAGTGATAACTCACGTGTTGGTGGCGATGTCGTAGACCTCCACAGAGCTGGTGAGGCCTCCGTCTGTGACCCCCGTCACCGCGAAGATCTGGTCATTGTGGACCGCGATACCGAACAGAGAGCGGGCCGTCTTCAGCGGAGCCAGGTCCTTCCACTCAAACTTAGTGGGGTTGTAGACACAGACTCGTCTCATGCACTTCCTGAAGAGAACACGAGTTAAGTTTATTCATCAGAAGAAGAACTACTCGGCCTGTAAGCACAACTGAGGGGCAAAATAACCCACATGATGTCATGAGGGTTTGACTGGATTTGAGACTTTTCATTCTTTACTCAGAAAGCCTGGATTACACACTGAATGATGGGAGTGTAAAAGATGTGTGTTAAGGAGGCAGGGAGGTTGAAGAGTGCTGCTGCATTATGGGAAATGTAGGAATCCTGCAATATTTGGTGAACTGTTTGGTTCCTGAGTGTAAAATTCTCTGTGAAATACAAGCAGATATCTGCTGTTACAAAATGAGACTTACTCATGATACTTCAAAGTTGTAGAATGATAGCACTGTCATAAATTGTCCATCTTATACTTCAAACACGTCTAACTGAAGCCATCCATTCATCCACTATCTTTCCCACTTATCCTCTCTATGACCCATAGAGACAGACAACCATTCACGCTCACTCTCACACCTACAGGCAATTAAGAGTCACCAACAAACACATCTAACTGGACCCACAGTGTGAAAATACAACCCTGAGGTGTGATTTAATGGCTAAATGTGAGACAGGTTATAGACTATTTGAGTGCAACATACTTGCTTTTCGACTTTCCTCCGATGACATAGACGAGACCGTTGTGTGAAATGGTTCCATGGCCGTACACTTCATAAGGCAGAGGGTCCGACTCCCCCCATTTGAAGGACCTGCGTACAGAAAAGAGGATAAATCATCTTGAATTGACTCAATTGAGGATCAAGAATCTATAGACTCAAGATTTTAGTGTTGTGACGTTTGCAAGCGTTCCGATTCTTTTGAACGGCTCTTTGGTGCGAACGACGGGAACCGAGTTGTAGGTGAGAGTCGTTCTTTTTACAGTTGTGCCCAAATTTCACTGCCCACCCAAAAGATCCACTCCCCTTTATGCCGAATTACCACAGGCAGCTTTTTTCAACTGCAACTCCGCTATACGAGGTCACATGCAGCGAAATCATGTTGCCACAACACGACGGTGAGCAACATTATAACCCTCCGACATCTCTGTAGTCATACAGAGTTGTATCATAAATTATTGGTGAATCAATGACGTTGATTAATTGTTCCTAAATTGTTCTGCTGTTTCCTTTAAAATTTTAAAAGCGCAAAATTTTAAATATGTGCGTTGACGCGGGAGAATAGACTGCAGGCATGTTTGTGGGTCTGACCACTCTCTACCTCGTAGTGTTGTGATGTTCACGAACAATGAGCCGTTCTTTCGGCTGTCGGAAGGGAACAGAGCCATAAGATCCGGCTCCCTTCAAAGAGCCGCAATTCTCAACACAAGATTTTCTGCTTAGGAATTCGAAAAGCCTTGTTATTGTCCAAAGTCCTAAATTATCCATTATTAATTGAATGATTAAGTTCAAAGTTCAGAAAAGTGGGCGCTGGTTTAGCTCAGTTGGTAGAGCAGGCGCCCCATGAACAGATGGGTCCTCGTCACACTGATCACAGGCACGACTCCCGGTCTGCCACTTGGTGCATGTCACCCCCCACACCTCCTGTCTCTCCTCAGCTGTCCCATCAAATAAAGGCAAAAAAAAGCTTCAGAAAATCCTCCAACTTTTTAAGACTAAATATCCAATGAAAAAACAGCACATAAGCCTCGTCATGAAGCTTAAAACAAAACCTGTTTTTCATGAAATTTTGGAGATTCACGGTTTCCCAAGGCAACGAGGAAATACTGCTTACATGCTGCATTTCAATTCAATCCCTATACCAATGAAAAGATAGTATATGTAAGGCTTTTAATGTGACTGAGAGAGGGATTTGTTTTACACCTTTTGCACTGAATGGGAAGAGCTGTCTATTTAAATATACCAAAAGGATCTTGATAAGCGATCAATATGATGTTTTTCAGAAAAGACTTTCCTGTGTTAGTGTCTTAAGTTAACTATTAATAAGGTTTTATATTGTATTTGGTGCTTACTGTCTGTCATAGATCATGACCGAGTCCAGGACGTGCTCCCCTTCCTTCAGCTCCTTTCCTCCAACAACAAAGATGGAGTTTTCGGCTTCAGTCAGCCCAAACAGGCAGCGAGGGCTCGGCTGTGAGGGCATCCCCAACCACTCTGAGCTCACTGGGTCGAACTGGGGGGGGAAAAAAAGAGAGGCACGATTATTCAGCAATTTGTAGAAGTATATTTACAGCTTTTAAGAGAAACACTACCTGTAGGAAGTAGGAGCTGAATGGTTCATCTTTGTCCTCCTCGTTGTAGATAATTCCTCCGACCACAAACACCTGGTTCTGATCTGTCGCCAGGCTGCAATGGTTCTTGGGAATTTCTGTCGACTCTGACACCACAAAGCATTCGTTTCCCACGGGGTCGTAGGCCACGGTCCCTGTGTCGCTGATCATCAGTATCAAGTCAATCTCAAACATCCCAAAGCGAGGGTTGTTGTTGAGAATCCCCGGCAGGTACCCTTCCTCGTCGTCCTCGTCCTCCTCACTTCCTTCTCCCCCTTTAGCCTCGTCATCGCTGGGCTTCTTGGGCTTCGGGAGACGCCCTTTGTGGGCATCCTTGACGAGATCCAGGTCCTTCTTGAGCTCCTGGCTGAAGCGGATGAACTGATGACGCTCTACCTTCTCCTTGAAATAATCCAAAGGTATGAGCCTGAAGCGGACGCAGTGCAGCAGCTCGGGCAGGTCCTTAACCCGGCTCGTCTCGTCGTGTTTCACCCAGTCCATCAGGGATTCAAACACCAGCTCCTCGCGTTCCACGTTGAGGGCGTCTGAGGTGATGATGATGGCCAGCTCGCTCGGGCCCAGCTGCAGGAAGTCCTGGTCCCGGACGACAACCTGGTAGCGCTCGCAGATGAACTCCCGAGCAGCCAGAATGAGCCGGGGACAATCCAGAAGAAGTCCAAGCCTGAAGATCGCCAAGCAGTTCCCAAGAACCAGCTTCTCTTGGAGGTAGGACACACACACAGAGAAGATGGAGGGGATCTGGTACATGTTAGCAACCATGAAGATATCCTGCACGTTCTGCTCTGTTAGGTTAATGTCAGAGGTGTACAAGTAGCGCAGGATCATGCCCATGACTCCTGGTTCTACGTCTTTAAGGACGATCTCCCTCTTCTTACTCTCCTCCAGGTCAGACAGGAACATGGCTTTGAAGAAGGGGCTGCTCGCTGCCAGAACCAGGCGGTGACAGGGGAACTCCTTCTCCTGGATTTTGAGGACACAGTCCACAAACTTGTCATTCTCCAAGAGGTCACACAGTCCGTCCTGAAGCAGAGTCTGCTGGTACATCCGAGGCTGCTCCACCGGGTCTATACTCAGAGCAGCCATTTTGTCCGGTCCTGGTTGGGTTTCCTGGGCTCCCTTCTTACTCCCCACTACAGCGCAGGACTGTCAGCGCTCACAGGGCGGCTCAGATTGCCGGGGATGGTGTCCACGGGTTGGTCGGCTAGTGGCTGCAGCTGTCAGAGGGTGTCTGTCAGTCTGTAAGTCAGAGGTATTTATAGACCGGGACCCTCACAAAGAGCAGGAATCCATTTTGGTGGGTTCACTCCTGCAGCACACAGACCCCCACAAACAGCTGAGTGACTAAGCACAGGGGGTGACAGCTTTTTAAATCCAGCAGGACTTCTCACCCGGAAGCCGAGGGGCTGATTGCTCTGATATTTTCACACACTTCTCTCAAGTTGTTTTTGTGTCTGTGATCTAAAACTGACCCGAACAATGAAAGTGAATCATGGGCAACGAGGTCAATGAGCAGTTTACCACACTACATTTACGTCAGTGGCAGGAAATATTCTGTTCATAGGGAACTGTAGTTCCCGGAAGATTAGCATGTTCCATAATTAACCTCTCCTGGCACCAGAAATAGACACAGACTCATGTTTTAGAAAGAATGGGTACAACATTTAACTGAACTGATTATTCACAACGTCCCCCTGAACCTTCCTCAGGTTACAAACACAGCAAGGGACACATTTCACAACATCAACCACACCCCTTGACACAATCGTTTCTAGTTACTGTTTAATACGTGATAAACTTTGTATATCCACATTGCTCGTTCCATTTAAATCACCAGACTCTCCCTTACACTAAACATCAGATAAGACAATACAAATACCAGTCCAACACCTGTAATCAAACACTGAATCAAACATTTCTTCTATAATAGTTTAAATATGATTACAAGACCAGTTAGATACAAAGTGACTCGCTGTCAAATTAGTCATCTTTTATATAACAGGTCAAATTGTTCTTATCATTCATTATGGACTATGTTTAATTAATGAAAATTATAATACATGCTAACACATGTTATGTACAGTATGTGTAAATATGGAACCACTTGGTCATCCAGTTATAAACAACACTGACATCTGTTGGCTGAATATGTCAGGTCACTGCTCCAGTCAGGAATAAATAGATGTCTAATCAAATCCGACACTTTGACTCAAACATACACAGGGCATCTTTTAGTTTCTTGTAGTTGAGACCATGTTATTGATTGACCTAAAGAATTTGACTTCGTCATTGAAAAAAAGGACACCTGAATGTGTGAGTTGTGACCTGTCAGGGCAAATCACCTGATACAAAATCAGGGCTGATACCGATGTTTAAAACAACAATTTTGCCAATGTCAGTACCGATGTTTTTTTTTTAATAACTGTAATTTTTCTAATTATCAATGCCCTCATCTGGATACGGGGCCACAATGAGCTTTTATTATTTAAAAAAATACATTTATTGAAGCCTTTATCACACTCTCTGATAAAGCATGAATTCAATCTCTTTAGCCTGTTTTACAATCACCTGGTCAAAGTACAAACATTTTTCAGTGCTTATATAGCCGAACAAAAGTCTTTGTGAAAACATAAATACTTTTACGTTACAATTAAATTTGCTACACAAAAGCAGTTAAATAATAAAAATAAGTGCTACTGCCATCGGCTGGCCGATGTCTGTCAACACAGCCGATATCGGCCGATACCAATGTTCAGCCGATGCATCGGTGCATCCCTACCTGTGACCAATCAAAATTTTGAAGTTTATGGTAATTGCAAAAAGCTGCACGGTGGTGCAGTAGTTAGCGCTGAAGGTTCCTGGTTTGAATCCCGGTTTGGACGCATAGTGGGCCTTTCTGTGTGGAGCTTGCATGTTCTCCCCGTGCATGCATGGGTTCCCTCCGGGTACTCCGGCTTCCTCCCACAGTCCAAAGACATGCTGTTTAGGGTCATTGGTGACTCTGAATTGCCCGCAGGTGTGAATGTGAGTTTGAAAGGTTATCTGTCTCTATGTGTCAACCCTGTGATTGACTGCTGATCAGTCCAGGGTGTACCCCGCCTCTCTCCCAATGACAGCTGGGATAGACTCCAGTCCTCCCCGCTACCCTGAACGGGATAAGTGGTATAGATGATGATGATGGATGAATAGTAATTGTAAAAGATCACTGTCCAGTTGAAATGTTTATAGGAAAATCTTGTGATGATATTATGATCAGAGTCATTCCAAATTATTTATATCTTCTATATTTTATTTATCTCCCTGTCATCTTTCTTGTCTTTATGTTGTATTGTTCTGAGATTTGACTGTTCCTGTAAACAGAAGGCTTTAATTAATAGCTTATAAACTACAGTTTGTTCTGAAATGTTTGATTTACATGAATCGGGTAATCGTAACAGAACCATGTTGGTGACCTATTGTGGTGTGACCAAGCACAAGGAGTGTGTCACATGTTGATTAATAGTAAGCAACACCTGTGTCAGGTTACTTTATGAACCAGCAGGTTAGACTTCCGCTCACTGCGAGGTGAGGAAGTACTGCTAAAATGTCCACTTGTATGGATAAACCTTTTTTAACAGCAGACATGTTCACTTGCGCAGGTGTTACTAATGGCTTTAAAGGTGGCTCTGTTGAAACACACTTGCCCTGTCTACACAACACAAGGACACTAAACCGGGGCAGCTGAATGGAATTCAGCCATCATTCGTTGCGTCATTTACACGTGCGCTTTTCCTATATGTTTACTGGCGCTATCAAGCGATTAAAACAATTAATCTAATTACCCTGTTTCTAGTTGGATATTTCTACTACCACGTTTGAATTGCACTCTATTCTTCACATTATTTAAGTGTTAATTTAAACTACTTTAATCTGCTCACCTTTAAGCCCAGTAAAGTTGTGTCATCTTCCTCATGTTTACAAAGCTGATGTGGACGGCTGTGTGCTCAGTGACGGATGAGGTCAAAGGGGCATGACGCATTATTTTTTCGATGATTAATTCATCGATATTAACGCGTAACTTTTGACGTTTTTGTTCAATGTAAGTCCCACATTCCTGGAGAGTGAGGGAGATGTCAGTCAAGTTGAGACTGTACACGCCTATAAAGTCCGGAGTCAATGAAGTGTGCCCTCTAGTGGTGAAAGATGACAATGTCTCACTATCGTACAAATGAAATCCAACACAGAGTTTATTGACTTATTAAAGCATTTCCATCCATTTAAACAAAATTAAATTGTTAAAATGTTTTAATGCAGACAAGCTTTCAAAATACATCCGTTTTAATCCCCTCTCCAAAATGTTTCCCGACTTACAGCTTAAATTGTGACACTTTTGGGTGAAACAAAATTGTATTCCAAGTCAAACCTCTGAATTAAAAACCCTTGATTAAAAACCCTACAGTGACAAAAGGCTTTCCTCTCTCTGCCTCCTGCACTGAGGACACACAGCAGGTTTTAGTGACAGGCAGGGTAAGTCTGACCCGTAATGTTCCCTGCTGGGCCGATCGCCTTTCATAGTGACGGAGGGCCTGGATCATGTGACAGACATGACGTATGTCAAAGCTGCAGTAAATCTTCTGTAGACGATACATTCAATCTCTCAACATCATAAGATACATTCTTTATTAACCTTAAAATAGACTATCCTGTACATATTGACGTGTATATTTGCTTTATTACAGTAGAGTAAATATACAATCACAGCACCCTATGTTTGTTTCTTCATTGCACTCTTGTGTGGCACCCTGACTTCAAGTTTTCAAGTTTTAAATCCTTTCAGTTTATTTAAACATGTGATGATGAGGATGTAAGGCGTGTGGGCAAAATTAAGACACCATCTGACAGAAATAAAATCATGTTGTCTAAAAAATAAAAAGGATGAATCAGAGAGAAATTAAATATGAACACATAGATTAAAGTCCCTTTTCCTTAATAATACAGTATTTCCTTGTATTTACTATTATATGTAGCCTCATATCTGGCAGGCCTTTCTTTAGTCAAACAATCTTTAGTTCAGATAAAATACAAAATGCACCATCGGTGGGTTTGTGCCAAAGGACGTGGCGATTATCTACAGCAAGTGCACTTGTGGATATTTCACAGTTCAAACATTGCCTCGCTTCTGACGAGCGAAAGCAGAAACAGGCTTGTGAACGATACAGATGCTGACTGGCTGTTCGCAAGGCCGAGGGTGGAGCAACGTGAGGGGGCCGTCGACCGTGAAGTCTGTGAAAGTCAGATTTCTCCGTCTGTTTATTCAGCTTTTTCTTTGCCTCCGTCTTCTGCCTTCACCGGCTCGGGGTCTTCCAGCAGGGCCTGTTGTCTCTCTCTCTCCTTCACCAGCTGCACGCCACAGTAGGTCACGAGTAAGACTGAGAGGGTGGACAGAGGGAAACCTGGAGGAGAAGCACAAAGAGGAAGAGAAAGAAGATTTAAAAAGTAGGACTATAAAGGGACAAAATGTCCATTTGCCTCAGTTGTTCTGATTCTTTTATTCTACGTGAACAAAAGCAACAAAGAGGATGTCAGGTCATGTGATATCTGGAGGAGGGTGTCCCTTGAGATTCTGTTGCTTTTGATGTCTGCTTGTGTCGTTCTCGCTCTAACTAGAAGTGACAGAAAAGCCTTCGTTTTACTTTATGTAATACAGCTTTGTTGTTCCCCACCTTTGAAAATCAGTCGTCTTCCCACCAGTTTGGCAAACTCCAAACTGTTCAGAGCGAGCACGTTGTAGAGGACGATGGCCCAGAAGTTAGCAGCATTGAACACACCCCGGATCCTGCGTGACATGGCTTCACCCATTGCACCCTAGATTCAATAGACACGGGTGCATTAGGGCATATGGAACAAAACTATGTAAAGCGTAATAAGAGTAATATTAAAGTCAGAGTTTCTCACCTCTATGGTAGAAAATGGAGGAATGGAGAAGAACTTGGCGACCCACAGCTCAAAGTTGAGACCAAAGCAGTTGAAAAAGGACCAGATGTAAACCAGCTCACACGGGCCGAGCCACAGGGTGGTGATGGCGAAGGTGCAGACAGTCGCCAGGAGCTCTTTGAAGATTTTATCGTGATCCCCACCGATGTAGTCGTAAACATACCTGCAAAACCACAACTCAGATTCAACTTTATTCTATAAACTGTATGAATTTAAACCCGCTATTTTCAAATCAAACACTCACTTGCACAGCCAGTCATTGATGCCTCTGTCAAAGTGCCTGAAAGAGACATTTTAACATTTAAACGTTTGATCACATTTTCAAGGTTTGGCAACAAAGAAATGAGGCGTTTTACAAGATTGGACACAACACTTACGTCTCGGCGAAGACGTAGAGCATGGTGATACACTTGGGAGGCTGAGGAGGGTCCAGGTGGTCCAGAGTAGACACAGTGTTGATGACACCGAACATCATGGCTGCTTTCACCCAGTCATACACCAGGTTGGAATAAGCCAGACCAGCTGTGAAGAGACACATGGAAACAAACCAGGTTTACTGCAGGTACACTGGTGGTGGTTTGTGTGATAAAATGTAATGTTTTATGTAGTTGTTTAAATATTGGTTGTAAAATAGGGCCTGGCCGATATATCACCTGGCCGATATTAGAGGCCGATACTAGCCAACAGAGATATATCAGTAAAAGTAAGAACATACTAATACAGGAAACAATGGTTGGGGTGATTTAGTGACTCCATAGTTACCCTTAACACCATAAGTACTGTCTGCAGCACATGTAGCATAAGCATCATGACTGGTGGAGTGCACTAGAATTGTCGGAAAATGTATAAAAATTAATAATAATCCCTGCATTGTCATATGGGTGCTGGAGCCTGTCCCAGCTGTCATTGGGAGAGAGGCGGGGTTACACCCTGGACTGATCGCCAGTCAATCACAGGGCAGACACAGAGACAGACAACCTTTCACACTCACTTTCACACCTACGGGCAATTTAGAGTCACCAATGAACCTAACGAGCATATCTTTGGACTGTGGGAGGAAGCCGGAGTACCCATAAGGAACCCACGCAAGCTCCACACAGAAAGGTCCACTTCGTCCAAACTGGGATTTGAACCAGGAAGCCTCTAGCTGTGAGGAGATGGCGCTAACCACTGCACCACTGTGCAGCACTATTAGTCAACGATTCCTTTTTTTTTTGTATTTTATTTATTTTTGTGACAGTTTCGATCTTAAAAATGTCATATCTGTTGGGCTCTATTTTAAAGAATCCTAAATATTCCTAAACCATTAACACCTTCTTTTCTTTTGTCTTTTGCCTTTATTAGATAGGACAGCTGAAGAGAGACAGGAAGTTTAGGGAGTAGAGAGTGGAGGATGACATGCACCAAATAATCGGCAGACCAGGAGCTGAGCTGACTAAACCTGCACTCTAACCATTAATACCATTAATTAATAATATAATCAAAACAGAAACAACCACCTTCAGGGTCTTTGATGATATTTTGTATTTTAAATAGTTTAAAATGAACAGTTGTTGCTGATAAATACAGAATAATGCAATGAAAGCATTAAAAAGAAAAGCATACAAGCACCAGTACCTGATGTATCAAACCCATGATTATTATTACATGCAGTATATGTGACTCACCCAGACACCAGTCAGACAGCTTGGTGACCAGCTTCATGTCACTGGGGATGGTCAGGATGTAGAGGTAGTGGAAGAAGACGTCCACCACCAGAATGACTCCCAGATGCAGCAGAGCCTTGGTGGTGATGTTCCACATCTCTCTCTCCTTGCGGGTCAGCTGGGTGTTGTTCGCCTGTGGAAGTAAAAACACTCAGTTATTTAACCACACCTCTGCTTACTGTTTACTTTACCTTTAATTGTTCCTCTAATCATTTTTAAATTTTAAATTAATCTTGACCCCTCACCTGGGCATGAAACCTGTCGAAGGTCATGATGGGTCCGAAGAAGAAGAAGGGGAGGTAGAAGTTGTATCTCAGCAGGTCAGAGAAAGTGTAGTTTCCGTCCTTCTTCTCACAGTTCTCCAGTGCGAAGCTCATACAGCGCATGATGCTGAAACCAACGCCTCCGTAGAACAGGATGTCTTGCAGGTCAAAGGAGCCGGTCACTAAGGCTTCCTAAAGAAGGAGTCACAATAATCCTGAGCCTCAAACATCACCATTATGCATATGGACAATACATTTACACACTATTTGGCTTGACTGTAAATCACTGAAACAGGAACATCACAACAAGCATGCACTTTGTTCTCACTTATGTGTTAGTATGGCTGCTTTTATTATTATTAAAGTGATAATCTGATAGATTTTATTATTTAAATAAATGTCTATTAAGTCACTATCTATCACAGAATGAGGTAACACAATGGTGATTGAGCCTACGGCCCACTGATGAAAGCCTTTGCATTATTACAGACTGGGTGTCTGCGCGACTTTAACAGTCACATGTATCACTCGCTTAAAATTTTTGCCCTGGAAAATGCAAACAAAGGCAGCGTGCAGCGAATCGATTCCTCTGATAACTACCCCCCGCCAGCAGTTTCAGGCATTAATAATAATTATATAGAGATAATCAATCTTGTCACTGATGGTCTGTTTGCTTTTCTAGGTCATATAGAGTCATCAGAATTAATTTCAGTCTGTTTAATAACCAGTGAAAAACTCCTCACAGGAGCTTTAAGGACCTCTACATTTCTACAATATAGATTTCAGTCATATACAACTTTATTTACTTTATTGTCCTTATTGAAAATTAAATTATATCACTGGCTCCTTGTTCATTACAGAACAGAAAGTTCATAGGACCACAAGTTCTCTTAGCTCTTTCTAAATCAGGCCAGAGAGTGTTCAGTGTTCGTGCAGTCATACCATGGAACCACCCGCTCACCTGCCAGGAGTTATAAGGCTCCAGCTTGATGGAGGCCAGTGTTGCCAGGCCGGCTGCAAAGCTCAGCCACTTGCTCTTGACCACAGCGACGCTGTAGAGGATGATGCAGTGAGACAGAACCAGAGCCATGAAGGTCCAGCCCATCGTCACCAGGACCGCCAAACCACCGTACACACCAAAGATCAAGGATCTGTGCTGTGGGGACAGAGGGGCCGGCGTCAGTGTGACCTCACCACAGGATTTACTGACTACACAAACATAATGCAACACACGTGAAGAGTGCTGTTAGTACGAGAACACAGATGTATCTACTACAATGTGTTTTCATTAGAATGGAACATGTGTTTGTAAAAGACAGATGTGTTTTCAATGTGTGTGGTTATAATGAAACACGTGACAAATGATATAAAATTCATAAGTTTATTGATGTTACCTTACATCCATCTATACCAATCTTCATTGTAAGCATGAAACAAGACAGAAAACATGTTTAAAACATATTCAAGTGTTTTAAATATGTCAAATTATACACAAGAGAGGATTATTGGTACGCTCTCTACAGACATAATCACTGAATCAAAGTCATGCTCATGCATCAAGTCAATAATAGGACAGACCTTGGGGAGCAAAGATACAGTATGAAAAATGATGTCCGCTCAGCACAAAAGGAGAGAGCGGCATCGAATCAGAGTAAAAAGAATAACGTGCACTGTCCAAGGCCGTCTCTTCACAGCAGTACAAGAAGATCTGCATTTAAAGTGTTTCCCTCATATCAAATCAAATCTCATGTTTGGCCTTGTCTGTAGCAAAGCTTGTGTTCATTCACATGCAAACACCCACACACACATAAATACATATACAATACATAGATGCATAAATACATTATAAGAGACATGCTGTTATACCTGCATTCAGATTACAGTGCTTACAGGGTTCGTGCACATCCACACACATGCACGCACCTTTGGGGCGATCAGGGTAAATATCTTGGCGAAGATGACGTGACCGGCGAGAGCAAAGAGGATGTGATTGCGGAACGTAGAGAACCACATCATCCACTCGAAGTCTGCAACATCCTGAGGGAGAGGAAGACGCATTAGTAACAAATAATCTATGTTAAAGTCATTACATCCTCTTATAGAACACAGGGAGATACATTTAGGGATTATATACGAGCAAGTTACCATTTTCCTTCCAAAGTAATGCCATCCTGGTTTCACACTTTCCTTAAAAGCCTTTCTGTTCACGTTCTCTGAATGAAGATGAAAACACAACAAACAAAAAGTCAGCAAAATTATGCACAAGAAATGACATTTAATTAATAAAAAAGACAACATATGATAGTGCTAATTGGTTGAGTAGAGCTAAATGCAGACTTAAGGCAGCTTTATTTTTGGGTCTATATGAAATCTGAGTATGCATCCATCCATCCATCCATCATCTATACCGCTTATCCTGGTCAGGGTCGCGCGGGGTCTGGAGCCTATCGCAGCTGTCATTGGGCGAGAGGCGGGGTGCACCCTGGACTAATTGCCATGCAACCAGAGGGCTGACACGTACGGTGTAAAATGTGGCCAATATCAGATCACAGTGTGAACTGGTTACGGACCTGAACTGACCCGCATGTATAAAACAACGACTACACACAGCACGCTGTTGTGCGTAAACAAACATGGAAGTCAGCGTTTACGGTTTCAAGTATAAATTGATGAGCCGTGGAGCCGTCTTTCATGTTCATATTTACCGTTTGACTCTCGTCAGAATTGTGACGGATGTCATTCGAGAGTTACGTAAAAGTGGCATGAATGTGAAACATCAGACCCATATCTGATTTAGGAGCAAATATGAAAGTGGCCCAAATCAGACTTGAAAAGATCAGACTCCATGTGATTTGTGGTGTTCACACCGTCATGAAACAAACAGACCTGAGTCACATATGAGCAAAAAAAATCAGATTTGGGCCACATTTGCCTGCAGTGAACGTAGCCTATAGAGACAGACAACCTTTCACGCTCACACTCACACCTACGGGCAATTTTAGAGTCACCAATGAAACTAACGAGCATGTCTTTGGACTGTGGGAGGAAGCTGGAGAGAACCCACACATGCACAGGGAGAACATGCAAACTCCACACAGAAAGGCCCACTATATGTCCGAACTGGGATTCGAACTGGGAACCTATTTGCTGTGAGGCGACACCGCTGAAATCTGAGCATGTTTTAAAAACCTATTTTGAGTAAAAAGCTCTCATAGGAGTCAAAATTTGAACATCATTAATGTAATTGTGGGATTTTACAGGGAATTAAAGGTGTTAGAGCTCTTTCAATCTGTTTGATAACATCAAATATTACATAAGGCACTCATTGTGAAGTGTTTCTATTTTGGACGCTGACATCTACACTCATACGGCCCTAACCTGTTCGTAGATTAACTCACTCTGAAATCTGAAACGGAAACACTGAAAATACCAACACAACGATTGTTATAAGAATCTGTGACGTTGAGACATTCACAGCATCAAAGTGGATCTGCCGGCGCCTCCTCTGGCTCTGCCTGATCACACTAATGGCTGTAAAAAGGATATGAAAATGTGAGGGTCGGTCAGGGAAAGCCTCTTACTGCTGGGAACGCAGCCAGGCTCTTATTACGGAGCTACTGTAGCGTGCAGACCTGAGCGGAGTAAAAGCCCTCGGACTGAGCGGCCAAAAATGGACATTTCAAGACAGAGAGAGGAACTCCTGAAGGAAGACACCCAGGACAAACATGACTGTGGACTCACTGCACAGACTGTGTCAGACTGTACCACTCACCACATTACACTCAGACCATTCACAGTGTGAGGAGGAAGGTTTCAGCATTTTAGTGACTGTATACATGCAAACATTAAGCTATGTTTCAGGACATAATGTTACAGATTTATACGCTCTGTGTTTCAGATTTGTAGTCGGTAATATCTCTATCAGAAAATAACTACAAATCTAATTAGAGCATCTTTAAATTGTCCTCTTATTAATAGAAATGCTGAAACTCTTCAGGGAAGAGGGCCTTTTTTAATCTGCTAAAGTACTTTGTTCTATGCTGATTTAGGTTAAAAAGAGACGTGTTGAATTATACCTTAATAGTAAATTCCTTTTGTTGCATAGAAGGTGATTTGTCAGTGAGATTTATTTGGACAGCAAGAGTTTCCTGACTTGTTTTTCTACTTATAAATGTTGGTACAGCTGTGATTCATTCTGACTCTGATAAATATAAGTAACTTACACTCAAGCATTTTGTTATTGATCTTTGAGTTACACCCACAGTGGGGCATGTGCTTCTGACGTCTCCTGACATGTCGTGCACTCACCACTTGAAGCTTCAAATATCCAACTGCCAGCCCATATCAAGGCCCCGACGAGCACGGCTCTGTAGAGATACAGCTCATATCTGGGGAGGGCAGCCTTGATCCCCATGGTGAATCTGTACACTGGAAGCCTGAAAGCAATCAGCAGAACTTTATCAGACAGGACGAAGAAAAACAGACACATCTGAGAGCAGCAACAGGCGACCAGTAAGATGGTTAAATGAGAGTGTTTTTGGGCTTCTGGTGTGATCGATTACTCTGAGGAAAACGCTTTTTAAGTCTGATCTGAGGCATTACTGTAAATGTTATATTGCATCAGAGGCTCTGTGTGGGCTCTCGCATAAGAAAGTGACTCATAAGACAGAGCTTGATGGACACAACACGACATGAAAGGTTCTGCAGCTTATATACGTCACTGTGCGGATTCACTTGCAACACTTACAGCACAGCAAAATGAAACAACAACTTGATGAATACATGTGTATAAAAAAAACATTATGGCGGTTAAAGTAATACATGAACTGTGACAGCACCAATCAGTACAGGTTCTTCATGCCAGATACACACAGAGGTGTTTTAAAGAGCTGGCATTTCACTAATAAGCCTTTAGGATCCACAGGGCAGAGACTTAAATAGGACTGCAGAGGAATCAGCACCGTCAGCTGCGCAACCCTACCTCTCCTTCCTATTATAGCTCTTGCAGTTGGTCTGCTGTGCAGCAGGGCAGCTGCAGTGCTATGTGATCTGAGGGGCACTGGGGATTCACTTCACAGAATATTTAGCCCTGACTGGAATGACCAAGAAAGGTGCATCGGAGTAGGAAAACATATACAGATAGTTTCCAGAGGAGAATAATACACTAGTACCTGGATGAGTGTCTGCGTGTGTTAGTGTGTGTGTCAGGCTCATGAAGTGAAGTTAAAGGAGTTGGTCTAACAACTTGCCCATGCCAAGATGTAACCATGGCTAAGCAGGACCCCAGCAAAGCGTCCTGCATACAAATAGAGGATTACTGTTTCACTGCTCATGCACACAGAGCTGCTCACACTCAGCCCCCCTGCATTGATGTCTTTACTCTCCTGTTTAAACCTTATGTAGACATAAAATACACTTGTTTCACTAACCTTGTATCCGCTTCACACTGTCAGGATGAGCAGCAGTGTTTACAGCCCGACTCTTCTCTATAGAGAACAAATAAAAGAAAAGGGGCTGGCGCTGGTTTTCTAATTCATCCGTCTTGTGGGGGCTTTTTGCCGCTGCCGCTCCCTGCGATCACCAGCCTCGGCCAGTCGGGATGTTGCGGACTCAACGACAGGAGGAGGAGGAGGAGGTGGTGGTGGTGGTGGTGGAGGAGGAGGAGGAGGGGGATATATTTATGCTTCACTACTGCACCGCAGTGAGGGGTGGTCCACAGCGAGCCCATCAAACCTTACTGGAGCGCAAAAACACGCTGGAAAAATGGTTAACATGAGGGGGGAAGCATCACTTTAGCATCTACATTAGACTGCATTACCAGAGTGATGCACTATAACTCTGATGTCGTGCAAATATGAAGTAAATGAAATGTGGCATTATCGCTAAATAATTATGAATACTGCTGCAAATGTGTCATGTAAACCAAAAGCAGCGGCTTTTATATTAGGCCTATAAAAGGCGATATATTATTTTTTCCCGCAAGGCTTCTTTGGTATGCCCTCTTTAATATGCGGTATCACACACATTTTTAAAGTTAAGATCATTCTTTTAAGATATTTGGGGATTTTTCATTGTTTGCATTTATGTTTCTCTTCATTCCGTTTTAAAATCTCTAATTAAATGCATTTCTGTGGAAGCGTCACACCAGCCTGCACACAGTGCATTTCCTGTGCATCCAACCTCATGTGAATTAATTGTGTATACACTTTTTGTTGCTCTTTGTGTTTTATTTTTTATCACTTAGCCTTTTCCCTTGACGCTGACTCTTGAGTTGATGTAACCGGACTAATTTCTTCGTTGGGAGGTCAATAAAGTTTATTTACTCTTCTATTATCTTGCCCTGGATACCAGGTGGTCTGCGGTTTTTTCCTAAAGATGGGAAACTTTGACTGTGGTCATGTCCTCGGATGATGCATAGGTTTACATTGTCAACCACTGATCTGCTTTTGACTTTGTATTGGAAATTGAAGCTGTTTTTTATCTGTTGTTGGGATGTGCACTTTAACCGGTTAACCGTTAACCGAGCGTTAAGAACTTTAACCGGTTAATATACCAGTTACACGGTTAAATAAAACGTTTCTTTTTTTTCTTTGTAATATATAGTAGGCCTATATATTTGGGAAACACAAAAAAGCAGCTTAACTTCAATGATCTAATCATATTATATATTGGATACCAGGTCTTCTCACTCACCAACTAGACAAAAATACGCAAAATAAATGAAGATATTTAGCTAGAAACCGGCTAGTCTGATTCTGGGGTATTTGCTGCGACTGATAGGCAGTATGCATGGCATCCTTTAAGCAATTTCATAACTTGGACACTAGGTGGCGCTCTCGATCAGTTAAAATTAGCCACACTGAGAACATACTGAAGGGTTTTGGATTACAGTCAACTATTTGCCTGGATTGTTTAAAGTGCTGTTGTTAGCTAAAGCTCGGTTTTGTCATGTTTAGTTGAACATATTGTATTAGGTTTGTATTAATGTTAGTAAGAAAGAGATGTAATTTGTTGAATGTGATCAGCAGTAATACCAGAGTTATTATAGTTTTGAAATGTTCATTAGTTTTTATTTTTATTTAATCTTTCATTTGGTTTTTGATTTCAGTTTAGTTTTACGAGTTCATTCGTATTTTTATTTTTATTTTTATTTTGAGGAATTGACTAGTTTTAGTTAAGTTTTTATTCAGTTTTCGTGAGCCAGTTTTAGTTTTACAGGTATTAAGAGGAAAGCCTGGATTTAAAGAAGCTGAAAAGGGTAGGATGAAAGAATGCATGACATCCAATATGATTTTCATTAGGCCTTTTTATTAGGCCAGTGTCTCTGGAGAAGTCAAACAGAGCAGGACAAAGTGGTATACCATAGTGTGAATCGAGGGGGGAAACGAAAACTAAGCTGATTTTGCCTGAAATTCATTTTAGTTTAAGTTTGTGTTGCATTGTTCTTTGTAGTTTTTATTGTTTGTTTGTTTGTTGAAAATTGTAATTTTTATTTCAGTTAAAGAAAGTATTTTTTTCACTAGTTTTAGTCTTAGTTTTAACTATAATAAACCTGGAATAACAGAGGAATGGAGGCATAAGAAAGCCGCGTCCAGCCAGCTGCCTGGGCTGAGTGTCTGCCTGCCTGAGAGGATCCATCACAGAAACAAACCGCCCCCTCCCACTCCGAGTGCCCCCGCTTCACATGCAACTCAAAATACATAAAGCCTCCATGTTGCACAGGGGATGAAGGGCCAGTGGATATGAACAGTCTGCCTCAAAGTGTTAGCTAACTTTAACGTTCAACAACGTGCATGTTTTTGGGCCAGAACAATCGTCCGACGGGCTTCCAGGTGTTTTCAACGCTGCTCGAGACACGGCCTCACATTTTGGGATATCTGAGCTTCAAGGCTAACGTGCTAACCTGAGCTAACTTCGAGCTAGTTAGCAAGTCAACGTCGGTTGTTTCTGATTTATTTAAATCTGCACGTCCTGCTGGTTTTGCCCACAAAATACTTGTTTGCAGCGATGATATTTTGCGGAGAGCCATAAATGACAGCCATTCACCGGCTTCCTTTCACCACCGTGCTAGCTGGCTGGCTAACACCGCTGACACAACACTTCGCCCCGGACGGCTGCCTGGCTTTGTGGGCTGGCTGGTCATCCTCTTCTTAAACAGCTAGCTAACAGCAGCTAGCAAGCACGTTAGTACGAGTAACATTGTGGGATATTAAACAGGAATAACCACCCGCCTCAATGGACCACATGTCCATAATAACCCAAGTTTCCAACCCGAAGGAGGAGGAAATAATATCCTTCAACCAAGAGAAAGGTAAGGAAAGTCGATTAACGGTAGAGAACTAGCGCGAGCTGGCTAACTAACGTTACTTTTCGCGACTGACGTTAGCTGTTAGCTCGCGCTTGCTAGCCACTCTAGTAGTTGAAGACACTGGTTGCCTGTTTTTGAAAATCACATATAAACCTTTGAACATATCCAGCACTAGTTCACACAATCTTAGTACGCAACAAGTTCATCAGAGGGGGCTCGTCCTGAATAAGTTATCAAACTAGCTTAACGTCTCTTGGCTGCGCGTGCAGCATGAAGAGCGCTCGTGTCGAGACGTTTGATCCCATTAACGGTCATTAATTTGTTGTGAGACTGGACGTTAGATGTTCACACCTAACGTCAGTTAACAGTGATGCCAAGTCTTTCAAATATCTTTATTTTCCTCCTTTGTGTTTGTGTCTGAGGCACATAACGGGACTGCATGATCTATTGGGTGACTCACTAAATGAATCACGACCACAAAAGCTAAAAAGTTCATGGTGGTTTGGACTGAGGGGTTACAAAAGTTTCTGTTTCTGACGTAGGCAGAGGAAATCTATCTGCGGTCAGTAACGTTTGATTTATAATTTTGAAATGAATCTGCAAAGTGTTTTCTTCAAGATAGGAAACTTTGATGTGCCAAAGCCATCACGTCTGTGGTCATCTCCTAGGATGATGCACAGGTTTACATTGCCATCCATTGATCTGCTTTCGACTCTGCATTAAAAATTGGACTGTCTTATCAGTTGTAGGTTATCTTATTTATTTTATTAACCAGTGAAATTCACAGTCATCAGTTTAAGGGGATTTTTTCACCAGTCAAATTGAACCCTATCGTGAATAATTACTTTCATTTCAAGTTTGTAGTTGCTTAGAACTGTATGCTAGTTACCAACGAATATTGGGATATCAGGGTAAAAGCGCCTTGATTTTCACTACACTCAATCTTTTATGATTCCTCTACGCATTTTCTATTTTGTAGAGTAGGACCAATATATCAGTCAAATAATCTATATTTTCTGGGCAATACGGGCCTTTCACGGAATTTACCATAAACTCAGCACTGTCTGCTAGGGATGGGACAAAATATCGATATCACAATATATCGTCGTCCCAACTGGTGTGAGACAATTATCGTATTGCTGGCATAAAATATCGATATTTAAATAATAACAAAAAAAAATTCTGCTCTCTAAACAGATCTCCCTGCCAATTTGAGTCACCGCATCATTGTTTATCTCAATTTGTGTCAATATCTCTGAAACCCAACTGCAGTAAATAATACATCAATTCTGCGCTTCACCTTTTTAGGGGCATTTTGTATTCTTCAGTTGATCAGATATCGTGATACATCATTAGGCTATATGATTGTCTTGCAATATATCAATTATCGCAGAATAGCTGTATCGTGATATTATCGTTATTGTTATCATGGGCCACATATAGCGTATCGGTAACCTGCAATTCCCAACCCTACTGTCTGCAGCACATGTAGCAGAGCCTCACAGCTGAGCAGGCGGGAATCAGCACTATAATAGGCCTAATGTACAGTGATTTTAAATATTTTGTCCTAAAGATATTTGTTTAAGGAAACCGCCTCCTGAGTACCTTTTGTATAGTCATGACGTTGCAGATTTAATTCCAGCTCCAATTTTTACTATATTACAACATATCGAAAGTTGGCAATTTTTGCCCCTCAAAAATGTTCTCTGTATCAGTCTTAAAAATCCCATATAGGTCTGGCTCTACTCTTTAGCATGATCTGCAGTGGAAGCCAAATCTCACCTACAGGACCATCGCTGCAAGTGTCCATTGAGTCCCATTCCTGGGGCTACTCTGACTCTTTCCGGGTCACACAGGCCCGTGGGACGTGTATCAGTATCACATCTCAAACCTCACATGTCAGACCATTAGTAATGTGAGAACTTAAGTCTTTCACGCACGACAATGCTTTCTCCTGGGGGAACAAAGCACCCCTCAGTAACTACAATGGATTCAATGCGACTTTAACATACGAGTGCGTCATATGCGATATTATCATTGCAGGTATGTGGGAGTTATGGGTGAATATTATTGCAGGTTGGGATTTGACCCACGCGCTATGAATTATGGCACAAATATGCAGATTCTGCTGCAGCAGAACACATTTTCCAAACCCTTTGCTTTAAAGTCTAAGGAGATAGTTATTTTTTTCTTGAAAGATAATAGTGTGTTTTTAAGGGTTGTTTGCATTTTATGTCACAACTCTGTGCTTAGAGGTTGTGTTATTGTGCTGGGAAAAAGCAATGATGAGGTCATTTGTGGTCACTTGGTTTGAGTTAAGCTGAAATGACTAGTCAGATAGGTGACCGTTGGAGGTAAATATGAATAAACTGTTAAAGCAATTTTCCAGTAAAATATCAGACAGTATGGCGTTCGTTTTTGTAAAAACTGAATTTTCCTTTCAGAAATTGTTTGTCAGAGAATGAAAGCAAATGTAATGAACTGTTTTGGGCTCGTGACATGGATTTGTCTGTGAGTAATTGAAAGTTATCTTGTTGTATTTACCAAGCAAGTGCACAGTAGAATATTTGTTTTGTTAATTTGAGCTCATGCTTGTTAGGGACTCATTGAAGTTTTATCGAGGCCAAGTATCATTAAATGATTTGGAAACATTTCACTCTGGAAAAACAATTTAGTTGCAGTTAGTTTGATTGTTTACTAATAGAGGAGTTTGAGTAGCACTCAACACAGTCACACAGTGGAAATACAAGCGACTGTTTTTAAATCACACCTAATGTTGGACTGAGTTGCCTGTTATACAGGACACAGTTGAGTTAGCGGATAAAGTAGAGCAGCGATGTTTGTTTGTTTCCTACCTCTTCTGTTTTCTCCTAACTATGAGTCACACACAATTCTTTCCCTGGGGCGAAGTCAAATATTACCTTCATTATAGGAATAGAACAGCCATGGCCTTTCTTCCATTCGTTCTAGATGTTTTGAACTCTGCAGTGTTTGAGCGTGTGGAGCCTGGTATTTAGCTGTGACATGAACAGGCATTTTTAAAAGATACTAAAAGTTTCTTCCAAGTATACAGCTGGATTCGTATAGAGTTTATGAAACAAGTAGTCAATGATTTCACCGTCTCTTATCCGTTACAAATCACTGAACATGTAGCCCTTCCCAGCAGCTGTCCAAGAGGAATTTGACAGGTAGTCTTGAACAGGCTCCAAACTGTCTGGACAAAAATTGACCACCTTTGCTCTCAGTGTTCCTCTGCTGACTGTCTTAGGACATGTGCCTGCCCTCCACACTGGTCCGACTGCCAAGCAGCACACTAAATATAGACCCGCTGCCCTGTTGGCCAGGGCACCACTGACCTCGAGGCCCAGTATAACTACTAGCGAAGATGACAATAATCTATTTTTCATTCTTGCACTCATTCTAGGCTTTAGTTTGGAAAAACAACTTGAGTTTCAAAAGAGGATAATAAGGTCTGTGGCCTTAGTCGTCTTTATTTCTTTTGTTGGTTTAGGGAGGGTGTTCATGAAGGGAGGTTTCAACTAATTAAAGTCGTCACTCCTCTCAGATTTTTGCGCAAGGACTTGAATGCATTTGTAAGATGAATGGGTGGCTTTTACACGATCTCTTCACCAGAACGTCCTGAAGACTGATTCATGTTTGTGGTTCACATTGAACGCTGCAGTTGTTCAGTGGCTGTCTCTAATCTATTGTTTCAACCAGACAGGTTTTGTCAAATTTCAACCATATACCACGATTCATGTCCTGGGGTTCCCAACAAGTGATGTTATAACCTCCATAAGCGTACTAGTTTAACTTTCTGTTTCTATTCTGTTCTAACTTGCAAAGTAGAAGTAGGAACTTAGAGAGTAATTTCCATAACATGTTGTTTTAAAGGCGTGTTGCTTTTTGGATTATGACAACAGGGTGCCATGGTGGTTTGCTCTGTCATATGACACCAAGAATATCTTTGTATCCACATGCCAGTTGTGGCCCTTCTGTGTGAGTTTTGCATGCGCACCTTGTGAATGTTTGGTGTCCTGCCACAGCCCAAATACATGGCACAGGCTTCAAGTGTTGGAAATGAACACATAGTTACTTTCAATATATGGACTTTTTAAATGTATTCCCTGTTTGGAATTAATCATTTATTTAGGTTGTTGTTGCAAGCTTCAGTTGTTGTCTGTGGTTAGTCGGTATATCAAAAGACATGTCTAATCAATTTTTGCTAACATTTGGAATGTCCCTGTTGTTCCCTTCAAGTTATTATCACTTTAAATTGTTTGTTGAGGAAAATTGCTTTTGATAGTGGAAGGTTGTATCACACTGCAGAGCTGAGATTGACTCTGTTTTTATATCAGTCGGCCTTTAAGTTTTTTAAGGAACCTAATACAAATAATCAATTACTTTTTATCCCCTCTGAAACTTAACTAGTTATTGGTCTCAAAATCCAAGAACTTTACTTTTTAAGACATTAAACTAATCTTATGAAATAAAAAAACTGAAAATAAACATGTAGATGAGCATATGATTCACACAATTTTTCAAATTGAGTTACATTTTTCCTGTAGATTAAAGGAGTAATGGTCTTTGGCTCTTTTAGATTATTAGCTCTCTATTGACATGTGGAAAGTTTGTCCACTGAGCTTTAAGGGTGTGTTGCACTGCTTACAGCATTTAGGACAAGAGGGATCAGCGGCAAACCCTAAAGTGGGGTATACACTACAAGATAATCGGGCCGATTTTGGGCCCCATTCCCCCCTTCCAACGTCACGGTGACTCTTATTTCAAATCCTAACTATAAACATGTTCAATATTTACGATCCGTTATCCTGTTTTGTGGGGGGATCCCCGATGACAGCCGAGCAGTAAGCAAAACAACTGCAGCCACGGCGACAAAAGCAAACAGGGAGCATAAAGTAACATGTACAGCCCGTGTTCACGCCGTCTCCACCACTTCTTCCACTGTTTATTTTTTCTTCCTGAATTTTCCGTAAAAAGTACAAAAACTATCATCGCCAATTCTTCCTGCCCGTCGTCCGCCATATTTGTTTACTCTAAAGTCTCGTTTGACTGTGAGAGTTTTGCGAGATTTCCAGCTGTGAGAGTCGGACTCTGGTTGTTGGTGAATGGAATCTGTTAGTGTGTGCTGTGCTGTTTTGGCGTTATCGTTGCTCTCCACACTCTACAGGAGCAAAACTGTTAAATCTATGATTATATATCGTCATGTGTGGGGTCTCTCACATTTTCAACATCTGTTACTATTTTAAAAATCTTTTAGTGTGGGCCATGCATTAGCCAAAGCGATACTAAGCATCAGCAATCACAAACCCAACCGTGATTCTGGGACACAACACAGAGTCCTCAGCTGGAGAGAGGTGGCTATTCTTGGTCAAACCCTTTCAGGAAGTGGTTGTCACTTCTATTTATTAATGATTTATTTACTGTGTGTTTGTATGTGAACATCCTAGTGTAGGGTATTTCTGTACCTGGAAGCCATAAAAACAAGAGGAGTAGCAGAAGGAATTTATATATTTCTATGGCCAATAAATGGTTAATTATTTTGGTAATGAATCAGTGGACTGTGTAGAGGGAAAGATGTAAGAAAGAAGATGAACTTTTGACTTGTAACTCCATTAATTTAACATTTTCGTCAGTGAATACCTTCCCTCCCCTTCTCTCCAGGTGAGCGATGTGTGTTTGAGGCCCACTCTGCTCTGTGCATGACTCAGTCGTCCTGTGTGTTTTCTGAGGGTCTTTGTGTGCAGGAATTGGTCGGTTGTACTGATGAGTCACAGGAGGCTGACAACTGTCCCAGTTTTACAGTGATGCAGAGCTGAAGCGACAAGACAAAGTCCAGTTTAACAAAGGAAGTCATTGGCCCTGATTAGGCTATTTTTAGATTTAAACCTGGCTTATTATGGCAGATATGATCATCGTTCAGTGAGGCTCACTGACTAAAACTCGGCGGGGATCACAGGAAAAATTGAATAATTTAATTTTACTTTAGGCCTGTTTCATAATGCCTTTGAGAAAGTATTACATGACTTTATGCTCTGATGCATTCTCAAAACAAATGTCTAAATTAGTTTATTAGTTTATTTTGTGGTTGCAGCAGTGTAAATGTTGGTATTTTCCAGTAGTTTTGATCAGATGGAGTTGTTTATTTTCTGGAAACATTGGACAGAAGCTGGAGTTTCTTGTGCATCCTGTTTCAATTCTCTTATCAGTGAGCACTTCCACTATGGCCCCCTCCTTTGTTTTAGACATGATGGTGTAGCATTTATTTCCAGAGTGATGGTTAAATTTACAAAAGTGATGGGCATGGCAGGTCTCCTCTTTGGCCTGGTCATTTGTATCTCTTATTTGGCTTATTCTTAGATTTTTAAAACTTTAACATATTGACAATTAGCGTAAAATTCGGTGTACAAGACGCACTTTCAATACTTTGTTTTTTCATCTAAAAAGTGGGCTGCGTCCAACATACCGGTGTGACAAATATACCAGTATAAAATGCAGAGAGAGGTATGTTATTGTGTTACTGTATTTTACCCAGAGGATTGCGCTGTCTGGTTGTTAAGTGGTGACTTAACATCTCTGCATTAAACTGTTTGCGGGTCCAAGCTGCTATGTCTCCTACCGTCATGATCGCCGTTGAAGCCGCCACCATCACAACAATCAACGTCACCGTAGGCTGCAGTGGGCCGAACCAGTAACTAGCAGGATTGCAAAACTCAACATAGTGAAAACAGATGGTAGGCTGTAATTTGTGTGTGTTTTGAACAGAAAATAGATTGAAATAGTGTAGTGAAATAACTTGTGCACACGTTTTTATTAATAAATAGCTATAGAAAACCTTTCTCCCTTTGGAGTACGACCCCAAAACAGACTGTTCTTATATTCTGATGCGACTTATGTTCAGGATATACTGTAACCATTTGCGGGGATAGCAATATTTGTCTGCACTACACAAATGAGACAGTATAACTTTACAAAAGAGACTGTCATCAGATTGTAGGGTTGTCCCGCTGAAGGAATTTCCCCTGCTGTGATTTAGGTTAGCTACTTTATTTACCCTGATTTTAGTTCTATACAAGTAAGCTACCATCTTATCATTCACATATTGTGTAACGGCAGCTTTGTTTTCATGCCTGTGTGCTTGCACATATTCTTCATCCACTTATTACTGTCTGATACCAGCAGGAGCTGTCCCTGTTGAGTCTGCTCCATTTGATGCTGGTGGGGCTGTTCTGCCTCCACACTGAATGATAGGTGGCTAGATGGTTATGATGTCCCCGTTTCACACTGACGTCTCTGCAGCAGATGTAGCACATTTCCTCTTCTAAATTGTTCTTTTCATTTGGTTGAAAGTTATAAACTTTCCAAACTGGGGAAGTGATGTTTGGTTTTACTTTCAGAGCAGCTGCTGTTTCATCTTCTAAAACAAATAGTGAAACTCCACAGCAATGGAAGAGAACTTTCATTATGAATTTATTTAGATTTGTAGTCTGAAACAAGAAGCTCAGAGCCTCATGGAAGTAATAAAGACATGAACAAAGCGGTTGTGGCCTGACATCCTGCGTAGTTAACTTGAAATAATCGTGTTTATTTTTTATACACGATTATTGTATGATAGTTTATGGTAAATACTGTTATAAAATGAATAAAAATACAGCAACAGTGTCAGTATTATCTAGACACAGTTCCTGTCGTATGACGCCACCATCACTGTTCGGCTGAGTCATCACTTGTGTTTAGGTTTTAAGTTCAGAAATAATAATGGATGCATATTGTACTAACTTGTCTGGAGGTGAATAAGCGTGTGTCACTGATAAGATAAAGTTATAGTCTAAATACCCAGCAGTGCGTGCCTCTGCTTGACAGTCAGTGATAGAAAGATCTGACACTGTTGTAAAAATTGTTCTGCTATAAGGTTTGATGAAGCTTGTTGTTTCTTTGACCACTCATGTGGTTCATCTTCATCAGGCACGGTGTTTCCGATGACAAATGTCTGCTGGGTTTTTGTTTAAGGTCAGGAGCACAAAGTGGCTCAACGTCAAAATGCCAAAAGACATGACATAATGCTATTTGCTCTTCGCTGGTCTTCAGTTGCAGAAGCATTCAGGTTGTGTGAGCCGAGGGGTGAGCAGGGGGGCCTAATGGGTGGAGAGGAATGCAGCCTTGTATAGGCTCTGCGTGGGTCTGAGGGCCTCCCACCTCCTCCCTCCCCTCCTCTCTTGTGCATGTCCAGGCTGCTTCAGTCACTCACCTGCCAGCCGAAACATGGGAGGGAAACGTAAGCTTAAGCGTTCAAAATGGAGACCCCTAGGCCAATCAGGTGATGGCAGGGCAGAAAGAGGAGGGTGGAGGGTGCAGCCTCCAACTTGTCACTATTAATAAAACCTCCGAGTCTGATTTAGGCCCCGCTCTGTAGTCCTGGAATGAGGGGCGATTTGCAATCAGAGCAGAGCACAGTCTGAACTGTCGCTATGTGTGACTGATGAAGTCACCCAGCCAGCCAAGTTATTTTCTGATCAGTGCTTCTGCCAGGCCGGGGCAACAAAACCAACACTAATGCCATTTAATCACACTGTCAAGGTCTCACCTATTGTTGTGATTCAGTGCAGCTCACACCGCTGAGGTCACTAATGAGTATTGTGACAACATATAACCGTTTATTCACAGCAGCATCCACAGCTCAGCATGCAAATCATTAAACATAAACACTTCCCATCTTGTGCCTGCTCCATTTTTATGAAAACATTTTGCATAACCACTTGTTCACCCTCTGCTCTCCCACCCTCCCGTTTGTTTTGACAGCGTCCCAGTCGAACAGCAGCCTAAAGAAGCAGAGGAGCCGGAGCATCTTCAGCACATTCTTCTGCTGCTTCCGCAACTACAATGTGGAACCGCCAGCCAACAACACCAACACCAGCTCCCTGCCTCCACCTGTTGAGGAGAACGGATCACCTCCCAAGGTGAGCTGCTGCTCCACCAAACACGTGCCGTTTGTTTGTTTCTTTATCTCTATGGACCCTTTTTTGTCTCCTTTTTTTTGTCGTCTTTTCTTCCCCTCACCCTCTTTTTGTACGTGTGTGTCTATCTCTCCTGTGTTATAGTGTGACCAGGTCGAGGTCATCCCTGTCCCTAGTGTATGTATCGCCTTTTTTTTCTTTTCCTCTGCATGCAGGCTGAGTGGGCTGGTGCTGGCACATCCTGTCTGTGTGGGCTCCAGTGCTCCTCAGAGAGCTTTTGCTCTGCTATCGTACTGCGGCTCACTTTCAGCCGATCGTTGCGCTGGCTGTTGGAAGGTGTTTATACACCTATGGGTTTAAATGGTGCCTCAGTGCCTGATCTGCATGAGTGACACTCTGTGGTTTGTATGCTCTCAGAAATACTGTGGCACTAACTGTCTAACCCGCTAAAGTGACAACTTTTTCTATTAATCAGGTGCTTCCATGCAACTGATGTGCTACTGATCCATGCAAGTAAATAACATTACTGAGCGTTAAACTCCAAAGTAGCTTCTAGTCTTCAGGTTTAGTTCCTCAACTCACAGGTAAAACTTCATCCTGTCAATCAAAATGTTTTTCTGGTTATCTAGCTAACATATCACACAAATCAACCATCAGTGGCTTTATAAATTACTGTATATAAAGATGGAGGACGCGTCTCCATCTGATCCCATTGTACGAAAGTGATGCCAAAGTAGCCCCCGCGATAGGCGCTGCCATCTTGCGATGGTGACGTCATTTGGAGGCAGAGACTGCGCAGTAGAGATCGGCGGATGAAGCGGCCATAGCCACTTCCGCTAACCACACACTTAACTTACCGAAAAAACAGCAAGGATCCCGCACGCCGGCGTGTTCAACAGCAGAACAGCTTCTTGTGCTGGTCTGAAGCAGACGTTCACAGATATGGAAACTTCAATGACTGTAGTGATTGTTGTAGTTACGTTTCCTCTCGCCGGTCGTCCTCTACTCTGCTAATCCAGAACGGATCAGCTGCAGGAGCCGTATTTGTCAACAGAGCTGTCAATCATAATTTTTCCAGCATCAAATAACTAATTAAAAATAAACTTGTCAGAAAATGTAACACTTGGACATAAATCAGCATGATAAGAACTAACTATAATGACAGAAACCATGTTTGAGACACATTTATCTGGCGTCTATTTTGATTTTATAGTTTGACTCATGTCCCATCTGTTAACATGGAGGAGGCGGGCTTTATGACCTATACTGCAGCCAGTCAGCAGGGGGCGATAGAGATGTTTGGCTTCACTTTTGGGGAGCTGTCATGTCGTCCATCTTTTTATACAGTCTATTGTCTCTATACAGGTCAACTCATAAGATCCATTTTAAGTAAACAGATTTTCAACACTTCTCTCTTCCCACACTATTCCGCAATTACTTCATCCTTTTGTGTTTGAAGCTTAATAACATCTTCAAACTGATAAGATTTCATTATGAGTGATTTCAATGAGAAGACTGCAGCAGCAGCAGCAGCAGCTAACCTTGCATGGCCTAATTCTGTGAGTTGTACTTAATCTCCACTGAACTCCAGCAAAATTTTGCAGAGATTAAAGGGCTCAGACTAAAGGAGTTTTACATTTTTTACCATTTAGATATTGGTTTGCATCAGGCACATAAGGAGAAAACCCACAGATATTCTTCTCACTAATTTCTAACATGCACAATATTTGTAAATTGGCTCATCACTCAGTAAAGGATGTTATTAAGACAACAGTGTGCCAGAGACAGCATCATACCTCCTCACGTGAGCTGGTAAGATCTCACAGGAACAAAGATGTATAAAAAAAAGGGGGAAACTCACTACAAATCTCTGTAGTTGTAAGGCTTTTCAGTGAGATAAAAAATGTCCAAATGTTCGGAGAGACAAAAGGTGGGTTTTTTTACATGTCAATTTTCTGTCAACAGTAGCTAGCTAGCATTAGCCTTGGGAGCCAAACTGTTTACCGTTTCGCCTCTGTTACGCCTCTGTTACTACCTCCAGAGCCGGCTCAGAGGCGGAACGACTTTGCCCCACCATTCCGCCTCCGTGCGTTTTACATAGAAGTCGGAACATAACAGAGGCGTAATAATCCCGCCTTGAACTGGCAGTGTAAAAGGAGCTATTGGCCATTGTCGACCTGCTCAGAAACTACTGATGTTATCATGCAGATTCTAAATCCTAAATATCAAACATGTTTTCTATTATCATGGGGGGCCAATGAGTCTGCCAGCTTTTAGGGGCCTTAACGGACAGGGACTGTAAATCCCTCACGTTGACAGCCAAGGCTCCAAATCAGAAGTCTCCTCCGATTGTCTGGAGGGCTGAATTGGCATAATTCTGCCCAAAACTCCTTTTAGTCTGAGCCCGCTTCAAGGAGGCATTTCTTAATCTGAGTGGAAATATATATAGGAAAATATCCAGCATTTAAATCATCCAATACAGTGTTATTTTAAGTGATGGGTTAATTAATTAAACTCATAATTTCAGACGTTGCTTTAGCTCAGCTGCATTGTCACCCATGGAGATGCTCCTCTTAACACGGTGTTTGCTTTTCTGCTCGGCCTTGGAAATTAATTGATGCCAAGAGTGTTTTTTTTTTTGTGTTTTTTTCGTTTGCAAATACTCTCCCTCCATATGTCTGACATTATCTGCCTTGTCTAACCCCACCCAGCCACCAGCCAAATACCTCCTACCAGAGATGATAATATCTGACTATGGCAAAAAGTGTGTGGTGATTGACTTGGATGAGACGCTCGTCCACAGCTCGTTCAAGGTAAGAAGAGGCTCAGACTTGAATTGAAGTGTCCTGTTGATGTTGCGCACAATTTAACTGTCAGTTTCAGTGTGAGCGTGAGCTGTTACACCTTCTATGCTAGTAACTGAAATCTGTGCGTACAAATCCAGTTTGTAAACAGCATAAAATCTTCAATTCTACGATGCATTTTACTTCATTACGTACTTATTTCATAGTAAAACATACTGTGTAAATATGCTTTTCAACAAGAATAATACATATTGTAGATCTGATGCTTTGTATTCAAACCGCAGCCAATAACCTGCTGGAAGTCATGCGGTGTCAAACCCATTAGATCACTGAGTAAACACTGGCAGGAGAGGAGCAGGTGGTGGAGGAAGTGCTGTAGTAAGAACAGCAGCAATATTGCTCTCCTGATTGTGCAGGTAGAATAAAAACAGGGTGGTTATAGAGGGGTGTGAAGGCCAGCTGATGAACCAGCTGCAGCCTACACAGTTTCTTCTAAAGCTTTAACAAGCACCGTCACTTATAGAAAGATACGATGATAAGATGTCTGTTGAGCTAGATCAGTAGAGATGTTGCAGAAGGTACCAGGAGAACAAGGAGGGATTTGTTTTGGCAGAAAATAGATCAAATCTGTGGCAGGAAGAAGAAAAAAACCAATCTGTGAAATTCAAAGTGTTCATGCACCAAGCAGGACCTCTGCTGATTACTTTTGGTACTACACAAAAAGTTTGCGTGCCTCTGATGTGATGTTCTGTTTCTTCTCACAGCCCATCAGTAATGCTGATTTCATTGTTCCAGTGGAGATCGATGGTACCGTTCATCAGGTAAAATACACGCACAATAAGAAGCATCTTTTCATTCAAGTTGCAGTTTATGTGAAGATCCTGCAGAGACTGGCTGTGATCCAGTTCAAGTAATCCAGGATAGGCTGTGTGTATCCTGGTTGGCCTATTCATGATTACTTGCACTGGGTGGCAGCCGCTGGGCGAAGACAGGAGGGCGACTTAACTGTGAGTAAGAATCGTGTCTTTAAAGAAGCAATTCTCCCCTGGAAAAAGCCTCTGTCAGTCAGAGCTGGTGTTCTCTGTAATCGATAGAGGCAATTATATTTGAACTTGGCGCCATAGCTGTGGAGAAGGTTGTACAAACAGCTCGTGGTTTCGCCCATTCTACATTCCTACAACACCCAGCGTGCATTGCGCCCCTCCCTCTGACAGGAGCGGCCCAGTGAGAGACGCTCTATGGGTATGCAGTCTACATTTCAACGATTTTGAATGAGACATGACATCGGAGGCGGGTGTCCTAGATTGAGGCAGTGTAGTCTAGCAAGCTCCTACCATAATGGCATTAGCTCCCATAATAGCATGATAGGACTGAGGTTGAAAGTTGGCGAACTGGCCCTTGAAGAAGGGGCTCTCACCAAGTGGAAGTTTTCTGATAGTGGAAGATATAAGTAACAGAATTTATTATGTAGTATTACTGTCTTAATAAATCACACTGTGAAGGTTGTCGAAGATTACTTCCTGCATTTTGTGTTATGCTTTTTTTCCTCTAACCTGGCCTTACAACTGTGCTGCGTCCTGCAGGTCTATGTGCTGAAACGACCCCATGTGGACGAGTTCCTTCAGAAGATGGGCGAGCTGTTTGAATGTGTGCTCTTTACAGCCAGTCTTGCCAAGGTGAGTTGAGGACCGGACGTGTTTTCTGTTCCGTTCCGAGTTTTGGGAACAAGCCAGTGACAGCCATGGAAGAACATTTTCTGTTTCCCTGCTCTGTGTTTTTTCATCTGCTCTTGCTGTCTGATTTTTCACACTTCCTCTGCTTCACTCTCCATCTGTGTGTCTCTGCATCTTAGCCAATAATGCATGGGTAAGTTTACTGAATTAGACCAAAGAAATAACCATGTCGAGGGCCTGATGTTTCTGCCATAGCAGATGTTGCTAATGCTGAGTTTAAAGCTGCAGTAGGTGTCAGAAGTGCTTGTTGTGTCATAGAGTAGTGTATCCTGAGGTATCTTCCCATTTAGGTAAACAAGGCTGTGAACAATGAGCTGCTTTGCATAATAGTGTAGCACTTGGTAGTCAAAGGGTCACAATGTTTCCTTGAACATGTATTCATACAGTTGTGAAATTCAGGATGTCTTACATTTGTTTTAAACAGCATTTTTCTGTGTCTAACTCACCTTGTGAAGGGGTCACTGCAGGGTAACGTAGGTCTTCATGTGAGACCTATGTTGGTTGCATAGTGTCTGCTATATTTAAAATATATTTAGCCATGTCAAAAAAAGGCATTTAATCCAACACAAGCCCTACAGTGTGGTCGTACCCATGCAACGACCCCTTCACAAGAAGTGTATCCACAGAGCACCTGACCTGTCAGGGCTTCTACTCCTTTGTCTTATTTTGTGTCTGTTCGCCCCGGACAGTACGCAGACCCTGTGGCAGACCTGCTGGATCAGTGGGGAGTGTTTCGAGCGCGACTATTTCGAGAATCCTGCGTTTTCCACAGAGGGAACTACGTCAAAGACCTCAGCCGGCTGGGACGAGAGCTCAACAACGTCATCATCGTTGACAACTCGCCCGCCTCGTACATTTTCCACCCAGAAAATGCTGTGAGTGTATAAAACACAAGTACATTTGTTTGTTTGGTTTTGGTATATACATGTATGTATATATATATATTTTTAAAATTTTAGATTTTAGATTTTAGAATTACAAAATACATACGTAACCTCACAAACACAAGGCTCTGAGCCCCCACCTTGTCCCATCCATACAAACTGCACAAAGGGGGACTCTACTCAAAAGGAGTAGACAGTTGTAACAAAAAAGTAAATAAAGAAAAAAGCAAAGAGAGACACAATGTATGTAAACAATCCTTATTCAGATGGTGTATCAATACTGATAACATCTTCATATTAAATCTGATACAGGCTTTAGTGTCCATATAGGTCAAGTAGGGTTGCCGGATATTTAAAAAGGTGTTGTCATGTCTGAGAGCATAACTGATCTTGAGTGGAATACAGCTTCCGAGAACCATCGAGCTATTACAAGACGAGACTTCCAAGTAACTGCTATACGCTTCCTTGCAATGCACAGTGCTACTTCTAAAAACCTGTTTGTTCTCCTTGATATCATCAAATATTTTAAAGCCTATGGAATTTAGAAATATTAAAAGTGCATTTTTATGATATGGAAGTTGAGAGTGTCACTAAGCGTCCACAACAATCAGAGTGAAAGTAAACGTTCAGACAGTATGAAAACCTAGTTCAGTAAACAGCTAATATTACTGTTTAGACACATTCTGAAGACTGTGGAGGCTGTGGAGGTAGATCGTGTTTGATTGACAGCTGTGTGGCTCTGCATAATAACCTACAGCTGACAGCTATATGTCTGTTTACACACTGGACGTGAATAGACAAATCACTGCTGTGTGTTTGCCTACACACACACACACGGCGGACACTTCTTATGTTTCATAAATTAAGTTGCATAAACCTTATAATGTATACCTGAACATAACCACACCCAGTTCAGACCAGATTTTGTAAAAGTTTACAGAAACTTAAATTAGACATTTTTAATACTTTTTAGATGCTTCTTTTTTGCACATAAGAACCTAAATTACATGTTTTTATAAGGCTGTTGTGGATTTGGGTCCAGTATGGCTGCACGATAGTGTGATATTTATTTCGATTTTAAAACATACAGGAAATTATACCAGCTGAACGCAGTGTGTTTTCATGTTCATACAAACAATTAACAATCATACTTTTTTATTATTTGGGACGTTTTAAGTCTATTTGCTTCTAACAAAACAAAATAAAACAAAATAAAACCCCTCTCCTACTTTTACCACACTTGGTTCAGACTCTGACACCTGCATGTAAAAGTAGAGAGAGTTCAGGTGGAGCAACACGTTTCTTTATATAATAAATACAAGCAGACTTGTGGGCTGCAGCTCTATTATTTATACAGTCTGTATCATTTCTAACTGTGATCAACCTCATGCTGTGTGTGTGCTGCAGAAAGTAAACACTGCGGCATGTATGCTCCGTGAACGGGATGTTTACGTAGCCACAGCGTTAACCAGCACCGCGACGAGGTGACGCTGATATCGGGAACACCCTCACTTATAAGCCACCCCGTGCAACAGAGCTGCAGCCGTCACAGATGTCGACGGGATGATCGAGGCTCCGTTAGGTGAGGTGGCTTCTAAGAGTGAGACAGCGTCACCTTGTCCAGGTGCTGGTTAATGCTGTGGCCACATAAAAGGACTGTTGCGCTTTTAGCGGCTTCACTTGCAGCACACAGGCAGCGTGAGGTTGCGGGTGCTGACAGGGAAGCAGGAGACATGAGCCTACGTGCTTGTTTACAGTTTACAGGCAGGTGACACACAGACTCTGCAGCTCAGCAGTCAGTTCATTTTGTTCTCTGATGATGAGCTGCACTAATGTGACATCAGACAGACTTTTCCTGTGGATTAGTCATTAAAAACGATAAAGTCGTTGATGTTCAATAAAGCTGACTGCAGATTATTTCCCCGTCTCTGAAGGTCCCAGTCCAGTCCTGGTTTGATGACATGAATGACACGGAGCTCCTGGACCTGCTGCCTTTCTTTGAGGGACTCAGCAAAGAGGAAGAGGTTTACGGAGTCCTGCAGAACCTGAGGGGCAGGTAGCAGGACACACCGCAGTCCTCCTCTCTGCCCACCTCCGCTCCTCTCTACAGCCACATCATCTCTCAGACTCAGGCAGATCCTCCCACACGCGCCCCTCTTGTCTCTGCCCCAAGGGGACGCCCTGGAGTCTCACTGTGGAAAACCTTCACGTTCACCCCGTCTCTGCTCTCGTCTCCTGGTGACCGGCTGCCTTCTGAGTGCCATCAGAAAGAATAAGACACTAAACATCCCAGGAGCACCGTGTTTCACGATAACACACACCAGAAAGTGTACAGAGCGTCTAAGTTGATAGTAACGGGGACAAAATGCTAAGAGGATTGAACTCTGGTCTTTATTTTCAACAACAAAGTTTTACTATTCGGTGAAGTGCTTGTTTTAAAACCAAAAAAAAAAAAGAAACAACTTTTTTCTGAAATGTCTTTTGTGGTACCACACAAAAGCCTGAGAAGATTTAGTCCTCGTATTGTTGCTATGCAGGCAGTTTCTGGTAGTAGGAAGGACTGTGATCCTCTTTTCTTACTGAATGAAGTGCCTTGTGTGAATGTTGTTTATATAGGGAGATATTTTGTACATGGCATATTTCCACAGTACTTCAGTCTTTTCACACAATATGCTTTAAAGTGGACACAGAAGTATCTTGATATACAAGTTTGACTTTAGTTTTTAACATCAAACGCTGGGTAAACGTCTCCATAGTATTCTCTTTTTTCCCCAGTATGCTTGAGCCATTATTTAGATGTGACTTTGTTTCTTTTGGCTTTCATTATATGTAGAGATAGTTACTTTGTTTTAGGCAAAGGAGTACGTTTGCAATTGTGAACCTTACGCCCGACCTGCAACGACAGTAGATCTTTGCGTTTGATACTTTCGATCTGAAAGCTCAGATAAAAATGTGCCATTTATTTCTCTCTCATATTTCCCCCTCCCTCCTTTATTGTTTTATTATTGCCAAATAAGGAAATTACGTTTTTAACAGGCTTCATATCAACAGCTCTAACTGTTAAACATTAGTAGTACGTATAGCATTATAGGTTTGATTCTTTTGACAAATAGCTATCAAGTACATTTGTATGTTTTAATGTTATGTTATCATGTCGTGCTCATCATAAGGCTAGCTCTTAGCCCACTGTTTCTTCTTCTTTTTGGCACACATAAGAGGTGCAGCTTCACCCTGAGAGGATCATCCTCCTCCTTTGTTGTACACAGTTGCAAGGGTATCCCTTTTTGTTGTTTCAAATGGTCTGGGATGTTACAGTTTTATGGGTCGAGTGCCATGTTTTTATTTTTTTCATGAGGTATAGTTTAGTGTCGGATCGAGTCTGGACTCGTTTAAAACCACACCGTTCTCTCCTGATTTACATGCGGCGATGGCTCGGTCTCACCCGGCCCTGGTGTCAAATCATCGGAGACAATGTGGTGGTGTTTACCTTCCCAGACTCTTGAACTGCTCTTCACCTCAGTGCCTACTCTTGAGAGGAGCCACACAAACCGAATGCTGCAACATTAGCTACCATGGCAATAACCTTTTTTCGGAGGAGTGTTTGGTTTGGGTGTCCAGAGCACTTGACACAGCGAGCCAGCAGAGGTTTGGTCGACGGTGAAGGCTGAATTTAAACCTTTTTTTCCACATAAAAACTGAACATACACATTTATAAGTTGTCCAATTTAGAACTAATTTGATATTTTCAGTTGAAATATGGAAACAACTTGAATGTTGCTCGATCTATTTCAGCAACGGCAGCCAAACACCTTGTGTAACGACCTACATCGCCATTGTTATATCAGCTTCTGTTGTGGAAAGTTAAATAAGAAGACGCCTTTCAAACCTGCAGACGGGTGCTCGGTGCTGGCCCGTCCAGACACCCTCCACGCGTTAGGGGCCAGCTGGAAGTGGAACAATACTGGAGCGCTGCAGAAGGACTGTGAAGAACCTCATCATGGCATTAATGCCTTACTGCCCGTGGAGGCACAAAGCAATGTTTCTTCATCTACTCCGAGGTTACATCTACACCCTTTAGCTTTCTCTCGTTAGCATTTACTTTATGGAGTGTGAAAACGGCTCGGCCATATGTGTGGACCACATACGGCCGGCCGGGTGAACTCGCATTGTAAAACAATAAAACAAAGCAATGAAGCGTGTAAGACTTTCAGCTTTATTCAGCTTTTATTGCTCCGTTTATGGGTCATGGTGTACACTACTTCGTATTTCCAACGTTGTTTTCTCGGCTGCTGCTCGTTCAGGCGTTGTGTTATCTTTTCTTTCTTTTTGCGTTTGTGTTGGTGAGTGTTGAGCTCATGACGATGGTTTCAGTGCAATGTCCTTTTATAAGAAGCGTTCGGTCGACTCTTCTCAACCTCTCAATGATTTACCTTTCTCTGAAAATGTTCTTTGTATCATTGTGATATTTTTCTACCTACATTTTGTCAGTATTTGGTTTGAAAAGTCGCGTATTAGCCGTTTATCCATCTTTAACTTCTCCTCTTCTGATCTGTAATGTCCTCCTCTCTCTCTCTCTCTTGCCTTTGGTGAGAAATCTCAGTCAGGTCTCGTCTTTCCTATCAGGGGACATGCGTGTGTGAGCGCGTGCGTGCACAGACATCTCGTTTGTGCTTCCTTACAGTGTTTCTTTGTGTATCACCTCACTCATTATCACACATTTGATTTAACACCAAAGTTCTTCAACACTTGAGTTCGAGTCACTGTGCTTTTTTTTTTTCTTTGTTCAGGTTATTCACTTTCTTTTCAGACACTGTGTCGGTTCTTGTTGGCTTACTTTGCGTGTTGGCAGCGTGTTGTCATCCTGAGCATCAGTTTTTTCTTTCTTTCCATAATAAAAGGCTTCATTGAAACTATTTCGTCATGTCTATTTTTTTTTTACTTAATGTCCGATACAGTTCATGTATCAAGGCCAAAGATCATCATGTCAGATCGGTGTGATTGAGGTTCCTGATGTGTCTCTAAACTCCAGAAGTCATGAGAGAGAGTGTCACTGTGTTCTGTTTATTTCACAGTGAACTCATTCATTCATTTGACTTTAATTTCCTTTCAGACGTGTCACAATAAAGCACATTTTTATGGAGGAATGTTGCTTGTCTTCTGTTAGACTAATGCAAACAACCCAGTTTTTATTTAGCCTAAACAAACTGGTAGTGGTGATGACATATTTTAGAACAGGGATCCTTCACGGTTCTGTGTACCACTGGTGTTACTCAAACGTCACTTGGTGGTACAAACGAACCGTGCTGACAGGCCGAACACTTGCACTCCAAAGTGCCTAAATCCTGAACTTTCAAGCAAATAATGTAAGTGTATTTTTTAAAAACGGTGCACCTAAATTACAATGTCTTGTAAACTAATGACTTGTTAATGATTTAAATACTACTAATACTAATAAAATTAGCCCTGCTTAACATAGGATTAACATGATGGTAAGTCCAACATAGCATGAGCTAGTAAAGTTTTTGGTTTCGGACTCTTCAGTAAAGACGAATGAGTATAACTGAAACGTTTACAGAGAAAAACACTTGAAGCAAGTGTCGATGCTGGGTCTGAAAATAAGGCTTATACTCACTATACAGCAAAGTCTGACTGGGCCTGCACAACATGAGAAAACTGCGATGTTTGATCACATTGTTCATTATTGCAGTAAGTAAACAATTAATAAAGACTCCATCAAATCGGTTTAATTTTCACCCGCTTAGTGAAAACCACGGCTTGTTAAAATGAAATATTTTTTCTTATTAATTGCCATAAATTCAGTCTCTTGCGATGTGATTATTACGAATGCTCATACTGCAATAACTATGAAATTCTGATTTATTGTGCTTCCCTGGTTCTGACCAAGTAATCTGATTGGAGAGAGTGTAACAGCACGGGGACTTTGAACTATGAGTAGGCTATCACTCCACCTCGACCATGTGTTCTAAATACATTTGATTATATAATTGTATTTAATCACACAGGCCACCAAATCAACTGTCGACACTATTTATTTTATTGGTTTTATGATAAGTTAAAACAGATAAATGTACATGATAAAAACCAGCTGATTTGTGGTCACCTGTAGACACAGAGTGCAGGAGAATGTTTGGGTTGCTTGGCAACAACAGTCCAGTTTAAGGTAAGTTGTGGAACTAGTTGAGTTGGTGGAGCAAAAAATAATCAGTTAATCTGTCGTTGTTGTCACCGTACTATTTGCTGCTTGTAAAACTGTTATATAAAAGCAATATCACAGAGAGGTCGTGATGTACTGAATATCATCACGGCTGTGATCATCTGCGATGACCGCATCACATCAGTGATGATATTCAGTACAACATCACGACCTCAAGCGTGATATTGCTTAATTATCATTTTTAATATAAATAGGCTAAAGGGCTTTTTCATTATTAAAAGTCATTAAATTACTTCTACGGCCACTGTGGCTCAGTGGTAGAGTCGGTCGTGTCGAGGTTCGATCCCCAGCTCCCTCAGACTACAGACTACTGTCCCTGGGCAAGACACTGAACCCCAAATTGCTCTGGTGGCATAGCCAATGGGTATGAATGTGATTGGGCACTTTATGTAGCAGCCTCTGCCATTAGTGTTTGATTGGTGTGTGAATGGGTGAATGTGACGTGTAAAAGCAGCTTTGAGTGGTCGCAAAGACGAGAAAAGCGCTATATAAGTCCATTTACCACCAGTTACCATTCACTTGAGGGAACACTAAACTGTTGAACTTTTTACTTTAGTATGCTGAACTTGTTGACAATCAGTTACCTGTTGAGTAGATGTGGATAATCATTACCGTAAATTTGGAGGGCATGCAAGTCCAATATTAACTCTACTTTCAGCTTTTTGTGGTTGCTAAATACTCCATAATGTGTAACAGTGAGTCTCTAACTGTTTGGGGCTCAGCTTTAAAGAGCTACCTGCAGCGTCTGGAAGAAATGCTGAGAGTGTATCCAAAAGTAAAGTTGCAGTTTTTGTACTCTAAACAATTAGTTTAATAAGCTAAAAATCTCCCGCAGTAAGTAAATGAGACACTTCACATTGTAACATTAGACGAAGGCTTTGTGTCGTTCAACAGAACCCCTGAGCCGTGCATTCATGCGCATCATGTTACTTCCTTTTGATTGTTGCACTGACGCTGTGTGTACAAAGGGTGCGTCCATCCAAAGGTTACCAGGTAATGACGGTACTGTGGAAAGACTTAAGAGGCTCAGCCCAGAACAGGTTGAATTGTATCCTGTTTGCATAAAATAAAGTACTTGATGTGCTATTGTGTGTACTGACTGCTACATCAGAGCTTCTGATAGCTTTACTAATACATTTATAGGTGAGCAAGAGCTGAACAGCTGCATTATTCAAAGTGGTAGCGAGAATAATTAAGTGAGTCTCAAGACGGTCAGAAAAAACACACAGATCAAGACAGATGATGTTTAAAACTTTTATCTTCATCTTGATTTACAAAAAGATAAAGAAGTAGCCGTGCTGATGTCACATGAAAAATAATCATACCCGTACTGAAACTACTGATGAAGACAAAGCACATTGTTTTATGTCGGCTGCTTTTCCTCCAGGATTCAGGAAATGGTCATTTTGATAAAAAGATTTAAATATACAAAACATTAACTGACCAGAAATGAGGGACCCAACCTGAAGTCCTAATGCCATTTCAAACTGAACATGGTCTAACACTAATACAACTCATACAAACCATGAAACAGTTTGTCTGGAGCATTATAAAGTGTAGCATTTCAAGTATTTAAGCGTACACTCACCTCCTAATACTACATCCGATTGCAGATGGAGATCTTTAGTTTCTACTGACACTACGGTCCCTTGAGAAGAATGTTTTAGAGTAGCTGCTCAAACTACTGGAATTAAGCCAATAAGTTAATCATGAACTACAACTATAGAGCTAAATAATAAAAAAAGAGTAAAAAATCCAGATAAAACCAGCTTCCACATGGCTGTGAGAGAGAGGTGCATGCCAGGCGGTGACGTCTTACTCGTCATCCAGAGTCATGATGTGTACAAAGAGTCCAGCTGAGGGGAGGAGGTCTCCGTTCTTATTGAGCAGAGGGATGTGTCTGTATCCTGTGTGGAGCATAAAGTGGCTGCAGTCAGTGATCAGAGAAAGAGAATATGAGGAGCTCTTAGTGCAGAGTGTGAATTGAGTTCTGTACGCTGGACCACAGAAGAGATAGCTCCTGTTCTGTTCATTCATGAAGTGTGAAAACAAACAACTATCAGTGGTCTAAATTATGGGCTTAAAATGAGGAAACAATCAATTCTGCAAAATATCTTCAACCAGCTGCAGAACTCACCCATTTGCAAGCTGTTGAATGGCAGCGTGTACTGCCCGATAAACTCATTATCAGACGTGGAGTCGTAGTCTTCAACAGCGAAGCGCACCAGTGCGAGATCCGGCACGTACACGTCAAACTGGAAGTTTGTGTTCCATTTCGGGTTAAAACCTTCAACAGAAAGAAAGAAACGTGCAGTCAGTAAGTTAAAGGGAGGGTATTATGCTAATTTGAATCTTCATATTTCCCTCTGTGATTCCTGTGGAGTAGCTTAGCATAATTTACAGTTAAAAAAACTGGCGCTCTGTGCAGGCCCTCATACAGCCTCTGCCTGAAACAACTCAGTCAGCTCTGTCCCTTTAAGAAACGCCGCCCCTACAAGCCCATTTTCTTCTGATTGGTCAGCTCTCCGAAGCCTGCTCAGGCTGCACTTTATGACGTCACAAAGTGCAGCGTGTAGAAAAAACTGTGTGAAACCTGTCGTTCACAGCAGCCTGCAGACTGAGCTGAGAAGCCTGGGGATTACTCCGACATACTTTTACCTACAGATTTGAAACTTCACACACGTTTAGTCTGCACATCCAACATTGTAACTTTATATATATGTCTTAAAATGTGAAACAGCATAAATACCCCCTCTTTATAGGATCGAATATGTTATGCATCAATTGTTCATGATGTTATTCAAGGAGTTATTTGGCTAAGGCTTCTTGCCTTTCCCAGAATGCATTTCAACCAAGTAATATGCATATACATAAGCTGTGGGTTTTAAACGCCTACTGTGAAGGCAGAGCAGGTGTTTTCACAGTACAGAAGAATCTTACAGCTTACAACTGACCCAGCATACTAACATGTCTTGAGGCTGCATTGCATTCTGGTCTTTTGAGGCTCCTACTGCTAGTGACATGATCTATCATGGCTCCCATTTTCAGCAATATATATCATCAAAAGTAAAAAAACAAATCATGTCAGACTCAGGGCTTTCAAAATAACGTCAGTATCAGGAAGTAACGCTTAATCGAAATTTTAGCAAAATCACAATATGGCCTTCTGCAAGAGTCAACCGCAGGAGGCGCAATATTTGTGTGTCAAAATAGCTTTTTAATTTAAATATTGTGCGCCAGAGATGTTCTGGCCTACACATCACACACAGACACGGTAAGTATCAAATATCTTCATTTAGTACAGATCCCTGCAAAAATCACATATTTCCTAAAAATGAGAAAAATGATGTAAAAATGATCATTCCCTTTAATATCGCAAATCATATAGAAATTGCAATATAAGGCAAAATAATTGCAAATAGATATTTTTTCAAACTCTTCACGTTCAAAAGCTGCCCAGGCTTTATTTAAGCTGGGATTATTTAGCCAACAATTGCATAAAGCCAGTGCTTTTGCAATGCTGTAATTACGCTGTATTGTAGCGCTTTAAAAAGGGTTATTTTTCCATCAAAGGATATGTGACTAAAGAAATATTAAAAGGAGGCAAATCCTTCAAAGGTTGAGAACAACTGCTCAACGTGATCCTGAAGTCAATCCAAATACTGTTGTTAAACGTGTGTATGTGATAAAGTGGCTCGCTGAAAAACGTGTTGCATGGGCTATGTTCAGCTTTCTCTAAGATGCAATGACAAATAAAAGTACAAATATAGGAAAAGGAAAGGGTACCGTTGTTTTCAATATAATGAGTCTCTTTCTCAGCGACATCAGCTGGCACCCCGAACACCTCCACCTTAACCAGCGGGTCCACGATGGACGACTTCTTCTTGTTCACTTTGGGGAGCTGCTGGCCTGATATGACCTGATGACACGTGGAGGAACACATCATGTCAGACAAAAACAGATGCTTTAGGATTGTGGTCCCCAATCGGCCTGGTTCTTTCAAAATAAAAGCATAAATAAATACTACAATATTCTGAATGCAAATGTGAAATCACATATCATCCATAAAAAAACCCAACAACAAATAAACGATACTCAATGTGATCATGAGGACAGGATGTTGAACAGGACACTACAGACACTGCTTGAGTGCAATGTGAGTGAAACACTCACCATGATGTGTAGCGTCTTGTGCTTCAGCCAGTCCCCTCTGGTCAGCGTGATGGGGTCAAACTCTGTGTTTACGTCCCTCATGTAGGCCGGCTTCAGGACGTAGCCGGTCTTTCCGTTAACCAGGAATCTCCCCTGGTTCACGTCCATGTCCGGGCAGGTCGTCTGGAAGTTCAAAGCCACTGAAAAGGGAATTAATACGAAGATGAAATCATAGACTGTGTCCCAAGTACATTTTAACACTGGACTGTACATGTGAGGGTATTTAATACCCCTCCTTTAGTCAGTATTTCGTACCGATCTGGCAGCCAGAATTCCACAGAGGCACCGGGTTGTAGTTGGAGGAGTCGGTCCTGGAGCCGGCTGGATAGATGCGGCTCAGCTTCTCCACATTATGATGGATGTACGCATTAGCTGCAGAGAAAACACACAACCAGGAAGTCAGTTATCAGCTGATCTGAGAGTTTGTCTTTTATTTTTTATGATGACACAGAAGGGGCATTTTTTTCCTACCATAATAGCATTAGCTCCCCATAATAGCATGATAGGACCGAGGTTGAAAATCGGCGTACTGGCCCTTTCAAAATAGCCTTCCTGGTGACTTGTTTGGATAAATCTTAACACTGAAACCCTGTGGTAAAAACATCCTGAACTCTTCCTCACCTGACTCCTCTGCCAGCGTCAAGGCCTTCCCCTCTTTAAAAGACGACATCTCGTAGAAGCTCAGGTTGTTCCTGGCGTCTTCAAAGCCGTGGAAGTGCACGCTCTTACAGTAGATCACCATGTCGGACAGCGCTTTGGCCAGTTTCAGCTTCTTCTTCGGCTAAATGTTCAATAAAGTTCAAACGTAAGGAAAAAGAAATCTTTGCCTGTAATTGAAACTTCCTAACTGAAATTACTCATGTACTCTCCCTTGGTGTTTCCCCCACCTTCTCCTGCTCCTGCTCTTCCTCCTCATTATCATCATTCGACTCTTCCTCCTCCGTCACGTCCGTGTCATCGTCAGCTGACGCCTCGGGAGCAAACATGGTCTCCAGTTTGTTTAACCTCTTCCCCTTGATCAGGAACTTCCCCTTCAGCTCCTACCGGTACGTTAGCACACACACACACACATACACACAAAAAACAAACAGTGTAGCTGTGTGAGTGACTGGTATCTTAAACTATCTGTCATCAAAGTACAAATATAAAATGTTCCCGGGAGAAGTGATGCAAACCTCAGGTGATGGGAACTCTTTGGGCATGCCGTCACCCAGGGGAGAGTTGACGAGTGCGCTGCCCAGGATGGAGCTCAGGTGCTGGGCCATGACTTCCTGCTGCTCCACGCTGCAGTGGTTCTCCAGGGAGAGGATCACCGGGTAATCAGATGCCTGGGGGCGACCACACAGGACCCAGAATTGTTAATGTAAAGTGTAAAATGATATACTGGATACAAATGTATGCTTAATAACTAAACTCACCTTAAAAGCGTACTCCTTGATGGCTTTGATGGCGTCTTTGAAGAGGATCTTGGAGGTGAGGGTGTAGCCGTGGTAGATCACCGGCTCATCGTCCGATCCGTCCCAGCAGTCCAGCTCCACGCAGCGGCAGCCCTTCAGCAGAGCCCTGAGAGAGACACAGTCATTATCAGTGACTAAATCGTGAGATTAAATGAAGGCTTTGTGGAGCAGCCAGTGAGTTTTCAGTACTTTTTGTCAGTCGGATCTCTGCACTTCAGTTTTTTATCTGTTATTGCGCACAGAATAATGCAGGAGCAACAGACTGGTAGTATGTAAACTTTAAAGTGACCATGTGTGTGGCCAAAATATCCACAGAGGTCTCCTCCTGTCCAAAATAATCTGAGCTGGTAATTAAAACCAGTAGAAACAGGGAATAAAGCAGTGTAACTTTAAAAGTCTGAGTTTCTCTGATGCTCCTCGGCCGGCACAGGACATCAGGAGGGGCTGTGAGTTGAGCTGCAGCTCGCTGGTTTGTGTGTGCTCTGATTGATTTTAGCATGGGTAACCTTCAGCCCAGTGAGCACTCATTTCATGTCTGTGGGCTTCATGTCTGAACGTCTAAGACCTCATTTCAACCGGCGAAAATACGGTTACGACATCGACGTGACAGAAACACATTTTCGTTTCATAATTTTGTTCATTTGTTCATTTTAGCGTTGAAAGGGCGACGAAAGTGATGATTGTGGCGGCATTTTTCCAAAATCATTTTGCAACAGTTGCTGAAATCTGGTCTACACAAAGACGTAATTTCAACACATTTTATTTTTACAAAAATCACAGTGCTTTATGGGCTGTGTGATGTCAACAAGAAGGTTCAGAGACATCGTAAAGGGAGCAGTTTTAAACATTCTCCATAGAATGTGCAGGTAAGGAGGCAGAACGACCCCTGGATGCTGACGTTGTTCATTAATACCTGACTCTGAAGACCTCTGAGGCTGACGGAGATGAGCGCTGAGCTTGAAAGCAGGTCTCGTGAGATGGAATCCAACTCCACTCGTGTGTGCTATCATTTTTCGTTGGTGACTGTGATGCGCTGCTCACTTATTCAATCATTTAAGCCGCTAGATATATATGTGAAGCGACAGAAAAATGCTCACTCGGTGTGTTCGTCTTTAATAAGGATTTAACCAGGAACTGAATTATCCACAGAGGTTTTCTTATCCCAAAAACAAATGGACCCAGTAAATAAAACCAGTTATGGAAAATGCTGTCTTTCTGACAGTCAAGCTGAGCTGCTGCCAAATTCTGCTTCAATGACTAAAATTCTTAATAAATGATGCAGTAAAAAACGATAGTGAACAAGTCGAAAAGTGCCAGCTGGAAATGTCTCAATGTCCGGCTGCCAAAGGCAAAACATGAAACTCTTACAGGCTGACATTGGATTTTGGTGTGGGTGACCAAAAGTTGGATAATCACCTGCAGGCTGCAGTGATTTTATCAGGACATGAGCAGCTTTAGCAGCTGAAATCAGGAGTTGGAGGACAGATTCTCACAGGCTGGATGAAAGCTGACGTTACCTGACGTAGGCCTCGGTGCTGCTGGGCCCTTTGAGCTGATCCTCCATCAGATAGGTGTTGTGTGAGGAGGAGATGAAGTAGTGGCTGAGGGGCTGGCTCATGTCCTGGTACACCTCTCTGTGATCCGCATTGAGCACCATGGCCTCTGGATGGTGCAGGAACATGAGGAAGCCGTCTTTGGACAGCAGCTTGTTCTGCTTGGCTGAAAGAAAACAAGAACAAAGAGAGTGAGAGAGAGCGACACGTCGACTGTGTCAAAGAAGATGCTCTGATTCCTCCTGAGCTCATTCCATGGTCACATTTAAGACTGAATAACGACATGTGAGTTGTGTTCTGCACCTCTTAGCACTGAATAGTGTCTTAGCCTTGATGCAAAACTCATCACTTACTCAATAACACTGTTTATACTGTCCTCATCACACACTGTTTATCATCCATGTTAATATGAATAGGCTCTACCTGCCTGCAAAAGGCCTGTCTAAGTGAAGAGGTAGCGTCACAGCGTGATATTTTACTTGGAAATTGCTAATGTTGGACATCTGTCGTCAGCTCTGCTTTGGAGCAGGATCAGAATCTGTAAGCACTAAGACATGTCTGTTTCAGACAGCAGCGCCTCCAGAAACTAGCTCTATATTTCGCTCATGTTACTGCACCGTAGTTTCAATTTCCAAAAAACAACATCAGAAATGTCAGGAAAATTAAAGGACTGAATAAACAGACTGAAACTAGCAAACCAGACCATCAGGAATAAGACTGAGCACCCGGATACTGACCGTTTTCATCGGGCTCGTACTTCTCGATGATGCTGTGTGCGTCGGCCAGCGCCGCTTTCTCTCTCTGCTCTTTCAACAGGAAGTCCACCAGGTTCTCAGCACTCATGAAGCCCGTGGTTTTGGCGTACTCTCCGTAGATCACGTCGATCTCCTCCCGGTGGGTCAGAAGGTCGTAGAAATGTTCGATCTCCTCGCCAGCGATGAACCCAGATTTGGATTTGTCACATTTCTGCAGGATGGATGTTAAATATTAGAGTTTGTGCACGATTTATATCAAACCTTAGCTTAATATTGACAAGTCTTATTAGTTTTAAATTGGTAGGAGCTTTTTTCCACCAGGACAAACATCTTGCACAGGCTCACAAATTACAGGACTAAACAACATTTTCAGACACACATAACCTTAACTGTGCTGCAGCAAAAGGGGCTTCATCACTACCTAATTTAACGTAACGTATCAAGTTGGTTTTCTTTTTACCGTGAACTCTGCCTGAATCAAAATAACTCATAAATTCTCTCCAGAGAATATCTACTCTCTCTACTCGACTTTAATATTAAGGAATCATTAAAAAGCTCAGAGTGGATCATCACCTTGAAGAGCTCCTCTGCGTAGTCGTCGTCCACCTCGATGTTGATCAGACGCAGGAAGCTCTTGAGCTCCGACTCACTCAGCTTATTGTCGTTGTTCTTGTCTGCTTTCCTCAGGCAGTTGAAGATCCAACTGAAGAGTTTTTAATGTAAGGAGCAGATAAAATGACGTGTGTGTATGGGCAAGAATCTGACAATACAAGTTACAATTCAATATATTAGGACATCTTGGGATACTGGTAGAATAAAGAACACGCTTACAGAAGCATAAAATCTGAGTAAAATGATAAGTTCACTTGTTTTTGCATTTATCACAGGAACATCCCACGTCATTGCACTATTTCTTGTGCAGTCTAAACAAAGGAATTAACATTTTCCTGTATCAGTAAAAAAATAATCTCTACTTAATCTCTATTTGTAGGCAGGGACGTGGATTTTAGGGATGGCAAGTGTTCTGGTTTCTGTTTGTATTGTACGCTGTATATGTACGCTTGTAGTCCAAGTAATATTGACCAATCACGTATCAGCAGGCTGCGGCGTATGCAGGAAAACCAGTCTGTGAGGAGAGCAAAAGCAGGCGGAACGTAATGCACCGTAATGACATCCCAGCTCCCATCAGCGGCTATCTGATGATGATTTAGCTTCTTATTAATCTCTATAAAACAGACACCTGCAGAAAGTTCAGCTAATAATCTGTTCTGGATCTAAAATTCAACTTTTCGATTTCCCAGCTTCCTTGAATGCATCAGAAATGATCGATCAAACCTCCGTTCAACAAACGAGCATTTTAAAAGTAGTTTTCTTCTCCTCTTGAGCTTCATTTTTACTTTTTACTAATCTGCATCATGATGTTGAAATTTCAGCAAACTTAAATAAATTCAATCAGGAGAAAATCTGTCTCTTTTTCTGGTTCATACCGCTGAAGTAAGCCAGAGTGCAGCCTCTGTGTAACTTAACTATTTACAGTGAAACTGAGACTAACCACAAACAGATGAACGGGCCATTTAATGAGCCATGAAATGACGCCGTCACTTTTGATCTGAACACACGGTCGCTTCTCAAGTTGCTAATTGGACTGTAAACAATGCAGCGCACACAGTGTTGACTGAAAGTCGTTTATCCCTAATCGCTGGATAAACCAGACACGCCCGACATGTTCACTGTTGCTCCTTGAGGCTCTATCATCTCAGACAATAGCTGATGGGTTCCAACATGGGTGAAAAATAAAATCCTTGTATATAAACTATTACTTTAAAATCCCCACATTGTTTGAAATATTTCCTTACAAACGTAATATTTTCTGTCTGTACTTCTTATTGTTGTGAGTCTTAAATCCTAAACACGTCATGTTCCTACTTCACCCTCCTCTGTCATGTTAAGGATACTGTTCTGTCTTCTGCTGCCGGCTGAGGTTGTTCATGCTGTTGAGCATTTTCTCCAGGCTGCTGACCCACTGTCTGGCCTCCTCCTCGGAGCTGGCGATCAGGTCCAGGTTCTTGCGGCGGCCCTTGAACATGATGGAGAAGCAGCGGCCCTCCACATGCTCCTCTGTGTGCTTTCTCAGGCCCTCTGACTGACGGCCCAGTCGCACCGCAGAGATGTCATCGAGAGTAACTGAAGACACGAGAAGAGTTGGAAATATTATACTTTGCACTTTTATTATACCATATTACATACCATATTTCCCTGACAGCATAGCTTCTGCTAAATTAGACAGTCCTTCCTTTGGTATCACTTTAGGTAGCTTTAGGCATCACAGACAAACCTTCCAGGTAAACACAAACCTGCTGTTTGCAGTTTACTGAAGTCACTTTACAAGTTTTAGGGAAATGAGTTGAACTTTTTCCAACAGCTGCTCCCTTAGTGGAGGTCGACACCACTAATGTGCAGAGCTGTAGGTAATTCCTTTGTTCTCATATCTTTTTATAGCCTTGCTTTTGGTGCCTGTTTTGTTTGTTATTTATTTGGTCGCTTGGTTTTATTGTGCAGTATTTGCACTTGCTTTAAATTTTCATGTGTGTCTTTATTCTTCAAGTTCCCTACTTTATTTTAAATCACTTTTAAATGCCCCTCTTGTATGAAATGGTCTTTATTAATAAAGTGTATTACTTTGTATCCTTAAAGTGTTGGCTATTGTCACAAAAAGCTTCAGAAATAAAGACATCTCTGTACTACAGTTATCAGACTAAGACTACATGAGAACACTATTTCAAACTCCTACACATGCTATAAAAAAATCCCTATCGTCATAAACACACCCAGACAACAGATCACTGCTATCATGACTAACCAAGGTGTGAGTAATAATACAAAGGACTTTCAGACAGCTATATCACTTTATGGCTCTACGATGAGTCCTGCACTTTTATAATCCAGGACGGATTCAAATCCAACGTCAGGAGATTTTTGAGGCGGTTTTAGTTGTACAAGATCTGGAAATAATGAACATGCAGCTGTTTAAATTATTACTATAAGCGAGCGGGAAAGGAGAGCAATGAGATATAAGTCCACCACAACACCAGATAGATGTGTGCAAGAGTTTTTTTTTTTTTGCCGGTGGGTCTCACACACATGTCGGTGGGCTGCTGGGAAGGCACTCACAGGTCTGCTTTCTCCTGAAGGTTTTCTTTGACTCGTGCCACACGGTCTTGCAGTCCTCCTGCAGTTTGAAGTAGCGGGTCTTCTTCCAGGACGCGGAGCGGACCTTGAGGAGGTCTCCTCCCTGCAGGAGAAACTGGAGGTCCCGATCCCCCTCCATGCCTTTGAAACAGAGGAGCACAAAGGAACATTCACAATTGCATTGTCTCCCATTTCACAGGATCCATATGTCCGTTGAGTTAAACCTTTGACCCTGCTCCATTTCCTTCTACTTAACCTGCATTCAACTCATCAGAAAACTTTATGAAAAGAGTGAAATGACAACCATCTTTACATACAAAGATTCATAGTTTTACATATTAAAAATTAATCAATCACACATTGACATCAGGGCTGACTGACCCTGGTTAACCCTTTGCACACATCTGTTACAAGATATCGAATAACTGAAGCCTACCTAGGAGCTTCACGTTCATTTGTATCACCTTCTGGCTTTGGGCATGTTGGCGTAATTCCTGTGATCTGCTGAGTTCGGGTTGTCTTTGAAGGCAATGCATGATGCCCCGAGGTACCGACACGCTACCGCACTGTTACCCAGGCGTCAGGACTGACCACAGTGTGTGTGGAAGGGCGTGAACTAGCCCCACTCAAAGTTCACTTCTCCACTGTCAGCTGACAGCCAGACACGTACTCCACTTTTACGATTAGAAATGTGTGCATGTCTCGGCAAGATGAAGGTGTTTTGAACTTCCTTTTTTTATGCCGTGTAATTCTCTTTGTCAACTCGTTTTCCTAAAATCTCTTACGAAATGTTTCAGTTTACAAACCGTTAGCCTGCATTCACGCGGTGTCAGAATAATAGGAAAAAGGAAAATGCGATGGGTAAAGTTCAAGTGAGTGCTTCCTCAAGTTGGACCAACACGGAAAGACAGAAAAAGTGTTGGTACCTATTTTACTTAATATTACGCAGACATCTGGAAGTACAAAGTAAATGTAAATTTGATTGATGGTCGACTAATGTTGTCTAATTTGTTAATTGTAATGTGTTACAGCTTTTAACCGTTATCTTCTGTCTACAGGGTGTGACCCAATTTCATTCTGAGCAATAAAATATAATAAATAATCTTTTTATTGTTTCAATTATGTTTTCTGACTTTAAAATTTTAGCTCGTTAACACACTAAAGTCGGTAGAAATAGTTCTTAACATGGGAACTCCGAGCATTCGGTGAGCACGTGAAGGCAACCATGTTTAAAGACTCCTCAGTTACCTCGTCAGGGAAACCAATGACACATTTCCCCGTGATAGTAAATTTAAATGAACTGCTAGCTAAGCATTGTTTGTTTTTGTTGTATTTTTTCCTTGTGTATTTTATAACTTGATTTGTCCCAGATCTGAATTTTGATTGTACTTTCATTGTTTATTTAAATTGAATTTGAAGATGTATTATTCATTTAGCACTTTATGAGCATTTGTTTGTACTATTTTGTATTATAATTGTTCAATAAAGTTTAAAACAACAACAAAAATGAACTGCTAGCTAATTAGCAAACATTTAGCTACAAAATCAGGATTTGAAGACAATTAAGCACATAAAAAAATGTCAAACATGGGTGGATGATTGTGTTTTACTACTTTTACGAAAGAAAATAAATGTAACAAACGATATATATCAGCAAATTATGATTTAGATGAGCAACTGTCAGGCCAAAAGTTTCAGCCAGCATTTAAGGCTGAGTTCTGCTATAGTTGACTCATGGGCTCCATCTAGTGGTGACTTTGAGGTACTGATAAGTGCTGTGATTTGAATCACCCCTCAAAGGGTTACTCATTTTAATAAGGATTAGATTAGCTTGACGCAATGTGAACAAACATCTAAAATGCTGAGAATTGTAGGCATAGTTCCCTACCCTCTGTAGCTTGTCCAATGGTTTGCTTTTAATCTCCGCTTTACTTGGCGCTGTTCGCTGTTTTGGTTTGGCAACAGTTGTTTTCTATTTGCAAGGTGAAACTAGGCAGGATGAAGCGGCCACACCTTTTGGCAGAGTCATCTTAGAAATGTATTCAGGTGATCTTGATCAAATACATTCGCTCAACAAAGTAAATACTGCAGATTGTGAATAAAAAGTCTGATGGCAACGTTTGAAATGTAACAAAAGTTAATAAAAGCAAACTTTTGCAGCCATGCCGTGAGCTGATTATCCAGTGTTGGAGAATTCTGGAACAAAATTAATCTTAAAAAATAAAAATGCCAAACGCACTTTAATTTGATCTCGAAAAAGTCTCTTACCAGCTTTTCTTTCGATCCCGTTCGTTTCCATCCTCTCTGAATCGTATCTTCTTTCTCACGCAGTCAGATCTTCTCTTCCCTCGTTTCACTTGATGCACCGTTTCATCTAAGGTTGCTGCCGCTTTCCATGTGCGCAATTATTTTATAAATTGAGCAAAGATTGTTAAAAACCGATTGCTAGGAAAGACTACACACCAAAAGGCGGCGAGACAGGAGGGTTTCTCCTGGCTAGTGTGATCTGTGTCAGCTCCCCTGCAGGCTCACACACCGGTTTGACAAGCCTGCCATGCAGGCTGCACTGCTGATGTCACAACAGGGTAGGTTACACCTTTCTTAGCACAGGCTCATGCTATCAAGAAGGGGCTGGTTAACACACTATTTGACTAACTCACAGCATTCAAAGCATGCCACATTATTAGCTGATCTTTGCACCTGCAGCCCAAATGAAAAACACTAATTGAATCCCCCTAAAATCCAAACACTTGAGGGGAAACTATGTGTGAATAAACAGGGAGGGGACACTCAGCTGAAAAGAATCCATAAGCCGCAAGACACTGTAATCAGGTTTTGTATGTGGTGTTTATACAAAGTGGAAATTTCCTGTCACTTTATGTCTAGAACCACTTCTGCAAAGCCTTTGTCGCTTGTATTTTCATGTGCACACCTGTTCCTCTTTCAAACACAAGGTAAACATGGTGAAGAAGGCTGAGTAGCAGCGTTGGCTCGCTGCCTGTCCACATAGTTGACATTGAGTTTGAGCATTTTGCTTCCACTGAATGGGACAGATAAAGTTTTTTTACTCTTCTTTTCATGTGCAGCTTAGCCTTGGCAGGATAATAGCACTGCAATCACTGGTGCGATGGGGCTCTTGTGGCTCTCAGCACTTCCCTTTCAGGCCCGGCTTACCCTCAGCGCTCTGTCAGCATCAGGATGAGTGAGCTCTAATGCTGCATCGGATGGAGGGGGAGAGCTTCCGGGCAAGTGTGGACCACTACCAAAATCCACGAGGGTCAGGGAAACATGCAGGAAAAACAGTTCCCTTTAGATTTGTATCTTATAGCTGTGTGGATGCATGTGTAAGAACAGGAGAAGGCGCTCTCTTTAAATGCATAAGAATATGCAAGAAAACATGCATTTCATCTTGGTTTAATAATTCACACTCACGCAACTTTGTCTGGGAGTTTATCTGGTCCAAGTCAGCCATTTGTCCACAAATGCCTTGCTCGAGGGCATCTTGAAGTAGCTGATGGGGCAAGAGAAAGTGTTATTTATTCATTCATTCTTGTCCCTTCATCACTTTAATTCATTTTAATGGCTCAAAGCATCCGCTTATGCAACCAAAAGGGACATTCTCAATAATAAAAGTTCATTTTTTCAGTGTATAGTTGTTTCCTCACCAAGAGTTAATCTGAATTGGGGTTTTTAGGATTTCATATTGGAAAAAAGTATTAGCTGTTCCTTGACCAGCTGCATGGCCACACTATCTGTAAAGAGTAGAGCCTGTGAAGTCCTTTAGTGTGTTTCATAACCTGTGATTTACAAATGATTAAAGCAACAAGTGACCTGTGACTCTGCTTAGATAAGTACATTTAGTTAAAGAGGGGAGCAGATCACTGTACACTAAAAATGCCAAGTGACTTCTCTCGTTGAAACGTCTGTGTTTGTGGTTGGTGTCTGAGCCTGTTGAGCAAGCAACAACAGGCCCTGCTGTTTCCTCACATACCACTGATACCATCCATAGTTCTGCTGCTTTCCCCCAAAACATCCTCATGTCTAGGGGCTCTGTTTCAGTGACAGAGATTACACAATTCTCGGGTTAACAAAGGATAAAGACCAAAGAAGTTGACCAGACAGTGCTATGAATACTGCAGTCTGTTGAGTTTTTAGCAAAGTGCACGGCCAATCTGGTTTTCACAAAACTTCTTGCCAAATTCCAGATTCCAACACAGAGACTGAAGGATTAAAGCAGCCTACAAATAAACCTTAGAACACCAAAGTCTGCATGCAATACAACTGAAAGGATCTGAGAGCAGTTAAACAAATTCTGTGCTACAAGTTTAAAGTGGTTTTGCTTTTCTTGAACATCTATGCATTTTATGCTTCTTTATATTTTTTACTCCGCAACAGTTTAGACCATAATGTCTTATTTTTTACTCCCCTACCTTTCCTGTGATGAACAGCAACATTCAGACTACTTTGACATCCTATATATAAGCCTACAAAACATACAGTGGATAGTAGAAAAATCTGAATTGTTATAAATAAACTTCCCTGCATAAAGCTTTAAAAATAGGCTGAAATTAGCGCAACCTTATCCCCATCCAGCTGCCAGATTTAGAAGGCATACTGCTTACAAGTTAATGAATATATAATAATGATCCAAAAAACCTACTCACTTACAGGGGCCGTTCTGCATAATGAATACTACTTTTACTGTTGATATCTTGGTAACATGCTCTTTGGGTATTTCCCATTGCCATTGGCCTTTTAAGTTCACTATACACGACTGCGCTAAAGATGTGAAAGAAAAAAGTAGACCAGAAGGCCCAACTTGGTAGACGCATTAGCGCCCTCTGTTGGATTTACTGTGCACATTTTTACAGGTGCAGGGAGTAGATATGATGTCTAAACAATTATCTTGCCGAGAATATTTATCTCACACCATGCCACGGTCCATGAACTATCACTTATTATTGTGGTCCATCCTAATTGTTCTGTTTCCAAGTTTTGGCCGTTTTACAGACATTTGCCGAACTTTGCCACACTAAAGATGGCGGCTTCTCTATGCCGCCTTCTGAGTTCTGACGTCATACGCTGCGTCAGTCGCGCGTAAAGTTGTGTTGACAGGAGCGGTAGGAGTTGTCAGCGGAACAGCAGCAGCAGCCAGCATCAGCGGAGCCGAATGGAGTAACCACAAAGATATTAATCCAGACAGAGTATCTGTTCTTATTGAGAAGCTCTGTTTATACAGTTTAAACAGCGAAAACATGGCCGACGACCAGTCCTCTCAATCCTGGTCAATCGACAGGGATGACTACGAACTCAACGAGGTGATAGGTGAGTAGCTTAGCTTGCTAAAGTTAGCACCATCGCCTCCCCTGTCTTTACAGCGGTGTCTGCTGCCAACTGCTAGTAGCCGAGTAGCATAGCATGTCTGTTGCTAGCAGAAGGCCAGTTACAGCCCGTAGCTACATGGCAGGAAGGTTAACAGTTTCCCTCCGCCTAGGCCAAATTAATTAACGGTGTCTGCTAGTTGGCGAGCTAAAGTGAGATAGCTTATTTGCACGTTAGCACGAAGCTAAACTGTTAGCTAGCTAACGTTAGCATAGAGTGCGTGAAGATTCGTCAGTTGTTGGAGAGGGTGGTGCTCCTTTTAATGAAGGTATGACACGGATTACAGTGAGCCATTCATACTTTACTTTCGTCCCGTTAACGTGACTAATGACTTTGAACAAAAGGATGAGACTAATGTGGTAATTACCTGCACTTTCCTAAAGGATTGATCCTGCTTACTACAGTGTTGTTTGATACTGTAAATGACCTTAGAGACTAATAAGAAACTAGTTTCCACTCAAATTTAACACGAAGATTTAGCATCTTCTCACATATCAAACAAAGGATTTAGTTGAGCTGTCATATTGTTCTTGTTGTCTTTATTAAGTCAAATGCTCCTTTGCTCCTGCTGTGTGATGGTTTCACTATAATGTTGTTCTCCTCAGGGAGCGGAGCCACTGCAGTTGTCCAGGCTGCATACTGCAAGCCCAGAAAGGAGAAGGTTGCGATAAAACGCATCAACCTGGAAAAGTGTCAAACTAGCATGGATGAGCTCCTGGTAAGAAACTGTACAGATGTGTGAAGCCAGTATCTTTGGGTTCAGATATTCTTAATGTGGGTTTTCCTCAGACACACCAAGGATTTAGTTTAAAGTTCCTTTTATTGAATCAGGGCATCTCTCGTTAAAAAAACAAACCCATCAATATCGGAGAAATAAACGCCCAATTCTTATTAATGTGTTTTCAGATCAGTAAAGGACAGAACAAAAGCTTGATGACTACATACATAGAAACTACATACAACAAAAAACAGTCTGTGACTTATGTATTAGTATTATATCAATGTCCCAATACGATCAACTGACATGTACTGGTATATAGTGGTAGAGGTGTCCATCCGCACCCAAAACAACAAACAACTCCTCTACCGTCAGAGGAAATGATTCAGTGTTAGTGAAATGTAATATTATGCTGGTTGTGCTTCAGGAAGAACAAATATGCATAGGCTGCGTATTTAGAGAGTGAGGTAACTGTTTAAACTAATGGATAATAACGTCATTGAAAACCAGGTGAGTTGCGTCAGGAGGTGATTGTAGAGATCCAAGAGAACAACCCAAAGACTCCCTGACAGATTCAATTGTTTGAGGAAAAAATACATTTAACGGCAGGTCAGAATCCAGGACCAAGTTACTTTTTATACTCAACCTTGGATGAACATTTTTGAAGGGTTGAAGGAAAAATACTATCACCAAATACTGTGGGAAACCTGTTTTTATCTAATTCTCTAATTAGATCAATATGAACTCAGAATAACCAGAGGAAGATATCCTTTTGTCTAATCCAGTTAAATCAAAAGTGTGTAAACATAATAGAGCCACAACAGTCCAGACCATTGTTTCCTACACAGATCTATTATGAACACAAATATTTGAGGCGTTTCTACTTTTGTAGAATCTTTAAATCGGTTGGATGTCGCTGTCATCATATATCACTTTTTTATTTGCTTTTAATGCAGATTTTTTGTGTTTTTAGTTTTCATTTACATAGATATGAAACTAAAGGTCTAATATCAGGAAGATGACATCAGCCTTATCAATCGATCACCACTACTGCTTTTAAACAACCGTCAGATATCAACACTGCAGTGTTTTCTGTCACCTGGGATTATTTCATTACCTTTCTCTCAGGACTTCCACCTACCCAGTCCTTACGTAATAAATCAAGGGCCTTAATTCACCTTTGTTTGTCATCTAGGTTAAAAATGTCTTGGCTCGGTGGCTGAGTGGTGATGTAACCCGGGTTACTCCTCTGTCTGGAGTCAGAGCGAGGCACTCCTGCTTTAGGATTAAGACATTTTAACAGGTTGTCTGTGAGGGAAGAGTGATAGCAGAGATGGTCTTGACTCATTCACACAGATTTCACTAGATTTACTGACCATAAAAAGGTCAAATCCTTCCCAAGATTCAGGATGACTAAGCTACAGCTTGTCTCTAAAAGTGTGTTATAAATATTTAGTGACTGCTTTGTACCGCACTGCTCCTGCTCCTCATGTGATTATTGTATTTTCCTCTCTGTGCAGAAAGAGATTCAGGCGATGAGCCAGTGCCACCACCCCAATATCGTGTCTTATTATACCTCCTTCGTGGTGAAGGATGAGCTGTGGCTGGTGATGAAGCTGCTCAGTGGCGGTAAGTGCTGAAATATTTAAAGCAACTCTTCTTCCGACTTCACTTGGCGTTTGATTTTCTTTGTCAAACCACCTTAAATCATACAGGAGCGAGTCGACATATTCTGCTCATTTTTAGGTTGTGTGGTTCTCCATATATATACATATATTTAGTGCATCCTCCATGTTTCATCGCTTATGTAAAATGAACCTCACCTGTTCAGCCCTGTGTTATTGCTCCTTGTTTCTGTCACAGTTGTTGTTACTAAACGATTTCATTTTCTCCACATTGTACTATGAAAGTGCTAAATCATTCAGGAGGCTTTCTGCAACTTGCTACATAATTTTAATGAGGTAAAGGGGAAGTTTAAAATCTTGATTACACACAGAGCAACCGAGACAAACGGTAAACAGAGAGGCTGAAATTACAAACTGTTACACGCAAATACGGCAACAGTTTCTTGTGAATCCCTCATGTATAGTTAGCAGTTCAGTTCCATTGCAGGAACAGCAGACTCCGCCCCTAAAAAGAGAACACCTATGTAAAGACTAGACTCAGTTGAGTGATTAAACAGTTTGGGGGCCCATACAGATTTTAGAGATGGTTCAAATTACCGAAAGTGTTTGAGCCGATATGACACTGATACGCTGAAGGTGCTGGGCACACTTCTTTCTTAAAACAAACAACTTCATTTAAGTGTCTCAGTTCAGGGCTGCATCCTTGAAGGACACATCATTTGTAGCCTTCGTAGACTGCTTAGGCCGAGCTGAAATGAGATGGTCTGGTCTTCGGAGGATTTCCTGTTTGCGTCGCTCCTGGCGCCTAGCAACACTTAGCTAGTGGGCTAACTAGCTATTATAGCAAACGTCCCGAATCTTCACCTGTTATTTCAAAGATAACTTGTTTCAAGGCCCCTTATGTTTTTCTAAACAGGTGTATCTCTAGCTATTCGGTTGAGTTGAAACCAAGAACTTTTACATTTAAAGCTTATTCCTCACGCGCTTAAGAGTCCGCCATCTCATTTGAATTGTCTCGCAATGAATCTTGGGATACGTTGGGTCTCAAAGGATGCACCTGATGGATCCTTTATGGCCTGGGAAAAGGAGGAAGCATTTGTCGGCCACAGCTGAAGGAACCTTCGAAATGGGACAGCCTTCGATGCACTGCAATGATGCAATTGGGCTTCAAATACGTCCTTCTGAAGGATGCAGCCCCTGGATTGGGACACAGCTATTGTCAACCAGTTCTAGTGTGGACCACCGTCTGCTCAGCTGTGATGCTCTGCTACATGTGCTAGAGTTAGCTGTTGGAAAAATGACATGATGATACCATTCGTGCATCATCCCAAGCTGTTTTCTTCGTAATATGTTTTGTAAAAAAGTTGACATATCTGTGCACATCCTCAATTATACATGCTGATACCAATATGTTCCTGATAGGCTCATATCGGCCTAATACATTGAATGAGTATTGCTGAAAATATCAGGGCATAAAATATATACAGTCAGGGTTTTGTCTCATGGATTGTGACTGAGTGTAAAGCTAAGTTTCTCAGATCTGTAGTATTTCCTCAGAGAAGCTGGACCGGATCCTTTATGAAATAGTAACGTTTACTTTGGCAATTCAGATACAGCCTGCATCCATTCATAAACAGACAACAGCATAAGTGCTTTAGTACATATAAGGGAACCATTTTGGCCGTGGCTCAGTTGTAGAGTCGGTCGTCTCTCAAGGTTGGGGACGACTGACTCTGCCACAGGTTGGGGGTTCGATCCGCGACTACTACAGTCACATGTCGAAGTGCCCTTGGGTGAGACACTGAACCCCAAATTGCTCCCGAAGGCTGAATGGGCTTAGATACTGATTGGAGATTAGCCATTTTTGCCATCAGTGTGTAAATGTGTGAATGTGACATGTAGTGTAAAAGCTTTGAGGGGTCGTAGACTAAAAAAGCGCCATATAAGTACAGGTACTGGATTGCAGGACACAGCCTTGAGTTTTGTTTTCAGATTGTGACCACTACCAGATAAATGCCACTCGATGACTACCTCTTCTGACGATCCTCTCCCTCTCCCTCTCCCTCTCAGGCTCAGTGTTGGACATCATCAAACATACCATCTCTCGTGGCGAGCACAGGTCCGGGGTGTTGGATGAGGCCAGCATCGCCTCCATCCTGAAGGAGGTGTTGGAGGGGCTGGAGTACCTCCACAAAAACGGGCAGATTCATCGGTGAGTCGTACCGAAGGGTCACCACCCGGCTTCCGGGGCGACGCCTTGTTATCTCTGTGTTTGTGTGCATCGAGTGCCGGTGACAACCACATCCAATCATGCACTCTGAGCCTTTCATCTCTGCATACGAGCATGTGGCTTCAGCTGCTTCAATATTTAATACAGTGAAAATGCATAATGGAGGAGGTTTGTTTTACATAAAAGTCCCTCCCAGGAACACTGAACCACTGCTGAACAGAAAGGCCTCTTTATCTCAGCTGAGCCTTGTTGTATGACAAGTGTAATTGTTTGTAATTACCTGACATTATTGTGAGCTGAACAGTCTTCAGTTATTTTGAAAGATGCCATATTTTTTAACAACACTGTGACACTGTCATGGTTTGTTTCATAAGGTACGTCCAATAAAAAACTCCTTCAATTTGCTGGTATTTGAACTGATCTGATGTTACAGTCAGTTTGAGTGTGAGCGGACAGTATTATTGTTAGACAGAGAGAGCAGCTGCTGATTGAGTTCAGACACTGTGGCTAACTCACTTACACCTAATCAGAAAGAGGAGCAGGAGAGAGGGAGGCAGGCAGATCCACTCATGTTCTTTGTTCATAGTTTGCTCTCAATGTGTGTAAACAGAAATCAGGTGGATTAAAATGAGGCTCATCAAAGGTGCAGCTTTACCTTGCTTGTGTGCGAGAGTGTTTGTCAGTATGTGCAGCCGAGCCACTCCTCTGTTGGCGCATTAATCGATTTACGACATCTTAAATGTTAATCATATTTTATGCTCCTCCTCTTCTTCTCTTTACCTGCAGGGATCTGAAAGCTGGAAATATTCTTCTTGGAGAGGACGGCTCTGTGCAAATTGCTGGTACAGTGTTTAATCTTTGTGTGCATTGCTATGGTTTTACTAGGGCTTGGATGATAACAGCCTTTTTTACTCTATAGAAAGATATAACAGCCCTGTACTAAATATCTGTTAATAACTTATATTCTAATGTGTCACCAATGACTGCATATAAAGATGGACGACGCATCTCCGTACTCTTATTGTACCAAATTGAAACCAAACTACCCCTGTGATGGGCGCTGCCATCTTGCACTGGTGACGTCCTTTGGAGCCAGACCTGCACAGTAGAAATAGTCGGGTGTAGCCACTTCCGCTTACTAAAACACACACTTAAATTACCTGGGAAAAAACAGCAAAGCTCCCGCACGTCGGCGTGTTTAACAGCAGAACAGCTTCTTTGTGTTGGTCTGAGGTTAACGTTCACAGATATGTATACTTCAATGACTGTAGTGACTGTTTTAGTTACGTCTCCTCTCACCGTTCCTCCTCTACTCTGCTAATCAGGAACAGATCGGCTGCAGGAGCTGTTTTTGTCAACAGAGCTGTCAATCATCCTTTTTACAGCATCAAATAACTACAAATAAACTTGCCATAAAAATGAACCCTTGGACGTAAATCAGCATGATAAGAGCTAACTAAATTGACAGAAACCATGTGTAAAGTGTATTTTGATTTTATAGTTTGACTCACGTCCCATCTGTTAACATGGAGGAGGCGGGCTTTATGATCTATACTGCAGCCGGTCAGCAGGGGGCGATAGAGAGGGTTTGGCTTCACTTGAGGGAGCTGTCATGTCGTCCATCTTTTTATGCAGTCTTTGCGTGTAACTAATGAAGTCTCTGGTTTATTTAAGTTTCCATTTTATCAGGATGCTCCTAAAAATGTCCTGACTAAAAACATTGTTAGTCATTGAGACCAGGTCTTTCTGCATGCGGCCCGAGGTTTTACTAATTGTTATAATTTTATGTCCATCTGTACACTTTCTAGATTTTTCTGTTTTAAAATTCTAAACTGTCGTCTGTTTTAACAAATCACAGGTCTTTTTTATGGAGTCAAATAACGGTCAAAAAGATTTTGTGCTTGTAAAAATAATGTTCACAAATACTTTCACACTCTGCATGCTGTATGCAGTATGCAGCATGTAAGTCACACGTTCAAGTTTGTGATTGTGTAAAATAGTTTTGCAGGTGTAGAATTATTTTCATATGGACAGTTTGCTTCCTCTGATTGGATGGTCAGTGGACAACGTAGAGATGAGCTGATTGGCTGGTTGGCTGAGGCGCCAAAAAAGGGTCAAAATTGCTACTCGTAACTCACAGCTCGCAACTTGTGGTTTCGTACTTGCGGATAGGAAATTTGTGTGTTCGTAGCTCGGACTTTGTAAAAATCTTTAAATTGGAAATGTTGTGGCACAAATTCTAAGTCCACAAACACAAATAGTTTCTCCAGCTACAAAAACGTTTTAAACATCTGTGAGCACAAAATATTTCTACACCTGCAAATCTTATTTACACAGTCACAAACTTAAATGTGTGAGGACAAATGTTTTACGCATTCACAAAACATGAAATACAACTGCAGAGTGTAAAATTATTTGTGAATACTTTTTGCTGTAAAATGAGTTTGTGTATTCCTCTCATTCCTCTCTCTGTCGTACCTTCCATATCGCAAACCCTCCCCAGACTTTGGTGTGAGTGCCTTTCTAGCAGCAGGAGGAGACATGACGAGGAACAAGGTTCGGAAGACGTTTGTGGGGACGCCGTGCTGGATGGCGCCTGAGGTCATGGAGCAGGTGGGGTGGACTTCTTTCTCTGCCTCATAACTTGGTGACAAAAGGAAGACTAGAGCGCTTTGTTCATCTGGTTTTTAATCTGCAGGTTCGCGGCTATGACTTTAAAGCTGACATCTGGAGCTTTGGGATAACAGCCATCGAACTGGCCACTGGGGCTGCACCATATCACAAATACCCACCCATGAAGGTAATGTGGTCAGGAAAACTTCAACAACAAAACAAGATGAGACTATTAAAAAGAGCGGCATTTGTGTTTGCACAGAGCGGCTTTGATCAGTTCTGAATGAACATCTATTTATTTCAGTTTACTGACTGAAGCTGGTCTTTGCGTGTGCGCAGGTGCTGATGCTGACTCTGCAGAACGACCCCCCCTGTCTGGAGACGGGCATCACAGACAAGGAGATGGTGAAGAAGTATGGCAAGTCTTTCAGGAAGATGCTCTCCCTGTGTTTACAGAAAGATCCAGAAAAAAGGTCCGTTATTCCGAGTCTTTTCTCATCTAATACCAGATTAGAGTTGTGCTTGTTTTGCTTCACGTGAGATTCCCAAGTTGTGCAGCGGATTTAATGAAGGGCCTCGTGTCTGTTTCCTATTTAGGCCAACTGCTGCCGAGCTGCTGAAGCATAAATTCTTCACAAAAGCCAAAGTGAGCCGAACAACATGTGAAAATAAACTGTAGTATTTCTTGTGTTTCAAAGAGAATCTTGAATGTAGATCTTATAAGAGCTGTTTATCTTTCTGTTACAGAACAACGAGTATTTGCAGGACAGGCTCCTAAACAAAGGCCCAACAATAACGGAGCGATCCAAAAAGGTTTGACAGTCGTTCCTCAAACACTGTAAATGCACACACAAGATTGAATCTATCTTTAAATGTGTTTTATCAGTGCTCTAGCTTTTTGAGTTGTGTCCCAGTTTCCAAAAGTTTTTGCAAGATGAAAAAGAATTATAAAGAATAAATCAATATTATGTGTTTTTTTTTATTAATGCGCTGTGTAGGTGCGACGTGTTCCCGGCTCGAGCGGACGTCTCCACAAGACGGAGGACGGCGGCTGGGAGTGGAGCGACGATGAGCTGGACGAGGAGAGTGAGGAGGGCAAAGCTGCTGTGGCAGCTCTGCGGGTGAGACTCTGCATGTCTACGTTCAGAGCCACTTTACTGCGTATTACAACTTTATGGCCAGCAGAGGGTGCTGCTGGACTGTAGGGCAGATAACAGGTGTTAAAGTTGATCGTGTATTTGTGACGACTCTGTCTGTTCAGGGACGTGGCCTCAGTTTGAGGGAGATGTGTCTTCATGTCTTGGTGTGGGATTTTACTGTCTGTTATCTTAACTGTGATTTCATTCCTGTGTTTAAAGTCATCTTGTGTCAAATTGGTTCAATCCTTCAATGCTCCATCAGTCCTGATGTTGGGGGGTTAACAGGAGAATTGCATGTTGTTAATCCTGACAATCTGTCATGTCCATTCTGCAGTCCCCCAGAGTGAAGGACGGGTCCCAGAATATGGAGGTGAGTTCTATTGTGGACATGACCTGGAAATCTTGATTATCTTTAATGTTGTTACAATTTGATCTGCATGACTTGTCCAATGTGTGTCCTCTGTTTTTCCATTCGTGTAAAACTCCATACAGCCGCTAATGTCTTTGTAAACTCGTGTCTCTCAGCTTTTCCCACCAGCAGATGGCTCTGCAGGAAGTCTGCAGCCTCCTGGTGTGGCAACTGAGAGCCCTGCGAACGCCGGCCAGACAGGAGAGGAGGCTCCTCCACAGGCTCCCGCTCAGACAGCGAGCCCCTCACATGCACCTGCTGCTCAGGTAAAGAACAAGGATGTGAGTTAGGGGGGTGCTAAGTAGATCAGGCAGTTTAGGGCAGCTTCTCTGAGAAACTAAATGAATAAGAACTAATTCTCCTAAAGCACCACTGCTGTAGGTCCTGAATTAAATTCTCCTTACTAAGAATTTGGATAACTTCACTTTTTTTTCCACATTTGCAAAGCTTGTTTTTCTGCATTGTTTACATCCGCGGTTAATAGCTTGTAGTCGTCTTCTTTGCTGCCTTTGTCAGGTCGTTGAGGTCTTGAAAACACTCCAGAGAGCACCTTTAGCTTTAGCTTTCTGAAATTCCTATATCAGATACGTCTTCGTCTGTGAAGCCCTAATTCAAAACTGCATTTCCAAAAGGCTGTTAAACAGATGATGATAAATGAGCATGGCTTTAGAGCCTTAAAGGGAACAAAAGAAACCTCCAAGCAGAGACATTTTGATGGTGAATTAAAGATAATCTTGTATATTGGCAAATTTGTTCCTGAATCTTTTATGCCCCTTAAAGCCCTTGAATTGAAATATGAATTATACTTTGAAAGAGAGGAAGATACCTCTCTCCTTTCACCATGAATGTGCAAAGTTTTAATACCTAAACACAGCAGCTCAACGTCAGCAACATATGAAATCATGTGGATCAGTGTTGTCATCATCAACAGGAGTGTCATCATGGAAATGACAAATGGTGTGAATGCATCGACTCTGGTCCTGAAATCAGTTGAAATAAAAACCATCTGCAGACTTGAGCATTTTTATCTCCCCCTTGTGTAACCAGCAGAGCAGCTGCACAGTAACTGCTTTACTGTTGCAGGATCCGGCCGCAGCCAATGCCAGCGTTCCCATCAGCCTCGTCCTGAGACTGAGGAACCCCAAGAAGGAACTCAATGACATCCGGTTTGAGTTCATGTCCGGCAGAGGTAGGAAGCATCCACGAACCATGTACTCTTTAATCATGTTGTTAGATATTTCAGCCTCTAGTCTAACTCTGCACGTCCGTCCTCAGATTCTGCTGATGGAGTTTCTCAGGAGCTGGTCTCAGCCGGTCTGGTTGACGGGAGGGACCTAGTCATTGGTAAGTTAGAGATAAAGTACACAGCATGATGGGATGTTAGTGTGAAGGCAGTTCACTTGAAACCTGCCTCAGATACGTAATTCATCAGAGTTAAACTTTTCAATGGAAGAAACTTTGCATTACCTCCATTATTGTCTCACAGACTGTAGCATGTGTCACGGAATGGCTCAGAGTCAGTGACAAAGAAGGAAATCTCACATGAAATACAACATTAATTTATTGTATGACTAAAGATAAAGTAGATATAATTATGTAAATTAGACCGCTCAGTCATGAATGCAGTGTTGAATGCAAACAAAACACAGAAACAAACGAGCCTGGTGGTGGAAGCCTGGGAGGAAGAGAGGAGAGACAGAGGTGAGAGTCGAAGCCACTTAAATGAGCTGAGGACTGATTAACTCAGGTGCAGGCACGTTCCAAAAGTCCTTTAGTCCATGGGCCCAGACCCAAAATTTAACATATCAGTACCGTCTGGGTGGGCAAATTCTAGTTTTGATTTGTTATTTCCTATACATCCCTAGATTATGTGTTGATATGACAGACTGTGCTGACTGGCAGCTTATTAACCCTCATGCTTCAGTGACAAAAGGTTCCTCTGAGACTGTCAGTGGACAAAAATGTCCACGTTTAAAAACTTGAAATATATTCAAATTTGTTTCAAACTTTCACTGATTAAAATATTTATTTATTTTATTTATAAACAGCTTCAGTCCTGTTCAGAAATACCAAAAAAATCATGAATCTTCAGATTTTTAACCCCTTAAATGCCAAAATTTAGCATAAAAAATGACATATTTCCCATATTATAAATGCTATGATTGATTTTTTTTATGAACACAGGTTAACAGCAAACTTAATTTTGATGCATATTTACTTTTTTTTTTCACCGTTTATTTTTTTAAAATTTTTTGTAGAACCCACTTGTTACCTTAAAGACAAAAATCCCCCTCAGAGAAACGGCCATACATTTAATATAAATTGATATTTTTTTCCACTTTTACTGAATGAAAGCTTTTCACCAGCGTCAGTCCTGTTCATTAATACCAAAAATGTGTTAATTTTCAGAACTTTAACCCTTTAAATTCTGGGTTTTTGATGATACCTCAAATAAACAAAACAAAAAATGACTGATTATGATTTATAATGCGAATGATTAGCAACAACACTTACATGGTTTAAATGCAGTTTCATTATATTTGGAGTTTTAAAATAAAGATTTTGGCCTGTTAATGTATCCTCTTTATGCTCTCTCTTCAAAACAACACAATGTGTATGGACATTCAAACACATTGCTTACATTACTGTGAACACCCTTTATTGATGTCTTAGTTGCCTTAGGTTCAAGATTACATGACTGTTTATATGATATTGGCTGTTTCTGTGAAAGGGGCAAATAGGGGAAAATAAGCAAACGTTAAAGAAAATCTTAAAAGCTGCTCCTGTAGAAAGGCTGTCATATTTTAATTTACTTATACTGACCCTATAGACAGTTTAGGATAGGTAAGGTTTGCCCCGATATCTGCTCCGGCCCATGGACTACTTCCTGGCTCTGCTCACTGGCTCCTGAACCAGGAAGTCAACCAAACCAATAGCAGGCAGAGAGGGCAGGGCGTCACACATGTAACACAAAGATCATGATGTATGTTGTGATACATTATCTCTGCAAGTCAACTATTAATGGCAAACTGAAACCAGTAGAAACAGGGAGAGAGTATTTAGAAACATGCTTTGGAGAAAGATTTAAGAATATGATGCAGACTCCCTGACACTGCTTGTATCTGAAACCAGCTGTCTGATGATTTTATTGTTTGCATGTGGCTGAGAAAAGCAGTAATTTCCTGTTTTCACTTCTGATCTTGATGGAAAAGTCTCATCATCTGTTCTCACTCCTCTCACTTCCTTTTGTCTCCTCTGTAGTTGCTGCCAATTTGCAAAAGATTGTCGATGATCCTCACAATAACAAAAATGTGACTTTTAAATTGGTAAGTACACAGACAGAAAATAAACTGAATAAACACAATGGTTTCTTCCACATGTATATAGTACACTTACCGTAAAACTTCTAATATACGCAGATCCCAAATTAACGCAGAGTCCTTTTTACTCGCTGGCTGTGGCTGCACGTTTAATCACAAGCCGGTATACTTTAACTGTTTATCTGGTTGTCCGTGCAGTGAAGCACCATTTTTTCACCCCCTTCACTTAAACGCCACATGTCACATTTACTGGTCGCTGTGGCGGCACGGAGAAAACAGTAAGACCTGAATGCTGCAGGTATCAAGTTAGCAGAACAAAAATCAGGAGAAGCAACAATGAGACACTTCTCTGTCCACCTCGCGAGAAAGAGAGAGATACAGTAAAACTGAAACTATGTCCGAGACAGACAATAAAAAGGTCGGTATGCGTAGCAGCGGGAGGAAGAAGGTAAACGATCAGCACTAATACGTGCGCGTGGACCCGCAGCACGCAAGCACGGCAGCTCAGAGTCTGTCAGTTGATCAGGATGAAGGATAAAGAAGCTTACACCGCAGTGAGTGACAGGAGGGACGGGAGGATGCTGCTCGTGCTGCTTTATAAATGGAAATAAAATTTGAAGTAATGGTGATAATGAAGGTGTTTTCTCCGTCTCTCAAGCAACATTTTTATGCCGCACCGTATGCATTTAACAACAAACAAAGCTGACATGCGTTAACAGATTTTCAGACCTACAGTCGACGTAGCACTTCTAAGTCTCTCTCAGTGCAGCACGTAGGTGCACTGTCACGCAGAGCACGGTCAAATTAGTGAGATGCAATTGATGTTAGTCAATAGCCTAATTTTGTATAAAGGTAAACATTGTGACTGGTTTAAATGAACATTTTTTTGCTGTCCAAGAGTTTTGTACAAAAATAATTAAAACCAGCTCCAGTCATATTTTAAGACGTATAAAATGCTCTGCTTGAAATAATAAATTGTCTGATGTGTTCTTTCTGTAAAATACATTTAATTACCTTGTCAAAATACTCCCGAGGCATCTCCTCCTTCTCCATCTCCCTCATTACAAATTCCTGAATCTGCATAGCCCCCGCCCACTATGCACTCTGTTGCGAAAACAAAACACGTCTCTGCCGTCGTTTAGTGGCAACTTGTTGAAACTTAGCTCGCTTGAAATGTAGTAATTAATAGTAGTAACTTTAATGTTAGTAGTCAGTAGTGAGTTTGCAAAAATTACGCATCGCTGAAGTGGTTGCCATAGGTTACACATAATGATATGCATAGCGTCGCCCCGTCCATTAACGGGATTGGCTCCTTAGGTTTGTGACGTCTCAAACCTGCCAATCTGAAAACGTGTTGTTCAGCCTGTCCTTGGTACACTGCAGTTTAAAAGCAGACAGGCCCAGCCATGGAGATGATGAAAGTAGATTGCTAAGCTGGGGCTATTAATAGAAGTTTTACGGTATATATTAAGTTTAAAAGTTTAAAAGTTGTTTTTATATAATATTTGTCAGTTCAGTTTTTGATGTTGTTCCTTTTTTTTCCAGGCGTCTGGCGTGGAGGAGTCTGAAATTCCTGATGATATTAAACTCATTGGATTTGCGCAGCTCAGCATCAGTTAAGTCAAGATGAGCCGGAAACAAAGGACAGAAACTAATGGTATTGCACAGCTGCATTGTAGTCAATTCCAAGAAACCACTACTGCCAAAGACAGGAGGAGGAGGACGACGACGATGAGGAGGAGGAGGAGGGGGCGACATGAAGCTGGCAGGAGTGTGACACTACTGCAGGATGCATGAGGACCACATTGAGAAGGGGCTCAGTTCATCACAGGAATCACACTTGAAACGTTTACAGTGCGCTTATACAGTAAATGGGAGAAGAGATGCAATCAACTATATCAACTCCTAATTTCTTTTTATTTCCTTCCTCTTCATTCATAAGCACAATCCAAACCGTCTCCTGCCAGTACTGGAAGTGATTGCCTTTTTTTTTTCTTTTTTGAAATTCAACTGTGCCACAAAACTCCAGAGTACAGTGCCACCTTTATACGGCACTTTACGCTATATTGAAATTGAAAAGTGTAAATTCAGCCTTAGTTAGTCAAACTATAGATTATTAGGTGTGTAATATGTACGCCTATCCAAGAAACCCTCCCGTAACAAGGATACAGATAACGTCTAAACACACTGTAGCAAAGTTTTAGTTTTGTAATTCTGTAAATTCAAATGGATTTTTACTTAAAATGTAAGAAAACGACCAGATTCCTGTACAGGCAGCGCAGACATGTGGTGTGGTGGTTTTGTCCAAACATAACCAAAGAGTCGCGGCTCTGACTGCACCGCTGAAATCATTCAAACACACAAAAACCAACAGCTCTGTCCCATAAGGCGTTTCCCCGAGGTATTCAAAGACAGGATTACTCTCACACATTTAGACCTGCCTATTATTCTTCGACTATGCAATAGGTATTTTCTCCTCACCGTATGTGACCGCTGGTTGCTGATGATTTTCCTCTTTGGTTGAATAACGCCAAACTTTGTGTTTGCATGTCTCTACGAGTTCATGAAGTCAACCTGCCGAACAGTGAGAATTTATTTAAAGTAAAGACGTAACAAACCTACAGTCAAACACGGGTAATGATTGCTGTTTTCTTTGTTCCTTCTGTAAGAGCTAATTTAGCCTGTTTACTATTATTGATCGAACAGCTGGGAAGAATCCTGAATGCTGGCAATGAGTGTCGAGCCTGGCGCTGCTCGTGTTACAGGCTGACTGCAGAGTGAACTTCTGTGGAGGTGTGCACGCACAAAATCAGGAGTCGTTCTCCCAAAGTGAAACAGAGTTTAAAGGGGCTTCATTCAAAGGGCAAATCAGATTTACTCTCTTACCTCTTGTGGTATTCAGCTCAGCAGATGGTTGTGGTCTTTGTGAAAGGGTTTGAGATGTGTGTCAGCCTGCCCCCAATACAATGGAGTTTAATGTAGTCTGTGGCCATGCTAGCAGATTTAGGTATTGCAATTTCAGTCTGCTGGTCTGATCACCGCTTTAGCTAGCACTAACTAAAACTAAAATTTGCAGTTGGTGCAGTTGTTAGCGCTGTCGCCTCACATGTAGAAGGCTCCAGGTTCGGATCTTAGTTCGGACGTAGGGGCCTTTCTATGTTTGCATGTTCTCCCCGTGCATATGTGGGTACTCTGGCTTCCTCCCACAGTCCAAAGACATGCTTAATAGATTCATTGGTGACTCTAAAATTACCCGTATGTGTGAATGTGACAGAGGGATAGGCTCCAGCCCCCCCATGGCCCTGAACAGGATACTCCTGTATAGATAATGGAGGGATGGGTTATTAGTTAATGACTAAATACCTGCATCCCCTCAGCTTCACCTTTACTTTGTGTTTGCAACTAAGATGGTAAACATGATAAACATTGATCCTGCAAAGCATCAACATTTTAGCATTTACATTGGGATCCTGTTAGCATGCTAATGTTAGCACTTAGCTCAAAGCACTGCTATACTAAAGCATGCCCGAGTATAGTTTAGTATAATATAGTTTAAATGTATGTTAGTGTTAGGTTGTGTTTGAAAAAAGTCAGTGTAACATTAGATAATTCAAGGATCCAACTGTGAACAGTTTAATTGTAACTGCTCAAGAAATAGTTCCTACAAAACCGGGCTTATAGTGTTTTATTGATTATTAAACAAAAATTAAAGAAAATGTTCCGGGAAAGAAAATATACTTAACTTTTAGCCACATTAGCAACATGACTAAAAAAAATGTTAGTGAAATATCTCAACAAGACTTGTGTCTTAAATGTTAGCATGCTAGCATCAAGACTGGGGATATGGTTAACATCATACCTACTAAACATTAGCATGTTAGCACTGTCATTTTGAATATGTAAGCATGCTGCCGTTAGCATGTAGTTCAATGCACTGCAATACCTAAGGTCATCCTCGCAGAGCTGCTAGCATGTCTGTAGACTTGTTTCAATGCTGTTAGCATCACATGCTAAAGTCAGTTAACCTCTGTTGTATTCAGGGGCTGCACGAGTCATGAGTTGGATCTCTCAAAACCTCTGCAAAAAAAAAGGCTATTTGCACGTCTGGATACCTGTAAAGGTAGATTTCACACACTTTGGATGAAGTTCCTCTTTAAACCTCGTCAGCAGCCAGTCATTACTTTAGTTTTTTGTCACTAGGCAAGTTGTTTTGACCGTACTGTAGTTCATTTGCTTTTTAAACACTCACCAACAGATCACTGTCGTCACTCCCAATGTAGCTGTGTGGTTGTTTTGTACCACGTGCAAAGGGCTGTGAAAGAGCTCCTCGTTCAGGTACTGATGTAAATGGTGTATGTAAAGATGTTGTAAATGTACGTATGATGGCAACTCCATGCACTGTCACACAAACATCATGAGGTTTGTATGTAATGATGTAGATGCATTGACTCTTTAAGTGTACATGTCAGATAAAAGGAACCTTTTACTTGTAAATATCGATTAAGGCAAACGGATTGAGACTCATCGTGTTCAGTAGACGGAGTTTGATTTGTTTTGTAGTGTTTCCCACTTTTGGCCTTTGTCAGAGCATCACTAACCATGCACAGATGATTTGTTTAATTGGCACCTTATTGATCTTTTAACATGCTTTTTTTTTTTTTTTAATTACATGGGGCTTGTAATCACACACTGCTTTGATGTCATGATATGCATTATTTTCTCACTGTAACCTGTCCGAGGTGAATACGACAGACGGCACAGGTTACACCTCTCTCTCCCTGCGTGTGTACGTGTGTGATTTGGTGATAAATGATCGATCATCAAAGTCTTCGAGCTGAAAGCCACTTTCTAAATTTCTTTCCCTCTTATTGTTTGGTCAAAGAAAACCATCATTCTGCCTCTTCACGGGGTCGCTGAATGACTAGTATTAATTTAATCATTTGATTGGCATTTTCCTTGTTTAAACCTTTTTTTTTTTTTTTTACAGATCATTACATATATTTTTAAAATATGATTAATTATAAAACGTGTACATCAACATAATTTGAAGTGGAATATTTGTGATAACATACAAAAGAGATTCCTTGACATCTACATTATTGGAAAATGTTGACACGAGATGATTTTTGGTAGCTGAATAAAGTCACATGATGGAATAAAATGAGTGAGGACAATGTTTAATTTAAAGACATCTCCATGTGGTGTTCTTCATGTGCTACAAGACATATCAGGGACAACATGAGCAGTCATCTCCATGGCTGGGCCTGTCTGCTTTTAAACTGCAGTGTACCAAGGACAGGCTGAACAACACGTTTTCAGATTGGCAGGTTTGAGACGTCACAAGTCTAAGGAGCCAATCCCGTTAATGGACGGGGTCACGCTATGCATATCATTATGTGCAATTTGCATAGTGGGCAGGGCCTATGCAGATTCAGGAATTTTTGAACTGACAGTCTCGAAGATCTCAGTTTCGTTCACTTCGCCACTCAATGGCGATAAATAGTGATTGTGGGAGCACACTTCCCAATTTAACCAGACGTCTACGGTTGGCTCCCTTTGTCACACTTTGTAACTTGATTTTCCTTTTTACACAGTTTGCCTTCATCTGAGCGTCCAATTTGTTTCTTTTTCTTTGGATTTTCTCTTATTGTTGAAGTTGTATCTGTAGTCATCCATCTTTTCTTTGTTTGTTCAGCCATAGTAGATTACTGTTTACTCACAACACTTGCAGAGAGTGGAAAATCAGCCGCTTAGCTCCGCCTACCCTCTCTGGCAGACCAACCACTGCTGGGTGATGGAAAATGCGTCACTAACTGGGCGCCGCTTGTGATTTTTTCTGCAATGTCACCACAGACACCCAGTCCGTAATACTGCAAATGCAAAGGCTTTCATCAGTGGGCCATAGGCTCAATCACCATTGTGTTACCTCATTTGGCGATAGATAGTGACTTAGATATTTATTTAAATGAAAATCTTCGAGATTATCACTTTAATGAGGCAGAAGGAGGAGCCCCCTTGGGAGGATTTTAACAAGGTAATTACACAGATTTTGCAGTAAAAACATTTGAGACAATTTATTATTTAAAGCAGAACATTTTACGTCTTAAAACTGGAGCTGCTCTTTAATATAGCAAAGTTTTTGCTTCCTTAGGTGAACCATTAGCACACATGGTTTATATTTGGCCCTGTATCGCCCCCTGCCACACATTCAGTTAGACACTAACATGGTTAAACATTTATTTCCAGACTGTATAAGACACTGAGTTTTTCACACCTTCTCCGCTGCGTGAAAATGGTGGAGTTTGGGGAGATTCTGAAAACCATCGGAGACTTTGGTTTCTTCCAGAAGCTTCTCATATTTCTGTTGAGCTTCCCAAACTTCTTACTGCCCATCACCTTTTGTAGTTTCCTTTTTATCGACTCAGACCCGGAGCGACACTGTAACACAGACTGGATCCTTCAGGCCGACTCTAACCTGACCCAGGAGGAGCAGCTGAACCTGACTCTGCCCCGGGACGAGGATGGGACCTTCAGCAGGTGTCTGATGTTCAAACCTGTAAACTGGAGCATCAGTGACATCAGGGAGTACGGACTCAATGAGACCTCAGCGTGCCAGAGTGGATGGGTGTACTACAACACGCTGTACGAGGCCACCATCGTCACGGATGTATGTCAAGAACAATAAGTGATACGTGATGTTTTCTTCGCTTCTCCTCTTCTGATTTTAAATGTTTTGCAGTTCGATCTCGTCTGCGGCAAATCCAACATGGCTGAAGTTGTGCAGACAGTCTTCATGACAGGTTTACTCTCTGGTTGCTTCATCTTTGGACCGACAGCTGAATCGTAAGTGACTTTTAAAGATGTGTGAGGTCATGTGCTTCAGACCCTTCATTCACTCTCTTACTTGTAGGTTCGGCCGCCAGAGAGCCACCCAGATACCAGCGGTTCTTCTGTTGATCTTCATCTTCGTTGCTGGTGTGTCTCCAAACGTCTATGTTTACGCCGTGTCACAGTACATAGTCGGAGCTGCACTCGGAGGATACAGAATAAACTCAGTTGTGTTAGGTATGACCGACCTTTGTCCTGTTCTTTAAACCCTTCTTGTTCCGTCTCTACAGTGATTTTGGTGTTTGAATTCTGTGTGTAGCTACAGAATGGATCGGGGTCACCAGGAGGTCACTTGCCTCCTGTTTGAGCCAGATGTTTGCAGGTGTGGGACAGTGTGTCATGGCTGGTCTGGTCTTTGCTATTCGTGATTGGAGAACAGCACAATACGTCACAGTGGGAGTACAGGCCGTTGTATTCCTCTACATATGGTTGGTGTCATTCCTACTAGAGCAAACCCAGCTTGAGTATGGCAGAATATAACTGTGTGTTAACTTACTCGGTGGCTCAGTTTCTGATTTAATTTTGACAAATGATTAACAGTCTGTGAGCGACTCTGACGCTGGGTTTGTGGTTAAACTTTTCAGGTGGATTCCTGAATCTGCGAGATGGCTGCTTGGAAGAGGAAGGACTGAAGAAGCGAAGATGCTGATTCGTAAAGTTGCAGCCATCAATAAAAAGAATATCCCAGAGAGTCTGCTCAATGAGGTAAATCAGGCTACGTTCACACTGCAGGCAAATGTGGCCCAAATCAGATTTTTTTTGCTCGACCTGAGTCTGAACTGCCACTTTTACGTCACAATTATGGCGGGAGTCAAACTGTAAACGGCCCCGACTCCAAGGCCACACGCTCCTCCGTACTGAAGGAGCAGCCATTGCTGCACAAAAAGCCACAATTAAAAATGTGCCTCTCTTTCTCCTCGCCCTCGTTATAATCGGCTGTTGAATTCGCAGGCTTCCACGGCTCATCAATTTATACATGAAACTGTAAACGCTGACTTATATGTTTGTTTACATACGACAGCGTGCTGCGCGTCGTCTTTGTTGTTGTTCTTTTGCGCATGCGGGTCATTCAGGACTGTGACGAGTTCACACTGCGATCTGACATTGGCCACATTTTAGAGAAAAAAAGAAAATAAATCGGAATTGAGCACGCGGCTTGCAGTGTGAACACCTTAGATTCATTTTTAAGATCTTGAGATCAAATAAAACTTAATTTATCCCCCAGAAAACAAGTTGATAACTGAGGTAATTGATTTTAGAGGAAAACGTCAGACCAAGGAGTTATGTTATAGGTCTATGCATTAAACTGTGCTGTTGTAGAAGAAGAATAAGTTGTACTTTATTAATCCTCGAGGGGAAACTCAGTGTTTTCACTCTGTTAATACAAACATGCTACACACACACACACACACACACACACACACACACACACACACACACACACACACACACACACACACAAAGGCCTGAAATACACACATGCAGAAACAGGATTCTATGAACATGCATTAATGGAGAGATGTCAACAAACCTCAAAACATTCAGCTCTTTAAGGACATTCAGGTATTTTTTTCACAACATTCATATTTTGTAAAATGCTCTAATTGTCCTTTTAAAAGGAACGAGTGGAATGTTCAAAATGTTTTAACATTTAGAAACTCCATTCAAACACCAAAAGGTTTCAAATCCTCCATTCTGACTATTATTCAACTTCTTAACACAGCATCACTGATATAATTCAGCTTTTAAACCTAGCAATGTAGTTTAGAGTCACCTGTATAACAATATTCCACATCTTTCAAACATGATATTGACTGATATTTACATTTTAGACACCACTATTGTTTTGCGTCAGCATTTTCAGCATGTAGCTCTTCAGAAATAACACTCTCTAGTTTAAACCAACCTTTTGTCTTCATAGGTTACGAAGCAAATTATCCCATTATCACAAGAAAACAATCTTTGTTATGTCCAGATAACAACATAACCAACGTCTGATCCTGTGATAACTGCATTTAGAAACTAAATAATTGCAAGCAAAACATCTTCTGCTTCAGCAATAACATTTTGCGTCTTTTGGCCTGCAGATGGCACTGTGTTAAAGGTCACTGGTTTAAAGGTATTTCAATTCATCCTCTGGGGATATATCAGATATATCAGAGAGGCGTAAATGTACATGTGAAATAATTAGCTAAAAGTATCAACTATTGAGATTGAGATTAAACAGTAATATATCAAGTCTTAAAATGTGCAGCTTCTGTCACGCAAAGTAGTAATAGTTCAAACTGACCTTAACGTTCGATCAGTTCTATCCAAACATCATTGCTTTTTATTATTAACACATAGACCAGGGGTGGCCGACCCTTCTCCTGGAGAGCTACCTTCCTGCATGTTATAGGTTTCTCTGTACTGTAACACCCCTGATTCAAATGTTTTGCTCTTTATCAATCCCCTTCAGTTGGTTGATAACAAGCAGATCAGACACCTCACAGACTCTATTTACGGCCCATGGTTAAAGAACATCATCTATACAGTATGAGACATTTCAATCATGGTGGTGTCTAAGACGGGTTAGTCGTGTGGGGGTACATCAGACATAAAAGGTTGGGAGCCTGTAGCTAATCCTTTTTGTATATTATAGGATGTTATTGGCTGTTCTGTGGATCTTCCCTGTTCCTCAGAATAAATCTAATTACAGCCTAGTTCATGGAATAGTAGCTATCACCTGCTAAATGGCAGCTAACAGCTACATCGTGTGTGTTATTCTGTGTTGTAATAATACATATGCCCTTCAGGTCACAACAGAACGAGAGGTCAAAAGTGGAGGACTCAAAGAATTGTTTACTTCGGCCGTCCTGATAAAATATTTGTTCATTCTGTCTTTTGCCTGGTAAGTTTGGCACATTGTGAATGTAGTTTTTATTTTTCACCAGACTGTGTGATGTTTTTATTTTTGCTGTTCGAAGGTTTTCTTTAAATCTGGGCTACTTCTGCCTGGTTCTGAACGTGGGTAAGTTTGGTCTGAACATCTTCCTGGTTCAGTTCCTGTTTGGGATCACAGATATACCCGCTCACGTCTTCTGTATCTGGATCCTGGAGTATATGGGGAGGAAGAAAACCCTAATATCAACCCTCGTGGCAGGCGGCGCAGTTTGCCTCCTAACCCTGGCTTTCCCTCAAGGTGAATTTCCTGTAATCAGATTCAGTGATGGAGGATTCATCCAGCTGACTTGCAGTGGCTAATACTTTGATGTTAAATCCAGACAGCGCTGTCGTCATCACAGCCCTTGTTACCACGGGAAAGTTCTTCTTAAACTGGGCGGGGTCAGTTTGTATGGTCTACATTCAGGAGTTGTTTCCTACTTCTGTCAGGTACACACTTAACATATAAAAGATATTCTACACGACACTGTAGGCTATATATATGAAACCTGCTCCACTCTTGCAGGCAAACAGGTGTTGGCTTGGGCTCCGTAGCCTTTAGAGTAGCAGGTCTGCTCGCTCCTCCGCTCAACATGTTGGCAGTTTACCACTGGTCCATACCCATCGTAGTCTTCAGCAGCCTGGCTGTGGTCAGTGGAGCTCTCGTCTTTCTGCTTCCTGAGACCAGCAGAAAAGAGCTTCCAGATTCAGCCAAGGACGTTGACGGCAACAGGTGAGCAAGTCATATGATTTGGCTTTTAAATGGCTTTTATTTGGGGTCAGTTACAAGCAACAGGGGTGACAAATGGACTGAAATGGATATAAAGGAGTTCATTTGTGTGGGGATCAATATTACACTGTTTTTCTCTTGAATGACCCTGACATAATTAAGTTCTAATGGGACAAATTTACTGTTTGAAAATAATGGAAATAAAACTATAAAATGATTAAGGTAAACACTTTAAGGGCCTGTGTCCACCAGCAGCATTATTAGCCATGCCAGTGCCTATTTTCTAAACATAACCAATGTAGTTCAACGTTTTCAGCACTCCTCGGTGCAAAAACACCCTCAGAGGTCGTGGGCGCTGCCAGTGCAAAGAGTGCCGTTAGTGGACACAGGCCCTAAATCTTAGTTTTTCTAATCTATCAAACTTGCACAATAACTTGAGCTTTCTTAAGTAAACTTTTTTAGAAATGCATTTGCTTTCTTGCAGAGTTACAGAAGAAGATTAATAAAACTTTATTATCATTCCATTTAATAGGCCCATTAGGGCCTGTGTCCACTAATGACAGTTTTTGTGCTGGCAGCACCCACAACCTCAATTTCAGAGCGCTTCTCACCAGTGCTTACTGTTGCTAGGTTACAAAAGTTGTCTGGCGGCACTTCCGCTGCCCTCGGGAGTGACCATTAAGTCTGTTTTAAATCGCTCTGTGTGCTTAATGTTTGCTTTTATTCATGGGAATTTTACAAAGAAACATAAAAACAAAGGAAATAATCAGGTCCTGGTGTTAGCAGCAGCTCTACACCTGGAAATTTTAGCCTCGAAAAAACAAAAGGATTAGCTTCTCCTCCACCGTTGTTGTTGACAAAGTTGATATCTAAAGCCCCACCCCTTCTTGATTTTGATTGGTCGGGAAGGGAGAAGTGACATTGACGAGCGCAGCTCCAAAAGTTGAATTATTTTCAACTGAGAGCGCAGTGACAAAAAACAGCTGAAGCCGAGGTCGTTTTCGCGCTGAGGACTCTGTGACCAGTGTACTGTTGCAACTAAGATGTTTTCATCTTCAGATTTAAACCAGTACAAATTACTGAATACTTTTAGTATTCTTGTAGTAATCTGAATATTATTATTTCAACATCCTCTGGTCGTTTTGGAACCAGACATATAACAGACACAGGTTAGTTGAGGCTGAAGTTCAGACTTATGTAATTTAAATTTTCATTGCAGGACTATGACCACCAAGAAGACGGGATGCGACTCCTACATGGCCGAACACAACACAAACAAATCCACCAAACTGTAGCTGAAATACTGAATTTCCTTTTTACGGATGTTTTTGTTGTTTTGTAATGTGAGTTATGTTTGAGTAGAATATTTTTATTTGGACCGTTTTGTACTTTAGTGTTGTTGAGTCATCCTCTTTATTTGCTCATGTGCTCTGTCTGTCTGTCTGTCTGTTTCTGATTATTTTTTTATTGCTGTCATCACTGTTCTGTTGAAAAATAAAACACAGAAAGAGAGAATGTAAAAATGTCAGAGGAAGTAGATTAAATGCTCAAACTAGTCTGGAAATGTCCGCATTTGTCTTGGGATGAGAAATACAAAAGAGGATGCTGAAATGTTTTTTTCTGTCATCACAATCTCTATAGTTTTTTTTTATCTTCGTAAGTGTCATACCAAAATCAAACATCAACCAAATCCACCTTCATTGGTGAGTTTGTGTGCAAAAAATACCTGCATCTACACAACACGAGTTTTACCTCCAGCTGCAGGTCACCAGGTTCTTCTCAGTCTGAAAACAAGCCGGTAAATCTTTATGATTGGATAACTCTCAGGGAGTCCAGGCGGGACTTTGTAGAAGTGACAGCATTATATGTAGGCTAACACGCCCACGTTTGGTGTTATACCAGGAGACATGTGCTGTATGTTATTCCAGGAGAGGAAGTGTGTGTTATTTTACAGCTACATTACACTGTGCCTTGTGTAAGAAGTCACCACCCTTGGACTTTTACGGATGGTCAGATCATAAGGGTTTTTTTTACAGTTTGAATAACAGACAAGAGCAGTCCAAAAAGCAGATATCTGTTGGGTTGAAGGCAATTGGTTGCATCTGATTTTACTTTGGGTTTTCACAGCAAAGCACTCAAAGCTTTGAAGGGATAGAAGGTTTCATTGAGGTGGGGTTGTATGAGGTACTTATCAATAGTAAGTGTTTATGCACAGTAGATAACAGTCTGTTAGGAGAAGCCGCCGGAGTTCCTACACGGAAGCTAAGCTAAGGACCGCTTCACCTTCAGTCAGCCCTTTCCCTCTGCACTATGTCTCACACTGCACAGCAGCCCTGTAAACAAACAAAAGTGCCGTTCAAGGTGGGGACTAGGTGGGGACTAGAAGATAATGTTTTACTACGCATGTCATGAAGTGTATTATGCCGTATGTCAGCTGTTTGGGTCAGAAAGCGCCGCCACTCGCACTTTTCTGAAGATATTACACTGTTTTTTATTTATTTATTTTTTAATAAAACACAAGATACTTGTACCCTAATGATAAGGATAACCGCTCAGTGAAGAGACCCCTCCCTTTGTGCCCTCATCCCAGTATTTATAATTAACCTACCACATGACCCCAGTGGTCACTGCAACCCAAGCAGCATTGCCAACTTCAACAGACCCAGGCTCCGCCATGTGAGCTCAAGGTATTGACAACGCTGATGCTACGAGAACATATTAAGCACAAAAGAGAAAAATAGAGAGAGAAGGACAGAGAGAAGAGTTTGTAGAGAGAGGTGTGTTAGAAAGAAGACGGAAGGCAGAGCCAGGTTGAGGTGCCCTGTCCGGGGCGAGCGCTCACCCCCGCCGGACCGGGCCCTACCCCTAAGCCGATACTGCCTACCCTATCACATGGCTTTTAACGGCCCCCACAACTCAAACTTGTAGTTAGATGGGCAGCGAGAGGCAGCACAGGGTTATCAAGTGGGCACCTCCCTTCACTGGTGTTTCTTCAAGTTGGGCCCACAACACCTCAACAGTTAGCTCTGGCGTCCCAGAACCACCTCCATGCTAGCTCTCACCGCCCATCAAAACGTTGTGCTATCAAATCCTTATGTAGCTAAAATATGCTACTCCTGGTTATATATATATGAAAAAGGAACAGCATAGAGAGTGTCCTGGTTACCTTATAGATTACATCGAGTTCTGTTGACTGATAATGGCTTTAGTTAGTCGTGGCTAGCTCCACTGGATGTAAACATTAACACTTCAACACGAAGACAACTCTGCGTCTGCACCGATCATGTTTCTGAAGAGGATAATGCAAAACCAACGCAGTATGTATTATAAGAGTAAGACATAGTACTGAGGGGAAAGGGCTGTGTGACGTCAGTGTGAAGCGGTGACAAAAAATAAAATACAGCATACGTTTAAACTAACTAACTTAACTTCCATGTAGGAGCACTTACTATTGACAAGTACCTCATACAACCCCACTTCCAAAAATCCAGACAGGGCACTGTGTCGTATCTGAGATGAGAAGGCCTAAAGGTAGCTGGGTTTTATTTCACATAAAAAAACAGAGTAAAGTAATAAATTAAACTTTGTCGAGCCAAAGTCTATATTTAATCCTGTCAGTTCTGCTTTAGAGCTGCAGAGACTTACTGAAAACAATAAAGCCTGGTAAATCAATGATAACCACAGCACGTTTTTTCCTCAGTCATGTAAGTTTCATTGAAAAAGAAAACAAGTCTTGGGTGGTTGAATCTCCAGCTACAGCGGCAATAATTAGTTTTTACAACATTGAGACAGTCTCCTGTTGAGCTAAGCATAATAAACCATTCTAACAGCCTTTACAGCACAGTTTACTATGATGTTGTAATGACTCGGTATTATGTAACAGGTTAAACGTTCATGTAAGAGCGCTGACAGACGAGGTGTGATGACTCAGCATGCTGTAAAGTTAGCGAAAGATCAACGGCACTTTCTGTGAGATAAGCAGAAAGAGATAGCATGCTAGTAAGAATCATCACAATAACGTTTCTTGTTTTATTATTACACTTATGTAATCTCATCTCTCTTTAAAATGAGATCTGAATTACAATGGGATTTACCTGAAATGAATAAAGGTCTTAAATGTTCGCACACCACAGTGTCATTTATTTTATTAGTAACTAAACTTGAAATAGAAGATTATATAAAACTAGGACTCCATAACATTCACAACTGTTGCTGCATTTTTGCGTGGTAGCCTAAAAAAAGTCATTCAAATAATTCAGAGGTAGATTCAACGCTGGACTTTAGGAAGATGTTACAAGAAAGAAAAGGTACACTGTCGAGCCATCAGGTTAAATAATCACAAAGAAGGAGTAACCATACATGTGCTGTCTCATCCTCCCTGAAAACTGCACGGCCCAGAGTTTAAACATTAATGGACGTTGTTTAAAGGTCACTCTCTGGCAGCATCTTTAAACTTAAACACGGTTCCACACAGCGCTCTCTAATCATGGCTGATTTTGGGGAGATTCTCCGGAATATTGGAGAGTTTGGATTATTTCAGAAGATCACACTTTTTGCGCTTTGCTTCCCAAATATTATTCTGCCTTTTCACTTTTCCAGTGTATTTTTTATCGAGGCAGATCCAGAGAGACACTGCAACACAGACTGGATCCTCAGTGCTGATCCTAACCTGAACACAGGTGAGCAGCTGAATCTGACTCTGCCCCGGGAGGAGGATGGGACCTTCAGCAGGTGTCGGATGTTCAAACCTGTAGACTGGGACATCAGTGACATCAGGGAGTACGGTCTCAATGAGACGACAGGCTGCCAGAATGGATGGGTGTACGGTAAAACTCTGTATGAGGCCACCATAGTCACTGATGTAAGTCATGTCTGTCTCATTTATAATAAATATAAATCAAATATTCTTTATAAAATTCTCCTTTATCAACTGTCTGGTTTTATTTCCTACAGTTTGATCTAGTCTGTGACCAGGCTAATTGGTTGGAAATGGCACAAACAGTTCTGATGGCCGGCATTCTTGTAGGTTGCCTTTTATTTGGACCTTTTGCCGAATCGTAAGTACACCTAAAAATGTACGCAATGTTTTCCTGACACCGTATCATCTTGTTCACGCTCACATAAGAAATGTGTGTTTAGTGAAAAGTTGCTGAGTTTCGTGTAATGATGTTTTTTGTGAAATGCATTTCTTGAAATGTCGTGTTGTGTGAAATGTGTGTTTTGGGATGTTCTCGTGTTTCGTGACATGTGTTTGTGAAATGTCATGTTGTGTGAAATGTCATTGTTCATCCATCCATCCATTTTCTTCTTCTTATCCGGGGCCGTGTCGCGGTGGCAACAGGCTAAGCAAGATGACACAGCCACACCCTCTCCCTAGCAACGTTTTCCAGCTCCTCCTGGGGGATTCCAAGGCGTTCCCAGGCCAGATGGGGAATATAATCCCTTTAGCAAAATCTGGGTCTGCCCCGGGGTCTGCTCCCAGTTGGATGTGCCTGGAAAACCTCCACAGGTAGGTGCCCAGGAGGCATCCTAATGAGTTGCCCAAACCACCTTACCTGGCTCCTTTCAATGCAGAGTAGCAGCTCTACTCCGAGCTCACCCTGGATGTCTGAGCCCCTTACCCTATCTCTAAGGCTGAGCCCAGCCACCCCCAGAGGTAACAAATTTCAGCCGCTTTTATCCGCAACCTCATTCTTTTGCTTACTACCCAAAGCTCATGACCATAAGTGATGGTTGGAACGTAGATTGACTTGGAAATCGAAAGCTTACCTTCAGACGGTCTGGTACAATGCCTGCATTTCTGCTGAAGCTGCACCAACCAGTCTGTCAATTTCACCGTCCATTTTTCCTCACCAAGATACTTTAACTCCTTCACTTGGGGCCGGGGCCTCTCCCAGATGTTCCCAGTTCAATCTAACTATATGTTTAGGTTTACCAAGTCTGTTTGGCAGCCATCTGATCCAACTCACCACCAGGTGGTCATCAGTTGACAGCTCTGCTCCTCCACAGATCTGATAATACGACAACAAAGTTGATCATTGATCTGCAGCCGAGGGTGTTCTGGATCCAGGTACACTTATGAGTCATCCTATGCTTGACCATGGTGTTCGTTATGGCCAATCCATGATGAGCACAGAAGTCCAATAGCAAGATACCCCTTGGGTTTAGCTCAGGCAGGCCGTTCCCCCCAATCACCCCCCTACATCATTGCCCCTTCCATGACTGCTGTTTGGTGCATAAGCACAAAACTACAGTCAGAGTCTTCCTCTCCGCAACTTGCAGTCGCAGAGAGGCGACCCTCTCGCTCACCAGGGAAAACCCCAACACAGTGGCGCTCAGCTGGGGGCTTGTGAGTATCCCCAGACCTGCCTGTTGCTCTCACCCTGGGCAACTCCTGAAAGAAGAGAGTCCAGGAGTTTGGATTCAGAACTGTGTGTGGACGTGAGCCCAACTACGTATATATAGCTGGTAGTGCTTTACCTTCCACACCAGCTCCAGCTCCTTCCCTGCCAGAGAGGTAACGTTCCATGTCATTGTGTTTCGTGAAGTGTGGCGTTGTGTGAAATGTCATTGTGTTTGGTGAAATGTTGTGTTTTCTGACATGTTATGTTATGACTTTCAGGGCCATCATACTTGTCTGATCTTTTTGTTTTGCTGACCAGAGGGGCTTTATCTGTTCCAGGTTTGGTCGTAAACGAGCGGCTCAGATTCCAGTCTTTATAATGCTGATATTCACTGTAACCACTGGATTATGTCCCAACTTCTATTTATATTTGGCGTCCCAGTTCATGCTGGGAATTGGATATGGAGGCTATCGACTGAATGGCGTGATTTTGGGTACAGTACACTTCATCATCTTTCATTTTAAAACACTGTAAGGCTCAGATTTTACTGAGCCATATGTATTTCATTCCAAATGTTTTGTGAGATGTTTGTGTGTTTAGTAAAAGTGTTATGTTGTGTGATACTTTTTTGTGAGATGTCGTGTTTTGTTGAAATGTTTTCGCATTCATTTAAATGTTGTGGGTTTTTTAAACTGTTGTTGTGTTTCCTGAAATGTTTTTGTGTTTTGTGAAATGTTTTTCGTGATTTTTTTTTGTTGTTGTTGTTGTTGTAAAATGTTGTAGTGTTTTTTAAATGATCAGGTTTGTGAAATACCTTTTGTGAAAAGCCGTGGTGTGTGGAATATCCTGTTTCATGAAATTTGTTTCGTGAAATGTTTTTGTGTCTTGTGAACTGCAATTTTTCATTTTTGGGGCTCTAAATAAATATTATTGGCATGTGTAGACAGTGGTGGAAAGTAACTAAGTACATATACTAAGGATGTTATCTTCAGTACTACGAGTTAACTGTTATTGACTTCCTGTTTCTAGCCACTGAGTGGATTGGGGTGTCCCGAAGATCCTGGGGAGCGTGTGTGACTCAGCTGTTTGGTGCAGTCGGACAGGTGATCCTCGCTGGTTTGATCTACTTCATCAGAGACTGGAGACTAGCTCAACTAATCACAGCAGCTCCACTCGTATTAGTTGCTGTTTATATATGGTATGAATTGTTTATATAAGGCTCTATTGTGTGTTTAAAGGTAAATTACAGATTATTGATAAGTGTTCTTGTATCTGACAGCTTTATTCCAGAGTCGGCCAGGTGGTTGTTGGAAAGAGGGAGGATAGAAGAGGCTAAACAGCTGATCACTAAAGTGGCAGCAATCAACAAACGTCCCGTTTCAGAGTCTCTGCTGGAAAAGGTGCTGACACTGACACAAAAATCTATTTGTTCCTTTTGGAAGTAGCAAACACATGGTGAATGTTTATGGAGAAAAAAACTTAAATATAATACATGTCTGACATATAAAGAACATCTGTTATGGACAATGAAATTCAATAGGGGAGACTGGGGATGGTTGCAACATTGTTTTTCATTCCTCTCAGTTACGTATGACACTCTTTAAACTAAACCAACCAAATGTATTTATATTAAACTTACATCTGTCTGCTAACTACCCACACAATTTAAAGATACATGGCATATCATTTACAGTGTTTTTTAGGATGGAAGAAGTCAGATGTTGAACAGACCCCAATCATGGGGACTAATTAGGAACTGTTGCAGCATATTAAAACTCAATTAGCATAATATTGTAAATATTACATATTTTTATGATTTATGTATACCATGAACTTAATTCGTTCTGCATTATTCTTGTAGGCATAAAACATTTGCTTTCCTGATTTCAGTGTGCAAGTTTTTTAGATGCTACCTTTTTATTTCAGTAAATTTACAGTATATACAGTTTATTTTTAAGACAGAAATAATGTTAGAAATTGTATTTAAAAAACTTTAAACAAACACGCATATATTCAATAAATCCTTCTTGTGAAGAACGCTGTTTACTAACCAGCGTTAGCAAACATATCAATGATTCATACTGAGGTTTGATTTATTCATACAAAGATTTAGGGAAAAAAGTAATCATTGGCCTCAAAACAGGTTTTTTTTCTTTCAATAAAGTCGAGGTGAAATTAAAAATGTCATTTTAATCCTTTTAGATCACATCCCCGGTAATATTGTGCATCTATTTGACAATATAGGCAAAAAAAAAATACAGAAAATCAATTTCTTCGAGTTCTTATATCAAAATCTGATCATTTTTTCTTCCGGTAAAACTAAATTTCACGCGTGCTTACGTAAGTTAGCACCAAACAATTTCATCCAATGAATCTACAACATTTAGCCGCAGAGCACCAAGGACGCTCGGTCAGTTAGCTAGCTACTGCGCTGTGGAGAACGTCTGTCTACGCCCACTTCTCAACGATCAAATCAAATCCCTCTTATGATATGTCTCGCCTGCACGTCCTGTTTCACTCGGAAATACGTCACGATACGGAAGCTAGATACTCTCGAAATGCCATTTCAGCTCGACTTTAAATGCAGCGCAAATGTTAACTGTGTGTGCTGTCTCCCTGGTGGAAGGTCTAACTTCCAAGACTTGTTGATGTTGTTCCCAGTCTCCCCAATTGTAGCCCTGCTAGAACCTCAACAATTTTCAGTAGATGTGTCAGAAAGGGCTTGGTTCATGTCCTTTGTAACTTTTTACGTGTAACTTGTATTTTATTGTAATGGCACCCCAATCAACTGAACTGTACCTGAATTACTTAAGTTATTCAGGACAAAATACCAGAATGGCTTACATGAAGAGTTAACAATATGTGTTGATCACCAAACACAGTGTGAGCGATGAAATGAAGATATATTTTTTGCAAGGCTGTTGGATTACATGCTATGCTAACATTAGCAGGCGTTAGCATGATATTGTGTCCAACCCCTGTGCATTACAGATTGTTGAGAAAGAAACTGAGAAAAAGGGAGGCATAATAATTCTTATCCAATCACCTGTGCTTAGGAAGTATTTCTTTACCCTGATATTGGGATGGTAAGTTACATTTTACGTTGCTTATAACTCTACCAAGTCTATAAAATATGTATTAAGATGCTAAAACAATAATACATTACAAAACTTTTCTTTGTACGATTTGTTGTTTTTTTCAACCCTCAGGTTCTCCTTGAACATTACCTACTACTGCCTTTCATTTAACGTGGGAAATTTTGGCTTGAGCATCTTCGTGACGCAGCTCATGTTTGGTCTGACTGAACTACCAGCTCATATACTTTGCATCTGGCTGTTAGAAGCACTGGGGAGGAAAGTGTCCCTGATGGCAACGCTTCTGATTGGAGGATTCTTGTGCTTATTAATCTTAGCTGTTCCTCAAGGTAAAGCACCCCAGATGTGCTTATCAAGATGGTTTTTGTCCGTGTTTAGGTGGATGGGGATGTCATGTTGGTTAGTTGAAGAGTGCAACACACAACAGTCTACAATGAGATATCTCTAGATATATGCCATCAAATTTAATATCAACATTTTTACTTTTCCTCTTAAGTTTAGGTAAAGTCTCAACAACAGTCGGATAAATTGACATGAAATTTGGAACATTCCTCTTAAACGTACAATAAGGCAAAAGCCCTAATAGCATCCCCAAATTTCCACTGAAAGGCGGGGTGAAATGTGGGGTGAGAAGTGATAAAAGTTCAAATGGGGAAAACCATACAACATCACTTGGGTGAGCAATTTATGAAGCAAAGCGATGCCTATAGTACATATTGAATCAGTCTACTTTATAAAACAGATTTTTATCTCCACCTGAAAGCTTAAATTTTCCAAATACTTGGGTTCACTATTAAATAAATACAACCCTAATGACAATCCCATCCGCCTACGGAAGCCCCTTTTACACAGTCTGTTCAGCCTGTAACAGTTACAAAACTTAACCACTTAGCACCTGTTAGATTGAGCAAAGATTTCATTCTAAATCAACAATCTTGCTGCGGTAAATAAACAGTACACAGTCAAATCGAACATGTTTTAATTTACTTATTCAGCCTAACAAGACTGCACATGATACCTGCTGTAACTAGACAGCTAACTAGCAGGGAGCGGTTGTAAGCTTGCTTCATTACTCAGCAATAAAGTGCATGTAGCTCATTAAAGGAAGCAGCTAGCTAGTTTGTCTAATTCAGAGTTACCTTATTGTTTTGATTTTATAGATGTTCCTTAGAGAAAGATACAGACTTTTACTGTTGTTTCTGAAATCAAAAGCTACAAAAAAAATGCGTACATAGACAATTAATCTAGCATCTGACTGATTTAAGCCCATAAGCCAGCCTAGATAGCTAGGTAGCATTAGCAGCCTTAAAGCTAAGGAATTAAGCTAGACCAATTAGTATGCCTATGTACTATATAGATTTGAAATTGGCATTGTTGTGCTCTAGCAAACAGGAGCTAACCGTTAGCAGCTATTAGCAGTTGTTGTTAGCTTAGGAGAAAAGATGGCAGGAGAAGTGATTGCCATATTCAGTTACTATGAAAATAAATAATGAAATATTATTTCATTTGTAAATTTGACACAATTTATGACCTTTTATTTTTTTAAGAACTTATTTATTTATTAAATATTGAACATTTATTGATTGACTGTTGTTTTTCATTTATCTGTCTCGGTGTTGTTCTGTTTCAGACAATGCTGTTGCCATTACCGCGTTAGCCACTTCAGGACGTTTTTTCATTAACTGGGCTGGATCTGTCTGCAACGTGTACGTTCAGGAGCTGTTCCCCACATCTTTTCGGTACGTCTCTCTCTCACTGTAGTTAATGATACAATCCACCAGTTCAGCCTTTTTCAGATCAAACCAGCCACAACATTAGTCAATAAGTTGTCAGTGTAAGAACAATAACTGTCAAACATTACAATTACAAGTCGAAATACAGTCATGAAGTACTTGCCTCTGATTGGTTGTGGCTCTGCTAAAGGATCCCAGTATGTTTTCTTTTGGTGTGCCGTGTATTTGATTTGTTATCTTTTAGGATTAACTGTCCAGCCTTCGGTTAAATATTAGATTTAGTTTCTGTTTTTGACCTATTTAAGTGGATCATATGTGGGTCAGCCCAGCCGCTGTCTGATCCCAACTATTGTTTTATCTTGCCTGCCACTAGCGTCACTGTTTACTGATATGTTTAAGTGTCGGTAATTTGTTGCAGTCAAACTTATCTAACACATACAAAGGATTGTATTCAAGGCAATACATGGTTTCATGGTTATCAAACAGCTAATGCTGGGAAGTTTAAATGTGTCTATTCAGAGGGATGATAAAGAAATGCACTGATTGAGGTCAATACAATCATTATGCTACATTAGTTTTACTCTACTACTGAGAGAGCTAAACAAGATTTAATTAAATAAAGAATGGCACACTTTTTTATTTAGCTAAAGACAACAACAACAACAACAACAAATAAATACTTACATGTAGAGGCTGCAGAGGTCTGATCTCTGTATATTTCTGCTTCAGACAAACTGCCTCTGGTTTGGGCTCCATAGCAAGCAGAGCTGGAGGCCTACTGGCTCCGTTGCTCAACATGTTGGCGGTGTATCATTGGTCCATACCCACCATAGTGTTCAGCAGCCTTTCACTGATCAGCGGAGCTCTCAGCTTCCTGCTTCCTGAGACGAGAAGGAAAGAGCTGCCAGATTCAACCGACGAGGCCGAGGGCAACAGGTAAGCTAGCTGCCAGCCGACAGAACCTATAGATAACTTATCATCTGCGTGTTGTGCGATATGTAGTATTACAACTCGTGAAGATTTATTACTGCATCTGTGCATAAGATAGGTCTGTGAACCTGTTGATAGTGGATTCTTTTGTGGTTAAACTTAAAAGGCCTGTTGACCCATTTATATAAAAAGTCCATCCTCTGGGGCCAAACTTTCTGGAACTAATCAAGAAATGATTCTGAACAGGCAGCATAATTTATTTGTTTAAATGAAAAGATGAAAATAAAAAACAATGCAAACATGTTGAAGAAATATAAAAATGGAAGAGAGATTTGTAATCTACGGAAGTCCTTAGCGGACATGCATCCATACATTTTATTTATTCAGTTTTCCCACAACAAGTTATTTCAGTTGTTTTCTGGAGATCTCGTTTTATTTTTCTCGTTATCTCGGGATATCAAAGCTGGTTATCTCATGATAGCGTGATAAATCAGTTGAGATCTCGAGAAAACAACCAGAAATAACTCGTTATCATGGGAAAACGTAGTTAATATAATGTATGGATTCGTGTCCGCTTAGGGCTTCTGTAGTAATCTTGTTCAGTAGATTATTGTCTATAATCACCTTCAAATGATCTGAATGAGTTTAAACTTAAATTCTGTTTTTATCTGCAAAATACGAGCTTCATAACACATGACAACATGAACCAGTTCTGTCTTCCATTTTGGATTACTAATTTTGTTTCTGTATTTTTTTAACAAAAAGTCTTTATTTTGCTTGAATTGAACTTTTTATTTTTCTTTCTCCCACAGAAAACCAAAAACCTTGAAAAACAACTACGAGTCAGATGAGTTTTCACAAAGCAAATCGACCAACCTGTAGTCTCCATACTTCTATGACTTACTTTACTGCCTGGTTTTAAGATAAATGGTATTAGAGCTTTTCTAGTCTTCAGACCACTCAAAGCGCTTTTACACTACATGTCAGATTTTAACGCTCAAATTCATACACTGTAGGCAGAGGCTGCTTTGCATAGTGCCAATCTCCAATTTAAGCATTCCCGCTCATTCACAGGCCGATGGCCATCGAAGGCTTCAGGAGCAATTCTGGGTTCGGTGTCTTCTCCAAGGACAATTTGACATGTAGACTGCAGGAGCTGTGGATCAAATTATTACACACCTTTTTGTGGGGTGACTCCCCTGAAAGCTTTTAACAGGAGGTGTCAAATTCCAACTGCAGGATTGCCAGTAAACTTACTGAGTACTTGAACCATGTTTTTACAAACATGACCTCTTGTGCCAAAAAAATATATTTTCAGTCTTTCACTGTTTTCACTTTAAACTAAAACAGTAGCATTTTTTTCTAACACTTTATTTATAAACTTATAAACTAAATTTTGCATATGCCTTAATAAGAGCATACGATACAGTAGCATTTTGAATAATTTATTAACTGTTGTCTCAGATCTACTTTCTTCTGAAATAAGATTGCTGAAGTTTTCAATAAAAACTGTTCACAGTGCTGTCTCTGGATTTTTCTGACTCACAGGCACATTATTGAAAAATGTGCAGATGGAAAATCACTGTTTCTCACATGTAATCTTTTACTTCTTTAAGAGGCCTAAACCAGATCCCATTCACCTCCAGTGTATTGCTGTGATGGTCTGAAACAGAAGAAGGACTAAAATGGTAAAATACTTTTCCCACAAATGATCTTATCTTACTGAGTACTGGTAAAACTTATGAGTCATACTTTATTGGTTCAGTACACACATATTGTATATTGTATATATATAATGTATAAGATTGTGCCCAGATAAGATTGGGAGGCACGTCAGGAACGTAACAGAAGATATGATAGAGCTGTGATTGTGAAACATATCTCAAACACGACTCGTAGCACCACCTCCTGGTCTGTTTATACTGCTAACTGTACAACTAGTGTCATTCAGATACCTCAGATCCTGCCCGATACAGTAAACACAATTAATGCTTCATATTTGATTAATTTGCACTAGACCAAGTACAATGTTGCAAATGTAGACCTTTATCTGTGTAACAGAGCTAAATTCAATCACATGATTACATTTTTTTCTAAGTCTAAGGTAAAAACTTGTTTTGGAGAAAGCAAACAATGCACTATACTAGTCTAAGGTTTAATTTAGGAAAAATGAAACGCAAAGATCCTAAATATAACGAAAGAAAAATAAAAGTAAAGAATCTGCTTAAGAAGACATACGTTTGGGTATAAGGTGAACAACATGTAAACAAGTACGAAGCTCTCGGCTCTCGGATTAGACAGGATAGCACAATCAATCATTTATAAACTTCTGTTTGAAGTCAACTTGCTTTTGTATCCTCTCATCAAATGTTTTTATTGATGCCTGGTTACAGTATGTCACGAGGACAGGAATATACTAAAAGGAAACAACCTAGTAGTTTCCTTGTGCACTATGAGTTTATTAACACAAAAGCCCCTGTGTTTTTTAATGGATGTACAAAATAAGAATTTTTATACTCTTTATTTTTTCTGAAATGAATGGTAAGGCAACTGGACAAGTTGCATGAAACATCTTTATAGGATGTATAGAGTTTATGATGTACAAATTTCAATTTAATAAAACATCCATCCATTACCTATACCGCTTATCCTGGTCAGGGTCGTGGGGGGCTGGAGCTGGTGGGGGGTTACACCCTGGACTGATCGCCAGTCAATCACAGGGCTGACACATAGAGACAGACAACCTCTCACACTCACACCTACAGGCAATTTAGAGTCACCAATGTACCCAACCAGCATGTCTTTGGACTGTGGGGGCTAGCGGGAGTACCTGGAGGGAACACACGCATGCACAGGGAGAACATGCAAACTCCACACAGAAAGGCCTTCGTTGATCCGTACTAGGAACCTTCTAGCTGTGAGGCAGCAGCGCTAACCACTGCACCACCGTGCAGCCCTCAATAAAACATGCCTTTAATAAATGAAACATTTATTAATCTTATCGTGCTCAGTTGTTAACTCTCTCCTACCAGTCCAACCTAGCTTGTGAGCATCACTCGTCATCACCTGTCGTGTCAATAAGCAACTGAAAAGTTTCTCAAATGACATCACTATAATGATTTCTTGACAATAAGCTGTTTTTGTTTAAAGCTCCTGTGAGGAGTTTTTCACTGGTTATGAAACAGACTGAAATGAATTCTCATGACTCTCTATGACCTACAAAAGCAAACCAGACCATCAGAGACAAGATGGATTATTTCTATATAGTTATTTTTAATGCCTGAACCTGCTGGAGGGGGGTAGGTGTCAGACGAAGCAATTGACTGCACGCTGCCTTTGTTTACATTTTACAGGGTAAAAATTTAAAGTGAGTGATACATATGACTGTTAAAGAAAGCAGGACGAGATTTTGTCTTAACAACAACACTTAAGCATGTACAGGACAAAATCAGCAAAGAATTAAGAGGTCCGGCTTTGTCCACGGGGAGCGCCAAAATCAACACAAATGCAGTGGATTCTTGTCATCAAAGAGAGCACAGGTGTTACTAATGAGATTAACGATGGATCAAGTGAACCATGACAGGGTGACAGAGCCAGCATGCACAATAAACTGAGGCAGCAAAATGGACTTTAACCTTAATTATATATTTACACCTGTGCTTTTCCTACTGGGACAGATTTCAACACGTTCGGCAGTCTGCCGACAACAGTGTGTGCGAATAAACAACAAATTATCACTTCATAAAAACCTCTACCATGGGAGCCACAAGGTTCCTGTTTTGGACCACTGCCCTTCAGTATATATATATTTATATGATCTTCCGTCTGTTTGTAATGATGTTAAAATTATGACGTATGCAGATGATGCCGTGCTATTCACACATAGGAAAAATGCATTAGAAGTTGCCACAAAATGAACAAAGGTACTGTAACATGTCACTAAAACACTCTAAATGTTGGAAAGACTGTAACTATGTCCTTTTCCAATAAAAACAAACTTAGAGACTGTCCTGACATCTGTGTCAATGGGCAAAAAAATAAAAATGTGGAGGAATTTAAATATTTGGGTGTCACTCTTGATCCAACTCTTTAAAAAGCATATTATAATTTAACCTGGGGGTGTACTCTTTAATTTTTTTTAATTTAACTCTAGTTCTTTGTGGGTATGGGTATTCTTTTAATGTTTAGTTTTTTGTGTAATTTCATGTGTTTTTGGGGGTCGTGGAATGTATTTTGTACTCTTCAACTTTTACTCTTTAACTCTTTTTTGTACTCTTCCTTTAATGCCTGGTCTTATTTTAATGTCTATGTCTTCTTACTATTTCATTTTTTACTTACCTGCCCAGGGACTATGGGCGGAAAACCTATACATCTCTCCTTGTTTTATATAAGGTTAATGTTCTTTGTGCATTGTCCCTGCTCAAATAATGAAACATAACATAACAACACTTAGTTTTATGACTGAAAACATTCCCATCAGTCTTATCTTCCTTGCCAATGTGCCGAATAATGCTCAGTGCTACTCATGGTGATTCATGTTGGGCCTCTCTTTAAATAACATAAAGAGTCGATCTAGACCTGCTCTTTTTGTAAAGTGTCTTGAGATAACTCTGGTTATGATTTGGCGCTATACCAATAAAATTTGATTGATTGATTGATTGATTATCTTTACTTTGTGTTAAGTCCTAACAAGCTATGTGAGCCATGCATGCTAACATGACAAACTAAGATGCACATGGCAAATAGCATCTACATGTCAGCAGAGCGCTAGCATTTAGCTAAAAGCATTGTAAAACTTACATTATTCATGTTTACTCTGCATAGGCAGAGCCACACAGAGCCACGAGCACGGCTGCACACTCTTAGTTATGTCCTCATTGAACTTAAATAGACCTGTTTTATCTTTATTATACATATAACCTCCAGAGATCCCAGTCAAGCCTTTAGTTTTATGTAGTCCACTGGAAGAACCAATATAACTTTCGCTGGTACTACAATTAAGTGTTGTTGTTATGTCTGACAACTTCAGAAACTTTTCAGCAATCTGTTGGACATGCCTGGTTACTTAAAAATGTAATGTTAGTTTAAAACTTCAAAACACATCGCTCTGTGGAAAAAATGTAACCTTTTGTTTAAATTCTGTTGAGAAAGTACAAAAATAATGTCTTTGAAGATCAAGAGCAGCCTGTTTTTCAGGCTTACAGGCTTTCAAACTTGTTTTTCTATGCTTTTTAAGCTGAACCGAACACATTGCAGATCCATTTTATAAGCGTCAAAATGTTGATACCTGTGGGATGTCTGTGCTACGTTTCTTTAATAACAATGATTGCAGAGAAACATTTTAACCCAAAATTACTAATGTGGGTTGGTGTTTGGGCCCAAATGGGCAAAATGTGTATACAGTTCAGAAAGTGAACATGGGTTCTGGATGGGTTCAAAGTAGGCTACATTCTAACCATATGGACCCTGTATGGAGACCATCAAAGACCCTTCATCAACTCATTTGAGCTAACCAATATGGGGCCTCCATGGAAGCGCAAAAGGGGCGGCTGTGGCTCAGTGGAAGAGTCGGTCGTCTCTCAGTTGGAAGGTTGGAAGGGTTCGATCCCTGACTGCTACAGTCACATGCTGAAGTGTCCATAGCCATCAGGTATGAATGCATAAATCCTGATTGGAGATCGGCACTTGGGTCATTGACATGTGAATGACTGTGTGAATGTGACATTAAGTGTAAAAGCGCGATATATAGTAAGTACATTTCCTTTACCATTCACTGAATGGCTGGGCCCTGCTCATGTTTCCCCCACATGGGCGTGTCGGCTGAGAAGTGTAGATAACATTCAGAGGTTCAGTTCAGGTGAGAATAAAAAGACATATGAGAAGCAGTATGATAATTGTAATCAGTAATCCGTCGCCATGTATTTAGGTTATACATTAACGGACATTGTTTGTAATGCGGTGCACTGACTTTCAAACCTACATGCTGTAAGGATACGGACCCTAACATGGCTGACTTTGGAGAGATCCTGAGGAACATTGGAGAGTTTGGAAAATTCCAGCAGCTCACTCTGGTTGCAATTTCCTTTCCAAATATAGTTCAGTATTTTCTTTTTGCAAGTTTTCTTTTTTTGGAGTCAAATCCTGATCGACACTGTAACACAGACTGGATCCTCAGTGCAGATCCTAACCTGACCGCAGGTGAGCAGCTGAACCTGACTCTGCCCCGGGAGGAGGATGGGAGCTTCAGCAGGTGTCGGATGTTCAAACCTGTAGACTGGGACATCAGTGACATCAGGGAGTACGGACTTAATAAGACCACAGGGTGCCAGAATGGATGGGTGTACGGAAACATGATGTATGACCGCACTGTAGTCACAGATGTGAGTAAAGAGTGTCGACAAGCAGACATTTATTATTCAGTCACCTGCATGAAACATATCATCAATCATTTTTATTGATTTATTGTTTGGCAGTTTAATCTGGTTTGTGACAAGTCGAACTTGGTGGAAGTGATTCAAGCGGTGTTCATGACCGGCATTCTGATTGGTTCCCTCGTTTTTGGCCCTTTAGCTGAATCGTAAGTACATTTTATACAATAAAGTTTTGTGTTTATGGTCGATAATGAAGATAAAAATCACACACAGCATCTCCAACACATAAAACACATTCGTTTTAAAAGATGTAATTTAGAAAATGTGACCCAATCGTATTGATCATATTACCAAGCATCATTTTGCAAATAACTGTGACCACGTATTTACCCAAGTGTATTTACACACACACACACACACACACACACACACAACCTCACAAACATGAAGGGGTTACAAACATACCATCGGGCCCCGGGGCCAGTGCATATGTTGAAACCTGCTTTACTGTATAGAGCCTCATTAAAGACTGTAGTTTGAGGCCGGATGAGGAAGCTCATGAAAGAGAAATGGTCGAGCTGGAGAAATGATCGAGCTGTCTGCTTTACAGTATAAAACAAGTACGTCTCTGGCATGCAGCATTCTTGGGGATATTAAAGGCACAGTAAACAATACTCTCCAGTGTTTATACAACATTGCAGACCCATGAATCAATATTTGCACATGTTGGCGCCCATGAGGGAAATAGGTTGATTGGACGAAATTGCAAGGTTGCAAAGATGCGGCGATCGGCTGAATTTATTTTAATTCTCTGAATCGCAACTCGATTAGCACCATTAGCTCTTAGCCGTAATAGAAGCAGGTGCTTGTTTCTACTCTGTGTAATTTTGTTCTTCTCTTCCTGTTGCAGGTTCGGTCGCAAACGAGCAACTCAAGTTCCAGTGGTGATAATGCTTGTGTTCATTATAGGAACAGCACTTTGCCCAAACGTCTACATATATTTAGTGTTTCAGCTCATGGTGGGGATTGGAGCCGGAGGTTATCGAGTCAACTGCATCATCCTGGGTGTGTACTCCATACTGTAATTCTTTTATCTCAAGCTGAACATTTTCATCAGAAACTTAAACACGCTGTAAATTCATCACAACAGCCACTGAGTGGATCGGGGTGTCCAAACGATCATGGGGAGCCTGTGTGACTCAGTTTTTGGCAGCGATCGGTCAGTGCATCCTCGCTGGTACGATCTACGTCATCAGAGATTGGAGGCTGGCTCAGCTCATCACAGCAGCTCCACTTGCACTTGTTATCACCTACATCTGGTGTGTATTAACTCTTTTTAATATTGTTTTATTTGTAAGTTACAGAATGTTTAAAGTGTCACTTTGTTTCTCTCAGGTTTATCCCAGAGTCGGCCAGATGGTTGCTGAACAGAGGACGGACAGAAGAGGCCAAACAGCTGATCATGAAGGCAGCAGCCATCAACAAGAGCACTGTTCCAGACTATGTGTTGGACAAGGTACACAAACCTCTCACTATATTACCCTCAAACACTGACTGCATATAAGAAGTGGATGTAGGCACCAGCATGTCACACTTTTGGTTTGTATGGTTCTAAAGCGTCAAGTCCGGCATTTTGACTGATCTTTGTTTTATTGAACAAGAAGTGACCATATTTGGAGAGAGGGTGGATCACACCTTAAAGCATACCCTGCTTAATCTATCTATGTATCTATTTTACTGTAATTTTGATAATAATTTACAAAATGAACATCATGCTGCATGCTTGATCAAGATCTGAAACCAGCCAGTGAGACCATAAACTCATTAGGAGGATGTTTACTGAGGTAGTAATCAGTAATCAGCTGAGCAGTAGGATCATTGTCTCATCTGCATCTATAAAATCAGACTTCTTTTTGCAAGAGTCTCCCCCTGCTGGACATTAGAAAGAGTGCAGGTTGTAGGCTGTTCCACATCTGCTTCACATTTTAAACCAGGAGTCTACGTTCACTTACAGTCTATGCTTCGAAATCGTACCCTCAAAAAAACCCGAAAGGATTAGCTTCTCCTCTGCAACTGTTGTTGATAAAGTTGATCTCTGAAGTCCCGCCTCTTCTTCATTTTGATTGGTCATTGAGGGAGAAGTGACAATGACAAGCGTGGCGGTGTTCCAGAAGTTGAAGTAGTTTCAACTGCGAGCACAGCCACAAAGAATGACTGACGCAGAGGGCGTTTCTGTGCTGAGGACGCTGAACTACACTGGTGTTGATTAGAAAATAGGCACTGCCAATGCAACTTCTGTCCACCTGAAAGTACTTTAACCTAACCCAGTAAATATCAATAGGACTTGATATAACTTGCTTCACTGTTCATATTTCTGTTTCAGATCAATGTGAATGATGTTGGGGAGAAAGGAGGCATCAAAGTTATTTTCAAATCACCTGTTCTGACTAAACGGTTTTTCATCATCGTGCTGGCATGGTGAGTAACCTTATGATTTTTATTTACAATGGATAAGTCAACTATGTGTAATGTGCGTTGTAACAAACCTACAGAGATTTATCACCCACCCTGCAGACCCTTTTGAGCCTTTTTGTCTCTACACACTCTCCTGTCTCTGGGTGCAGGCTGACCCTAAACATGTGATAAGTTCTCTGTATGCTATTACCTCAGATCCAGACAGCAGAGAGGCACAGGTGGTGACTCACTGTAGGAGAATTTAGCAGCCATCCCTCAGGAGGTCGTGAAAAGCAGAGCAACACAAAGAGAGAGGGAATATTGGATCATCAAATAATTTGATGCTGCAGATTAAATAGATAAAATCTGGATTAATTCCATTAAGCAACCTAGAATAAAGATGCAAAGCTCCTGTGCAGATATAATGAATGCTCTACAATAACCACATCACTGATGTTTTTGTCTCAGGTTTTCGACGAGCCTCGCCGTCCTCTGCCTGTACTTCAACATGGGAAACATGGGCTTGAACATCTTCCTCACACAGTTCTTGTTTGGTGCTTTTGAAATGACGGCTCACGTGCTCAACATGTGGCTGCTGGAGGTTTTAGGAAGAAAAAAACTATTCATCGCAACAATTCTTTTGGGAGGACTCTCTTGCATACTTATCCTCGCTGTTCCTCAGGGTGAGCTTTGTTTGCAAAAAGACGATTTCATGTTTGTTGCCTCGTTTGTTTTTTTGTCAGGATTGTTTTACGTCTGTTTTTTTTTTTCAGGATACACCGTTGCTGTTACGGTCTTAGCCGTCATAGCACGTTTTCTCGTTGTGTGGGGGGCCACCATATGTAGTGTTTTTATTCAAGAGTTGTTCCCAACAAATGTCAGGTAGGTGTTCACATGTGAAAAGCTATCAATCAGTCAATGAGTAATAGCCTATAAATATGGACTACGTGTCTTCACCTCCTCCTATTGCACAAAAGTGAAGCCGAAATACTCTCCGGAGAGGGCGCTGCCATCTAGTGTGTTTGGAGCCAGAGTCTGCGCAGTAGAGATCGGCTGGTGGAGCTGCAGTTTTGTTCTGCCCCTTCTGCCACCCAAAACACAAATTTAACTTACTGAAAAAATGGCAAAGATCCTGCACGTTGGCTCAGTCACCAGCAGAGGCACCTCTTATGATGGTCAGAAGCAGATATTCATGGATGTCGAAACTTCAGTGACTGTAGTGATTGTTTTAGTTACGTCTCCTCTCGCCATTCCTCCTCTACTCTGCTAATCTGGAACGGATCAATGCAAGAGCCGTATTTGTCAACAGGGCTGTCAATCATGACGTTACACCCCCTTTTTACAGCATCAAATAACTAATTAAAACTAAACTTGTTTGAAAAATGAACACTTGGACGTAAATCAGCACGATAAGAACTAACTATAATGACAAACACCATGTTTGAGAAACATTTATTTGGCGTGTATTTCGATTTTATAGTTTGACTCATGTCCCATCTGTTAACATGGAGGAGGCAGGCTTTATGGCCTATACAGCAGCCAGTCAGCAGGGGGCAATAGAGATGTTTTGTCTTCACTTTTGGGGAGCTGTCATGTCGTCTATCGTCTTATACAGTCATTGGTTTAAACAAAGAATTTCTTGCAAAATTTGACCCAAATGTGGAAATGTCCCCATCCCCTCTCAGACAAACAGCCATGGGTTTAGGATGCATAGCAGCAAGATTAGGAGGGTTGCTGGCTCCGTTGCTCAACCTGCTGGCCATCTATCACTGGGTCATACCCATCACAGTGTACAGCAGCATGACAATCATCAGCGGAGCTCTCGGCTTCCTGCTTCCCGAGACCAGCAAAAAAGATCTTCCCGAGTCAGCCGATGAAGCCGAGAACAGGTGACGATGGCGGATATGTTCCATTATTTTTGGTACCTTCTACATTTAACCATTACCTCCTTTAATATCTGTCATCTGTCTTGTGTCTTACAGAAATGGGACGTCGACAAACAAAGTAACTTGTACAAGTAAACTGTAAACGTGTGTTTGAAATGCAGAATCACCCACATCTTATAAAGCAGCAGTATAAAGTATAAAGTGTATGCACAAATCTTACTAACCCTTTGTTTTTGGTTTCCTGTGCTGCTTCACTCGTAGTTTTTTTATTCAACTAAGGTGCACTTTGTATATAAACATGATACACACACTGTATAATGGTATTAATATGACAAATCAAGTGTTTACAATGAATTCATTCACTGTATATAACTCTGGATATAAATAACATTTGTACTTGTGTTTGACCAAAAAATAAATCTAACTTTATTTTAAAAGCTCCTTGTAGTGATATAATGCTTCCATTTCCAAACTAATGAACACAGTAGGGCTGTCAGCCTGGCTCTGGCATAAGGTAACAGCACCCTCTAATCCTTACAAATCGACAGTGTTGGGAAAGCTACTTTGTAAAATACATTGAGCTAAGCTACAAGTTACACCATGGTATTGTGAATCTTTACTACACTGAAGAGAAATGTAGCAAGCTTAGCTACAGCAACAGGCCAAAAGAAGCGTGCTACATATAAGCTGATGGTTTTTTGGTAGACCAATCTAATTCCAAGTCAAGGCTTTAATTATGTTATTTTTAAATACACGTTATGCTTTATAACGGGGCCTCGATTACTCGGTCATGTCGATTTGCATGAGGGAGGTCAGATCCTACCTGTCAGAGCATGCAACACAAGTGCTGGTACAGGCACTCGTAATATCACTAAAAACAGGAAGTGGGTCAACTTTCCCCACTCTCCCCCAAACCTCTTCCCTCCTATATGTATTGTAATTAGCTCAAGTTGCTAGCTGGTGTTTGCAGACTGCACTGGTGATGGCTAGCTTGGTTGGTGTTGGTTTTGTTAGCTTATTTGGGAGTCACCTGAATGTGCCTCTCTCCTTCAAGTAAACCCAAGGATAGGTGAGTGATATCCTCGTCATAAAGTACCTATGTCATTAGAGAAGATGAAGATCTTTGCTGATCCTTAGTTTGATGTCATCTTGTGAGGACACTAATGCACTGTTTTATCATTTAAAGAGCTAAGCTACTGATAAGCTATTTAATTAAGAAAACAGGGACACTACTACCTTGGTGCCGAGAATGTATTTAAGCTAATAAAGCTGCTACTTGTAGCGCCGTTGCTCCCCAACACTGCTGACTTATTTTGTTTGTTTAATCCATACAAAAACTTGTGTATGACAGTGCTTCAGAAAGCCACTGCTTAAGTGCTGGTCTTGACATGTGATCAGAGTCAGGCTACCTGGGTCCAGTCTTTATGCTAAACCTAAGCTATGTGGCTGCTAGCTAAAGCTACATATTTAAATTTAAATTGTTACTCAGATAGTGATCAAATGTCATAAAATGTCAGATCTAAGAGCGTTGTAAAATAAAGGTCTGTCCTGCAGTTTAGGCAGAATTTTACGTGATGCTTTCTGGTGTATACATTTATTTTAAACTTAAAGTGTTCATTAAACAAACGTGTTCTTCAAACTTCAGTGTTCAATGTTTAGCTAGTTTTTACTTGTTTGCTAACTTTGTTTTCATTACCTCCAATGTAATTCTGTTAGCATATAATGCTTAAATTATCAATCACTGGGAGTCAGATAGTATTTCTGTCCACATTTAAAGGATATTTAAACTTAAAACTTAGGCAGACATTTGGAAAAATCAGCATGAATATTTTATTACAGATGAATCATTAATAAATACAGTCAGATCACAAAAGTTAATATCAGAATATTTACAATTTTTTTCAAATGTAAAAAAAAATGTCAGACGAATTAAATCTAGTTATTACTTTGATTCTTTATTTTATTTACATTTCATTCATGCAAAAATCACTTAAAATAAAGATATTTAGCACATTGACATTTCATGCTTCTCTTTGTGCTAACTGTTTAAGAAAATCAATCTATGTCATAAAATGGCATCAATGTTAAAGATTTGATTTTAAACAGATTTTAATATAAAATGCAAAAATGTTTGTGTTCACTAATCAATTGTTAAGTGGTTATTATATCTATTAAGTGCATTTTAGAAACATGTTCACATCCCATGTCTTTTACATCATCATCATGTAAACTCCTCATTGCTTTTATCCGAGTAAATCATCCATCCAGCTACTATCTGAGACTGTATCCTTTCCTTTTTGCTCACTGCCGTTGTTGTCAGACACTAAAAAACTGTCCCCAAATAAATTGACATCACTTGTCTCTGACACTGGGAGCAACTGCGGGTCTGATGCAAAGATGTCAGCAGCAAAAAGATCCGCCTGCGCTGAAGGAGCAGCAGCAGAGAATGCATCTGAACCGAGTAGATCATTCAGTGAGTTGCTGGTTCCTGGAGTGGATGGCAGCTCTGTAAACACATCTACGCTGCCTGAGGTGTCACTGATTCCAAAGAAGTCGTCGAAAAAGGCAGGCGGTTGGTTTGTGGAAGCATCAGCTCCTTCTTGAGGCACATTGACAGCAGGTGATTGAGTGAACAGGAAGTCATTTGAACCGAATATGTCAAAGTTGGTGTCCGGCTCTTTTGTCGGGCTGCTTGGGCTGAAAGGATCCTCAGTTTGGTTAACAGGTGCTGGATCAGGGTCAATAGGAGGATCCGTCAAAGCGAGCATCACTTCATTGTTCGCCGATATCGAGTGAGGTTGAGAGTCAAACAAGTCAAAAGTATCAGTGGGAGCATCAGTAGGAGCAACTTCAGTAGGAGCCATTACACTTAAGGGAGCTGAAAATGGATCGCTTGGGTCGTTCACAAAAATCTCTTGAGAGTCAGGCGAACCTAAAGGATCAGTTGAAACCTGAGGAAGTCCAGGGTTGGGATCAAGAAGCGCTCCACCAAACAGGTCGATTCCTCCTTCGTCTGTTGTGTCCAGTAGTCCATATGGCGTTTGAGCAGATTCATCAGCATTTATCTGAATCACAGATGGGTCAACAGGGGCTGAACTGTCAATATCTCCGAAAATACTATCACTAACTGGAGCTTCTAAGACTTTAACACCACTTTGCTCTTCTATTAGCTGACTGATTGACTCCTGGGATGCTTGGTCCACCAATGCAACAGTAATGGGAAGATCTTTAGACTCAGCCCTTTCAGAATCAGGATCAGTTAACGACAGGCCTGAAGACCAACTGCTTTGTAAATGTGATTCTTGATTATCAGTTGGATTCGTATCAATTTGTTCTTGAGCCTTTAGCTCATCTGGTGTGTCAATTGATGTCTTAGGCAAGACAGATGGCTCTTTGCTCACAGCCTCAGTTTTGTTATTCTCCAGTGTGTTGGGCTCTACAGAATGCTCCATAGACTCTTGTTCCTGAGCTGGTACTTGAACTACATCACCTTTCTTTAGCGTCTCTTTTGTAGCAGACTGCTTTATCTCCTCTGTCGTTTTGTCATCAGTATTTGTTTTGGCCAATATTTGTTTTCCTTCATCTTGTGCTGCAGATTTCGGGGTGTCCTCAGTCTTCTCGGAGGATGATTGGAACAGTCTTCCCAGGAGTCCACCACCAGGTTTGGCATCTGGTTTCTTGGCTTCTTTCATTTCACCCTTGGTTGTTTTGTCACTTCCACCTGATGTGAAGAGCTTTGACAAAGGACTCTTTCCTTTGGACCACGACCCCAGTTTGGCCTTTGTCTTTTCTGCAGGTTTTGCAGATCCCTTCAGAGAACTTGTTCTGGCAACAGGCTTTCTCGGACTACCGCTCTCTTGGTCATTGGCAGAGTCGGTCTTTTCAAATTGTTTTTTATTCTTGACAAGACTGGCCTCCTCATTGCTCAATTGTTCTGTAGGAGTACTTTGATTTTCTGGTTCACATGGGTTGACATTTCTTGGAACGACTTCCAATATCCCAGATGGCTCTTGGTGTATCGCAACTTCTTGATTTGACTGAACAATTTCAGTGAAACTCTGAGTATCAAGTGATTCTTCAACACTTTCTGCAACTCCATTCAGAATGGTTACATCTGTTTGTTGGACCTTTAAACTGCTCTCTATTTCAACAGCGTCCTCTAGGTTCAATGTCTTGGTTGCTTCGCCATTGCATTTATAATCAGGGATTTCAAGGTTCACCTCATTTTCACTCTCAATTGACAAATGAAGAGCGTTATTTTTGTCACTGTCATCATTTATATCCTTGGATTTATTCACCATGCTCTGTTCAGTGTTGTCTGAAGGCTTTGTAGTGTGCTCTTTACCTTCGTCTCCTGTGGACAGTTTAGGGGACAGGTCATACTGAGCAACATCAACATTTGGAGAAAATCTTACAGACTTCTTAGCTTTATTCGGATGAGTGTCCACCTTCTTTAGGGTTGTGTTGTAGTTTGTTTTTGAATTAGGTGTCACATTTTTCTGTTCTGGTTTTTGGTTTGCGGCAGTAATACCCTTTTCTTTGGAGATCAAAGAAAAGCTGGAGTCTGCCGGCGAGATGCTGTCCACTCTGTCTTTCCCGTCTTTGGTTGGATCACTCCTTGGTTTTGCTTCCCCTGATGGAAATTTCTCAGTTGAATTATAACCTGTTGTCTTTGATCGTTCCCTGACCCCTGAAGTGAAGGAGCTTGACAACGTCTTCACTCTATCTTTCATTTCTCCTCCAATGTTGATCTTGAATTGGTTGTTGTCAGTTTTGGGATGCTCTGAAAAGCTCAGACTAAAAGGAGATGTTTTGCCAATCTCAGATAACTTATTTTTCACATAAGTTTTCTCTGCTGAATGAATCCTGGGGCTCTTCTTCTCTGGTGGCCAGCTCATTGTCAGTTTGCCCTTAACATCAGCACCCGACTCCCTTGCAGACGACTTCGTAACACCAGCAAAGGACTCTTTGATTCCTTCTGATGTGTTAATGTAGCTTTTTGTAATTTTTGTAATTTTGGGAGTGGACACAGCGTCTGGTTCGTCTGTGCCTTTATTCTTCTGAATCCAATGGTCTTTATGTTGCTTGTGCCCAAATCCTTCGTCATAATTTCCTTTTCTCTTAAAAAGCTGCTGGTAGTGAGAAATGCAGTAGAACTCTCCGTAAAGGGATGAATAGTTGTGGATGCTGCAATAAAGTAAAGAAAGTATTTTGAAATATTACACCAAATTGAAAACAAATATGGCTGAATTTGTTTTTTGTTTTTTTTGGGGGGGGGGTACATCAGCTTCTGTGAATGATTTCAATTGATTGGAGATTTGAAATAATCATATCGTATTTTGTTAAATCCTCTCTAAAAATGGTTTTGCGTATCAATTGAATATATTTACACAGCAGCCATTTTCCTGTGATGTCATGCTCAGAGTGGGAAACTGGTGTAATGTTGTACTGCTGTATTTCAGGTTGTAAGGTGAATACATTTAGGGTATCTTATTAATCATTATTATTTCAATAATTCTAAGTTGACAATCAACTGAAAAAACAAAAATCCGGAAGGACATCCGGCCACATTTCAAGTTAAAACGACATTTGAATACCTGCTGGCTACTGTCAGACAAAAGCTAATGTTAGCATAGCAACTTACACGCTAATATTACCCGCAAGCTAGGAACGTGGATGAAAGTCAATTATAGTGTTTGTTAGTGTGACACGATGGAATAGAAAAGGAGAAAATAAGAAATGTGCTTCCCTGTAAAAGTAATGTTAGCTAGGAAGTGGATGAATGCTAATGTTAGCTGTTGTGTAACGATAGCTAATGGCTAGTTCACTTCAAAATATGGCCTGATGTCCTGATTTCCTGATTTTCCCGATGTCCTGATTTATAATATTTATTTCGGTTTCTCATTAATCTACAAGTAGCTAAATGATAAGAATTTGTCAGGTTCCGCTTATTAACACAACTTACTGGAAACTGGAATGTAGCAGTACGACATTATAACAACATTTGAGCCACCATGAGCATGATGTCAAATGAAAATGGCCGCCATGTGAATATAGTGAATGCAAAAGTAAGAATCTAGTATAGTATGAGTGTGTATATCTTTTTTACAAGCGTTGATTTGAGGCATTTTATCATACTTTGAAAATGATCTCACCTGAGCTTCTTCTTACAGTGTTTACAGCAGAAACAGCTGTTGTGCAGAATAAGTTTATTGGCCACCATTTTTTCCATTGGATAGACAGGTGTCAAACAGGCAGAGCACATTTCCTTTGCAGGGGACAGGAACTATGATGATAAAACAAATTCAATAAGCATTCAATTTCATTTTATTTTTCTGTCATCTTTTAATGTGTACAACATTTTATCTGTGATAGATTGATTTAGTATGGATTAAAAATGTTTTCATTCTTTTGTTTTTCACACCATAGGGACTTAGTAGGACAAAGCTACATTCACCAGCAGTTTGTCTTTATTTCAAAATCTAATATGTTACATCAACACTCAATATTTTTTTAAAGGCCACATCTGATTTGTCAATACCATCCTTAAATATTATACCATGTTGACTCTGATCAGCTGCTGAGGGGAGGGGACTTTTGAAATAATGTTTTCTTGAGTGGAGCTGAGGAGCAGCTGCAGGATAAAGTAGAAACAACATGACCAAATGTTTAGCTAGTTTTTACTTGTTTGCTTTAACTTTGATAGGGGGTAACTCATCATTGCCTCCAATGTTTTAGCTACTCTCACCATGTGTTTACATTGATATTGATGACACTTTGCTTAAAACCTTACATTCAGTGAACAATCCAGAATTTTGTTAGCATATAATGCTATTAGCTACTATCATTGGGAGTAACATATTTCTGTCCTCGTTTAAAGAATATTTTTTACATAACTAAAAGTTTGGGATGATAACTTAACTAAATTAAGCATTAATAAGCTAGATTTTGAAAGTATCAAACCACTAAGAGAATTATGTTACCTTTCTCTGCCGTTCTTTTGGGATTAGCTTGTAGCTTTAACTAGTGGAAGACTGCATTCATGCGCAATGAGTGCGTGAGCAGAGAGCACAAAGGGAAGGCAGGTAGGTACATAGACAGGTATGTAGCCCATTCAGTCTTTTCATTTTCCTGCAGCAGCCACAGATACCTCAATTTTTTCCTTTCTTGTCAGAGAATTTGATTCATGGATTGCTGTCTGGATGTTAAGAGAATTTCAACCAAAAAAACAAAATGTGCTCACTTAACAGCCCATCTTTTAAATTTCATTTATTTGACAATTTACACGACAGAAAGTATCAACTGTTTGCTGTAAGCTTTAATAAAAGACCTTAACACTTTATCATGTGGTTACAGTATAAAATCTAAGACAATTTTTTATAAGTAAAAGTCAACATTTTCATTATTTCATAAGATAAATTTTATGACTAACAAAACCTTTTCATAAAAACAATATAATAAATACACAAATGGAAGAACTGCTTTTCAAAATTTAAAGAAGAAGGAAATATATACGTCTCATGCACGTCTTATTTAGTGCTTTTCCTTTGGTTGGCTAAATGTTACAAACACCGTCCCTTCCTCATTGGCGTTGGTCAACACTTTTTCTTCAAACGGGCGACCAGATCTTCGAATTACTGGGGATGTCATGACTTCATATCTGGCTGGACTCCCAACTACTTCAAACAGTGCAGATGATTTACTGTCAGATTGTTTGGTGACAAACGTTGAAGTCACTGAGGATACAAATACATTGCCAAAGCCATCGGTCTCTTCGTATGTTTCACTGACAGTCTTTTTGCCAATAATTCCTGCTGGTTGCTCTGGAACAGTTTTTACCTCGAGCACACTGACCTTGCGCTGTGGAGGACTATGTGCATTTTTCGAAGACTCTGTCGCAGTGGACTCCTGTCCCAGATCACTACTTGCAATACTCTGAAGAGTACTCTCTGTTTTTGGTTTAAATGTTGACATGGGTGACTTTGGTTGTTCAGCAGGCTTTCTGGCAGCTGAGTGAATGGAGATGAATGAAGGGGACGACTGCGAAGAGGACTGTCTGATGAGTGGTTTAATGGGCACTTGTCTGGGAACTTCTTGTTTCGATAGACTTGAATCCAAAGCAGTTCGTTTACTCACATCAGATGTGTCTTTGGTTTGACCTGATTTGGCCTTGCTTGACACAATACTTATTTTCCTGATGTTGTTGGCCGGTTGCAAGTTTTGCTCAGACTTCAGAGATTCATCAAATAGTCCTGACAACCCTGCGATGTCCGCCTCAGATTTCAGATTGGAGACGGAGTACAAAGCTTTTTTGATCGCTTCTTCAATGTCAAGAAGTTTCGCTAAGGTTTGTTCCTTTAGATTCATAATTTCCTTGCTTGCCTTTTCCAGATCCTCAAATGCAGTCTCAACTGAAGAGATGCTTTCGAGGTCATCGTCCAGTGTCTCTACTTGAACTTTCTTTTCCTCTGTTCTACTTTGCTGTGCATTACCACTTGGTGTTTCCATCCAAGCAGGGACATTGTCATACAATGTCTTCAAGGAGTTAACATCAGCATTGCAGGTCTCCCCCTCGATCTCTTGCACTTGACACAGAATTCCTTTCAGTTCCTCTCGTTTTCTCAAATTTTCAAAGATTTCCATTGCCTCTTCCACATTCCCTTTCATGATCTCCTCCTTGTGGACAGAAAGTCTCTGCCGCCTTTCATCGTCTGTCTCCTTTACTTTCTTCTCTCTTAAAACAACTTTATCCTCACATTTGGGTTGCCTTTCACTGACGTCACTTTGCTGTGTATGGCATGCATGGACCGGACTTTTGGTCTGCCATGTTTGCTGCGTCTCATCAGTGCTGTATCGTTTCTCTGGTGATTTGTGTTGTTGAGGATCTGCTTTGTGGGTTTGTTTGTGGTCATTTATTACTTTGACCTTCTTGGACAATGAAGGGGTTCTTTTGTCCTGAGTTTGACTCTCCTGTTTTTCAAAGTTCTTTAGAGCAGCCTGCAGGCTCATGTTCATATCATGTTTACCTTCTTCTGCATAATTCTTCATGCACATTTGTATCTCCTCAGCTGCATTTATTTTCTGTATTACATTTCTCTCCATTTCCATTTCAGTGCTGCTTAACATCTTTACTTGACAGTCTGATTTGCTCCCAGTGAGCGTTGTTGTTTTCCTAATTTCCTGAGCCTTGGCGCCCATTGGTAGATAATCAATTGCTTGATTTGTGTCTTGCACTGCTACTACGTGTCTTTCTTGTGGTTTATCTGAAGAAGGCGAAGGAAATGGTTTGCTTTGCTCTGGTGGAATCGCTGTACTTTTCATGTTGGGTTTAATAGGGAAAGCGACTTCAGGAGCAGGTCTTGTCGGAATATTCGGTTCTTGAACAACTACAGATCTTGTCCATTGAGGCTTTGGTGGTAAAGCTGGCCTCTGCGCTTGCAGTTTCTCACTTGTCTTTTGAGGGATTGGAGGTGGAGTTACACTCTCAGGGCTGGATGAATTAGAGTATCCATTTGCTACAGGGTTGGGTGCTGAATTCTGTGTTGTAATGGTTGGTTGTCCTTCATAGGTTACTGAAATTGAAGGAGACAGTTTTGTGTCAGATGGAGGCATAGACACCACAACACACTGATTGTGAACAGTCTCGCTCCTCCCTGAACAAGCCCTCCCTGAATTCCTGTATATCATTGCAGCTTTATAGTCTCCTTTGGATACATTTACACTAGACTTTTCAAGAGATTGAAGAGCCAATTGGACATTACCTCTTACAATATCTTCTTTATCTAGGAGCTTCTGCTCAGTCGCTGCACTCTGCAGAGACCTAATAGCTGCCTTCACATCTCCTCTGATAACTTCTTCTGTCTCTTCCTCTGTTGTCTGACCATTACACTCATAACTTACAAAAGGTGGCTGTGACACTGGTGCACAATTACTAACTATAACTGCACTTTGTTGTCTAGCGTCACAGGAAACATAGCTTTCCCGATCTCTCCCTGCATCACTGACCTTTGATTTGCTTGTCTTGATTTGCTGGCTTCTGGAGGAAGATGAACATGTAGATTGCATCGTTGCTGAGGAGCTTTGCTCTTGTGCTGTGACATTTAGGTTGTATATTTTTCCAGGGACAACAACTTCTCGCTCCAAATGCATGCTTTGCTGCTTGGCCATTTCCAGGGACTTTTTGGCAGCTTTCACATCTCCAGATATTATGACCTCTTTTTGTGCAGGGCTGTCTTCTTCTTCTTCAGGACCTCCAGCTGACAAGTCCATGTCATAGATAGTTCCAGGTTTAATAATCTCCCGCTCAACATACATGCTTTGTTGCTTTGCACGTTCCAATGACTGCAATGTTGCCTTGATGTCACCAGCCACAATGTCCTCTTTTTCTACCAGGAGAGGTTGCTTTTCTGCAAGTTGTTGCTTTGCTGATGAGATGTCCCCAGGGATTATTTCTTCCTTAGGACCACAGTTGTCAACATTAAAAGAGCACTCTGAGGCAAAAACCTTTTTAGTATTCTTGACATCCCCTGGCAAAACATCAGAAACGGTTCGCTCTACTTGGTCTTTTTGCTGACACAGGCTTCTCTTTGCCTCCTTCACATCCCCATGAACAATTTCAGCGTGCTCTTCAGTCAGAAGGCTGTGATCAACTTCATCCCCAGATGCCTCAGCATGAAGACTTTTCAGATTGTGCAGATCTCCCTTCTCAATGTAACTTTTGTACAAATTCACGTTGCCCTTTTCATTTTCGTCCACTCTACACGATGCAGCAGTCCTCTGACTATTGGCAGTGGCTAAAAGACTTCCAATTGTAGACTTTACATCTCCCCTCTCTATAACCTGACTGTCGGTTTTTTCATAATTGCAGATGAGTGAGTAAACTGACATCTCGGCTTGTCCCCCTTTGGTCTCTTGCATTATGATTCCTTTTTTCAAACCCTTATCTTGAACAAGCATTTCCTCGATCATCTGGACAATGTTTTGTATTCTTTGATCCCTCTCGATGGTGATGGTTGTGGCTGACTGGTAGACTGGAAGTTCTACTACTGTGGTATTGACGTTACCCTTTTCCACTTCTCTAAGAAGACTGACTTGGGGCTTTAGGGTAGGTTTGAGTATTAGTTGTAACATGATGTTCCTGATGTTACCCCCAACAGCATCTTCTTTCTGGATTTGTAAACCTTCATTACTTTCAAGCAAATATTTTGCCATGTTAACGTTCTTGCTTTCATTTGCTTCTATAATGATGCCACTTGAGTGAACATATTTCATTTGATACAGATAGGACAGGCTATCAGAAACACTGCTGGCAGTGATTTTGTCCAGTGGAGTGGTCTCAAAGAGCCAGGTAGTGCACTTCACATCTGCTTTTGGTATCTCCTCTTCAGTACCTTGCACTGAAGACTCAGACTCCTTGATCTTGTCCAGTGGCTGCGATTCAAACAGCCAAGTGCAGCGTTTCACATCTCCTTTCTGGCTGTCTTCTCTGTGGACTGTTTTTACTGGACCTTCCTCTTCAGGTTCCCCTTTCAGACTGTCAATGGTTTGATTCTCAAAGAGCCAGGTGGAGGTCCTGACATCACCCTGCTGGACATCAGTGACACTAACCATCCGTACGAACTTCTTGCTTGACTCAGATTCAAACATCTGTTTATTGAGCTGCACATTACTACTTCCTAAGTCTTCAATGACTCTGACAGAGGGCTCATCTCGGCTGGTAAGGGAGTCCAAAGGTTGTGTCTCAAACTTCCATCTGGCCGATTTGACATCTCCTTTCTTGACATCTTCTTGGGTGACAGCTCGGATCTCATAAACTTCATTCTCTGACTTGATAGCATCAAGGGGTTTTGTCTCAAACATCCACCTTGCTCCTCTTACATCACCACACTTGACCTCCTCTTTTTTCACAGTTGTAACTTCATGAAACTGACCCTCTTTGTCTCTGATGGCATACAATGGCAGGGACTCAAACATCATGGTGCTTGACTTTACATCGACATTGCTCACAGGCTGTTCCACAGAGTCTGACACCTGTTCAAGGGGTTGGTCGTGGATTTTGTCCAGTGAGGAGGTTTCGAATATAAACTTTTTGTTCTGTACATCACCACTCTCTTCACCACTGACTCTCTGAACGTTTGTGTCATTGTTGTCCTTATTGATCGAGTTCATGGGGCGGTTCTCAAACATCCAAGTAAATGTGTGTACTGAACCTTTTTCAATCTGTTCATCTTGTTTCTGTTGATCAGATGCTGTCACCATTTCTGATCCTATTTCATCAAGAGACTGGGATTCAAAAAGTTCTTTGACTCGTGAGACATCTCCGGACTGGAAGTTGACCTGGCTGACACATCTTACGTCATGTTCAGAATTTGCACCCTTTCTTATTCTATCCAAGGTTTCTGTTTCAAAAAGATGTTTGACTGTTTGGACACCAACCCCTGATTTGACAGAATCTTGAATGGTGTCGCAAAGCTTCAACTTGTATTCTTCGCCATCTTTGATGCTGTCCAGAGGCTGTGATTCGAAAAGCCAAGTAATGGACTTGACATCGGCGTTGTCAATGGCTTCTTTATCATTCACCTTGTCTGATTTGTCGTACAAAATGTCCATTGGCTGTGTCTCAAATAACCATTTACAGCTCTTGACGTCACCTTTACGAGGGTCCTCTTCAACAGGAGCTTTCTGTTCTGCCTGGTTGAACTTTGAATGGATCCCATCAATAGTCTGGGTCTCAAAAAGCCACTTTGCCATCTTGACATCACCCCTTGTATCCTCGTGCCTTGTGATGCCTTTGATTACCTCAACATTTTCTTTTCCCTCTACAAGCTTGTCTAAAGGCTTGGTCTCAAACATCCACTTATAGTTTTGGACTTTCCCTTTGATGAGTTCTTCTCGGCTGACTGTTGTGACCTTATGGAGGTTTCCGGAGCTGTCCTTTATTGCATATAAAGGAGTTGTCTCAAACGTTGCTTTGTTACCTTTTACGTTACCTGCTTCAATTGTTTTTTCTTTCTCAATACTTTCCTCATCAGAATGAGCAATTTTGCTCAGAGGAATGGTTTCAAACAGATGTTTGAATCCCTTAACATCGCCCTTTTCAATCTCTTGTTCCTTGAACGAGGTGGTCTTCTGAATACTGCTGCTCTCAAATATTTGCTTTTTGCCTTTTACTTCTCCTTGTTCGTCAGCTGAAAGGGTGACTTTCTTCAAACGCCCAACTTCATAGCTATCACTAAGAGCCTCCATGGGTTGAGTCTCAAATAGCCACATAGAGGTCTTTACATCTCCACCAATAATTTCTTCTTTTTCTAAACATTTTTCTGCAGAGTCTCCTTTCAGTGCTGCCAAGGGTTGCATTTCAAATAGCTTCCTCTTGTTGATAACGTCAGCCTCTTCTGCACATTGAGCCAACGTACCTTCAAACTTGTCCTCTCCAACAACCTCTTGTATCGTGTCAAATGACTGAGTCTCAAACATCCACTTTTTCTGATCAACTCCTCCTCTGTGGCCCTCTTCCAGAGATATACCGCGAATTATTTTCACCCCATCAGTTCCCTTATTAATCAGGTCCAATGGCTGTGTTTCAAAAAGCCATCGGGCAGTGCTGATGTTGCTGCTGTTGATCTCCTCCCTACAGATGGATTTAATCTCATGGATATTGCCACTGTTGTCTCTGATGGCACAGCAGGGTTCTGCCTGGAAGAGTTTGACAGTCTTCTGGACGTCTCCTTTCTGCTCCTGAAGCTCTGATTTCAGTTTGAGGAAGCTGTGGTCTTCTATGGAGTTGCAGCGTCCCAAATCACTCAATGGTTTGGACTCAAAAAGTAGCCGAGCCCCGGTCACATCTCCTGTCTGGATAGGTTCTTTCAGCACTGCTTCAACCAGTTCACCTTCCTCTCTCTTTGATTGACTCAGAGAATCTAAGGGCTGGGTCTCAAACAGCCACATGGATGTTCTCACATCTCCTCTGACAGACGTCTGTCTTCTAGCAGACATTTGTTGGGAGCTGTCAATGTGCTCAAACATTGAGGAGGTGCCTCTAACATCTCCACCTTTCAACTCCTCATCATACAACAGCTTCTTGGTTGCATGAGGATCCCCAATATTGTCCAGTTTCCAGTTCTCAAAGATCCACCTCATGGACTGCACTTCACCCTGATAACCTGGGTCCGCTGCCTGAGGGTTTTCTGACTGCACTGCCCTCAGTATCTCATCATCCACAGCATGATCCAGACTTGCCCGTAGGTCTGGGTGGATGTGCTTAAAGAGCCTCTTCAGCTCACTTTTCTGCCGTTGCTGGTAAAACCCGGAGAAGGTTTCTTTAGGTGGAGGCACAGGGAGGCTACTCAAGTCTGAAGGCCCTTCATAGTCGAGGGGTTTAGGTGGTACGGGAGGAGGTGGGGGGAGGGGCAGGTCGTCATCATGAGATGATGGTGAGACTGTGATTTTCCTGGCTGCTTCAGCCATCTTTAAATGAAAGACAGATGGGAGTAATGTTGTCAGGTTTCAGTAATTAAAACAGTATTATGTAAGGTATGTGCAAATATTAGAATGGCATGCATTTTAGCAAGTGAAGCCATACTTTACCTTTCTTTATGCACGCTTGATGTTTTTCACAGCAAATCATCCTCTGTCACACCAAGGTTAACAGAACACTTCATAGCTGTTAGTAAGCAGACGTCACACATCTAGACACGCGATATATGCTGTATGTGCACTAAGTTACATTAATGGTAACTTTCTGCCTTTGTAAGAACAAGACTTATAGTTCTGCTAGTTAGAAAACAATGGCACATACAGCAGAGACTGAGTGACATTATCCTATATTTAAAGTCTAGGGACTTGATGAATATACGGCCAATATTCACTTTTCTTTAAGCACAGTTTTTGGTCTCCACCCATTATCGGGGGTGTTGTGTGGCTCTTTGGTTGTTCACCTCAGTGGGATTTTAGAGTTTTGTTTCTGGAAAAATCTACCTCATGTTTACGAAAAAACACAAATGAACGCAGTGTGACTGAACCAAAATTGCTGAACACAAAACCAAAAAAAAGGCACAATGCGCTGAAAGACACTGAAATCATCCCGAGATTTAAGGTTTAACTTAAAAGCTGTGTTAAAGTTTTCTATGGGTTTGTCACCATAGGCGGCAACTTTTGCATACAAGGTAGAAATTTGGTCCACAGTTGATATGAAATATTGATTAAAGCAGCTTTAATGGTGATCATATTGTTTGAAAAATGTAGGAGTTGTTGCTCTGTCTTTAAAGAGGAGGTATTATGCTGTTTCACATTTTAAGACATACATATAATGTTACAAAGTTGGATGTCCAGACTAAACGTGGGTGAAGTTTCAGTCTGCAGGCTGCTGTGATCGCCAGCTTTCAAACAGTTTTTTCAACATGCAGCCTCGGCAGGCTTCGTAGAGCTGGCCAATCAGAAGAAAGTGGGCTTGTAGGGGGCGGGGTTTCTTAAAGAGACATAGCTGACTGAGTCCTTTCAGGCAGAGGCTGTATGAGGGCCTAGCACCAGTGTGAGTAAAATAAAATATGTAAAATATGCTAAGCTACTCGACAGGTATCACAGAGTGACAGATGAAGCTTGAAGTTAGCTTAATACCCCCCTATAAGAATTGGGCCGACCCAGCGTCAGAACTGAGGGCTTGTAGTCTAATAATTTTATTTTCATCTCAGTTTTATTTTTTATTGTTTTAGAGTCATTCATTGACAATTAATGTTGAGTATAAGTTTTAAGTTTAAGAGTAACAACAGTGTTCGCTGTTGGTGTTAAAAGTGAGTCAAAAACCTCTCATCCTCCCCCGTTGAGGGTGTGGTTACTTTTTCCAATGTCTGATTGATGCACAAATTTAAGCCCATGAGAAAGAGTATGGTGCTATAGGCCTACATAAAGCAGTTAATTTGTTTTAGTCATTTATCTAAATGTTAATATTGTATGTTAATAAGTATTAGGTTAAAGGTTTACTGTGTCTTTGGTTGCACAAGCTAAACAGAGTCAGTTACACAGCACACAGCAACCACACACTGTTGTAAAGGATGCTAAAGAACTATACAGTACCTTATTGTTTTTAGTCCTCGTTCCCGGAGTAACAACGAACTCCTGTTGAACAAAGAGACAGAAAGTTAAATAACAGTCAGTTTAGATCATGAGTAAGTTACATCATTTTCTATTACAGTACGTATATGCAGCACAGGTGTTGTGCAATAAAAGCTTGTGATAGATTTATTGTTTAATGTTGAGTCGCTCCTATTGTGACAGAGCATAGTGCTCATTCTCTATTGAGGCCCTGGACCTCGGTGTGTGTGTGGAGGAATGAGCGGCATGTCAGGAACTCACTGGCTGTGTTGAGCCTCCTGTGGAGTCTGTGGCTGCTGCTCTTGACAGATAGAGAGCTGATCTGTCTCTCACCGACGAGGACGTAGATATCCTGTCTCTGCTTTGTCTTTGTGGGGAGCCCCCCTTAGTCAGTGCTGGACTATATTTGTCATCTGATGAAGAGAAGACAGCATAAAACCAACTTTAAAACTACATAAAATAAACATACAATTTACTGAATAGTAGAAAGATTAGTGTTGCGAACAAGACGGCTGTATGTCAAAAAGGGGAGAGACAATTTCTTCTTTTTTTGCTAAAGGAATAAAAGGCATAACATTTTACTTAAATACCATCTAAAAACATCTCACCAAAGAGCCGAGCATGGTGAGACTTTTGTATGACAAACAAAAGTACCCATATGGGACAAATGTTTGACCTATGACCCTCCTGAGCACAAACAAACAGAAAGATTTTTTTTAATTTCATATCATGATATTTCTATTATGTGTCTGTACACATTTGTGTTATTATTTGTAAGTTATTTTTTAATTAGAAAACAAAGATTGTTACAATACCCATGTGTAGTGTTAATTAAGTAAGGGATAATGAAGTGAGCAGGTCGTTATCGCAGAATGGAACCCTGATTGATATGATTACAGTCAGGCCTCCGGATTGTGTGATAAGAGCTGCATCCCTAGCAACGGTCTGTTCTTCATAACAATGGTTTGGTATCAAAACTTAAATAGAATTGTTACATGGCTGTTTTAAATACCGCGATAACAACCTGCTCACTATACATTATCCCTTAAGTTTTGATACCAAACATGTTGTTAAAGATATAATGTCAAAGATCTTGATTTAAATAAATGTCTGTTAAGTCACTATCTATCACAGAATGAGGTAACACAATGATTGAGCCTATGGCCCACTGATGAAAGCCTTTGCATTTGCAGTATTATGAACTGGGTGTCTGTAGCGACATTCACCAAAACAATCACAAGCAGCTCGCAGTTAGTGACGTGTTTTCTCAGCCAGCAGTGGTTGGTCTGCCAGAGAGGGTAGGCGGAGCTAAACGGCTGCTTTTCCGCTCTCTGCAAGTGTTGCGAGTAAACAGTAATCTACTATGGCTGAAGAAACAAAGAAAAGATCGATGCGACAGATACAACTTCAAAAATAAGTGAAAACCCAAAGAAAAAGAAACAAACTCGACGCTCAGATGAAGGAAACAGTCTAACAAGGAAAGCGTCCGTCAGTAACAAAGGGAGCCAACAGTAGACGTTTGGTTATGTCGGACATATACACCAGAAAGTGACGCCATATAGAACGAAATTGAGAACTTTGAGATTATCACTTTAAATGCTGGAATTCTGGAAATTATAAGGCTGAATATGAATATATTTAATAATTTATATGTGCACATATACTGAGTAGCATGTATATGTGGTTGTTGGTGCTCCTGAATGAAAGAACCGTCTAATCTGTCACAATGAATTGGGGCAGACTTCCCATCACCTACAACAATTATTCAGGTAAAATAACCTTTTAATGTTGTTGCTTTCGCTTGTTCAGATTGATTGAGATTGAACACTCACTTGCAAAAGTAGGTCTCAGAGCGTTTAGTGCCGGCCACAACTTAATGATAACACTGTGTGTGTGTGTGTGTGTGTGTGTGTGTGTGTGTATTTATAGTGATGTTAACAGTGTTTATTTATAGTAAATGGAAACTTTCTTATCTCAGTTGTAGCTGCCTGTTAACTCTTGGAAACTATTTCATCTGCAACAACACCTACATGTAGGGTATCCTGACCCATTTCAATCTAACTGCACCTACATGATTCCCTGTGTTAAAGACAAACATTGTAACACACCAGGCTGTTTACAGAGGCTTTGATCCCAGTAGCTGAAAGACAAACAGGCCCACACAGCCTGCTGCCAGGGACCCTCACCAAACCGCATACCACCGACCGGCCATGACGCCCAAGAAGAAAAAACAAAACAGCAACTGCCAGCTCAGCTGGAGTCACACAGATTGTTTGCACATTGTTTGTGCGAGCTCTCTGCCATCAAACCATCAACACCTGACGGCAGGAATGTGACAGCCTGACCTCGTGAAAAACGTGGAAATGATCTTGGATTTGGGAGCAAATTTCACCTCCAATAAAACAGTTATTTAAATAAGAATAAAAGTTTTCAGTACAAATCAGATGAAAACGGGGAACCAGTTTGTCAGTCAGGAAAATGAGAGTTTACATGAGAAATGCATGAATTATTTCGGCATAAACAGCCCTGTGAACAATAAAACTGGAGGTCAACAGTCCAGTGTGCTGCACGGGCCACCCAGCTGTAACTAATGTCCAGATTTGAACACACACCTCGCCTTTTCACACACTAAGCCCTGGCAGGACAAAAGGATGGAGCTGCAGGCCGGCGCCTCTCACGAGTCCGGACTTAAAGCATTTTCATAGCTGGGTGAGCAGACAGAATGAGGCACCCGGGTCCTCACCGCCTAAACCGAGAGGTCAACTTCATCACTAGTCATCGCCACACACTCACGTATAAATACAGTCTAATCATAAATACTATCTAAGAGACATTCAGCTTCACTGACTCCTGGTTCCTCTTAGGTTATTCCCACACTTTCAGAGCCTTTCCCGCTGACAGCTCTTTGATCTGCGTTCATTCTCCAGGAATGAAGAGGAGCTATTAGCGGCGCAGTAATGTGGGGGCGTTTTAGGCTGCGGGCAGCTGTACAAATGATGTTGAGATGCAGTTGGTATTTGTTCTTCTCCACCACCACCACCACCACCACCACCTTCACCGCCATCAGCTGTCGGTGATTGTAGCCACATTCACAGACTGTAATGAAAACCTGCAGGAGGGCCTCATCGCACCTCTGTCACTTATATATATCAAATGTTGCTTTTACAACGGATGTGCTGCTTTTTATTTCCTTCTCATTTCATCGCTTTTGATGATAGAAAGAAAGAAGTCAGACCTCCCACTCCAGACATGTCTGAGGATAAAAGGCCGTAAATTGATATCCACTTAAGACTTAATGAAGATGCCGGCGACGAAGCCACAACAGCTTGTGACTTTGGTATCACTCATGAAGAGAAGCAGCCATAAATAGACGCAGAATGGAAAGCATTAATTTCATCCTTATTTTTGTTTTGTTGTTTCTGTTTTGGGTCAAAGTTGTTCCTGGAATAATTTATTCTTTACTTTTATTCTTTCAATTTATCAAAGAAAATTATTTTTTCTGTTAGTAATTTATAGGATAAAAGCTTTTTCAGCAACTTAACGATATGAAACTTTAACATAATAATGCTAGGATAAAAGCAAAGAGCATCTACTACATTTATCGCACAGATTGGACTAATACTTAACAAAATAAAACCCCCCTCTCTAATATAATACAATGTACACAGTAGTTTCCTCTGGCATTATAATACAGTCGCATTTATTTTTGTTAAATTAGCTTCACATTCACACCAGTTTCCCCAAAGCAACAAAGCAAACACTGTTGATACTCACTAAAACACCATCCGGCGTTGTTCTCTGTCCCTTCCCTGTGTGTCTCTCCTCTGTTCTGGATGTCTGACTCTTTTCGGCCGCTGTGATGTCTAACAGTGTGTCTCCTCTCTCCGCTCTTCTCTGACTGAACTCTCTCTCGTCCTGTGGCCTCGGTGACAGCTGATTTTTATCAGAGCCCGCTGGAAGACTTTGGCTATTTTTGGGGAGGGTGGGCTGGCGGCAGATACCCGGCTGAGTCAATCACCTCTGTTAGTCAGTGGGGGACTGGGGCTCCCCTCCGCCCTCCCATTCCCACAGATACATTGTCACCCACTAAAACGGGCGCTGGGTGGGACCTGCAGTATGTGTGTCAGTGGGTGTAATAAAAATCACACGCTGAAAGTCCTGTTTTGGTAAAAAAAATGGGACGCTAAGGAGACTTTGATTATGATAGTAGATGAGAGGATGATTGTTAATGTTTTGAAGCTGGAGATATAACATGTTTTCACCCTTATTTCAGAAAAGTACACCATGATATTTGGCAGTAATCCTCACCATAGATTTCCTCTCACATTCCTGCCTGCGTCTTGCTCACAGCCGACACATCACAGGGTGAAAACGTCAACTACAACACACGGAGCGATATCACTTACAGGACACAGAGAGGCACGGCTCAGAGGGCCAAGGTCTGCGTCAGGGTCAGCCATCACAGGCAGCCTCGCTCCTATCTTAAGCGTGTAAGCCCAACACATAGTTATGCATTTACTCGGCTTCATCCTCGTCTTTATTTAGCTGTTTCCCCGCAACTCCCCGAGCCAAAGAACACAGAGGTTCGTGTCAGGATGTACGTGGTGACACCAGAGGCCTTGATCCTGACAGTTTTACTCTGCTGTAACTTCATCTAGATGTATCTGATATGCTGGATGAGTCAGGATGCTCCGGCACTGTTCGATAAATACCTCAGCCTTTGTACGTATTTAAAAAGAACCAGCAGGAACATTAACTTGCTCAAAGATCAGTACTAGTCTAAAGTGAGGACATTTGATTGTGAACTGTGGCACCAAAATACAGCAGTGATCTCATGTCTTTGAGGAAACCCTGGCACACACACACATACACACACCCACCTCCCCTCTCAGGTCTCAGTGACTAAACATGAAATCCAGCACCACCACTCACCGTGTGAGTATCTGGACGATCTGTCGTAAGACTCCGAGAACCCGTTCATGACCTTTCCTCCGTCCACCTGGGAGTTCCTCTGTGGAAAAACAACAAGCAGGGTTGTGAGGACGGTTACTGTTTTGGTGTTTCTGCTGTCACAGCGTGTCTCTTTTCGGTTAGCTTGTTTGAAGCAGCGTTAACATAAATTTTACTGTGAAACATTTGGAATAAGGTGATTTGCCTTGTTTCTAACAACAAGATTTGAAAGAACATTACTAATATCATATCTGCTCTTTAAAGTTAAGGTAAAGCCAGAAGGCAGTTAGCTTAGCTTAGCATAAAGACTGAAAACAAAGGCAGACAGCTAGCATGGCTAGCAACCATTCAACTTCAGTGACTCAGCAAAATACAAAAATACACTACAAATTAAAGGAATAGGTATCCTTTAAATGTTTTTTAATACCAAAATTGTAAAAATATAATATAGTTCATGGTTGTATTTGTTCAGTGTAAGACTTTTAGCAATCACAATCCACACAGAGAACATCATCTAACTGCACAATATTCAGATTTTATGGTACACTAGGACTTCCATGTTATAATGCCTTCCTGTATTTTTTTTTTTAAAGTAATACAGTTTTAACATTTCTTTTTTGTACAGGTTAACTAAATAAGAAATAACATGTTGACTGCTGGGTTTTAGAAGTGCTTGTAGGTGGATTTCATTACCTTTAGACAAAGCCAGGCATGCTAAGCTAAGCCACCAATATGCTAGCTTTACATTTGTGGTTGTTTACAGACATGAGAGTGGTATTAATTATCACATTTCAAACTTGGCAACAGAGCCAGTCAGTGAGTTTCTTTAATACGACAGTTAGTTCTGACCAAGCAATCTGATTGGACGAGAGGCATCCATGAGTGCTGATATAGAGAACAACATCACTGGGACTTTTCACTCTGTGTATCACTCCGCCTCAGCCAGGTGTTCTGAATACTATCACATTACAGCAGACCGTGTATGTCGACATTAATCTAGCTGGTACCTCTGAATCACACAGCAGACTCTTACTTCACTGGTTGATGATAAATTAAAACAAACAGATAAATGTACATGATAAAAACAGCTGATCTGTGGTAACATGTAGACACAGAGTGCAGGAGAATGTTTGGGTTGCTTGGCAACAAAAGTCCAGTTTCAGTTAAGTTGTGGAGCTATTTGGGTCAGTGGAGCAAAAAATAATCTGTTGTTGATTGTTACCGTTTACTACTATTTGCCACTTGTATTTCATCTTTGACCGAATCACAGCAGTGCTGACATTCAGTATAACATCACTCCCTCTCATGTGATATTGCTTAAATGATTCTGACAGTGTCCTTTAAAACGTGAGGTGCCAGAGTCCACCTCCATGAGATCATCTGGAGCACTTGGAAACATGAACAACCAAACACTGGACCCCTGAGGCTTCACCTCAGGACAAAAACACAAGCTAATATGGAAGCTGACTCACACACCAAACATGCAACAGCAGTGTTATCCAATGTCATGTAATATTTCTGTTAAATAACACAAATAACAATTAAACTCACACACCTGAATGGTTGTGTCCTGTACAGCAGTGTTGTGACTTCTCCAGTCCTGCAGGGGGCAGTCTCCCCCCGTCTTACTGCTGTTAGCAGGTGTTGAGTTCAGTCGAGGGCTGCTGAAGCTCTGCTGCAGGTTGGCCTTGGACTCGAACAGCGCACACAGAGCTTTAGTGCCTGAAGACTCTCTCTGAGGGAGGCAGTCCATGGAGCGACTCCTGGTCAGATTGGAGCTCCTTCCTGATCCCCACAGAGAGACCCTCTCCCTGCCGTCCTGCCTCCTCCATCCCCCATCCACCTCTGACACCTGAAACAGAGGAATGATTTTAGGTCACTTTTTAGAAACTGTTGTTTTTATTTATTACTCATGATGGAATAAAAGGAGCGATGTATTACCTGGAGTTTATGCTCCCCTTTTTCAGCACTTGTAATGTCAGTACAGGTTTGGTAACTGTTTGAACACATTTATTGACACATTTATGAACATTAACACTGACAGATGACAGAATCAGCTTTGAACTCTTAAAAGTGAATGAAAATGTCTAAACTGAAAACATTTAAAATGTTGTTAAGTAACCAATGATAAGAAATGATTGACATTAACTTGGTGTCGTAATTTCTCTCACATTGTGTGCTTAAATTTTGTTTCTGGCCAGCATGATTCACATAAGGCTTTAAAGAAGTAGTTATTTAAACATACATTCCTTTTAACGTCACATTCATTATACAATGGATTGTGGGTAATAACATTTGTCTCAGGCCTTTAGGTGTAGCCGGCGGTTAGCCATAAAGGACTTCCTGCTAAGACTTAATGTTACGTTCGCTGCATTGTTTACAGTCCTACTAGCAACTTTAGACATGACAGTGGAGTCCGAGTTGAGATGCAACATTAAAGAACGTATTGTTAACTGGACTAACGTGCAGATGTTTATAGAGATTAATAAAAAGCTAAAATGTCGTCAGATGACTGCCCATGGGAGCCAGGGTGGTATTATGGTGGATTGTGTTCCGACCAGAGTTTGACTTTCTGGGTGTCTGGCTTGAAGAGAAAATAAGAACATGTCAACACCACATGCATATTTTTTTCCCGTAGTGACAGCAGAGCACACTAAAACACCAAGTATCAATAACAAGTGATCTTGCGCTTCACTTTGCGCCCAGATTATGCGCCTCTTAAATAGCAAAAGTGTGTTGAACACGCCATAAATCACTTAGCACCATGTGCTTTAGAGCGTGCATCTTAGAGCCCAGCAGCTAATTAATTATGCACACTCGCCACCAACTGGACAGGGGTGTCTCCGACCCCGAACAGACCTGGTATCAACATGTGGTTCTCGTGATCGGATCATAAGTGGTGATCACATGTGGTCATTGACAGTGCTGTATGAGAATTTTCTGATGTTTCCGTCATTGTTCAAAAAATTCAGTCAAAGATAGAGAATATTCGGTTAATGCGACTCCTGGTTCCAAGCCTTTTGCTTTGTGCTCTTTTTCCTGCATGCAACCAAAGCTTGCTGATACGTGATTGGTCAAATCTACTCTGACTACAAACATACTACAAATGGACACCAGAATACTTCCCATACTAAAATCTTACTACTCCTACTCCTTCAGACTCTACATCTCTCCTTCCTTATTGGCTCACAAAAGAGGAATTTACTAGAAGGCTGTGTAAAGCAATAAAAGTGTGAAAATGAATCATGGTTGTCTCCAACAGCAGTTTAAGCTGTTTGAGATTGTGCACATACAGTATATTGTGCAGAACTTACTGTTGCACCAGCTGAGACACAGACTTCCTGTCCCAGCGGCTGGAGGCCGGCATGACCCATGACCTCTCCTGAACCCCTGTAAGACTCTTCAGGGACTGAGTCCTCCTCAGGCCAAACGTCTCCATAACAGTCCCTCTGTCAGCAGCTGGAGTAAGGACATGTTGCACACAACTAACAATCAGCATCGTGTGTTCATGCTTACAAATTATTCTTAACAGGATGAATTAAACTGGTACAAATGTTTTTTTCTTCTTCATTTAACGCCCTGACGAGACTTAAAGACTTTGTTTGAGTTATTATGTAACATATTATCACGCTGACAGTCATATGACTCTGTTAATGTTTATGGACTCCTGCACTCAGACAGCAACACAAATCTACGCCTCAGTATTACTGTGTGCTATTATACAAGCATCATGAATACATGCTAATATTGTTGCTTTAAGACACGCCTGAATGTCAAAATAGAGAAATGTAGAGGATCTAAATTCTGAACACAGGAATTCATATTCAAACGAATAATATTTAAACACAGGCAGATAAAGAGATATATACGTTACAAAGCAGTTACAATAATGTCACTGCAAATGAGGCTATTCTGCTCTGTCTGCAAAATCAATATTCAATATTAAAGCCCGTACCTGGAGAGAAGAAGCAGGAGTCACCTGTGCATCCCTGTCTCTGTGGCTGAGTTGTGCTTTAGGAGCATCTCTCACAAGACACAGCAATTTCTAACGACCAAAGTCCTATAACACCTTGTGATTTCAGGCTTCCGGTTATGAGATCTGCTACTGCAACATCACCTGATCAATCTCTGATCAATAGAAATATGTCTCAACACAGATCACAAACATAAGATTAGTCTTGCACTTTATTTCCACGTTGGTATTCAAACACTGTGTGAGAAGCAGGGAGCAGACCTGTGTGCTCTGTGACAGCTGCTGCAGTCAGATGTCAGCGTTGAGATGCCGGACATAGCCGCTCTGTCACTGTATCTCGTGCCGAAACTCAGAGCAGCAGCATTTTTATCTGCACCTCACATGCTGATCATAGCAGCAGGAGTCACATTCATCCAGCTCACACACCATCACTCCTCACTGAGCCTAAACAGATGATCATGTGTGAAGTTGCTACTGATACTCTGTCAGTGCAGGAAGCAATAAAAGCACAGGAAAGCTGAGGCTGCATGTTAATCTATGAAGCCACATTAATGTTGATTATTACAATCTATGGGTGCTCAAAGGGTGACGTTACAACTCTACCAAACTGTTGCCACTGGATATACTATATAAAATAATTTTCTTCTACACACGTATCGTGAAGTAATCATTAACTTTCTCAAAGATTGATCTGTGTACAACATTTTACAATCAACTAACCTGCTTAGCCTGCTTCCTCTGCAGCCCGGCCCCTCGATAAGCAGAAGATAATGGATAGAGGAAAGCTTTTTCGCACATGTTACACTCATAAATAAAAATAAAATGCCCTGCTCTAACCTAAAGCAGCTGTTAAGTTTTTGGTCATGTATCATGTGGTGCAATATACATGTTCAAGGAAGGGTAGGTGATTTATTTTGGATGCACTATATGCTATATGTGCTCTCCACATCCTGTTAGCAATCACTAAAGGAATGCTCTGACAAACAGGAAAAAATCTGGTGTGTGTGGCCGTCACAGAGCTGTCATAAGTCTGTATGGTCATTTCATTTAGTGAGATGGCTTATACCTGCCTGTCTCAGACTCTCTGTCTTTGCACTCATTGCACATGATTCCTCCACAAGCTAAAGCTAGTAAGGTAGTAGCACGAATATCAGAGGAAAGTAGTTTCATATAACAATAGCAACGATTCCCTGTGCTCTCCTTAACATGTGTTAACAAATTAGGTAGCTAAATTAAGCTAACTTCCATAAATGTTCCTGGGCTAGTTTTCCATGCTAGCTTTGATGCTTAGGCTACTTGTTGCCACATTGAAGCTGCTATCATCAATATCCAATGACTTTGGGTATTTGAAATATGTCACTTTTCAGCCCTAATGTTAGTGTTTTGGTTCACTTTCACGGCTGAGCGAGTAGCTAGCTAAAGAGCAACTGAGCACTAAGCAGCTAAAGGGGGTTAGCTAGTAGAGCATTTTGTTGCCCACTTAACGCTGAGTCTGCAGTGTTGTTGAGCAAGATGATTAGCTATGGATAAACAGTGTCATATTAGCAACAAATTAGCCGCAAATTAACTATTTTAAGAGATGGATAATTGTCTCAGGATCAGGGGCTAAAAGTCTAGTTAAATGCAAATGTTGCGCCATTATGGGTGGCTTAGTAAATATAAATAAAAGTCTTTGCTCACATGTTAGCAAACTAAAAGGTTTCTGCCTCATTTCTGCTTTCATCAAAAAATTAACCTGCGGGTGTTAGCTTATCATTTGATATAGGCCTACTGTGTTTACAGGCTGTATTTTGTTGATGTTTGACTGCCGTGTCGACTCCCAGTGGAGAAGATGGTTAATCCTTTCCCCGTACAGAGAAAAAGACACCACTGTTGTTTTGTCTTAATGTCATATAACAGCCAGAAGATGGCGCCAGAGACATACTCTAACACATTAATAACAAACGTGTTTAAAGGCCGTCTTTACTGCTTGCTTTGTTGACAAAACATTTGTTGGTGTACTTTACCAGGTGAGTGCACAGGTGCATTATGTAAGACAGCTATTTACAATACTTATTGGTTTTACAGCTGCCTTTGTTCACAAGCATCTAACTCACTAATAAAGTGTCACAGTACATCTTAATGCTTTGTACAAACACATAAAAACCCAAGTTCACAGTGGAGTCAGAAGTTAAAGAGAGAATAACAGTAGTGTTGTCAGCTTAATGTGTTTTACCAGCTGTAATAGACGAAGAGAGAGCGATTGAGCATGTAGGGGAGGCAGGGAGGGAGGGGGGAGTCAGACAGTCTCACCCACACAGCTCCACAGTACAGTCAGTTCTGGCCTGAACAGCTGAGAACAGAGCAGGTCTCCTTCCTCCTCCTGCTGCTGCTGCGTGCTCCTGTGAACGCCTCACATGGAGCCACATGTGACAGACAACACTGACAGCAGGAGGCAGCTTGCTTCACCTCAGAGAGAACACAGGAGCTCCCTCTGCAGGCCTGCAGGGGCCAGATAATCAGTAACACACACAAAACTTTGTTAGTCAATTAAACAGCAAACACGTGGAGAGAAATAGGTCTTTATTATGTTCTTTAAGGGAAGACGGCTTTTGTGTCCACATTGCATCATACAGGCCGGTTTGTACGTTTGTCAGAAAGGTCACCGCAGCTCTCCGGCTAATGTTGACAAGAGGCTCATTGTTAAAGGGGGAATGTCAAACCCAATCACACAGCTGCTCGACTGTTACAGCCTGTGCTGCTCACATGCAGCCACAGATAAGATCACTGCTGAAAACTGCAGTTGTGTAACCTACTTTGCACTGTGGGCTGCAGGTTGACTTCCTTCTGCAACAACTGTAAAACAATAATGCATGGATGATGTATTATAGGTAAACAATGTGCATACCTCCTTACAGGAAGAAATTATATACATTAAATACAAGTAACAACATATCTAATGTACACTATAGTAAAACATTACATTAGCGTAGCAGCTATTAGCGTTTACGAGGCTTTTAAGTGAAGATATTTGAGTTATACGTTGTGGTTCATCTCAGTCCATGCACTGTTTATGCAGAGCCCTCACCATGAAAGCATAGATCTCTATCATATTAATGTTTTACCTCCATGTTTCTCAGAGTGCGTCCTTGTTTAGCTGCAGGATGTTGTATACTAACGTGAGTATGCTATCAGCCCTGGACTGGCCCCAGGATCAGGCAGCCGTACTCTTGGCAAGAGGCCATCAGGGTGCCACAGGAAGCTCTCTGGTGTCGGCCCCTGAACTGATACCACCGCTCAGACAAAAGGATGGCAGTTGACGCATCACTTAAGGCGTCACTGTTGTGAAATTAAACCCAGAGTCTTTATCTGATGGCATTTTCCGAGTGGGGAAAGTGGCGTCTCTTTGTTAGAAGTTTGACTCACATTTGAGGTTAAAGGCATTAAAACGTGTGTCCTCTTGTCAGAAGGCAAAATCATGTCCAAATGAGAACAACATTTTCTGCCATATTTTGGTTTCATATGAAAATCTTTCTGAGCTGTTTAATCTGTGCTCTTTTCACTGAGTGCTAAAAGATGACAGGAGTAGTTTAAAGGTGAACTGACACCTGAATCTTTCGTCAGGTGAACAGCAAACATGGACAAACTGATCGTCAAAAGAGTTTTGTCACATCTGAAGTACAATTTGAGTCGACATAGTCAAATGTTTTGTCACGTTTTGTTGACTGCAGGTGTGACCTAGTTTTGTCAAGTGGAATCCCATACGTTAGAAGTATTTCAGGCCTCATTGGAAAACATTAATGTCATCACTTATTTTGAAATGTCAAAGTTAAGCAACATTTGATTTGAAATGTGAGAACAACGTCAGAACAGTCAGAGTGTAAATTTAATGAATACAACCAAATATGGCTGCACGGTGGTGCAGTGGTTAGCACTGTTGCCTCACAGTTAGAAGGTCCCTAGTTTGAATCCCAGTTCAGGTGTAGTGGTCCGTCTGTGTGGAATTTGTTCTCCCCGTGCATGTGTGGGTTCTTTCCGGTCACTACGGCTTCCTCCCACAGTCCAAAGACATGACAAGACAAGACATTGGTAACTCTAAATTGCCCGTAGGTGTGAATGTGAGTGTGCAAGGTTTACTCTCTCTATGTGTCAGCCCTGTGATTGACTGGTGATCAGTCCAGGGTGTACCCAGCCTCTCGCCCAATGACAGCTGGGATGAACTTCTGTAAGAAATGAGAAATGTCGACTTCCATATTCAACGCTGCCTGAAATCTCTACATCGCCCCTTCACCTTGAAAACACACAATTGTAGCATGAAATTTAACTATGGCACCGAAAAACCCTCTCTGTGCACATAAGAGAGTGATGAGTGCACCTATAGTCAAGAATCAGACAGGAACATGAGGTAAGAGATGTTACATTACAAATAAAATAAATATAGAAAATAATAATTATTTTTGAACAGTAGTAATTTAAAAGAAGATCATGACCACGTGAGGATCCTGGGATTATCGTACTGTATAACACAGTAACAGAAAAATCACCAGTGTGTGACACATTATCAAACTATGATCCCTGAACTCTGCTGTGCAGACACAAAACTACAAACAATGAGACATCTTAACAATTTATTTATTCCATCATTTATCCATCTATCCATCCGTCCATCCGTCCGTCCATCCATCCATCAATCCTTCCATCATTTATCCATCCATCTGTCCGTCGATCCATCCATCCATCCATCCATCCTTCCATCCATCCATCTGTCCGTCCGTCCATCCGTCCATCCATCCATCCACTATCCATCCATCCGTCTGTCCATCCACTATCCATCCATCCATCCATCCCTCCGTCCATCCGTCCATCCGTCCATCCATCCATCCATCCATCCATCCATCCATCCATCCATCCATCCTTCCATCATTTATCCATCCATCCATCCATCCATCCATCCATCCATCTATCCTCCCATCATTTATTCATCCATCTGTCCGTCGATCCATCCATCCATCCATCCATCCGTCCATCCATCTATCCACTATCCCTCCATCCGTCTGTCCATCCACTATCCTTCCATCATTTATCCATCCACCCATCCATCCATCCATCCATACATCTGTCCGTCCGTCCGTCCGTCCATCCATCCACTATCCATCCATCCGTCTGTCCATCCACTATCCATCCATCCATCCATCCATCCATCCATCCATCCATCCACTATCCATCCATCTGTCTGTCCATCCACTGTCCATCCACTGTCCATCCATCCATCCATCCATCCATCCATCTATCTATCTATCTATCTATCTATCTATCTATCTATCTATCTAATGTGTTGCTCATTTGGCACCTTACTGGACCACCTGATTGGAAAGCACTGACACTATCTGATACTTCCTGTTCAGCATCATGAAATCTGACACGTATCTTTACTAAAAGGAGTTAAATCCCTGCAATGGTATCCACAGAGAGGAAGGAGGAAATGGGCCACAGTTTCACACGCCTGAAGCTTTGTCAAACCATGTCAGTATATCTCTGAATGTGGGCCATCGCTGGCACGGCTTGACTTGAGAGAAACGGGGACACAAGAGCCGATGGCAGCAACCTGAGAGGAGGCCAGAATGTAGGCTGGCTATGTTATGTAACGTGGACTCTGGACTGACAGTGGTGGTTTACTGTCTGTGTAGATATGACAGAGGATCATCTGTCACAGAGAGGAAAAGTGTGGAAAGACTTAAAAAATGTAAATAAACCAAGTTGGGATTTTAGGCCAGGTGGACAGTAAGTTATAACAGAATACGTTTCATCTGAAAATGAGCATTAAAGTGCTCTTGGAGTGAAATATTAATTCTCCTCCATGAGTCATCTCTTTCTCTGTCAGAGCTGCATCAGTGTGGTCGGAGGACTCACACTGTGCGTGGTAACAGCCTGCAGTAGGAACAGGAAACTCCAACTGTATTGCACAAAATGTATTTATGGACAGGCAGTGTGATTGTGCTATAAATAGTCGCGTATCCTCACGTAGCACTTTGATCATGTGTTATTAGTAAGACACACTGACATCACAGACTGGATGAACCCTCAATCTGCAAAATCCTCCTTTAAATCAAACATTTTAATAAAGATTATTACAGTTAATCTCAAAGAGTCCAGGTTTGAGCTTCACTGTCTCCCCTGTGTTTACTCTCCATGCAGGTCAGTGGGATAGAAACACACACATGCACTAAAGTGATCCCGGAGAAAGTGGGTCACACTTTCATAACACACTTCCACCAAGCGCTGAGGTCGAGACGAGCCCTCCTCCCTCCAGCCGGAGTATTTGGACAAACTGTTATTTGGGTATTTGTGCGTGTGTGTATACATGTGTAGCAACATGAGGTCAAAGATCAATAGTGTTTTTAACTTGTCTTTCTGTTTATCTGTCTGTTGAGCATTTGCTCAGTGTGTTTGTAACTCCGAGCGCCGAGCCTCATTTCCTCTGTTGACAATAAATTAAAACATAACAGGGAAGCAGGAAGGAGGAAGATTTGTACACCCAAATCCATAATCCTCCCCATCAACAACTTCTACACTCTGCAGCGAGTTTCCTGGAGTTTAGGAGTGTCTGACTTGAATCACCATCACAGAGGTACAAGAGTGCGTCATAATACAATGATGCAAGATGAATACCTGGCAGAGTGTCTCATCTTTAATAGAGGCCTGATGATCATTTTAAGAGGGGTCTGAAGGCAGATTACACAGACACAAAAGACTAGACAGTCTATTGCAGTAATGACAGGAAATTAAACCTCAACTGAATAGTAAAGTTGAAATGTGTATACCAGACTTTTAAGACTTTGTGAACTATGACTTACATCCCTTGTTTTTGCCTTTAATTTGAAAGAAGGGAACTCAAACCACAAAAAATTTGATAGTTTCCAAATAAAATGTAAAAACAATGGCTACAATTCGTTTTCAACATGGCTACAATACAATATCTATTATTTAGTTGCTTTTTCTTTTGCTTTATCTTGGTAGCAGGGAAGTTAGGCTACTTGTAAAACAAAAAGTAATCTTAATATATAATAATAATAAAACTACCTAAAATACTGTGTATAATGTGTCGACCCTCAAAATATCACTTAGTTTCCTGTTTTATTGGATTAAAAAAAATCTAAGGAAATGATCAGATTAAAATGCTACTACAGGTCAAATGGCAAGTGCATGTCCATGTGTTTTAAGTCGTTTTACAATGGAGGCTGATTGTCCTTTGATTATCACCAGCTGGAGGTTGAAAAGTTATTAATTTACCATCACATCACCGGTTGTAACGCACAGACAGGGCTCTGTGGGCAGCAGTGACAGTTGTGTGCGTCTCCTGCCTCTGCGCGTGTCACCGTCTGCGTCAAAGCAGTCAGGGAGCCGCAGAGAGGAGTTATACGAGGCGAGATGATTCTCGTTCTCAGGAACTTCCGGTTTCGTCCGGCAGAAGCTTTAGCCGGCGAATTTTACGGTTTTTCATGGGTAAATTGAAAGCTATATATGTTTAAACTGAGGTGTAAGCTCGAAAATGACTTCGATTTTTAGCTGAAGTGTACGAGGTTTGGCTGTTTGAGTCTAAAAGACGTTTAACTGATTTGTAACTGACGAACGTTGGGATTTTAGTCTTTGGCTAGGCTTAAATTGAGCGTGTAGTTGCGTTATACTCAATTAAAACAATTGCTAGTGTTTTGTGAGGTGGCTCTTAAGTTAGTTCGCTTTTAGTTTAACATATAAGGTCTGAATTTCCTTACATTAACAACTGTATTGAACCGCTAGCTATCCTGACAGTTGTACGCATGTGCGTGGTCTGCCACAATACAAACGGATGGTATTCTCTTATATCGACGTGTTGTCTCTTTGGGAGCTCCCAGCCAGTCCTCTCATGTTCACACTGGTACTACTGTGAAGCTTCACATAAACACAGAGGGACACACAATGCTCAGCTGGCTGGACCGCGGACTAGACCCATAACTTCGTGTCAATTACAGCCTTCTTTGTTGTTATGCTGCGTTTTACTTCGTGGTAAGTAACTGACTGAAAAAACTGTTTAAGTTAAATAGGTTATGACCAATGGTTATGACAATGGTGTTTTATATGGTAAAGTTATCGTATTTATTGTTAGGACTTAGTATTCTGTTTATCAAGAAAAACTAAGCCTATAAATCTGTGAAATGTGGGTAAATATAGGTCCGTCTCTTTTAATTACAATGTTATACTAATACTATGCTACGATAAGTCCCACACAGCCTTAAATGAGTTCAAATGTTTTAACAAACTTCCAACCAAAGTAACAAGTACTTCACTCTGTGTCTGTGCTGCTCTGAAACAGCAGAGGAAGTTTGCTCTGCTTTAAACACAAAAGACAGACAAACAGACAGACAGACGGGGGTAACAGTGTTGTCATTGTAGCTGACATGATCACCGTGTGTCTCCGCGAGGGGTGAAGAGGTCACCTGCCTAATGACTGTTGTTGTGTTAAACAGGAAACTTCTCCTGCACTCCTCCAATCACATTCCTGCAGGGATTTAGACACAATAGTGAAATTAATACGAACTAATTCTGCGTCATGATAGTTTTTTCCACATATTGCGTCGCGACAAAGTGCCCTGCAGCCTTTAACTACTTGAGTGCATTAATACAGTATAGTCCACCCCCTTCACTCCCTCCTGTGTTCACGTGAACGCGCACGTGCACTGTGTGCTTTTGCTGCTTTGAACCTTTAAATTATAGATGTGTCTCAGTGGATACCTACGTGTACAGTAAAGTCTCTTCAAGCTGTCAGATATTTAATGAAATAAATGTGATGTAACTGGGACAAAAGGCAGCTATTTACATGCAGCAATGCACCGTTAATTAGAGCTTCTGTCAGTTTATATTTAGGGATATTAAACAGTCATGCAATAGTGTGTTTTTCCTGCAGAGATAAATCTCTTTACACCTCACTGCAGCAGAGCGTCATACAGTGTAAACAGTGCGATGGCACAAGAAGCTGTCTCTTGTTTCACCTCTTATTTGCTGATGGATCCAGGAAGTTGTTCACTCTGAGTGCACACACACAACCACACACACAGCCTCACTGGTTTAACTATTTGCTTACTACAGACAATCAGAAGCTGTTTGTGGATGCAGAATTAAACACACATGCTGCTCTGTTTTCAGGGGCTCGTGTTAGAGCATCTGGAAGTCTGATATAAAGAAAAGTAACATTTTTATTTCTGATTATTAAGTCTGCAGACTTGAAAGAATAAGAGCAGGCTGATTTGACTCTTTTCTATCAGAAAAATCGAACCAAACTACAGCTGAAGTGAACAACTGACAAGTCACACAAATAAATCAGCAACTATTGTGATCATTTATTGTTATTGAAGAAAAAAATGCGGATCCCATCTTCTTAAATGGAAATATTTGCTGGTTCACTCGACTTCGGTGACATGAAACAGAATATTTATGTAGAGTTGCTCTGTAAAAACAGGACATTTGAATATAACAACTTTGGTTTATGGTAATTATGTTGTGAAACGGTTTGTTGCAGCTTGCCTGGCGTCTGATCGGCCATAGGTTCCCGTTGTTTGCACAAATGAATGAACAGTTTCCTCACTCATTCTGCTAACTTGACTTGTGCAACAGTCTATTAACAGCTTCTCTTTACCAACACCGCTCTCATTAGTGACACAATCCGCCTGGATTTTCTCTTTTCTTAGAAGCTTTGAACAGCCCTGCTCAGGTTTGTAACCCTGAAATTACTCATGTTTGGATTCCTTTTCCATGTTCACATCCAAAAATAGCAGCCACTTGAACCATTACACCCCCTCAGTCCTCAGCAGGCAGCCATTGGACGCTCCGTTTCCAAGTATTCTCCACAAAAAACTTGAGGAATCACAGGAATGTTAATTACTCTGCAGGGAGAAGAAAAAGAACCGTTCGGTTTTTTTTTGTTTTTTGTTACTCTCTCAAGTGCTCAGCTGGTCGTAAACCATTACAGGACTTCAGGTCATATTTGTCCTCATATGAAACATCAGATAATCGCTATCAAGATGCAATTAGCTTAAACAAACTTGTGCGCTGAAACCGGCTCAACCGGCAGGAAAGAGGCCTCATTCCTGCAGCTGTCATGCTCAAAAGATGGATTGTTTTTACTGTGTACATTTGGGCTTTAAAACCGGAGAGGAAAGACATCTTTATAGCTGTGTTACCAGATTATTACTTTATTATTCATTCATTCATTTTCATGGGAAAGCCGCTGTCTGTATGTCTGTGCATTTATCACCTTTTTCTTTGTGTTCACGCAGAATGTACTTCAACCACCACAGCCAAACAATGAGAGGCATCCTGAAGAGAAAGTTCGCAGAGGTAGACGACCATCCCTGCTACTCCTCCTCCTCCTCCTCTCCCTCCCCTGCCTCCTCAGAGTGGGAGTCAGACGGGGAGAGCAGCCCCTCTGAAAACCGAGATGTCACACCTCGCAGTCCGTCTCCAGCCTCCAGTTTACCCCGTGAGTTTTCAAACCCTCAACCGCCGTGTAATTAATTTCCGCCCCTCTTTCAAATAATGCAAACCTCTTCCTTATCAGGCCTTTTTCCCCATCAGGGTTTTATAGGAGTGTCTCTTATCAGCCTGCAGCAGCGCTCGTGTGAAACGCTAACTTAAGGGCTGCTCTAGATAATAATGCACATTGAATGGCTCGCCTCTGCCCGCTCGGGTGGAGCATCATTTGCCTGAGCAATAGGATGTTGTGGAATCGATTTGAATAGCAAGGTCCCTTCAAACAAGTCATATCAAACGGCCTCATTAAGCTATCACAGAGCTGCAATGGAGGATAACAACATAATCTGCAGTTATTGTTGTACAGTGTTAAATGCAGGCCTGGTTTTTTCTGCTCAGTTGAGTCACGGTGCAAACAGTGCCACAGTGTGGAGCTGTGCAGGCACACACGGCAGCTGAGACGAGCTGAGTCAGCTGCTCTCAGTTGTTTACTGACTTTGGGAACAAGAGTTCAGCCTCAGTTATGTGAGATCATTTGTTGAAGCCAAAGTGTTAAAACAAACAGCAGGATGATTAATGAAGACTGAACCAGAATAGATGCTAATAAGAGTCATAAGTTATAATTATTTTCTAGTAAACCTTCAAAGAACAGCATGATTCTTGTTTACTTCTTCTAGTTCTGTTGATCTGTCTGCTGTCCTGATACACCCTCTGCCTGGTATTTCCTCCACACATGTATGTTGAACTACAGACCCAGGTCACTGCGGTGAAGCACCTGTAGTGTGTCACCTGGTGGCCACTCAGAGACCTGCAGAAGACTAAACCTTAAGCCTGCATAGAGGAGTCATTTCTTGAAATTCCATCAATCCATCTATTATCTATACTGCTGGAGCCTATCCCAGCTGTCATTGGGCGAGAGGCGGGGTACACCCTGGACTGATCACCTGTCAATCACAGGGCTGACACACAGACAACCTTTCAAAACTGGACTAGTCTGACAGCTGGCTCTTATTGTCTCTGTATATTGTTATGATCTCACTTGTTACAGCCTCAAACTTCTCCTCATCTTTGGTGTCTCTTTTTCTTAACCCAACCAGTTCGGTCCATCCTGAAGAGGCCGAAGCTTGCAGGCTCACAGAGCAACGTGCGCTTCGACCAGGTGACCGTGTTCAGTTTCCCGCGCTGTCAGGGCTTCACCAGCGTGCCCAGCCGAGGAGGGGCCACCCTGGGCATGGTGCGGACACACAGCAGCCTCCAGAGATTCACGATGACAGAGCACGCACTGGAGCAGCAGCACAGACGCAGAGAGAGGCTCAGAGAACGACTGAGAGAGGAGCGGATGGAGGCAGTGAGACACAAAGTGAGTGCACTACATGTTTACATTAGTCTGCTCTGCTCATCTACACAGCAGTCGTCTTACTTTATCTGTTGTTCCGCCTCTAGTTGATCTGCAGCGGGGCCGTTGACCAGAGAGAAGCAGACGGGCTCTCGATGGATCAAACCCCAGATGAAGACGTCCACGTTAGTGACGCTGAGCTGGAGGAGGGAAGTTTCCTTCAGCCGTTCTCCTCCAGACAGCGGCAGGCTCTCCTGCAGGCCGCGGGGGTGAAGCGGATCGACCGGGACGAGAAGAGGCAGCTCCACGCCCTGCGAGTCTCCAGGGAGGCCTGTGGATGTGACTGCCAGGGCTTCTGTGAGCCGGAGACCTGCGCCTGCAGTCTGGCAGGAATCAAGTGCCAGGTACGACACAGACACAGAAACTACTTCAACCTCCAACAGCTGATTATAGACTTGAATTTCATGTTTTATTCATGCTGGTTAAAGCTCTCATATGAATCAGTCAATTACAGGTTGCAGTGTTTAGTGAAGAGAGTGGCATAAAAATAGTTGGGTGCTGAGGAGCCCTTCACAGATGATCTCAAGCACCCCTTCATTGAAACACACCATCATGTTCAAAATGTGTACATTTGGCCATTGGTTGCTTAACACTGTCAATGATAAAGAAAACAAAAAACTTTATTTATAAAGTTCAACTGGCAACATGTGACTACCCTTATGACTGACAACGACTAGCAGAAGCTGACCTGTTCAGACATCTAACCATTAAAGCTCTCCATTTCCACCATTATAAGCATTCCCCCATTTTAACCATTAATTTATGACTTTAGGCAAATTATTTGTGTCCATTACTTTAAGCTAACATTAACATTTCTCATGTTAACCATGCATCCATTACTTTTAGCCCTTTTTAACATCAGCAACTCAACCATATATCAGTACTTTAGATTCAAGAGTCAGGATTCGAGACGTTTATTGTCACTTCAGTTATACAAGTACAACTGTGTCAAATTCTTATGCTGAGAGGCTCCAATTACAAGGGTTAATATTAGATTTAAGGGACATATAAAATATAATAAAATAAAATATATTAACAAAAAAAGATTCAGTAATAAAACAAACAAACAAAAAAAATGACATTTAAGAAATCTGTACGTTTTTCAAAATGAATGCAACATAGGCAAAATATACACATTTAAGGCAGAGGCAGAAAAATACATGCACTGGTAGGTATTGCACATTCAGCTAACTATCTAAGCCATGTATCCATCACTAAAGCTAACCTAACCTACTTCAACCCTTTATTTGTAATTTCAGATAACTATTTCAATAAAGTTTATAACTTTTAATGAAAACAAAAAAATAAACAGCAGCTGAATGAAACTGAAAAATTTTAAACTTTATTGCGAGTGCTGACGCCTTTATGCGTACAGTATAACCTTTGAGTCGGCGCCGTTAACCTCTGTAGAGTTTTTGAGTTGAACACGCCAGCTCTTTCTTTGTTTGTGCAGCTAACTATTTAAACCATGCATCCATTACATTTAGCTAATGTTATCACTTTCCTTAGCACTACTGTAAGAAGTAGAAAATTGCAGATAAACTTTGATTAATGTGCAAAAATTTGACTTGCATTTGCTTCTTAGTGACTGTTGACTTCAGATCCCAGTGTCAATACTTTTCTCTCTCTGCTGTCTTTTACAAACAGGTGGACCGCTTCAGCTTCCCATGTGGCTGCAGTAAGGATGGCTGTGCGAACACTCAGGGACGCATCGAGTTCAACTCCAGACGTGTGCAGACTCACTACATCCACACCGCCATGAGACTCGACCTGGAGAGGAGACTGCAAAACGATACGCTGAGCCAGGAGGAGCAGACAGGAGGAGACCTGCAGGAGCACGTGGAGCAGGTTGAGCCAGTGCAGAGTGTTCAGGACAAGAGCTGCCCCTTTGGGTTCGCCATGGAGGACGATGGCCTCCCTCTCACCATGCCCACCACTCCTTCCTTTCATTTCATCCCAGAGCGGGTGATCGTGGAGGAGAACAGCTGCAGCAGCGACATGACCGAGTCCTCCTGCTCCTCCTCTGACTCTGATGCAGCAGGAGGCCTCAACGGGAGTCAGAGTCTACCTGAAGTCGATGGAGGGTTGGCGCGAGCCCTCAACATCTGTGACTCTGAAAGTGAGAACTACTCTACGTGCAGCCAGCTGAGGCACACAGGAGGAGGAGAACCTCTGATGCAGCACAGCAGTCACTCTGACAGTTTGGGACCACTGACGGGGAACACATTCACAGACAACATGAGCAGGACTTCACTGACAGATTACCTCGACGAGAATGCAAACCAGTCCAGAGACTTCTTTGACGCTGACTCTCTCGAGGGCTTCCCCCGCACCCCCTCCCCCACTGTGGATTACTCCTCGGGCATGTACATGGACCTGAGTCTCTCCTCCGACTCCGACCTGGAGTTCTTCGACAGCGACTACACCTCTGGACCTCTGCACAGCTCTTTCAAAGTACACAGACACCTGGACAGCTTTTACCAGCTGCAGCTGTTCAGCTCAGCGAATCTGCCACAGTACGAGTCGAGCACCTACCTCCTGGAGTCTCTGATCGGCCTGACTGAAACGAGCCCAGAGCAGGTCATCGATACTCAGCTGTTATAGCTGAATCACAGCCTTCTGACATAAGAAGAAACTGTGTAAAAGATTTTAAATGTATGAAGCACTGTATGTATTTGTAAGAATATTTCAATGTACAAAGAATGATTGATGGAATATTTTTTCTTAGCTGGATATTTTTTTCTATTGCCTAAAGAATAATTTGCCTTTATTTCACAGAAAACACACTTGAGGAAGTAATATATGTCTCATTTTTTTTTATATCCCCTAACCGACATAATCATCTCTGAAATGATATTTAATTTCTTATATTATGGCCACAGATATTTGGATCAGACAGAAGGCGTGCTAAACAGCCTAATTATTGCTCATTGCAAGGAAAGCTGGAGCGTTCTCCTGTTACCTCTGATCTCAGCAATGACATATTTTTGCAGGCAGCTGGCCATGGTATAAGAGGGATAATCCATTTTAAAGCATGCAGTAATATAAAAATAACAAAAAAATTACTGCCTGCCTTATTTTGGATTGTCCCAAATATGCTCCACAATGTGTTTGTTTATAATAACTCTGTAATGGAGTAATAAAATAAAACATTTTTATTTATTTATTCCCTGATTTCAAAGTGGTATTTTCCCTATTCATCCAGTACATGTGAGGATGCCAGAGCTAGGCAAGCATCAATAATGATGATGATTACAATGATGTTCATTGAGCACTCTTATCTGTCCATCAACTATCTAACTCAGTCTAATGCTCATCCAATGACTGTTTCAGAAAATATCACGTTAAAGAACTTTGCATTATAGCTGCAACGATTAAAAGAAAATGAATCTCCTAAGGTTAGAACAAGTGCCCTGCATTAGCAAAACGCATGTATACGTATAATACCGACGACGGGACCTAAAGCCGCTTAGCTATACTAAAAAGAAGATTTTGCTGAGTGCGCATGCGCCCCCATTCTTCCTGTTTGATACTAGCGATGTTCGATTGTTTTGGACTGCAGACAAGATGGCCGCGGACTGTCAGCCGAAATAATTCTCACATACTCACATTTTCTGTTAAATAAGCTTAGAATTCAAAGTTTCTCGCAGAAATGGGTTTGTCACAGAGTTCGGAAGCATCCGAGGGAGGGACGTATGGATATCACGTGCACGGCGTAAGAAATAATTCAGTTTAATTTCTATTTGGAACAGCGTGTACAGCAGCTTATCATGAACTGTTTCAGTATGCTAACAGAGAGCTAGCCAAAGTTCCTGCAGACCTACCGGTCAAACCTGATGAGCTGGCACTGTTTATCTGCTATTCCAAGTCTTCACAATGCAACAGAACTTAAATCAATTTATTTATTTATCTACGGAGATTTGGGCTTGAAACGTATCTTAAAGAAAATCATCCATCAATCTTCAATGAATATTACTAATATTATTTTTGTTTAAGTCAAAGTCGCTAAGAACTAGATGAACGTCTGGAGCTCAATGCCTTGATTTATATGTGTTTTTTTGTTTTGTTTTTTTACCGTGAGGGTAAATAAAAATAAATAAATATAATAATACTTTTATTGGCCTCCGATAAATCGACTCACTTCAACCTACAGTAACGTGATATGACGGCACATTAATTGTGAAATGATCAGTGGGCTGATAAGTCGATTGAGAGAGATTAAGCGGAAGTGTTGCAAATGCTTTGTAAGGGAGGGGATTTCAATCGATCAGACTTGTCAGACTTTATTTATTTAGCACTTTTCATACATCTAAAATGTAGCACTAAGGGCTTTACATAGACAGTAAATAAATAACAAAATAAAAACAATCAGCATCCCCACCCCCTAATTCACGCACAAGGCTTAATAAAGGCTAAACATGGTAAATGTTGGTTTGACAGGTGCAGCCGAATTCCCCTGCAGAAAATGCCGGACTGCAGCCCTTCTTTGACTTCATTCTTTCTCTGGACAACAGACGACTGGTAATTGCTACAGGGTGGTCATAAATAAATAGGTAGTAAGGTAGCAGCCTATGTTTTTTGACCCCTCTCATTACTGTTCACCAGAATGAGGAGAATGAGCAGCTGAAGGAGGTTCTGAAAGCCAACATGGAGAGAGCAGTGAAGATGGAGGTGTACAGCACTAAAACACTGAGGGTACGTGAGCTGGAGGTGATGCCCAGTAACATGTGGGGAGGACAGGGCCTGCTGGGCGCCAGTGTTCGCTTCTGCAGCTACCAAGGAGCCAACGAGAATGTCTGGCACGTTCTGGTGGGTATCAATTTACTTTACTCTGACATGAATTTCTGCACTCATCACCCACTTAGAGCTTCATCTACAGTTTGCTAACTTAGATTTTTTTTGTCAATAGGATGTGGAAGCCAGTTCTCCTGCTGCGCTGGCAGGGCTTCTGCCTCACGACGACTACATCGTTGGAGCAGATCAAGTGATGCAAGATGTAAGACTCCTTTTCGTATCATGCTTTATTGTTAAGTTGTTGCTGAGTTGTTATTAATTCAAGCTTCTGATTTCCAGTCAGAAGACTTCTTCTCGCTGATTGAGGCCCATGAGGGGAAGCCCCTGAAGCTGCTGGTGTACAACACACAAACAGACGGCTGCAGAGAGGTGGTGGTCACACCAAACGGAGCGTGGGGCGGAGAGGGCAGGTACGAGACGATACAGACACTACAGAAAAAAGTATTCAGGGAGACTAATCGCAGAGTACCTCTGCATTTCACATTTAATACGTTTATTTTCTTGTCTTAGAACATTTAATGAAATAAGTTATTCAGATTAATCAGCCACTGTGTCAGTCGGCCGTTCATCAGCAATGAAGCTTTTTGAAATTCAAAGAATTATTTCAGGTGATGAAATGTATGAAGTGATGAAAGGTTGTGTTATAAATGTTTTTTAAACATTTAAAAATGTGTGCTCACAGTTTGGGTTGTGGCATTGGTTACGGTTACTTGCACCGAATACCAGCAATTCCTGAAGTCTCCACGGAAACGCCTTCCCCCCCTGCTCCTGAGGAGGAACCGTCTCCCATGCCTCCTGCCCACGGATTCACAGAGGTTAATATAATTGCACACTTAACACATTTTAATGTTGCAACTAAAAAAAAGCTATAAATTATATTTGAGAAGCTGAAATCAACAATGTTAAACATATTTGCAAGATAAAACACTTCAATGCCTTAGATCTTACAGAACATGTTCCATTAAATCAGCTGCTAGTTTAACAATAGACTGACTAAATGTCCTCTTACATGAGATCAAACTATCTGTTGCAACAGCACTTATTTCTGTTTGTTTTCAGGCACCTCTGATGGCACCTTCATACCAAAGTGAGGACGTGTTGGACGTGGACCAAGTCAACCTGCAGGAGGCTCCTCTACCTCCACCTGTGCAGAGAGTCATGGACCCCGGTCAGTACAGAAATTAAACAGAAAAGTAAAACAATAATGAAGAAAGAAAAAACAAAGCAACAAAGCAAACAACATGCTGGAACTGCAGTGAAATGTCCCTTCAAATAAGAAAACAAAAGGGGGTTAGCATGTACGTAAAAATCTTACCTGCAGCTGTCTTGTTTGTTTCTCCAGGTTTCTCAGACTCTGAAGGGGCCGTGATGAACCCTGACCCCGCAGACCTGCTGGACAGACTGGATCTGTCCATGTCGTCCATCGACATGACCAACACCTCGCTGGCTATGCACGAGGAGAAGGAGGGAGACATCTCTGGCATTGGTAAGTTCATACTGTTGTCCTGCAGGTTTCAATATAAGATTTGAAACACAGGATATCGACTCAGTTTGTCTCCTGTCTTGCAGAGGAGCTGGAGGACAGTGTGCTGATTGCAACATCAGCAGATGACCAAACACTCGAGCTGAGCTCCGAGGCCGCCATGGACCTCACCTCTGCTCTCTCTTCCAACGACACTCTGTCAGATTCAGGCGACCCACCAGCTGAAACTTCTCATCTCCTCACAGAGGCCACAGACCCGCCTGTCTCTCTGCCTGAGTCCAGTGATAGCCCACCTATAGGTGCATCTCCTCTCCCTGTAGAGTCCCCCGAGCCTCCTGCTGAGCCTCCCGCTGAAGACCCTCCCGCCGAAGACCCTCCTGCCGAAGTCCCTCCCGCCGAAGTCCCTCCCACTGAGCCTCCTGCTGAGGCGTCTGTCACCGCTGAAGACCTCCCCTGCCCGTCTCCCGTCGACCTCCTCCAATCCTCCATTGTGAGCGAGACGATGTCAGACGATTCTCTCACTCAGGCCGTCGAGGATGCAGCAGGGCCAGAGGAGGAATCTGCAGAGCCGCTAGACTCGGCTCCTGCTGTGGAGAGCGATGAGGAGGAACCAGAAGAGCAGCATCTTGAGTAAGCTCACACCAGGCCGTAAGCACAGTTCAGAGAGAAGCTGACAATCACTGGGGCTTTTTTAGAGAAACACTATAAAGGAAACAGGACAGAGCAAGGGAAACGCTGATAGTCTTACAGTCAGGTGCCTGTTTACACCTGGTATTAACATGCATCCTGAGTGAGCCGATCACAAGTGCTCAGCTGAAGTAAGGCTGTCAAAGCATTAACAGGTGGTCTGCAACATATTTGTCCAGATTCTTTTAGCACTGTGTGCGCTTAGGCCGGAGTTACACTTGCTTTTTAACCATTCGCCATACTGTTTGTGTCAGGAACATAATTGTTCACATTCTTGGTTATACACTACACATGTTACTGGAGGATACCTCTAGAGGTCACACTAGAGAGCTCAGGCCGTATACAGTATATCTCAGAACATCGTGACAGGGCCTCTGCCTGCGATAGCCTGATAGCGCCTGAGAAAAGTGACCCACAGGCAGTTCATCAAAGTTTATCATGAAGCATTAAGGACACAGACTTTTTAAATTGTAGATCTCTGTGTTAAGCACACTGATACACCTGCATCTGTGTCACTGTTAACAGACTCCAGTCTGCTGTGAAGCTCATTTACTTCACTGATAAACCACCGAACAGATCAGTGATCAAACAGTTTTAAATCATGCAGAAACTTCTGTTTATATTCAGCCGCACCCTCTCGCTTCCTCGTCCACATGAACTCGCTCTCTCTGCTGCGAGTCTGAAACACAGTTTTTTATTTGTTATTTTTTATAATGATGTAAGCTTAGTGTTAATTAGCGTAAACAGCGGGGTCAAGTGGTCCCTGCAGACTCAGTCTAATGCCAGATGTAAACAGCTGTCCACCTGTGATCACACAGGACGCATGTTAATACCTTATGCAAACAGGCTCAGTGTGTTTGGCTCCTTTAGGTCAGTGACACAGAAACCAGCTAGCTTTTAATACAAGTAGGAAAAACACTGTTTTAAATATGTAAGAATTTCCAGTTACTGCCTATAAGGTCATAACGTGATGTTTCCCCTTCTGACGCTAAATTAGAATTTATACGGGTGATGAGACTTTGCCTCTGTTTTACACTAATGCTGTGTGTACTTGAACACTTCCAAAGATAAACACATACATTCACTGAGGCGAAGCCCAGCTGCACCTTAATGTTCAAACACTATCTAAGTTTAAAGCGAACAGCTGCTGCAGCCTCTTGGTGCAGGAATGCATCTGCTGTCAACCAGCAAATAAGGATGAACACAAATCTTTTTTTAATTGGTTCATGATAATATTAGAAGAGTTTTCTTACTTAATGTCCCAGGTAAAGTGGGTTTTTTTCTGTGTTATGAGGGAAATGTTTGGTTTTTTTTTTTTACCCCAGGTTTGATGAGGTCAGTATGTTTTAAACGCTGTCTTTACCTTGATTCTTGAAGCCATGCAGCCTGTGACCTGTTTGAAAAGACTTTTTACTGCTTGTATCGATGACATTTTGTCCCCACATCTCATTTAAAACAATCTAACTTTGTAATTATTGTGATCTATGCAACAGTAGACGAGTGCTGCCTTTGATATGACATGTAACGTGTACATCAAATAGACGTTTCATATACAGGAAGTCTGATGATAGCGATGCTGCTGATGTAATTGTTTTATGTTTTTTTTAGGGGGATTCTTAATGTTTTTCACAGTCGACGTAGATGCTAGTGTGTAAAATAAGGAAAAGTATTTTTGCAGATATTTTATCAAGTAATTGTATGTTTTATTAGGAATGAGTGCGGAGTCGTTTGATGAATGTGAACGGGGTGAATCTGATGGATAAACAATCATATCACTTGACTTAAGAAAAGAAAGAAGTTGTCCCTTGTGTGTTTTTTTTCTTTTTTCACACTCAGCTGAAACACAGACTGTATAAAAAGATGGACGACATGACAGCTCCCTAAAAGTGAAGCCAAACCCTCTCTATCGCCCCCTGCTGACTGGCTGCAGTATAGGTCATAGAGCCCACCTCCTCCATGTTAACAGATGGGACATGAGTCAAACTATGAAATTGAAACACACGTCAAATACTTGTTTGTCAAACATGGTTTCTGTCATTATAGTTAGTTCTTATCATGCTGATTTACGTCCAAGTGTTCATTTTTCTGACAAGTTTATTTTTAATTAGTTATTTGATGCTGTAAAAAGGATGATTGACAGCTATGTTGACAAATACGGCTCCTGCAGCTGATCTGTTCTGGATTAGCAGACTAGAAGTTTTTCCCTCCTTCGTTTTAAAAAAAAACCTGTCCACACAAGCACGGTTATAAAAAAAGAAAATCCCTGTCCAAATGAAAACACAGAAAGACAACAGAAACGCTGGCCCACAGGCGGCGATATAACCCGGTCATGCAAAGAAGAAGAAGAAGAAGAACTGCGGTCAATCAAAGTCTTAAATAAAACTATCCCGACGCCTTTGTTCCTCAATATAGTGGACGAGTAACTGTACATGTAAAAAGTCCTGTTAAGAATCACTGTTTATGTCACGTCCGTCATTTTGCAAGGAATGTCGCCTCATTAGTGAGTTTTTTTTTTTTAAAGATCCGTTTTCAGTGACCTAAAATGGGTTTGTGTGTGGACGAAAGGTCAAAACGCAGAGAAAATCTACATATTGAAAAATACCTGTATACATGTGGACATGGCCTGAAACAATCACTACAGTCATTGAAGTTTACATATCACTGAATGTCTGCTTCAGACCAACACAAGAAGCTGCTCTGCTGTTAAACACGCCGACGTGCCGGATCTTTGCTGTTTTTTCTGGGTAATTTAAGAGTGTGTTTTGGTTAGCGGAAGTGGCTACGGCGGCGCCACCGGCTGACCTCTACTGCACACCTCTGGCTCCAAATGATGTCACCATCGCAAGATGGCAGCGCCGGTCACAGGGGCTATTGTGGCACTCTCACTCGTACAATGAGAGCAGATGGAGACGCGTCGTCCAACTTAATATACAGTCATGGGCTGAACACATTACAACTCAAGAAACATCCAGGTATAATCCCATAAATCTGTCGTTGTTAAACCATTCCAATTTATTTCTTCCATTGCCTAAAATATACATATTTCACAAATTATTACAACAAGGGATATTGCAGTGTTACCATCGTGTTTTTTTTTTATTGGCCAATTAGAGCTCACCCGATGCGTCCCCGTTATGGCGTTACACACACACACTCATCATGGCAAAATTAACTGCAGAGAATTTACAATGAAACGATCTGCTCGCTGTCGCACCACCAGAGAAATGGGTTTTACCGTTTATTTCACTTTAAATTTCCCCACAGTGCTTTTATACTTATATATTCTGTTGGATGAGATTCCCCTTCAAGTTATAGTCATGATTCATTGAAGTCCTATTGAATCTAAATGAAATATACATTAGGAACAGCCCTCACGGTCATCAAAGTCACTGCTCAGAAGCGCAGAGCGAGTAAGCATGAGTTACTGTTAAAGATACATACCTTATATATAATTTCCCCTTTGCTAAAATGACTCGGACGACTACTAACATTCTTTAGAGTAAAACTGCTCGTTCTGGGTTGTAGTGAAACAACGATGCAATTTTTAAAACATCCAAGTCAGCTCACCTTCATGACCATGAATGTGCTCGAGGGATTTGGAAAAATAACTGTCGGTTTTTAAGTAAACTGTACAACAACACAACAAAACTGCTGCAAAACCAAAGAAAAAAAAAAGTCACTTAAATCAAAAATGTTTTACATATATTTACAAAAAAAAAAAGAACATTCAGTCCATTGAAAACAGCACAGCTAGAAAGAAAAGACAAGGACGAGTGCTTCTGTCAATGAGGTTCAAGCTCTGCAGTAATTAGAAGTCTAAATCGAGGTTAAAGGTCGAGTTAAGATGACGACAGAACAGAAGGAGGGTTTCTTTGAGGGGTCGTGATGCTACCCAGAGACAGAGTGAACTCCTAACACTGGTGACGCTGCAGAGACGGCTGTGGAGTGTTTGTAGATCAAAGACAGTTTCTGGAATGTACTAGAACGAACAAACAGTCTACTACACCCATGTGCGTGTACACACACACACACACATGCGCACGCACGCTCAGACACAAACACAGACTGCAACTTCTGTCGCTTCAAAATAAAACACCAATCAGAAGGAAAGAAACAAACGTAGCAGTCAAAGAAAGGAAGAAAAAGAAACGAGTGAGTGGTGAGAAAGAAAGAGTCCGTTCGTCAAACTGTAAAAAAAAAAAAAATCAAACACTGCGGACCGCTTCATCTCCCAGGTGTCTCTTGGCTGCTCCGGCCTGTTCTGGTCAGTTCCCTATGATACACCATGAGCCACGTCCTCGCACACTTCACTGGGTTCTCATTGATACTGCGACTCTTGACCACACAACGGGGTTTAGGGGACTACATGTCAGAGGTGGGTGGTGATTGGCAAATGACGAAGAGTTCTTGCGTTAAAAATTCGGACTTTCACGTGGACTTCTGCCTATAGTGAAGCGTCAAGTCCCCTCCGCTCTTCCAGATAAAATGTTTAACTGTTCGCAGGTCCATGTTGGGATCCAGAACCTGGAGGAAAGGTAGAAAATAACACCGTTAATACACTGACTGAAGGATGGTCAAATACCAATATATCAGAAATGCCTTTGAAAATGCTCCAACAGGGATTAACTCGTACGGGAGTCCATGCACTGTTCAGACAGCATCATTTATGTGCCTCTCAAAAATATTGACTTATTTTTCTTCTCCAAAACAGTAGCCTACACAGCAATAACATGAAGTGATGGCTGCCAGTAACTACTGTTTTAGAGGGGCAACGAAGAACTGATTTAAGGAAAATTATCATGGGATCGAAGAACAAACACAAGAGCGGTGCGGTTCTAGCGGATAACGAAACGTTCTGTGTTCGAAATGCCGTACTATACTAGCAGTACGTACTGATTTGGCCAAAATGTAGTATGTAGTATGCAAACAAAACCAAATGTGCAGTATGCCAAAAATACCCGGGTGTCGTACTGATTCAGAGAAAATCTCCTGTAAGCATCGGACCAGTCTACCTCGCCTACTGTATCCCACAATGCAAAGCGCTGGAGCGTCACAACAATAGTTAAAATAGCGGACGGCAGCAGCATTCCAGCAGAAGGGGGCGCTATAGCTAAAGAAGCGGCGGTTTGCTTTTGTCCAAAACCAGAAACTGGCGCCTGGCAGCATACTGCAAAATGTATTTAACCAATACGGCTCCTGCAGCCGATCTGTTTCAGTCCTCCTCTACTCTGCTAATCAGGAACAATTACTAAAGTCATTGAGCTTTACATATCTGTAAACGTTAACCTCAGACCAACACAAGAAGCTGTTCTGCTGTTAAACACGCTGGCGTGCGGGATCCTTGTTGTTTTTTCCGCTAATTTAAGTGTGTGTTTTGCTAAAATACTATTTGATATTCACTGGAAACTATTCACCCGGTGTGTGAATAGCTTTCAGATATAAGTCGCATAAACTTTTTGATTTTTTATAAATGAATGTCTATACTAATATTCAAAAATCATGACCCATCCCTACTGGTAATCGGCCAACACATAACTCTAGGTATCAGAATTGGTATTGTGAAAGAAAAATCTTTAGTTCGATGTTCTAATGTTGAAGTCATGCCCACCTGGTCTTGACACATTAGTTCTATCTTCTCCTCGGCCAGCATGGCCATGTCCTCCTCCTTCTCCTGCTCCCCCGGCTTGTCGTTGGCGGAGGAGCTGGTCGTCTGCGACTCGTTGTCCAGGTTGATGATCTTCTCGTAAACGTGCTCCATCACCTTCCTCACCTGGAGCATGTCGCTGGCCGACAGACGGTCCCTGCAGAGAACACAGCAGATGAAATCAGCTCTGGAGAGGCAGGCTGCAGTAAACATGTCTGAACTGGTTTTCTGTTTACTGTGGTATGTAATCAAAGGAAATAAATTCAAGATGAGACAGGAAACTCACTTCTTTAGAGTTTTTGCACCAGAGGAAGAGTGGGGCTGGAGGTAGAACGGGATTTTGTTGAACTTGGGCATATTTTTCTGGAACAGAAGAGGAAGGAGGGATAATGTTACTCAAGCAATAATGATGGTGGGAGAAAACTGTAAACATGCTGCATCAAAGAAGTCCTACAAAATGTCCTCCTCGGAAACACGCAGTCGCAAGAGCAAAGGTGTACATAATAATGTTAATGACACATGCATGAAGCAGAGCCATTGTTTATGTTATAAGTACAACCTGCTCCCCACATCAGCTTTTCTAATGCGAAGCATCAAAATGCTTGTAAAAATATGTCAATGGAAACAGGACAGAAGAGATCTTTAAACAGTGCATGAGAGCAGAGAATGGCTGTTATATCAGTCATGATTTTCTGTTACACTATTAACACAGATACAAACTGTTTCCTCCAGGCATTTAATTTTAATCAATTTACCCTGCAATGATTTGGCCTTCTTTCATATAAAAAAACAGAGGTGAAAATATAATTATACTCACATCTACAGTTATATCAATAACCCACTGTGGAACGGTCTCATTCAGCAGCATGGACTCGGTCTCTCCTCCTGAATCTCTACAGAGCAACCTGCAACACAAACAACAACACATCAGAGGCGATGCAGAGGTGCAAGAGATAAGTCAACTATTAACATCTCTGTTTATGACAGTTACTATGACACAGGATGAGCCTGCTGAAGCTTCCTCACTTTACATTTCACCTGTGTTAACACTGTAGGTAAGTTTACCTGAATAGAGTTCTGCCTCCTGCCTCCCCAAAGATGACTGGCGTGTGAGGTGGCACTTGGAAATATCCATTTCCTTTCTGGACCCTGTTCTCCTGCTCGCCGTTCACTGTGGGCACAAACACAAAGTCCGAGTGTGAGACAAACTAAAAGGATGCTTGGGACACTCTCTGCTCACCAACAGCAGGAAGTGATGTCGAGTGTGCAGACAGAGTAAAAATAAAAAGTAAAAATTCCAGCGCAAATGACCTACAATATTTTCGCAAACACAGAGGTCATCAAATAATTTTAGCATCTCCGTAATTTGGGGTTGTGGAATATGTTTTTCTGCAATGTTATTGTTACCTCTGCACCCTTTTTGTGCCTCTTTCCCAGTCGAGAATTACGGAGGCTGTGGTGAAATTATAAAGGAAAGTTTTGACAGCATTTTGGATGCAAAGTCAGGAGGCTTATCTCGCTACACAGCATGGGGACCCACTCGCAGATAGAGCAAAGTCAAATCCAAATCTGGAAAGACGATGAGATGGAAGATGTGCACGGCAACATGCAGTAAGGAACGTTTTTCCATCTTTCAACAGGTGTTACGCGGAGCCTTAACATTTTCGATCATATCAGGGGTGAAAATATCTGTAAATTGTAGTAAAATGCAGACTTTGCTTATCCCGTGCGAATGCACTGCACGAAACAGACGTGAGGGGGTCACTTCTACATCACATGGGGTCCCCAGGTGATACTAGTCCTGTGCAAATAGGGCTTAAGAGAGCCGTCCAGCACTTTCTTACCGTGGTTCACCTCGTTCTCTTCCTCGTCCATGGGGTTGATGCGAGTTCGGGGCCAGAACTCCAGCAGAGCCTGGAGCAGCAGTCCGCCCAGGTTCACTGTGAGGAAAGTAAACAAGTTAGCAGCCGTGCAATATAAAGTTAGCTTAAGTTATAAATATGTAAAATAGGATTAGGTCTGATATCTCACACTTTGGGTCGGATCCATCAGAGCTTGAGAACCCAGCGTCTTTAGCAGACACCCAGGCAGCGAAGCAGTCGCTCTCATCCAGTGTGATCGTGAGCATCTATTAAAAGAGAGACGCAGGGCGCACAGCCATGAAGCACGTCTGAGTCTGAAAAAGACACCGCCGCTGAGACGGATTAAATGAGAGGCTCTTTTATTACCAGGTCTGTGACTCACCCCAGTTTTCAGATCGACAGAGAACCAGTTTGGCACGTAGACCATCTTGAAGCGCTTTTTGATCTCTTCGTCAAACTCCACTTTGCCCAAGTCTTCACCCTTACAAGCCTGAAGGTAACACATGCAGAAAGTCAGTTCAAAGCACAGGAATCACACGGAATATCCGATCTGAAAACACGAAAGACAAAAATATAGAGAGAGGAGTTTGTAGAGAGAGGTGTGTTAGGAATAAGACGGGGAAGGCAGAGCCAGGGTGAGGTGTCCTTATGATTAACCTCGCACACAACCCTTACTGGAAATCTACACCGACACTGTCGCGTCAGACAAACATGCTCAACACGTAAGCGTCACGGCAGCATCTATTTTGCAATCTACACCGGCTGCGACTACAGCAAAGATGAGTCTCAAAGTTAGCTGATGGTAGCTCGATTTCTGGCCATAAATAGGGGGGCAGTGACGCCAAAATGTGTGCATTCTTCCGGAAACAGTAGAAGAAGACAACTTTGCAACACACTTGCAGACTTATTTCTTAATTGTGCATAAACAAATGGTAGACCCAGATGTTGGGGAAATGTACATTCATTGCTCTTTCAAATCGATCGAGCCGATCAATAACTTCAAAAGGAAACTGAAATCGAAGTTGGCCAAAAAGACGAGGTCACATCATTTCACGTGGATTCCTCGGTTGTCTGCATGTATTTATGAAGCAGTCAATGGCTTTCAGGTTCACTGACGCTCTGGCTCTGTCTTGGCACACGCATGTCAAAAATACGCTTCAAATATGTTGCCTGAGTAGATTCCCCATTAGCGGTCACCGCAACCCAAGCAGCATTCCCAACTTCAACAGACCCAGGCTCTGTTCCTGCGAGCTCCAGGTGTTGACAACGCTGATACTACCTACCCTATCACATGGCTTCTAACGGCCCCCACAACTCAAACGTGTAGTTAGATGGGTTAAGTTTGCACCTCCCTTCACCGGTGATTCGTCAGTTAGGCCCACTACACCTCAGAAAGGCTTAAAAGGCCAGTTCGCCGATTTTCAACCTCAGTCCTATCATGCTATCACAGGGAGCTAATACCATTATGGTAGAAAAAAATGCAGTTTCACTCTGTGCCTATGGAGGGCGCTATCCGCCCTGGAAAACCTCCGCCAGACTACATAAAAAATCTGAACCGCTCTGAGCCATTGCCTGCAGCGATCAATGTCCTTGACTGGAAAACAGTAGTATTTCACTCCAGCGTCTCTCGCTGGGCCGTTCCTTTCAGAGGGAGTGGCACAATGCACGCTGGGTGTTGTAGGAATGTAGAATGGGCGAAACCACAAGCTGTTTGTACGACTTTCTCCACAGCTATGGCGCCAATTTCAAATATTATTGCTTCTATCGATTACATAGAACACCAGCTTAAAGTGACAGTGGTTTTTTCCAGGAGCCAATTGCTCCTCTAACAGTTACCCCATCCCCCTCCATGCTAGCTCTCACAGCTCTCATAACAAAAGAATAAGAACATCATTTTAAACAACTAAATCACTCTGGTTTAGACGTAAGACAGACGATAAGATCTCACTCTCTTTAACACAAAAGGTCTGAATCACAGCGTGGACTTCACCTTAAGGACGTCCCAAAAAGCCACGTTGTTGTTGGTATCTTTGGTGAGTATGTGTCTCTTGTCATTGAGAATGTGGCACTGTATGATACTGGCACCTCCTGCAAACACAACACACAATCGGACTTTACAAATGTTCACAGAGAAGGTTAAAGAGAAAACCGTAGTTTAGATAAACATGTTTACCCTTGATGACTTGCTCTGGCTGAGTACACAGCGGTGTCAGAGGGGTGGTGCAGTCGTTGTCATACTCCCCTGATGATCTGAAGTTGTGCATTCCCTTTAGAGACTGCACACACGCACACAGAGAGAGAAAGTATTAATTTCTATAGATTATCCTGGATTGTCATAATCGCTCTTCTTTGCGGACTAACAGCTTCATGTAATGTAATTATCTTCTGTGTATCGCCCACACCGTCACAAAGCTGCTTTAAACGTTACACAAATTACAGCAGGATTACGGCTGAATAGCATTAGAGGACGCCTGGTGAACAAGTCTCTATCTGCGCTGTGTTCCGGAGTCATTATGCTGACGGTCAAGCGGTGATCTCAGACGTGTCACGCATGCTTACCCATTTATTAACGGATGACTTGGTGGTGGAGACCCAGATTGCTGGAGGTGGGTCAGCAGATCTGTCCAGTTCCATCTGAGCAACAGAGAAAGAGAGAGAGGATGAGTGACTACAAGCGGTCCGCTATGAGCACAGGACTGTTAGGAGAAAAGGGGTCATTATTCATAATTAAAATAAGCACAGTTACTGCTAAAAAAGCCACAAAGAAAACAAATAAACAAACAAGCATGTAACAATAGAAAAGAGCAATATGGGCAATAAACAGATAACAGGAGGATTGATGCAGGCGTTGTGTTCTGGCGTCTCACTTTGAGCACCGGGGCCTTCTCCTCACAGATGAGCACGCGGATGTCGGGGTTACGCAGGTCAGTGCAGTAGATCTTTTTGTCTCTGCCTCCAGAATAAACGTGTGTAAAGGCCTCGTTGACCTGCAGGGCCCAAACCCCTTCATCGTGCACCCGGTAGGTGGCGATGCACCTCTGCTGGCCCAGCGACCACAGGCGGATGGTCCCGTCTGAGCTGCCGGACAGACACTGTGGAGGAGAGCGGCAGGTTTAGTGTTTTGGTTAAACAGCTGCCACTGCTGCTTATCTGAGACATATTTACTCACCTGAGTGCCATCTCGATTCAGCAGCAACGACTTGACGTTGTCTGTGTGGCCTTTTAGCTTCATCAGCTTCGCGCATGTTCGAGGATCCCACACTCTGAGAACCTGAAGACAGAAAAAGAGTGAAAACAGGCTCTTCTTCACTACAATCACACTTACAGAAGAACCTGACTACTGAGACTTAATGACGTGAGGGTACAGTCAAATTAGAGTAAATCAAAGTGAATGAACTCCTGTTACCATAGTTTGCATCTAGTGTTATCAATCAATCAACCTTTATTTATACTAAAAGGGGTCATTAAGGGTCGACCCTCATTTATAATGATATCGAGTCCATTACAGAAGCAATTAAAAGACGGACAACAAAGTGTTCAAAGAACCAGATGAGAGATGGATCAAAGGCCATTAAATCATTAAAGGGGGGATTTAACACAAAGAGTGTTAGACAAACCCTAGAATTCACTAATACATTTAAGTAAGTTTACTTCATTAAATAATAATAATAAATAATAATCAAAATTGGAAAAAACGTAATAAATAAAACACTTTTACAGTAAAATGATTCATATAGAGACATTGAGGTTTAAAATCAGATTTCTAAAATGTCCAAATGATAAATCGATTATAACCACGGAGCCCACAGGAGACATCTACTGAACGTCTCCACAGAAGGGAAGAGAAAATGATCATTCGCTCCCTCTGATGAATCTGAACAGCACTTCAAATGCAAAATGTTTTCCCAACCAGTAAAAACACTGGAAGCAGTTACAGCAGCAAAATACAACCTGTTCTTGTTACGGTGCACCTGTGCAATCCTTACAACATGCAGAAATTAAACCATAAAAAAAAAACTATAGAAATTATTGAGTGGTTTACTGATAATAAGGGCTGCAATCAACAATTATTTTCGGTATGATTTAATCTGCTGACCAATTACCATAAAATTCGGTGTATAAGACACACTTTTAATAAAAAAATGTCTATCTAAGAAGTGGGCTGTGTCTTACATACCGGGGCGACCAATATACCAGTATAAAATGCAGAGAGAGGTATGTTATTGTGTTACGGTAGTTAACCAAGACGATGGCGCTATAATCTAGCTAAAGCTTTTTCAACGATATGCGCCGCCGTGATCGCCAGTGCAGTCGCCACCTTCACAACAATCAACGGTACCATAGGCTGAGCTCATCTACCAGACCGGTAGCTAGCAGGGTTGCAAACGCGACATGGTGAAAACAGATGGTGTTTTATTGTCAAAATATTTGGCCATCAATTTTCTTTCTATCAACTCATCGACCAATAGTTGTAGCTCTAAAAACAATGCAAGACATACTGTACGACAGAAAAGATGGTAACATGACAGGAGAGTTGTTTAACTCTAGTTTAAGTGAACTTTAAGGGTGTGTGTGTGTGTTGATGGAAACACAAACCTTTTCTGTGGATCCAGACACAATGACTGTTCCCATCTGGTTCATTGCCAGACTGTAGATTGAGTCTTTGTTCCCGCTGAGTGACGAGGCTGTAGGAGAAGAACTATAGTGAGGCTGAAGGTACAGAATCTATCTCAGAGAAATAACAAAGCTATAACAAAACAGTAATTTAACCTTCACTGTGTGCCGTGTATGGGGGCGGAAATGAGCACACAGAGGCAAACAATACTTACTGGTGACAGTGTTGTTGGAAGCAGTGAGTGCTGTTAGTGTGTTCACATCCCAAAGGAAGATCTGCCGGTCCAGACCCGCTGAGGCCACGAGCTCCTTGTCCTTAGCGTAGGCCAGAGCTTTCACGTAGTCCTTGTGTGTTCGTAACGTCGACATGCAGAAGCCTTTGTGTGCGTTCCATACTTTGACTGTTGTATCTGATGAAGCAGATATCACTGAAAGTGGAAGAAAAGCAGTGTTAGATGCTAAACAGGGCTCAAACCCGGAATAAAAATAGCTGTGAGTAGTTAAACTCACATGTTTTTCCATTACAACAGAGAACTATGTCATTGACCCAGTCTGTGTGATGCTCCATCGAGGCAATGTAAGGGTCCTGCTACAGAGAGGGAGAGGAGAAATAAAGACAAATGACATTGTTTAGAAAAACTGATGAATGTCACAACACACATGACCGCTCATATTGGGAATATTATACTTAAGTTTAGAATAAAGTTGTCTCAATTGCTTTAAACACAAGATTTTTGCCCTGATAATAAGGATATGCGCTCAGTGAAGAATCTCTTCCCTTTTTGGTCTCATGCCAATACTTTTAACGACCACATGACCCTTAGTGGTCACTGCAACCCAAGCAGCATTGCCAACTTTAACAGACCCAGGCTCCAGGTATTGACAACGCTGATACTACTCACTCTACAACATGGCCAAACTAACAAATAAGTTGTCAGCCCTTAAGATACATTTACCAAAACTCACGTTAACATGCAAAAAGGCTGTAACATCTGTAAAACCTTTAATTCAACTGGCCAAATGAAGTGTCTGTGTCAATAAATAAGTAATTTCCACCTAAATACAAGGGTGCTGTCACACCTGACAGCTTTGGTCCAGACTTTCAGACTTTACTCGGAAAGTCTGATTCATTTGGACAACTGAGCACACACACTCGAACTCTGGTACGGACCAAACTACCGGACCACAGTCTGATTGAAAAGTCTGTTTCCAAAAAAACCACAGTCCAGTTCAATTCAGGTGAGAACGTAAACAGACTTAAAGTAGGACCAAATATAGGAAGCAAACCAAACACTGTGCACTGTGGGTTGTTAACCGGTGCTGACACTTGCAGAGACAGCCACACAGCCAGGCAGCAAGATGAGTAGAGGACAAATGTGGGGGAGCAACGAGGAAATAGAAATATGGGCTGACCAAACAATTTCACAAATGCTGTCGAAACGCACAAAAACACAGAGGCATTCAAACTGTTCAGTGAAAAACTAAAGGAGAATGAACTGATCGTCCTGTGGAACAATGTCGGTTAGTAAAAAACACGTCCTACATGTTTTCACTACTAAATGCCTACTGAAACAGACTGATGCTGTTGTGATTCAAAGCGAAACTCTTCAGATGCTGATTTCAAAAACCAAGTTTTCACATTCCACTTTGTAAAGCAAAAGAGAACATAGATAGTTTTGTATTTTGTGTCTGCAATGGACGCAGAAACCTTTAATACTTTATGAAAAAATCCACCCATTTCAGAAAACATTGCACTTAGGAATCACTTGACATCCTGTTGCTCCTCTCTGTTTCACCACACCCAAAAATAAATGTATCACTTTGCCTAGGAGACATTTCAGACGATCCATCTCAATGCAAATCAATGCCTCTTGGTAGATTTTGATTATTACATGGACTACTCCACAGATCATGTTTTACACAATGAAATAATTCTAACTTAGTTTGGAGAGTTAAACGTTTATACTGAGAGGAAACTTATCTAATATGATCACAAAGACATATTCAACCAATAATAGTTTTAATTATAGAAATTGTGCTTTGTCGTTTTCCTAAAGGTGCTAAAAGAGAATGATGTTGTGCACAAGTAACACTGTTGTTTAGAATTGTACATATTGTTTTGTCGACCTCAACTGTTATTGAAGAAATGAGTCAAAGCAACTGAGACAAACCGTGATAACAAAAGGAGCCTTACTTTGTGCTGGTAGACGCTCCATATCCGGATGATTGAGTCCCTCCCAGCCGTGAAGAGCCGGTTCAGCGCGGGGTCCAGCTGGAGCGCATTCACCCCGTTTCGGTTGTACTTCTCCACCTCATCTCTAATAACATAGGACACCTGAAACACACAATCAGCAGTGTGAGCACTGAGGTCAGACTCCTATCTACACAGCCACCCGTGTTGATCTCAACACACCCACTTCCTCGTGCATGTTTCGATGCTTTAACACGCTAACGGTTGGTTGACATGCACGCACACTGTAAGGACATGAGGAGTTACTATGGAATCATGTTGCTTAGCTACGTGACATGTACAATGTGCATGAAACCCCCCAAATTATTTTAACAATTGACCAATTCAGTACTTATTACGTGCTTTGATTTTAAAGTTATGTATACTAGCTGGGTGCAACACGGAACCACCAAGACAGGTACGTTTTCCCAGCAATTAGACACAGCCCGAGTCAGTGTAGCTAAGCTAATATAAACGCTCTGTTAACATATACATGCGCAAAAGACAGCAAGTGTTTAATTTTCGCTCATAGACGAGCTTGGAAGTTGTGATGGAACGTGTTAAGTACATTCTTATATGATTAAAATGAACAAAACTATGTATATATCTAGACGCCAGCGTTAGCAGAGGACGCTAACTGTTAGCTATCGGGAGCTATGCTAGCTTGGTTAGCCGGCTTGAGTCATGACTCATAACAGCAACACTGTCTTTTGCAGATGTTTTTTGCTGTCAGTGAAGTATCCTTGAAGCACTTATTACTGCTGAAGACCCTGATGGTGCCGTTGCCAGACATTTAGGAATAATACAACTATTATAATTTACCTGTACTTTTCTCCGCCCAGCAGCATTTTGCCTGTGATGCGTGGCCATCTTGCATGTTGACAGTCAATTCATGTGATGCTACATCCGGAAAAAATAGAAAACATATGCAGCCGAGCCTTGTGGGTAATGTGGTTTTTAAATCGTCCTTTAGTTTTCCTCTGGGGGGGACGTCTCTCTGAGGAGTAAGTAACCAGTTTTAGAGATGGTCAGGTTCTGGAACAAACAGTTTTTTGAAGGCATCTTATCTTATAATGAATATTCAATTTGACAGAAGGGGTGGATTTTTTTCTATGGATAATCTAGAAAACTGCCTCCGACCATGGGGGTCCTAATGGCTATACCTACTGTAGTTGTACTGTGATATATATCATACACATTTAATAAAAAACAAAAAAAAACACAAGACTTGTTGAAAGGAGACAGTAGAGAGTGCAAAGGTGCTGAGATAAATATTGTTATGGATATACAGTAGTAGCTATATATACACAAGAGGTAGATGGTTGTAGTATTTACAGTGTTTAAAGAGAGCATGGATTGGTATAGGATGCAGTGATGACGTATAGATGAGAAAAGGGTGAATTTTAACAATTACACAAAATAATAACTAACATATTTGTATATGCAAAGTGGAATTTTTGTCCTGCACATATACAGCTAATTTAGTAATTGTACATGAACTGTTCCTGACACTCCAGAAAATAAAAAGATAAATACGCCATTATTCATGTTAAATAGCATTTTTTTTGTATACAATGTCCAACATCTGCTTTCCACAAACTGTAATCCTAGTGGGGCTTTTACAACAAACAGAATTACTCAGTTAGCCAGATAACTTCTGAAATAGCATAAAAATAAGAAATCATTCCTTCCTTTTGTGGAGTGAAATTGTTTTAGTTTCAACTACGAGTGTGTAGTTGACTGCTCCCTAACACTGAAAATCTATTATACATTTTTCTCAGATAACAAGGGGCCACTTTTACCACCGTGCAAAATTTCCCACTAAGGAGCAAAGTCAGACACACAAGCAAAAAATCACAAGTCAATCATTTACTCCTTTAAATGTTTAAAAAAATATCTCAGCAGTTAATTCTTCATGTCATCTCCTTTCATATCATCATTAAGTGCCAACATGGACGTGGAACACAAATGTTGACCCAGTGCTGAACCTTACTCCTGAATTTCTCCTCTGGGGATCAATAAAGGATTATCTTATCTTATCTTATTGTCGCCATACGTACTTTGTTTTGTGAGCAGGTCCTCAAACAGGATTTGACAAATACTGAGCTCCAACATAAATATCTAAATGCTGTTATACCGGACCAATATGAGTCAAAGAATACTTGACTAATCCCTTTTTTAATTGTACATTAGGACGTACATTCCTCAATTTGTGAAAGCTACCAATTTACCAGAAAAGAGTAGAACGGTTACTGCAGGCACGATTGTCCACATAAAGAAAAGTCCAAAGTACTTTCTCTTACTCTTTCTGTTTCTGTCTTTGCTGCCGCAGCTCTTTGTCATCAGAAATAACTTTGTCTGTCATGCCAAGCCATTCTTAGGAAGAATATTACTGGCCACAAGAGGGCGCAATAAGACACCAACACTGCACCCAACCCACCACACCGAAATCTATTGCAAACACAGTGAAATGCTGACAGCTTGTGTTTAACCATGGCCTTTTTGGTTTTAAGTCAAATGTTGTGTAACGTTTAACAGTCCGCTCTCAAAACAAACACTTAAAAAAGCTCACAACTGTTTTCACACGCAGTTCACACACTCAAAAACTCAATGCCTACTTGCAGTGAGGGTGTTACAAGCTTATGTTTACAATAAAGGCCCAACATGAAGATTAGCCAAATAAAGACAACTGAGCTCGCCTTTCTCGCACAGAACTGTGGGTAAATTAATTACGTTCAGCATTGTTTTATCTTGTTTGTCAGCTCTCTTTCTCCATCTCTGTCATATTGCAGTGTGGCATGGGGCGGCTATAGGAGAGCTAATCCTCTGTGGTCCAGCAGCATCCTCCCTCCCTCGCGCTCTTGCTGAAGGGCAAATCGAGGTGCTCCTCTTCCCCCCCGCGCGCGCAGCTGCTGAAGACAGAGCAGCATCCTCTGCACGCTCCGCCGCTCGCGACCTCTCCTCTGTGGGATGAACGCGGAAGAGCCTCTCGGATGGACGGAAAGAGGACACCTTGTACGTCGCACTTGTGGCAGGTTTCAAAATGTCCAACATAAGGTGATTTAACCTCTGGAACTTGTTTAGAAGTCAGTTTTTACCGCTAAACTTTGGATTTTGGTGATAAGACGCACTTTTTTCTGTCTCGCTGGGTTGGAGTTTTTGGTCCATGATGAAGAATAAACCCTGAAGAGAAGACATGGATTTTGCACGGAGAGTTTGGCTGTTCCTTCTTCTAAAACTCGAACAACTCAACTCTGGAAAAGATGCTGTAAATCTCAGAGTTTCATATGTAAGTATCTGTAAAAGTATTTCTACATTTATGAACTATTGTTAAACATGTGTCAATATTCTCTCAAAGACTTAATACGCCAACTGTCTGCTCCTCTGCTTGTCTTTGACTTAATTTGAGTTTATTGAGAACTTTTCAGAACAACAACAGAGGCAACAACAACTATGATGATAATAATAATAATAATAATAATAATAATAATAATACCAATAATAATAATAAACGAAATTTAAAAAATATATCTAGTTTTTAGGACCAAGCTATCATTTTAAACATCACACACACATTTTTTACACAGTATTACACAAAATATAATATAACAAAAAGTACATGATTCAAAATATAAATAATATGTTTTATTTTATTAGCTTAAAAATTACATTTAGTTAATTAATTCACTTTCATAACCTCTTGAAATCACTGAAAATATCAAACAAGATTGGCATGTACAGGATGCACAATGTTCCATGGCTTACCTAAATTATAGAAATGTGATGGCTGACATACATTACATAATGATAATGACTTCTTCTTCTTCTAGTCTAACGTAACAAATTATTTCTTTTTAAAAGACTTCCCTGTCTTTAAAGTTGCATTCATGTAAGCCTAACATGGAAATTACTCCAACAGCAGAACTCATAAGCATAACTTTCATTTATCCGTCCCTCTAGTCATGCTAATAATTCCCCAGCTGTCTCATTGTGGACCTCCATACCTTCTGTAACCTACATGTTTAAGCTATCTGATACAATTACATTGAAAGGTTTCTGCAGCAGAAGTAGGTCATCAGTTCAGTCTGCGCACCTACGATCACTGACTGAGAGAGCTCAGATACGTAACACGGCTGAGTAAGAACATGCATCATAAACAAGCAAGTTTTTTTGTTCATACTAAATCTGCCTGAATCTCTCACGAGTAATCGCATTAAACATTATATGGGAAACCTTCTGTTAATAATTACACATGTGGCATTTGTTTCAAACAGACATGAGATCATCAAGACAGAAAATGTGCAAAAAGGAAACAAATTCACAAAACATAATCAGAAATTAAAATTACAAACAGGAATACACGGAGTCATTTTCAATGACAGACCTCTGCAGTGTAAACACAGTGCAGTCCAACATGAAACCACCAGTTTAAGATTATATAATCACTAAACATGAGAGAATAAAATAAATGCTTACTGTGATGTTAAACTCTTCTGAAATAACCTGAAAGATTCAAACCTGATTATAGAGAAACACAAAACACTAATGTTCAGTAAAAGTAAACAGAAAAACACGACATTAACGGTAATATTTTATTATTCTTATGTTCATAAATATACTTCTCTATATGTTTGTAATAGTATTGATTGCATAATAACCATCATGACAAGAGGGTTATGGTAGTTGTTCTATTCTTATACACACAAAATAAAACTGTTGTTCAAAATAAACTATCACAGTTGTCAAATTAAGAGAATTAGGCCAAAATTCAGACAAAATAAAACAGTTATAAATTTAAAAATGCATTGGACATTTAAAAAAATAGATAAAACTGTAATAATAAATTGCGATAATTAACTGGAGTGTCAGAGCAACAGTATTTACATGGTGTGAAAGTGGTGCGACAGTGTTACAGTGAGATGCTGGATGTTTGCCAGAGAGATGAACCCTTTCACACCAAACCGACAAAGTCTCACAAAGCTGAAGGAGCTGAAGTGACGTGATGTGACGTGGTGTTGGATCATCGTCCTTTCTGCCCTACATGACATTACACAATACAGTTTTCAGCTGCATTTCTGTGACCACTTTTAACCTGTGATTTTACATGTGAAATTCTGAATGCAAATTTAAACAGGGCACATTTTAAAATCCTTTATACTAGATTTTAAAATGTTGTTTCCTTTGACTGAAGAAGGTTAATTTGAGACTTATGTTATTAATGCAATTTATTGTAATGTAATTTATTACATGGACACTCAAAATATAATATTGTCCATCCAGTCTGTGTGACGTTGACATCAAATTGGATTCTATTAAAGCAGAAGGGAAGATGATTTCTGAGTAATTTTTCTTTAATTTTTTGCACTTTTATGAGATTAAATTAAGAGATCTTTGAGAGTACTGTGAGTCATAACATATTTACATAAAAGCGCCTTTTCCAAAAATCAACAGTAAGATGTTTACGTCCAGCAGGCTTTTGAAAATGAAAGAAAAAGATTTATATAGTATAAATAAAGTGTAGTCTATAATCCCTGACGTACACACTCTGATTTACTTCCCCTGAAACCTCACAGCCGCATCGTCCTTGTTGTGCCAAACAACAGAATATTTAAATTGTTCCTTCATCACACAGGATTCACTGAATGTTTTGACTTAGTACTGCCGTTCAGTTCAAAGCTGATTCCACTCGCTATGATGGAGGGCTATTTGTGGTGGTGCATTTCACGAGAGCATTAACTGTTTGTAAAATGTCTGTGTATATTGTCTCGAGTGAGTATCTTGATTTATATTGTCAATAAATACATATATATATATTTTTTTTTTTAAAGAAGTTAACATTGTGATGCCTTTTCCATAATCAGTTAAAAAGTTTTGCAGGTAAAATAAAACCAAAATATAAACACTAGTGATATTGTAAAGTCTACACACTGTAAAAACAGCGAGTCATGGTAACTCATAATTCAGTCAGTGTAAACGTTGTGATAACTCAATATATTATGTTCATGTCACTAATGTAAAGTATTCAACCTTACAGAAATGATTCAATTAAAATGAAGGACGTGAGCCAAAAGAAAATAAGTTACAATAAAGTTGAGCCAAATATAAATTTATAATGAAGTTAACATGAAGTGTCAGCACAGTGCAGAGGATAGCTCTGTCGCCTCACAGCAGGAAGGTGGCTGCTTCACATCCAGTTCTGCCACGACTGAAGTCGAAGGAGTGTGTTGATGAAATTATTAAATTGGCAGCCACAGTATACAGATTCAAGTTCAAGTTAATTGAAGTAGTAAAATGTATTTGTTTTGAATGAATGCAAATTGAACTTATTTACTCAAAACTCCACATTTTAAGTCAGCACAGGCACTAACCCTTTTATTCAAACAAATCATTTTAATTACAGTGCATGTGAAACGAATGTGCAGTAACTCCTTGTAATAGTTTCTTCCTAAGTCCACATCAGACTGGTGTGTTTGCTCTCAGCGTTATTCTTTGGCCCATAATATTACATCACCTGATGTCATCGCTTTTAATCCCATCGAGATGTCTTAAAGGCAGCTTCACTTTCTTTAAAGAAGAAACACTTGAAAGATGTAGTTTATACTTAGTTCCTTAATGCTGGCGATGATGGGAGAAATGATCATTTCATGGGGCGCTGGTTTAGCTCAGTCGGTAGAGCAGGAAGCCTCGCTGCATCGGCTGCTGGTTTGACTCCGACCTCCGCCCTTTGGTGCATGTCGTCCCCCCTCTCTCCTCCCCACATTACCTGTCATATCTTCACTGTTTTATCAGTAAAGGTGAAAGGCCAAAAAGACAATCTTTAAAATGTTTCACAAAAGAAGACACTTAGGAAGTGGAGGATCAATGCCTTGCTTATGGGCACATTGCTGGTATCCAGTATCACTCTTTTATTTAATCAGGGGGTTCAAGATAGAATCTCTAATAATCAGCTGGACTAATATATTTGACAGTATTAGCTTTTTGCAGATATATTGTATGGTGAATATGTCGGTCAAAAGGTAAAAAAAAAGTGGCCCCCTGAGGCTATATGTAATTTTCTAACTGTAAAATGTGATTACGTAACTTGGCCGCAAACAAACATGCAAAAAAAACAAATAAAAGAAAGTTTGTCGGCCTGTTTATGTTTATCTCATTTGAAAACCAACAACATCAACTTTGGCCTTAAATATCCTGTTCTGTTATCAGGATTTAAAAACAGTAGTAATGCAAAACACATGAATCAAGTTGAGGGTGTGTGTGTGTGTGTGTGTGTGTGTGTGTGTGTGTGTGTCGGTGCGTGCCGGATCATGGCTCTGCTCTACTTTCAATCTAATTATGATAATTATCCGCGCTGATGATGACCACATCACATCTGGCTGTTATGGGAATTAAATCTCATTCAACTAAAATACTTTTTTTTTTTTCTCTCCGAGTTGTTTAATTCATTTTCATTTCCCAGCATGCACAGGGGCACATTCATTCTGTGCATTCGCCTGTAGATTAACATTGTTCATATGTAGCTTTAGGTCGTTCAGAGGTCATTGTCAGAGCTTCTTCCTGTGTCAGTGAGAGTCTCTGTGGACAGTTTGTCCTCTCCTGATGGTAATGTCACTGCTCTGAACCTGTTTATCTGCTTTGTGACGCTGCAAACGGACCTTAACCTATTTATTTTGACAGCAAATAGAAAAGCGCTGGATTCAGTGTATGAGACGAGCTGATCTGAGATCAACCTGGGCCAAATAAGCAGATCAAGTGAAAGCAGATAACTAGCGTCTGGCTGGACGTGTGAAGGGATCAATGCATTTCAGGACAGGAGGAGATGGAAAAGTCACGGAGCTTAGTCAATATGAAAGGGATACAATGGTATTTCTATGTCAAAAGGGGAACATAGAACTGTAATCCTCTCTTTGGAAAGCTTTTTCAGTTATTAAAATATCAGACTCCCTCACCGGCTGAAATGAGGGGGGAGGGTTTTTTTTTGTGGAAAGCCTTTTAGTAATGTCTTTATTTAGACTGTGGCTTTATTCTCTGATCAGATTACCTTTAAACGCTCTGCAGGCCTTATTTAAGTCCACAGGAGCAAAGTTTCTGATAAGAAAAGAGCAAATCCCTCGCTCCAGATAGATAGATAGATAGATAGATAGATAGACGACCTTTAAAGCTGCTGAGTTTAACTTCTTAATAACCTCGGGTAACCTCTTTTTGTCAGGTTAGCTTCTTATTGAAGGAAATCTAGTATAAACAAAAGATCTAATAACTGCATGAAGTTTGAATCCCTCAGAGAATTGTCCTTTATCTCAGCAGCTCAGCTGAACCAGCTGAACGCTCCCTCCCCATCACCAAAGAGCAGGCAGACGAATTAGGCGACAACCTAGCTAACATAGCGTAGCATTTAGAAGCTAGAGATGAGGAGCTGGTTGAGACCAAAACAGAGCTTAAGACTTAGACTTGTCTGCTGTCCTGAAACACGACTACAAATGAATGCAAATGTTGCTCACAGCGTGCAGGGTGTGTAAAAAGGTTTGTTTAACTGCCACGCTCTAGGGGTTGCACCGACTAGTCAACTTGCTGACCTTACGGCTGTGTGATGACGCTTTATGCTTTATGACGTCGACTACTTGCTTATCACAGTTGTCATGCTCCAGCAGCAGCTAATGAAGGTGAGCCTGCAATGGGGGAAAATGCCAAGCTTTAGCTTGATTTAGATTTTGAGCTCCAGCTTTTGGTCCACACTTTTTGGCACTACTTCACTAAATTATTGTTGCAGCTGAGTTGCATTTGGTTGTTGTTTCTTCTTCCTCCATGTTGTTGCTTGTTGCAAAGCTTTCCCTTCCCCTGTGGTTTTATTCATGGTATCGACTTTAATCATGACTGTCGACTTTAAAGTATCTAAAGACGTGGAACCCCTACCACACTCTCCAAAAGCCACTTTATGAGGTGATAGCATGTCAACGTAGTGTTTACAACTTGGTGGGATAATCCCAAGTAGCTCAAGAAATAAATAAATGTCACTTGACATGTCCACTGCACGTTAATAACGCCATCATCTGCAGTTACGTCCTCAAAATCAAGGAGGATCCATGGCTCGAAAACACTAAAACATAGGTGTGAGATGTTGCCAGACATTTATCCTGCAGCGTAAAAATGTAAGAATGATAACTTACTTTATTTAGAGTTTATTTAGAGAGACAGTTTGGTGTTCAGGAGTGTTTCTGGTTTAAAATGACTGTCAGGTTGCTGTCGCCCTGCGGTTTTCTTGAGTTCAGCTGAGGCAAACAGCAAGTGACCGCCATCCTAAATCAGTGCCGGTCCTCCTGTGGTCAGGGCTACAGCCTGTGGACTTAATCCCTCTGACTCAGAACTGTGGCTGCCCTAGTTTGACAGAGACGGTTGGATAACAGGAAGCTGTGGTCAGTGCTAAGGGTAAAACGTTTATTTCGTGTCTCTGGACCTCCCTCGGTGCCATCTTCCAATCAGAATATCAGAGGCGATCCAGCTTTTGACTTAAGCCTTTATACATCGCAATTACACAGTGTTTTCAATAAGACAACATGAGAGGGCTCCAGTGATGGAGACCTACATACCTGTGCCCTTGATAAACACCACAGATTTCATTATAGATTTCCGGTTGCTGTGGTGTATCGTGGTGTTTTTGGTCAATCTGACCTTTCACTTTAATGGGGGACAACAAGGTTATACAGAATCCCTATTATACTGTAAGTAGCCTGTGTGTTGTAGCCTTTATATTCATTTTCATTCTGTTTCTTTTCATTGTAAAAAAGTCAAACAGGACATAAAACTGGTTCTGCAAGTGTCCCTCAGATTAGATTTCTGTTTTGTGGTCTTTCAGGGGCACTTTTACAAGCTGCAGAAGATATACTTAGATACAATCACCATGTTAGCATTAATTACATATCAAGCAGATATGGTGCCAAGTTAGCATTCATTGTCGTGTTTGGATCCATCTGATAAATACAAGTCCAATATTCACTCTCCTTTTAGCTCTGTTTTGGTCTCCACCAACTCCTAAATGAAAAATATGGCTCTTTAGCTGCTAAATGGGTTGCTAAGTTTACCAGCTAGTCGCTAACTTTTCAGTCTGTTGTTTTGTGCGTGGCATGTAGCATACGGTCAGTTTACCATTGTGATAAAAGCAGAGAGAGTCACAGTGCAAAGATGCTGACGTCTGTAGAGATGAGGGAAGTGTTCAGTTGGGTGGTTAATGTCTCTAAGCATTCGATGCTGTCACTTCATTCATTGGTAAATATGACATGATATATGACTAAAAAGAAAGCACACGGTAGACTGTCTTCAGTCTGTAGGGACTGGGCTTGGGAACAGGAGGGTGGCTGGTTCAAGTCCTGGTACTCATCATGCATGGAATTGGGGCAGGTAGCTGGAGAAGTGCCAGTTCCTTTCCTGGGCACTGTCGAGGTGTCCTTGTGCAAGGCACCGAGTCCTCCAACTGCTCAGGGCGCATGTCCATATGCAGTCCCCTCACTCTCACATGTCTCCATTAGTGCATGTTCATAGAATCCTGTTTGTGCATGTGTGTATTTCGGGCCTTTGTTTGTGTAGCATGTTTGTAAAAACAGAGTGAAAAATTGAGTTTCCTCTCAGGGATTAATAAAGTATACCTTCTTCTTCAAAACTGGCCAAACCATGAAAAACACTTAATATTGGTAGAGTTTAAAGAGTAGTCCTAATCAAATGCCCTGACCCTGCCTTTTTCTACACATGTTCTACAGCTGATTCAACAACGCAAGAAGACTGGAAACCTGACAGTCCCCGTCCTCCAAACACGACAGTGGATTATTTCAGCAGTCCACAATTGCACAAGTACCAGATACTGGTCATGGTCTATCTCTTAGTACACTGAATGGACACACTTTGCTAAATTGGCCCTCTGCCTCTCTTTTTAATCCTCTGCAATGGATTTAAAACCTCACACAGTATAGGCCACATCACATAGTGATTAATAGTTAAAGGGAGTAAAACGTACAAAAAAAATCGTTACACCTGACCTTTCACAACACATCCATAACTTGTTCCAGCTCCTCCAATCAGGCTGTCTTTATAAAACAAATAGAATCAAATATATTGAAAAGTTGTTCTGATTCTAAAGGTAGAAATAATAAATAGTTTTGCTTTGTTCTGCTTACTGATACAAAAAGACATTGCTTTTTTGGACAGTAATCTGATCTGCAATGTTTGAATTAAATCACTCATCTCTGCCTTTCCCTGCCTATAGCTGTAAGTAAATTCTAGTACAGAAGAATCAGGATGAAAAGATGGCAACCATGCTGTTACCAACGGGTCCTGATGGCTTGCGGCGGTTCACTCGCGAATCCTTGGCTGCGCTGGAGCAGCGGATTGCGGAGGAGCAGGCCAAGAATGCCAAGGATTGCCACGATTCTCACAGGAACGCAGAGCCACCCAAACCCAGGATCGACCTGGAGGCAGGCAAGCAGCTGCCGCGCATCTTCAGTGACATCCCTACAGAACTCATCGGGGTGCCACTGGAGGACATCGATCCGTTTTACTACAAGAACCAGAGGGTGAGAGCCTTGTGTATGTGTGTATGTTGAGTGGTTAAGGTGGTGATTTGATGGTGGTATGACGATGTTTTAAATACAGGCACTCCTGTTAAGGTTGGTATGATACCAAATAGTTCAGAGAGCTTTCCCTGTGGTGTCTTTTCCATCGAGGTGATTCCTCACAATGTAAAAACAGATTTCAGAAAAAGAATAGTAAAGGACATAGTGCTCACAAAGCAGGGGACTTTTTAACCACTTCCTAAATTGTGAAGATGGTTTAGACAGAAGCAACTATCGCAAAAGTTCAGCCACCTTTGGATTTTAGCCTGGATTTCAGAAATGGCCAGGAGGCTTAGGTCAGTAGACCTGAGAGAACTCACCAGGGTGAGCGGACACAATATAACAGAAATATATGGTTCATAAATAATTTAAGAATTTAAAAATCTATTGTCAACAGAGTGGTTTTGTCAACACTTGTGTATTGTGCGACCTACGCGGTGTAAAAGTGGCTGTAGTAGCTGAGACACAGAAGAGCGGTTGTGGGTGGTAAACTATTAACTCATATAATCGCAGTGGAGGAGATAAAGACATTAGAGATCGGAGGTTCGACTCTTTTTACTAACTCGAGTTAGTATGAGTCACTCACTAAAGAGTCGGGTTTTCCAGTCACTCGAGTCACTTGACTCAGTTACCCAGAGAATCTCCCACCGGCCCAAGCGCCCGTAGAGCATGCACACTAGAGCATTCCGTCATGGGTAGGAGGGGTGAGTCAGCGAACGAGTTGGTGGAGATGAGGACTTGTGACTCTCGAGTCAGTAAAAAGAGTCATTCGTTTAGAACGATTTACTCATGACCAAAAAGACATGAATGGGTTTTCCATGATCTTGAAAGCATAATGAGGATTTGATTTTAGTGATGTTTCTAAGTTGAAAGAAGCAGAATTGGACGACTGTCTCCGTGTGCAACTCAATAAATGTTGGTCAAAGAAAACTTTTCTTTTGCTGTATGATAACAGAAATGCACTCAGATCCCATAATAAGGACTTTTGTATCGTCAGGGTTAAGTTGGAGGAAGGAATTATCCTTGACCACTGTTAGGCAATCTTGCAATGAGGAGGGGTTAATGAGGTCATTGGAATAATAGTAAAGTAAAGCAGTGTATCAACTACGTAATGTTGATAAGAAATGCTCTTAAATAGAAACCAAGCGGGTGAATGTACAGGGAGAAGAAAAGAGGACCAAGGATTGAACCCTGGGGTACACCACAGTCCAGCAGAGCAGATGAGGAGACGTTATTATCACTGGCAAATAAGAAGGAAACCAGTCAAGGGCCGTTCTTGTTAAACCCACCAACTGCTGAAACCTACTAAGATGAATAGACTGGGTCAGCAGGACTGGAAAGCTGCACTCAGGTCAAGCAGCAACACTCCACTGCAGCAGCATTAAGGTGTCAGTTTAAACTCAAAGCAGAGCAGTTTCTGTAATGTGCTTCAAATTGGGATTGATCAAATTTCTTTCAGACCTGTTCTAGTTGTTTATACTTTTCCTAAGACCATAGAAAGGAGAGGATCTCTGGAGATAGATCTATAGTGATAGAAGCAGTGTGCCAGGGCTTTGCTTTTTTTAGACTTACTAACACATAAGAGGACTGTAGATTTTGTCTCTCATCGCTCACATTGGGCTCCAGGATTAAGAGATGATCTTTGAATGGCCTGTATGAACAGCGGGAATTATTACATCAAGCGAAGACAGAAATACTTGAAATATTGTTTATTGTGTATTCTTTAATATAACCTCTGATAGATTGCATTAATTTAATCGATGGTTAATCTGGTAACTGATAAATAATCAGCTGCATATGAGTCTAGTTGAGATGTACTATTTTACTGATACATTTTCTGCTTGTTTATCTCTCATATGGATTTGTGAGCATGATACGCCAGTGATCCCGATCAGCTGAGGTTTTCACTGAAATCACCAAGTGGTATTTTAGAGCAGCTCTCCGAGATGAGAGGAAAGCGGCTGCATCTTTTTAGATCTCTTGTGGACACAGAAATAGGATTAGCAAGTTTTGATTTGCAGAGTAGATCAGGCTGCTGCCCATTAATGGGCCGCTTACCGAGAGATGAAAAAGGACGTGGCAGTCATTCTCAGGGTCTCTTTGTTTTGGCATGTGATGCGCTGCTGGATGGGAGGATTAACCAAAGACGAAAAAATATTTAAATAAATGCCACATCTGTTGGGGAAAGGTTCAGGCCGCTTTGGAGTTGCCTCCATTATCTCAACTGGCCTGGCCCGTTGCGTGTATGTGCGCTCACTGCTTTCTTAGAGGCAGAAGTGCTTGTGGTGGCGTTCACACAGATGGTAGACAGACTCAACAACACAGCTATATTATCATCCCTGCAGGGTAAAGAAAACAACTGCTGCTCGGGGCTGCTGTGCACTTCATCTGCAGCTCATACATGATGTGTAGCAAATGTGTTTTTAGTCTGATTACTTGTAACAATGTGTTGTATTTACATTATAGAAGCAAAATGCGATTTCTCTCTCTAATGATTTCTCTGTTTTTCTGTTTTCTTTGCAGACTTTTATAGTAGTTAACAAAGGGAAGGCCATCTTCAGATTCAGTTCCACGTCTGCACTTTACATATTTACTCCTTTTCACTTCATCAGAACAATTGCCATCAAAGTTTTAGTCCATTCATATCCTTTTTGGCTGCACAGCACTTCTGCAAAAGACACGTGAGCTAGTGTTTGATGCAGTGACCAAAACTATTTCCTGTCACGGGTGTTCTTTAATGAAGTTTGTGATAAAGTACTTATGTCTCAACATCCTTATTTGGGATTATTCTAAAAAGCAAAATAGACGTCTCATGAGGATATTTAAATAGTTAATAATCAGTATGAGTTTAGCCTGACGCTTACAAGCCCTTCAAAAACTCCTTCAAAGTAAAAGCATTAATGTAAGTGTCCTGACGTCTGTGATAACATGAATATTAGACTGTGAATCAGGCTGATGGCTCACAACAAACCTCTGTGAATAACTCCTGCATGCTGTGCAGAGCATACAGCCTCCACTCCTGATACCTTATACAGGCAGATAAGCCAATTTCTAATATTTACTGTTTTCCCCTGTAGGTTTCTATTGGATTTTTCCATAGTCCCATTTTTGAAACAGCTTTGTGATGGCCTTCTCTGGCATCGCAAAACAAATCCCCTGATATCCCTCTTTTAATCTCTGAAATGAAATAAGAGCAAGGAGATTTCACATCATGTGACGGCTGCCTATTAGTTCTCAGACAGCCGCTTCGTACTTTACATGCAGGAGGGGATCTTTTCCACTGGAGCTCCTCCGTGTTAAAGATTACAATCAAACAGCTATTGATCGAATGATCTCTGAAATTATCTCTGATTGATTCCCTGGAACGAGTGGATCACATAAAACTCAGCAAGAGAGGAAAAAGGGCTTTATTCAGGTTTTATTTTGTAATAGACTCTGTTATATAAGATTATTGAAAGATTTAGGTTACTGTTAAGGTTTAGAAAATGATTCTGATGACTTTCTCATGATGTTCAAATCATTCAGAGTTAGCAGATCCTTCGTTATTGTTTCATTCATCCATTAGAGAGAATGATATCACTCTCCTGATTTAATCTAAAATGGAATTGACTTACATTTGCCATAATCTGCCTTTACTGTAGGTTTAATGCCATTTGCACGCACAGTGATGGTTTATCCTAATGGGTATACAGCATCCATAGGATTACATGAAACATTGTGTCATTGTGCGATACATTGTTGGCTTATCAGAGAAGCTGTAAAACTGTAAATAACTATTTCACAGCACACGTTCCTTAACCTTTTTCCACGTTGTTCAGCCTGTTCATAATGTTCACCATCCTCACCAACTGTTTCTTCATGGCCATGTCTGATCCGGCACCATGGACCAAGTACCTGGAGTGAGTACACACACTATAGTATCCACACTTTGAAATTAAACTGTGCTTCATGTGTTCTAATGTGGGGCTTTGCTGGGTTTGTTGTTTCGTCAGTGATGAGTGAAGAATCAGTTCACATGTAAGTATATGATGCATGTAATATTTCCTGCAGGCAGAACCCCCCTGTGGGCATGACAAAAGAAAGCATGTGGTGTGGAAAATTGCCGCTTAAATGTCTTCAGATATATTGTGATCAATGACTGCATATAAAGATGGACGACGCTTCTCCATCGACTCTCGTACTTATTTGAAGCCAAAATACCCCTGAGGTTGGCACTGCCATCTTGCGCTGGTGACGTCTTTTGGAGCCAGAGTCTGCGCAGTAGAGATTGGCGAATGGAGCCACGGTAACAATGTCCCGTCCTTTCAGCTAACCAAAACACACATTTAACATACCGAAAAACACGGCGAAGATCCTGCACGTCAGTGTAACTTACAGCAGAACAGCTTCTTGTGTTGGTCTGAGGTTAACGTTCACAGATATGGAAACTTCAATGACTGTAGTGATTCTTTTAGTTACGTCTTCTCTCGCCATTCCTCCTCTACTCTGCTAATCCGGAACAGATCGGCTGCAGGAGCCGTATTGGTCAACAGAGCTGTCAATCATCCTTTTTACAGCATCAAATAAATACTTGGACGTAAATTATAAGAACTAACTATAATGACAGAAACCATGTTTGAGAAAAATTTATTTGACGTGTATTTTGATTTTATAGTTTGACTCATGTCCCATCTGTTAACATGGAGGAGGCGGGCTTTATGACCTATACCGCAGCCAGTCAGCAGGGGGCGATAGAGAGGGTTTGGCTTCACTTTTAGGGAGCTGACATGTCGTCCCATCTTTTTATACAGTCTATGATTGTGATGTGCATGACATGAAAGATGTGGCAAACTTGTTCTCATCGTCACTGGTTCACAGGCATCTTGAGCATGCAGCATGAAAAAAATGCTTTTAATTTATTGATTAACTTTTGCATCTTTAAATAAAATCCTCCATAATAAATGTTTAACAAGAAACAGTTCAGTTCTTGTCACAAGAGTAAGGTAAGAAGATTGATACCACTCTTGTAGCTACATGATAAATATGAAGCTACAACAAAGCACCTGATTAGCTTAGCTTAGCTTGAAGTTGCTAACCTGGCTCTATGAAAAGCTAACAAAATTGATGCTTGGAACATAAAACCCCAACTGATCATTTTTACACTTTACAGTTTTTGTTAGAAGTAACATATGAGATGTGAACATGTGAGCTAAAGAGGTGTTAGCATACAGATGTAATTTGTAACTTGGCTAGATGTTGCCCCTCGTTTCCAGTCTTTACGCAAAGCTAAGCTCAGCTAGCTAACCATACTGTTGCTTAAATTTCGTGCGGTGGCGGACCTGAGATAAAAGACTGTTACATGTGAAAGAAATTTAAATATTAGTGAACCAATTTTTACTGCATTGGAAAAACGATGATATATGTGCAAATTTGTATTGTTTATATGCATGTTGTTGTGAATCTTGCACAGCTAAAGTTCTATTTAATTCGACAAAAGAATTTTAAAAGACATAATTGAAATAATCGGTTGCTATAAGTGATCTGCATTGGATTCATCATGGGCTGAGAGTGCTTGCAACTTGTTGATTCTTTAATTTTCCATGCTATGCCTTGCAGTTTGTTACTTTTTATTGTTCATTTAAATGCTTGAATCCATTTTGTCCGCCTATTTCTCAGGTATACTTTCACTGGCATTTACACTTTCGAGTCGGCCATAAAGATATTTGCGAGAGGATTCTGCACAGTGCCGTTCACCTTCCTGAGAGATCCATGGAACTGGTTGGACTTCTCCGTCATTGTCATGGCGTAAGTAACAATATCATTACAACATACGCATTAACAATCACTCTCGCCTGGCATTTACTTTACATTGTACAGAGGGTCTGTGAGGCAACTACCAGCAACACATCCAATTTAAAAGGTCCTTAATTTAGTTTTTGTACGGACTGTAATGAGGGGCAAAAAGGTGTTCCTGATGTCTGTATTTTTCAATAATGTCAAAGCGAACATCGTCGGTCAGTCTTTCTGAATGGTGATTTGAAACACCGTGAACGATAAGCCTATTGTTGAGGTCAAAGGTATGTGTGCCATGACTCAATACCCATGATGCAGGCTGCAGATTAGACAGGTGACCTCTCGATGCATTAATGCTGCACCGTTCTGGCCCAATCATCCTGATAGGATGTCTGCTTTGTTTGAAAACAGCCAGACAAAATCCTTTTCCACTGCGTGTAGACACACCGAAAGCTGCCATTACCTGCAGCGATTAATTTGTTTTTCATTCATTATGGTTCAGTCGGCTAATTCAGCGGCCATTTCTTCTCTCAGGTACTAAGCACATGCTATTCTGCTGTTTAAACAGTTTAAACTGTACTGATTCTGATCAGTTAGTCACAGCATTCTGAGGTCTGCTTTTTCTATATAACAGACCGTTGCTATGAAGAAATTTCAGCTCTACTCACACAGAAAGAAGTCCGGTAGATTTGATGTCGGTCTGTTTACAGAGGGGGAAAAAAGAAAAGAGACAAAACAGCAGAGAGAAAGAAAGAAAACAGAAATATAATCATTGTTAAATTAATAAAATAATTTCCAAATCAATATTTTCTTTCACATAATTGATTTTTGTGAGTAAAAAGCCGTGTAATAAGGGGGATAATGTACAGTGAGGAGGTTGTTATAGCTGAGGAACCCCTTCAGGGTCAGGGGTCCATTCTGCAATAACCTGCTCACTGTACTTTATCCCTTACTTATATGTTAACATGAAACTCTATGCTGTCTGTGGGGTGTTTTAGCATCTTTTAGCTCATTGTTTTGTTTCTCAGGCTGCAACTTTACTGTTTTGTTTCCCTATCGGCACTATGAGTGCTAATTGTATCGTTTTTCGGCAGCAGCAGTTAGCTGTTTTGGTGAAAATGCTTTTAAAAAACACAGAACACCATGTTCCCTGACTAAACAGCAGACATACAACGTCGGGGACTAGCTAAAGAACACAGTGAAGCCTTTAGTAATGTAACAACCAGATATATCCCTCGAGAGTTGGTGGGGAGAAAAAAAACAAAACAAAAGAATGAATGCATAAAGGATTCGTCAGCTGAACAGAAACACGACTCCTAATGAATTCTTGTCTTGTGTCAAAAAAATGAATGAAACCAAGATGCTAAGCCATAAAAAATGTATAAGAAACCTAAAATGCATTTGGTTTAAATTAATTCCTTAAGGGGCAGTGGTCTAGCTCAGGTGGGAGAGCAGACACCTCATGTACAGAGGCTACAGTCCTTGATGCACTTAACGCAGGTTCGCCTCCCGGTCTGCTGATCATTTGCTGCATGTCATCCGACACTTTGTACTCCCCACATTTCCTGTCCCTCTACAGCTGTCCTATCAAATAAAGGCAAAAGCCAAAAAAAAGATGTTTAAACTGTTGAAAATGTCTATCATCTATAACTTACTCTGATCTGTAATACATAGTTTGAATCCCCTGCTGAGGATCTTTCATTAAATTCCAGATATGTGACGGAGTTTATAGACCTCGGAAACGTCTCAGCTTTAAGAACCTTCAGAGTACTACGAGCACTGAAAACCATCTCAGTCATCCCAGGTAAGCTCAAACCTCTGGCCATGTGTCTGTGTCTCCTCTCTTGTTTACGATCATGTCTGAATCTCCTTGTCCCACATTAACCGAAAATAAGTACCATATTGTCTCCTCTCCTCCTTCAAGGTCTGAAGACCATCGTCGGCGCTTTGATCCAGTCTGTGAGGAAGCTGGCGGACGTGATGATCCTGACCGTCTTCTGTCTCAGCGTGTTCGCCCTCATCGGCCTGCAGCTCTTCATGGGGCTGCTCCGACAGAAGTGCATCCGCAGCCTGGCGCACTGCATCAACTCCTCCTACAGCGCCAACGAGTCCTTCATCTGCAACAACCGAACCTGGAGCTCCAGGGCCGACTTCCTCGGCAGCGAAGGTCAGCCAAAGGGGCATCCTTTCACTCGTGTACAATGCTCTGAATACTCTCCAGTGTCATTAACATTTATGGGTTTTTTTCCTTCTTTTCTTAGATAATTTTTACAAAGTTGAAGGAGCAAAGGATGCCTTAATATGTGGATATGGAAGTGATGCAGGGTAAGTGAGAGCTTGTCCTGCTTTCGGCTTGTTAATCATCTGCAGGCCATTACATAATATCTAAATGTTTAGCGTCTAATGGCCGTTGATCCCATGCATGTCATGTGCATAATTGGATACTGCAGCTTGAGCATCAGGCTTGGCACATGCAGTTTTCACATACAACAATGGATGCCATGCTTTAGGCTTCACGTTTAGATGTGTGGCGTAATGTACAGATGAATGATCCGTCAGGGGAGGGGGTGGTTTAGCGTGAGAGAGGCTGTACACAAGACGACATGTGGTGTGGATAATCACCCCGGCCTCACTGGAACCCTTTACTGAGAAACATGGAGTTGCCAGCTGGAGAGAGACGGGGGGGTCTTTGGAGATTTCATCATCTCGAAAGCTCTATGACATGATCAGGTTACCCGGCGCGGAGCGCAGATACTGCACTGAAGTCTTCAAGCAGGTCCTCAGTTTGTGTCTTTGTGATAAAACTTTGATTCTAAAACATTACGGGAGACATCGAGTTGGACTTTGTTCCCAATCAAAGGCACAGCGTGAAACCATCCAAATATTGCTACTCAGCCTACGCACTGAATAATCCTATAAATCCAAATGCTTTTGAAACAAGCACAACGGGATGAACCTGCCCATGCCAGGCCCAGTTCAAGGGTTATAGTGAACTAAATACCCATCTGTGTGAGTCCAAAATCCTGCAGCTTCAACAAATGGCTTCCATTAGATGCTCTGGTTAATGATACAAGATAATGGATGAGAGCAAATGGCATTACGCTTTAATGGGGAAGTTTTATGTAGATATTTTCTTTCCTGTCTTTTGCTCCAGAAAACAGTTACATATCTCGAGTCTCTTCAGATTCTTTGTCTTGGTACATGTGTGGTTCTACTGACCAATTTACATTGACCTGCTATTCACAGTTCTCTGTAAAAAGCCTGCGGTGTATTAGTCAACAACATGAATGAAACACCCACAAACCCACACACAGGCAAATTAAGATTAATACAATGATTAAATGCAGGTATACCTACCAACTCACAACTCTATATAGAGGCATGTTCCATCCCTTACTCATGGACCACCTTGGGACCTTAAAGTATAATATATATTTGATCGTCAATGGCAAAAGAAAAATCATTCTTTGATCCTTAATTCATCTGTGAAGCGGTCATTCCATGGGTGAAGCAAAGAACCCCCATTAAAAAATGTAAAATGCATCTGTCCTTCAAAAACAATCCAAGGCACTCAGGGTCAAAAAACTATTTTTTTGTCTTCATTTATTACACTATTACTATTACATCACTTACATTTTCTATTCCAAAAAAAAAGGTCCCATAGGGTCCACCAGAAGAAGATGGACTTATAAAACCTCTAACATGTTTTATTCACACAACACATGTAACAAAAATGGAAAATAACCCACTTAACCTCCTGCTTCACTGCCTTACCAAATGTTAGCTAGCATAAATGTTAGCTAGCACCCATGTTAGCCTAGCTTCTTCTTTTAACAAACGCATTAAAACAGAGAAAAAACATATTCATAGAGCCTTTATACATATAATATATTATACTATAATGTATTTATATACCATTACTCTGCTGCTTTGTGACCCTCCCGGTTTATTACAATTACGAGGTTCAAATTTCATGGGCACAATGGGCTAACGTTAGTGGAGTTACTTTCTCGCTACCTAAGGGTTAGCCATAACAGACAAGCAGACATTTAGCATTCACTGATAAAATCAGTTGCAAATAATTTGATTCAAGCTTACCTTGTGTTAAAATTCTCATACTAAAGAAACAGAGGCAGTTTGAAGAGAAAAGTTAAAATAGAAAACACAGCTATTAGCCTAGGTTAGCCAAAATGGTGTTAATTTCTTTGAGGACAGTAGCTCTAATCTTCGCTAACTTGCAATTCAGTGCAACAAACAGAGAAGATATTTATTTTAGATCGAATATTGAGCCTCTTTATAACATGTTCTTTGGTTTAGGGGTCTGGGGTCCCTTAAATAATCTTTTTATAATAGGTTTTAAAAATGTATGAGACAGCTTTGCTATGGGATTAAGCTAATATTGGTATTAACAATTTACTGGGTTAATTTACTGCTCCTAGATTTACTACAGCGATTTACTGGAGTCAAAGTATGGACACAGTGGAGGAATATAAACATTTATTATTGGCATCAACCTGCAGGCAACCCTTTAGTCTTTAATCTCAAAAACACTGGACCTTAATCTCCCAAGAAGTAAAATCTGATTCAGTGATTTGTGTTCAAGTCAAAGCTAAAAGAGGATATGTTTGAGGGCATTCATCGGGAAATTACATCATTATACTCCCGTAAATAGTAGGCTAGGTCAGTAAGACTTGTACGAAGCTGACCTTCCCAGCTGTCCCAATGTTTACCTACCAGTCACTGCAAGTGGATTGTTTGAGATTTTCTTTCCCCTTGTTTTTGTTTCCGCCTTTTGTGGAGCTTACGGCGCACTGTGATCCACCTTCAGCTTCATTCAGTTTAAATGCTTAATGGGGGGCTTTATGGCTGTTCTGAAATTAATGGAACAAAACAAATCAGTCATTTTGTCTCACTTTAATTTTAACTTTCATTGTGATCACCAAGAAAATCGTATTAATGATTTCTTTGTGGTTAGATTTATGTTGATTGAGAGACAGAATGACGCAGGTTTATGTGAGACCTGCCATGTTAAAGGTTAAAGTAACCATAAGGTAGCTTATGCTTCTGTTGGCCAAATGATTGAGGCTGCCTTTTAGCTTCTGTGAGATTTTAGAGGGAACTTTCTGAGGCTGGCTGTGGAGACGGGCAAGATATTAAGCAGGTCAGGACTGAGGACGTAAAACATAGAGGATGCTTAATCTTTTGAGTGTATTCCAACAAGTAATCCCTGAGTAGATTTCCAAATTAAAGCTTTGGATACGTTATGATGGCACACACAGTCACACACATGCATGCACACAAACACACAAGTGGACACACATGCACACACATATTCACATGATATTTTCAGCCTGGATGGTTAACAAGTTTGTGATAAATGATTCGCTCAAAGGACCAAGCTGCTTCTCATCGCGCCTACTGTCGAGTTCAGGCAAGCGCTGATCCCCTCACATCTTAAAGCCACTGTGCATCAAGGATTATGACTTTCAACTCTTGCCCTTGACCGCACTGATGTGGGCATGGAAACCCACCGCCTCAGCCACACTGCAATTGGCAGATGTTCCTCTGTTGTTGTGTTACACAAACTGCAGGATATAGATGGTGCACTCTCAAGGCTTATACACACAGATAATATAAACATGTGAGGAAAGAGCTTTTAAAAAGCACCAAGGCACTCTGGACTGTGTTTATTTGGTTGCATGCAAAGAATTGTAAAATAGGAAGGGCCGTCCTGTACTATTTTACAGTTTTTGCTACTTAACTATTTTTTAAACTTTGAATTCTATGTTGACTTTTTTCAAGCACATGCTGTCATTGTTAGATTTTTTAATGTATTTTTTCCAGCATTTCACGAAGCCGAGCAAAATGAATAAATAAATTAGGAAACTCTTGCTTAGAACTTGCTTAAGTTCTGTTATTCATCCTGCAAGCACGTCCTCTGTGGCCCTAAGCTTCAAAATATAACATTACATAAGATCAGATAATTTTTGTGATTCCCCATTTGGGTGAAATTTACCAGTTGCAACAGCTCAAAAAGTCAGCGAAATAGTTTATATAATAGTATAGATAATGCAATAATAATAATGATAATATATTATATACATTATGTACACCTTTTAGTCATTTATAGAAATATATTGATATGAATTAGGTAGAATGCCAGTCACCCAGTTCATTTTAATATGCTAAGTATTACCATATTATAAGGAACGTTTCTGTTTAAAAATAGTCTTACACTCACAGTAAGAGCTGCTACCATAGCAACGCTGAACTTTGTAACTTTCTTAAAATGAGCTAAGCTAGCTGTTATTACTCGCATTAAAATGAGCTAAGCTATCTGTTATTACTCACATTAAAATGAGCTAAGCTAGCTGTTATTACTCGCATTAAAATTAGTTAAGCTAGCTGTTATTACTCACATTAAAATGCGCTAAGCTAGCTGTTATTACTCACATTAAAATGAGCTAAGCTAGCTGTTATTACTCACATTAAAATGCGCTAAGCTAGCTGTTATTACTCACATTAAAATGAGCTAAGCTAGCTGTTATTACACACATTAAAATGCGCTAAGCTAGCTGTTATTACTCACATTAAAATAAGCTAAGCTAGCTGTTTGTACTCACAACAGATGTAAACAGATAGACTTCAAATTAACTGGACTTATTTCGGCAGTTTGATATGATTAGAGTTAGTCCTCAGGATTGTGTGATTAGAGCTGAATCCCTAGCAACGGTCTGTTCTTCATTGCAACAGTCTGTTATTGAGAAATAGCAGACCTTGAATGCCTTAATTAACCAATCAGAATCAAGTATTTCACACAGCCTTGTAATAATAGACTACATTACAGTGCAATGACAATACTTGTATTACTAATGACTATACAAACTAGTGCACTTTGATGTAAACAGAAAAAGCACTGCTATGATTCAGATCTTGTACAAAGTGTACCCTGTGGATGTTGATGTCTATGTGGGGGCTGATCAGATCCCTCAGCGATCGTGTGGCGTAGCTGCTCTCCTTGAGGAGCTCTAACTCAGGATTAACTCCTGTAGGATAAATCTCCAGGGCAGTTACTACAGAAACCTCAGGGACATCAGCCGAACAGGTGACTTGTTTTTACAGCAGCCTGTGACTGCAGGAGACGTCTCACACTTATAGATGTTTCAGTGACAGCATTAGCCAGCAGAGTGTGAAAATGATAGGCATCATTAATCTTAGATGTAGGAGTAAATTTGTGCACGTTAGGCCTAACACAAGCACCGAGGAATTAATATAAAGCTTTTGTTAACTACTCAGTTAATTAAATAGAGCAACGCCTACGAGCTAGTTCAGACAGGCAACTTGAGAAGCACTTTCATACTTGGTATGCATCATTCTCCACAACCACTTTACAAACACTTCCTCAAAATTTGGCGCTCTATTTAAGCTGCAAGATTTCCGGTCTCTCCCTCTGCTCTGTCATTGCCTCCGCTGCCCTGCACCAGTACTGCGCTCATACTATCAGCCCCACCACCACCCCAGCATCCACATGCAGGCTCCAGCTAGGGGGGGTTAAGATATTATCTCATCGCACCTCAAATTTCTGCATGTAAAATAAATCTGTCTGGAGTGATGAGGGCGGAGTCTAGACGCCAAACACAAGCTATGTTCTGCTGCTGCAATAAACAGTTCAAACTATTACAAACGTGAGTTTTCTGGCTGAACTAAATTAATTGAAACTTGCAGCATGCAGAAACTTGGATGTTGATCCAACACAGTGGAAGGTTACATTAAAAACAACTGGATCAATCTCATACCTTGTGTTTATGCATTATATACATTTAGTTGTTCTTTTTACATTCACAAAAAGTTTCCGTGAACACAACAAGAGAACACCTTTATTACCTGCACGTCTCGTGTGTTCGGATTTTGTCATACTGAGTAAAAGAGGCAAACAGATCTGTGGCAGGTTGAGCAGCGCAGCAGAGGGAAGGAACAGCCTGACAGGAAGATGTCGCTGGCCTCACGCAGCCTCCTCTGTCCTCGTGCTGGATATTAGCGAGCGCTCCCGCTCAGCTGGCCGCTTGGTGAGATGTACAGCTGTTCTCACAGCAGCGCTCGGCCGCCCAGCTGTTTCCCAGCCATTACGAAATTATTCTGCTCCCTGATTGACGTGGAAGCCCAGCTTGTTCTCAGCTGCCGGACTTAAATATTTGCTGTAATGCCACTATGCTGACAATGAAGATCAGAGAGGGAGGCATGGAGCTGAAATTTGTATTTTATGTTATTTATTTCATTTGCGCTGCAATTTGAAATCCATCTGGCTCAGCGTAATCCCTTTTGCTCCAGTGCTTTTTAGTGCTCCTGCTGGGAACGAATTTCAAGTGCCCTCTTCAGTTGAAATAATGGTGTTGATAGCAGTGTATGTACTTACTGCCTCATCCGCCTCTCCCCACTGTGGGGTCAAAGGTTACAGGGCTACATGTTGATACAGGGGATGTTTTTAACTCTAGTGAAGCGGCCTGCACGCTACCACAGCTGCCTTTGATTTAATTGTGCACAGCCTTTGTTTATCAGTGTTGTCCCATACTCATCTCTCCTCTGCCTTTCACCGTGTGTGTTACAGGAAGTGTCCTGATGGATTTGACTGCCTCAAAGTGGGGAGGAACCCAAACTATGGCTACACCAGTTTTGATACCTTCGGCTGGGCTTTCCTGGCCCTCTTCAGACTCATGACACAGGACTACTGGGAAAAACTCTTTCACCAGGTGCATTTGTTATATCTTATTTTTGATCTGCCTGTCATTATTTGCTGTGCCCTTTAAATTATAAACCCTATTTTCTAATTCTCAAAAACACAGTTTTATTCAATAGTAAATTGACTGTAACACTTTTCTAGTCTTCTGATCACTCAAAGCGCTTTTACACTACATGTCACATTCACCCTTTCACACACACACTCGCACACTGATGGAAAAGGGCCAATCTCCAATCAGATCTATGCCCATATGGGTCAGATGCTTGCTGACCCTATTGATTTTCCTGCCAGCCTCATTTTTTCTTTCCTAGTATTCTGGGAACACATAAATATCCTCAATCAAATAGCATTCTTGTAGCTGTTTAATGGGAACTATAATGTGAACAGAATGTTAAAACTGAACCTAATATTTAGCAATCTAGAGAGTGAGGTACATTTAATGTGAAATGAGTGTCGTATTCACAAACCCACAGAGAAATATCATCAGACTCTGCAGTTACCTTCAGCTGTTTGGAGGGATTCAGTGTCTTTAAGCCCAATGGTTTGATTTCATGGTGCAGTATTGTTCAAAAATCTCTTTTTTTATATAAGGAGGCAGTGTACGGAGGATGCGCCATTCATAGTTTTGGTGACGCAAACAGAAAATCCTCCGCAGACCAGCCCGTCTCATTTCAGTTCGGCTTTAACGGTCTGCTCTGGTTCGCCTTCAAAATGGGACAGCCTTCGACGCGCTGCTGTGACGCAATCGGCCTTCAAATATGTCCTGTACAGAACGCAGCCCCTGGATTGGAACACAGCTTTTGAAACTACTGACTAAAATATTTTCCATCACAGCCTCTAATTATGAAAAACCTACAAAAACATGACTCAAAACAAGCATTATTTTCCATTAACGTGACTGAAATTGTTCTGGTTTCATCTCTCAGACGCTGCGCTCAGCAGGGAAGACATACATGGTTTTCTTTGTGCTGGTAATCTTCCTGGGCTCCTTCTACCTGGTCAACCTCATCCTGGCTGTGGTGGCCATGGCGTATGAGGAGCAGAATCAGGCAACCATCGCAGAGGCCTGGCAGAAGGAGAGGGAGTTTCAGCTGGCTATGGAGCACCTTCGCAGGGAGCAAAGGGTAGGTGTAAGACTATGAGTTAGCAAGGATTTTCAGGAGTTCATGTGTGCTTTTTACCGATAAAGTGATATCCTCTTTTTTTCCGTCTTTGTGAAGTTGGCAGTAAAAAGACAAGCACAGGAGACGGACTCCGTGTTGTCCCCGGAGATGTCTCCGTTCTGTCTGAAGGCAGGAAGCATACGTCGAAGCAGCAGCAGAAGAAGAAGATCGCACAGGACGCTGTCGGAGGAAACAGGAGAGGAAGCAGCTGAGGAGTTTGACCCGTTGGATGAGCCAATGGTACATGAGCTGTCCAAACGTTTCTCCCAGTCTTTTATGTAGTCATTATAAGCTATAGTAGCTAATGCATCCTCTGTTTCTCTGCAGCCTCCGCTGTCTCCCCTTCCAGCCCACCCTCTGCTGGCCACGCTCTCCTCTCACCCCCTCAGCACCCGCAGAGGAAGCCAAATCAGCATCTTCAGCTCCTTCCGGGCGCGCAACAACTCGGAGGCTGACTTTGGGGATGACGAGTACAGCATTCATGGGGACGCCTTCAGGAGTCGCGCCAGTTCAACAGCAACACCCTGGAAGAGAAGGACGGGCAGCGTGCGGAGTCACTGCTCCCAAATCTTCACCACAAACCTCAACATCAACGGACGGCTCAACATCTCCCTGGACCAGAATGGAGTCACCACCACGGGACTTCACACTCCTAACTACCTGCCTGCTTACAGCATGGAGAGAGTCAGGGAAGACACAGTGAGTGAAAGAGAGGCTTTAGTTACATGTACTCTAAAACTCTATAACTGATCAACCTTAAGTCACAGCCCCCTTAAATAGGTTTAGATTAAAGGCTTGTGTTTAATTTTTATGTGTGTTTTGTGTCGACCAGAAGCCCATCGGTGCAGAGGAAACAGTTCCCAAACTGATCCTCCAGCCCTCTCCGACTGTGACCGAGCCTCCTCCAGTGGCCAGAAAAAGAGGGCTGAGCTCGGTCAGCTTTCTCAGTGATGCCATGGAGGGTGAGTCCTTATTTACATTAAAGGAAAAGTTTGACTTTTTGGGCTAATATACTTGTATTTGCTTTCTTGCCAAGTGAAACATGAGAAAAGAGAAAACATTCTCATGTCTGTAAGCTAGAGGCTTTCTATAAATACTCTACAAAGGGTAAAGACGACCGAATGTAGTTTGACAAGCGGTTATGTGCCGGATTATTTCTTGGCCAGAGCAGTAACCTCCTGGACTCGTCAGGTAACCCTCTGGTAAAACTACAACTTGATTTTTTTACATTTTGTACTGGTTTTTGGGATCATACCAACAAGATGTAATGAGTTAATTGGTAAAATCAGTTGTTTCCCCTGTTTCCAGTCTTAATGCTAAGCTAAGCTAACCAACTGCTGGCTGTAGCTTCATATTTACTGTACAGACATGAGAGTGGGATCTCATGTTTTCCTGTTACAGACTGAAGCGATCATGAAGCTCTTGACGCTCTGGCTCCAGGTTTTGGTCACTGGTGTTTGAAAAGAAAGAAAAAAACAAGCACTGGTTTTCTAAAAGGGGAAATTTCACAACGGCCCTGCTGATTGATGGTTCTTGTGTTTTTGCAGAGCTGCAGGAGTCGAGGCAGAAGTGCCATCCCTGCTGGTTATCATTCGCCAAGAAGTACCTGATCTGGGACTGCTCCCCCTGGTGGCTGAAGATTAAGGAGTGGGTGAAGTTCATGGTGATGGATCCTTTCCTGGATCTGGGCATCACCATATGCATTGTGCTGAACACCCTCTTCATGGCCATGGAGCACTACCCCATGACTGAGGAGTTCAACACCATGCTGTCAGTGGGAAATCTGGTAAGAGGGTTTTGATAACAGGAGGTGGGCTGGTTTCCAGCATTTGACTCACTTTCTCCCAAGCTGTGTGAATAGCAGGGAGTGTTAGGCAGCTTGGGTTTTATATCCAGGGCAGGACTCACAGTTCAGGTTATTTGTGATTATCTTTGGTAAGAGGGAATTTTGTAGCTAAAGGGGTGACTGACTTTACATTTTCCAGGGTAAACATTTCAAGTGAGTGACACATATGACTGTTAAAGAAAGCAGGATGATTTTTGTTAACAAGACTAGGTCAAAACCGAGTATGTGGCTGACCACATCAGGTCAATGTGCCCTTTTGTAGTGAATGTGTAGCAAGGACTGTCCTTATGAGGCCGATGACAACGCGTGTGAAAGCAGGTGCGCGCTGCAGGTGTAGGTGAGGACAGCGGAGGAGCAGCGGAGGAGCAGCCCCGCCTACTCCACGAGCAAAGTATCCAGAGCCGTGTAGACAGAGAGTCGTGTCAGTGGAGGTCCGAAATGCTCCATGATCTGCCATTGCGATGTCGCAACTCTCTCTCTCTCTCGACGGCTCTGAAAGTACCGTCACTAACTTGCTCAGTCAGTCAGTCAGTCAGATACAGACCCGTGTGTAGGGCTGACCCCGGCGGTCAGCCAAAAACCCCCTCTTAAGCATGTACAGGACAAAATCAGCAAAGACATAAGAGGTACGGCTTTGTCCACTGGGGGCGCCAAAATCAAAACAAACCAAAAGTTCCCCACAGGAGCTTTGAATATTATTCCAATTGAAGATGAAACATTTAACTTTTTCCACCTCTTACTCTTTCTCTGTCGCTCTTTGTCTTCTCCAGGTGTTCACAGGGATCTTTACAGCTGAGATGGTGCTGAAGCTGATTGCTATGGACCCCTACTACTACTTTCAACAGGGCTGGAATATCTTTGATGGTGTCATTGTTTGCCTCAGTCTGATGGAGTTGGGTCTCTCCAATGTCGAGGGGCTGTCCGTCCTGAGATCCTTCAGACTGGTAACAGAAATCTTTAAATTAACTCTCACTCATTTACAGTTTTTAGATGCCAAATGCCAAATACAAAACTTAAAGCTGATGGATGTATAAGAATCAGAAATAAAACTTAGACACTCAGTTTCTTGCTAATATAAACATCATTTGATTTATCCACTTTTTTCTCTTCCTCAGCTGCGAGTTTTCAAGCTGGCTAAATCCTGGCCCACTCTCAACACTCTCATCAAGATCATCGGTAACTCTGTGGGCGCCCTGGGGAACCTGACGCTGGTGCTGGCCATCATCGTCTTCATCTTCGCCGTGGTGGGCATGCAGCTGTTTGGGAAGAACTACCAGGACTACGTGTGTAAGATCTCCATCGACTGCCAGCTGCCTCGCTGGCACATGAAGGACTTCTTCCACTCCTTCCTCATCGTGTTCAGGGTGCTGTGCGGCGAGTGGATCGAGACCATGTGGGATTGTATGGAAGTGGCCGGGCAGCCCCTCTGTATCCTGGTGTTCATGTTGGTCATGGTCATAGGGAACTTAGTGGTGAGTTCTTTTTACTACTACATTTTTAATGATTAAAATTTCTGTCAACAAATGGACCAAAGCCTGATGTAACTTAATCCACACAGACCTCATTTGTTGTCCTACAAAAAGTGAGCCACACTTTTTCACTGTGTGACATTTTTATTCATTACAATCAGTTTATCTTTTATCAGATAAAACTTGCAAGCTTAAAGTAATAATCTCAAATAAATGTCTGTCAAGTCCCTATCAATCACTGAATGAGGTAACACAATGGTGATTGAGCCTGTGGCCCACTGATGAAAGCCTTTGCATTTGCAGTATTACAGACTGGGTGTCTGTGGTGACCTTTGCAGAAAAAAATCACAAGCGGCGCCCAGTTAGTGACGCGTTTTCCATCAGCCAGCAGTGGTTGGTCTGTCAGAGAGGGTAGGCGGAGCTAAGTGGCTGCTTTTCCGGTCTCTGCAAGTGTTGCAAGTAAACAGTAATCTACTATGGCTGAACAAACAAAGAAAAGATGGATGACTACAGATACAACTTCTAAAATAAGTGAAAATCAAAAGAAAAAGAAACAAACTCGACGCTCAGATGAAGGCAAACAGTCTAAAAGGAAAGCGACCGTCAGCGAGGAAAATCAAGAGTTACAACCGGAGCCAACCGTGGACGTCACACATGCAGCATCTGGGAAGTGTGCTCCCGCAATTACCGTTTACCACCACAGTTGCCGCCAAAGAGAACGAAACTGAGATCTTCGAGATTACAACTTTAAATACTCACATAGCAAAAATACATGCTAGCAGAAAAGCTGCAGCTAAAATGTCCTATATTTAATCCTGCCAGTGTAACGTTTGTAAAAAACGCAGGAGATTTTTCAGCCGTGGATTAAAAAAATTAAAATTAAAAAATTCATTATTCATGTCTAAGGGGAAACATTTGGCTCAGGGCTGAGAGCCAAAGATAGGCTTGGGTTATTTAAAGATACCGACAGTCATTTTTGGTCTTTTTATTGGATTTGTCAGCAATAACATAAATACAGGATATTCCCAACCTTATCCTTTAACAGTATATAAAAACAGGAAGTCTGCCTAGAGAGAAATCCAATTGGATGTCAATGCAACCAACTGTAACTGCTTTCAAATCCAGATGATGATGTCATGAGTAATCAGGGATTACGTTGCACCAATGACGAGTGGTGGCTCCATATCATCGGGACGGGATCAGTCGTCGGTGGCTCGTCATGATGCATTTTTGCAAAGTCAGATATCTGTGCATCTACAATGGTTCGTGCATATGTACATCAGCGCTATTGAACACTAGCCACTGATAATGTGGTTCTGTTACAGCATCATGCTAACAGTCTTGCAGATTAGCATTAGCAGTCTTCAAACCGATCATGTCTGGACGACATATAAGCCATCTGTTGTCTCTGAGTATGTATTATCTGCACATGCTATTGTGCAAACTGAATCCATATCACATGCTCTGTGCAAGGGCGGCTTTGCTGCAGCTTCATGTCCAACAGGGCTGAGTGTTTGATCCACTGCTAATGAACTAAGCCTGATGGGTTAGATTGTGACCTAAGGACTGCAGAAAGGATCAGCCGAGGTAACAGCGTGAGCTCCAGCCATTCAGCAGGTGTTTAGTTTCACACAGCGTACAGTTGCATGCAGCTGTTTCTGTAAAATATGATTAATCTATGTGACAGCTCTCATTCTCTGCCATAACAAGGAGATGTATATTCACACCCATATGGTGAGCAGCTGCCCAGATGTGTCCTGTAAGCTAACGTTCATGAGAACAGATAAAGAAACCCCGGCCGTCGCTACGTTGATTCTGGTCAGTGTGCTTTTCTTTGAACGTGGTGTCATTTTAGTGCAGATTCTTTAAATGTATATAATCACACGCTGTCGTGTCGGCTGACTGAGAAAAAACCTTTTTTCATTTTATTCTAATAATCATGTTTTGTTTCTCCCTAATCCATTTTCAGGATTTCTTTTCATTTGCCTTTTGCTGGTCTGACCCTCGAGTGTTATGCAAGTGTAGACGAGAATCATTGTGTCTTTGTGGTGATTCCATCTCATGCTGCAATGTGAGCATCATCTGAATCATAGTTATTCAGCTCTGTCACCTACCTCGTTTAAAAACCCATTCAGGCTGTAAAAGAATAGAAAAAAGCTTTAAGTTTGGAGCTGCTGTTGGATATTATTCGAACACCTGCTCCCAGCATGCCGTCTGTTCCCTCTGCCTTTAAATGCTTGTTTGGTCCCTATTCAATCCTATGCCCTGAAATGAATTCGATTAACTCTGAATATTTGCCTGATCGATGGCTGACTTAGTTTTTATGCAAAGTTATAGATGTTGATTTTTAAAGGTCCAGTGTCTCTGAAAAAGAAACAAGTCTCGGTCAAAACCTGGTATCTGGCTGACCGCATCAGAGCAATGTGCGCTTTTGTGGCCAATGTGTTACATGGACAGCGGAGGAGCAGCCCCGCCTACTCCCTGAACAAAGTATCCAGAGCCATGTAGACAGAGAGTCGTGTCAGTGGAGGTCCAATATGCTCCATGATCTGCCATTGGGATGTTGCAACTCTCTCTCTCTACGGCTCTGAAAGTCACTCACGTGTAGGGCTGACCCTGGTGGTCAGCCAAAAAGTAATATAATATTCATAGTTATGTTTCCATTGGTGTAAAATCACCTGAAAATAAAAATCATTGTAATTTTGCATTCAAGTGTTATCTACTATGGCTGAACAAACAAAGAAAAGATCAATGACCGTTTATCGCTACTGGTGCCGCCAAAGAGAACAAAACTGAGACCTTCCAGATTACAACTACACTATGATCTGTGCCATGAAGCAAAAGCTTGACAGGAGTAACTAACTGCAAATTCACATGTCTCACTCCAACACTATATATTTTAAAATATCTTTACCCTGCTTGTTTAACACCAGTTTACGTTATCAGGATCTTTAAAACACACTTTGTAGCTTTAGATACTCATTAACTCCTGAAGCAATGAGGTGAAAGGACTTAAGAGCATGAAGCAGTTTCTCCCTCTTTCTGGATGTAGACGCCTTCAGTGACTCCGCCGCCCTGTCGGTGCAAAGAGCAGATCGCAGCAGTGCTCCTTATAGAGTTTAATGGACAGAAACCTCCTCCACACATGAATCGTGGGAAAGCTGTTTATCCAAGGGATTATCCAGGATGCTTAGGGGCGAGAAGGTCGTAGGGCATTCATCACTAATCATCTGCTCATGCTCCCCATCGCTGACTGGCTCAGTGGCTAAAGATGATCCTTAACAACCGTGCACAGCACACATGCACGCAGTCAGCACGCGCGCACACACAGGCACACAAACGCGGTGCTGTGCAGACATGTGCTTGATGCTGCTGCTCTCTAAGCTAGTAGACAGATTACTTGGGAGTTTCATGTTTGGAAACTTGAGTTCAGTGTAGCTGAAAACAGCTGAAGCCATATGCAGAAATGGGTGGAATATCCTCCTCAATCTACAATGCCGGATTTACCAGTGTTGACAAAATATGCAGGATGTCATGTCATGCATTAAGGGCACTTATATAAAAGAGTACAGGCTCAACTGTGCACTGATTTATAAGGAAAATGTTGGCATAAGCACAGTGTTAATACTCCATCATTTTCAGGCTAAATGTCTATAAAGTGATGAGACTGTTACATTTGTGCCGACAGGTGCTGAATCTCTTCCTGGCCCTGCTGCTCAGCTCCTTCAGCTCCGACAACCTCTCTGCTCCAGACGAAGACGGCGACCTGAACAACATCCAGATCGCCATCGCCCGCATCAACAGCGGCGTCTCGTGGCTCGTCACCAACATCGGCAACCTCTTCAACCGCAGCCTGAAGCGCCAGAAGCAGAAGGACAAGGAGGTCAGTCTGGTCGTCAACACAGTTGGAAATCACGTGGAGAGCAATGGAGGCGTATTTGGACGCTACGGAGAGAAGTACATCACGCCAGAGGAGGACAGCTACATGACAAACCCCAACCTGACTGTAATTGTTCCCATCGCACCGGGAGAGTCCGATGTGGAGTTTCTGGAGGAGGAGGAGATTTCTGAGTCATCGGAGGACGAAGACAACAAGCCGGTGAGTTTTTGACCTCCTGAACCCTCATGTTTACTGCTGTTGTGATCATGGACCATTGTTTTATCTTAGCTTGTCAAATAACCATATTTATTAACTTTAAAGAGTAAAATCAAACTTCATCACTAGCTGATTTGTTGTATTTGGGTTAAAATCCTTGAACATTTTGCACCTTAATGGAGATGCTGCTCAGTACATGTCAAGCAGGTGTTTAGCCTTTGACTTGCGATGGCTTCATCTGTTACATCACTGCTGTTGGTGAAGGCAGAAACAACACAGTCAGAGATCTGATTTGTGCCCTCCATGTGTTTGACATAAATAAGTGTAGGTATGAGACTCTAAATTAACCTAGATTATGAATGTCTAAGTTGTTTCTATGCTTCCTGCTTTTGAAGGTGAGAAGTGTAAGTTGAGAGGAGTGAGGGGTTGGTAATCGCTACGTTATACAGTCTGTGCCTGTGGCCAGACTGTACGCTGGTTCATTTGGTAGTTAATTGTGAGTGTTTTTGTCCCAAATAATGAATTTCTATTTGTTGTGCTAGCAGGCTGGAGTTGTTTAATTATCAGACTAAAGAAGCAAAGAGAGCTTGTGGAACATACAGAACTAGCTTGCTCGCACACAACTTAGGGAGAGTAAGCAGCAGGTTGACAAAACAAAGCCGGCTACTACAGAACAGCTCTTCTCATTATTCTGGCTCAAGATGTTCTCTGCGGGGGAAAGCCATCAGCGATCTTCCATCCACAGCCACAACAAATAAATTAACATATGAGATACGCTGATGAGCAACAAGCCAGGTATGATGAGCATAAACACAGATACCTGCTAATTAGTGCTAACATATGAATATGGATCACTCAAAATGTCTGTGAAGGTTCTCAGTCATCCAGGTCATGGTAATTCTAAGCTTAATCCAAAAGGCAACTGGACCTGGTTGAAGTTCTTGAAGAAGTTTCACCTCTCATCTGAAAGGCTTCTTCAGTTCAAAACTGACTGGTGGATAGAATCAAAATAAAACACTCAAAACGTAACAGACTGCTTCACGTTATTTAGAGCAATAAACTGCACAGAAAGATTATTATTCCCATATTTGCATGAACATTTTCAAAACGCACCAACAACACAAACATGGCAGAAAGGTTACATTCAGTGACTGAATCAGTTGAGGTGACACATAGCAGACAGCAAGCATCACCTACCTGTAAGCCTTAATATGATTAAAACAGCTGAGTCATATAAAAATGTGCCCACGTACGGTTGTCATGAATAAAAAAAGGAGCTCTTTGTATCAGGCTGTAAACTTGTTTGATTCAGATGTTAAGTTGGGCTTTTTAATATTGGGCCTAATGGGGATTGGCTCACTTTTGGAGACAGCCTCAAGTGGACACTCAAGGAACTGCAGGTTTTTGCACTTCAGCTTGTTCCTACCTGGCACGGCCGCCAACAGGGGGGGACAAACAGGTATGATGTCCTGGGCCCTCTAATTGTAAGAATACTTGATCTAAAATATATATTTAAGACATATATTCATCATTTGTGAGACTCATAAAAGCTGGATAATTTAGAATTTTACAATTTTCCATGAATGAGTGATGGTCAACAATTTTCTCTCACCTATTATATAAAAATAAAGGCTCGCTATTAAATCACTAAGATTGTGACCATCATTTTAGTTATTTGTTTGTGTGCACAGTTCATAGACAGGCTGCATGTTGGATAGGCTTTTATTTTCATTCATTTTATTTCTGACACTGATAGCAAAAAACATTACCAACACACAGGTGTCTGATTTCGCATAAGAAATACACATTCATTTTGGATGTATTGTGTTGATGTTGCTGGGCGCTGTCCGGTGCTGCTGGGTGCTGAAGCCTTTCACCTTGACACGTGAAACTTGTTTGTCCTTTCCTGTAGTCGGTTGTTTTTAGCTTTTAGCTATTTTAATGAATAATCTTAAGACAAATACAGTTACAAACAACATATCGAATGTGCTGTGTACCAGTTATTGAAAAAACAAACTTGCATATAAAGTAACTAGCATAAATGTTTATGCTAATACTCAGTGTTTCTATTCTTAATTTAAAGCTTCACTTACATTGTTGTCATAGTATCAACAGTACAAATGTGTGAAGAAAATGTTCAAAAGTTGAGATGATGGCACCAGCAGGAGGATGTACATCATTTAAACAGCAGGTTGCTTTTTGGCTGCGTGCCCGAGATGTTTCCAGAAAATGTTCTAGAAAGTTCCTTCAAAGCTTCATCAGTTAAATTTTGTGTTTGTTTTCACTCAGTTGAAATAACATCCTCCAGACAGAATCTAATCAGTCCCTAGTCCTCACATTCTGATTCGTCGTTGCTCATGTCACTCAGAGGTGAGAGCGCAGTGTAGGGGGAGGAACGTAGGCGGCAGTGGAGGTGGGGGTGGGGGTGGGCTGTGAAGGGGGTGGCAGTGTGGAAGCTTTCCGGACACATAAGCTGTTAATCTGTCAGGCAGACAAGGTGAACCCTGATGGAGGCTACTGTCCTGCTGAGACAAATGTATCTCAGGAATCCAGATGTTTGATCTCAGTCGGAGTTATTAAGAGTTAACGTGCAGCGAACATCTGCCAGATCTCCTCAGAGACGTCTCATCAGAAAGTTCTACGCAGGAAAGATGGCCAAGCTGACTTACCGTCGCACTGTCATGGTTTTCATTGTGACACCAACAGAACAGAGTATTTTTAATGTTTACATCATTCCTTTTCCCTCTGACAGGTCAAAATGTCAGCCTATTCTCTGTGGGATTGTACCGCCATTTAAGGGCCCTGAAGTTATTTCAGAGACGACTACTCTGTTTGAAGGTTGCTTTGTTACTCTGCTGGAGTTCATATGAGAATACAAATGGAAAAGGGTATAATTGGTCCAAAAGTAACAGGAGCATTAAGGCTAACAGACGATGTCAATCAAGCAGAGTTGTTATTTCTCCACTTGGGTTGAAGTAATATACCATGGTATGAAATCTGACAGCTATAATACTAGTAATTTTTTAGTCAATTATATAGTGTATAAACATAATAATTTATAAAATAAAAAAAAGAAGATCGCTCAAACAACAAAAAAACATATTCGTTTTCATTACTTTAGGGCCTGTGTCCACTAATGGCGTTTTTGCACTGGCAGCGCCTAAACCAATGTAGTTCAGTGTCCTCAGCGCTAAAAAGCACTCGGCATTAGCTTATCACTGCCCTCACTGTGCTCTCATTTGAAAATAGTTTAACTTTTGAAATCAAGAAGGGGTGGGACTTATCAACTTTGTCGACGCGGCCTTAATCCAGTATTGTAGTGGATAACACCTCTGTGGATATCACGAGTTTAGAGTTAGCTTTGCAGCTCTAGCCTTATTATTTATTCTAGTGTTATCAAACAGTAAGCTAACGCAAAAACACTGACTGAGCAAGCCTTAATTAGAGATATAGTATAACTATATATATATATATATATATATATATATATATATGTTTATATATTTCTAGACAGATATTTTCAGGGGATTTATTTGTTCAATGACTTGCCAAAAGTACGATCTACAGTATATGACTGACTGTCTCATGACTGCACTGTAAGATGAAGTTAGCTTAGCTTAGCTTAGCTTAGCACTGAGGCTGATCTGTCTACCATACCGTCTGAGCATCTCTTCTCTTGTTTATTTAATCTGTACAAAATCTGAAGAGCAAAGAACATGCGTTGTAATTTTTCAGTGTTTATGTGCTGCACTATTTCTACGCCAGGTGCAGTAAGAGTTGACATTAACAAGAGGTTAAACTTGGAGATATATTGTGTTAACTATTGAGCTTTAAAAGTGCTGTAGGTGCATTTTTATCCTTTTAAGAGCCAGGTTGATTGTCTATCCCTTTCTTTAGTCTTTGTGCTAAGCTAAGCTAAGCTAAGCTAAGCTGCTGCGGGTGTTATAGTGATTTGCTCAGCTGTTTGAATATGAGAGAAGCAATTTGACTGACTGAGAGGTGTAGTATTAAAACACCACCCCCTGATGGTTAAATGAGACCTGAGTGCCCCCCAATGAAATTTAGTTTTGATGTCCTTTTAGTCTGAATAATGTTTAAAGACATATTTACAGCTTTGGCTGTAATACATTACTTACTGTCACATATTAAGGTGCTATTGTTGCCTTTGATCCATTATGCAGTTTAACCATCTCTCTCTCTAACTTTTATGTGTACTTATTAAGCAAACGTCTCTTATTTCACGGCCTCTCTTAATGAAGCGTCTTGTTTCCTCCTCTCCTCTCACTTTCATTCACCCTCCCTGTTCCTCCCGGATTCCTCTCTCTCTCTCTGTGTGCTGTGGGGGCTTGCTGAGGTGGCGGATGTGTCTCTGCTGTCCTCTCTGGCAGGCCGACAGCAGCGGGCCAGATGTGGAGCCAGGCCTCTGCAGAACAGATTATACTGACACAGCTGAGCAGAGCCAGGCAGGGCCAGGCTGAGCTGAGCAGCCTGCAGTCTGGCGCTCTCTCTTCCCTCTTTCCCTGCCGTGCTCTGCTCCACACCACACCAGAATTAGGCATCAGGGGAAATGGAAATGAAAAAAAAAAAACCCTCCTTCAGCCCTCCATCAGCTTAACAGGGCATCAGCAGCTGCTCAGCAGTAAAGGACGATACATTTTACAGCTTTGAATACACACGGAAATGGCAAGTTTGAGGTTGTTAAAAAGTTAGTTATGTATAAATTAATCACTAATCCTTCTATTATATTCATGTTGAATCAATAAAACACCATCAGTGCACATTTTCCCTGCTGTCGTTGAGCACTCAGACTGGTCATGCTGGTAATCTGGTCTCCAGGTCTTGTGGATGCTTTTTAATGCTGGATTAGACTTCTACCGGTTTATAGGATTGAAGCTGCACCTCTGTCCTACAAATCATGTTAAATATGTTGCTGTTACAACACAAGAAAATCTCATCAGAATTGTATTAAGAGATTGAAAAGCAAGGCATTTACATCTAGGTGAGCTGGCTTTGCTGGGTTGAATACTCGCTGGATACAGGACGGGAAAAGGCTGCAACATTGCTGCTCTACACATATGGCCATGTGCCTATCACATCATATACTGTTTCCGTGTTCAGAGGTCACAGGTCCAGGGACAAAGTGTATAATGGTTAATAGATCAGTGAGATATTGTTTTGTAAAACTGGGAATCTCACCTTTCAGGAGGAGGTCAGCCTGTCAGAGGGCAGCACGGTGGATCTGAGGAAGCCTGGAGATGAGATGGACAACTTTTCAGAGCTGGATGAGGAGAGCATGGAGCCGGAGGAATGCTTCCCAGAATGTGAGAATATTGACATACTGTATGATCAAGTTATTTACACATCATTTTACATGATATATGTTCCTCTATGTGTTGTAATCTGTGCCGTATTTTTTCAGTCTGCATGAGACACTGCCAGTGCTGCCACATCGACACCAGCCGTGGTCTGGGTCAGGCCTGGTGGAGGCTGAGGAAGACCTGTTATCAGATCGTGGAGCACAGCTGGTTCGAGACTTTCATCATCTTCATGATCCTGCTCAGCAGCGGGGCTCTGGTACGGCTGCTCTGTGCCTTAAAAACAGTATTATAAACTTGTTTTTATTAACGTATAATCCAAAACATGTCTGTCCTGGTTGATCTGGTGACAGACATGGTTTGTGGTAGCAACAAGTTTGATTTAAAATAATAGGTCTCAGACTTGTTGGGGGCTTGTTACTATATAAGCAAAACAACAGAAGAGTAACAGGTGTGAGGTTATTTACAGCGCAGCCACACAGTCTCATCTTGTATTTATTAGCCCCAAAGGTTATTTTATCATCATGACTCAACGTAGCATCAAGCTGCAGGAGGGTTTGCATCAGCAGCAACTAAATACAGCTTCGATACAGCTGTGAGAGATTTAACAGTAAACCTTAAGACTAATATCAATTTGACAAGCTAGTACAGTAAAACTGGATAACTTTCTTGAAAATACTGCAGAAGTCAACAAAAGGCTGCAAGGGTAAAGTCCTAAAAATGGAGTGGGATTTCTTCGTTCTTTACTTCAGTGTTTGAGTGTGCTTCAGAAGTTCTGTTCGGTGCCTGATGATGTATTACAGGTTTCTGTAATACAATTGGAACTTAAGATACCTTTGTGTTCAACTGAAATGTAATAGCATTTTGTGTGTGTGCGCTACGTCTTCACAAACATCTGTAAATCACCTACATTGTGTTCAAGGCAACCAAAGATGATATATACTGTATATATTTAAGTTTATAGTGTATATATTCTGTTTTCATGATTGATCCCCATATTTTTAATAGTTTTTTGATACAGTTATGTAAATGAATTACTTGTTTCCACCAGCAAATCAAATCTTTGCAGAAAGCGATAATGTCAATGTTTTATCACAGGTAGAGCAGACAGTGACTGCCGGACTACGTCACAAAAGACCAGAGCAACAAACAACATTAGCTTTCCTAATAAACTGTTCCTTGTTTTCTAACCTACAAACCTGGACACAAATCTTGTCCTGCATCTTAGCTTGTGGGACGAGCAACTGAACAATCACAGGGGGATGGTGCACTGCTAAATTTTGTTTACTGGCTTAATAGCAGTGTTTTAAAGCAGTGGTTCTCAACTGGTCTAGCCTCGGGACCCACCAACACCTCCTTAATGACAAATTGCGACCCAAATTTCTGGAGATTTTCGACCACTTATTTTATGAAAAATGGTACAGTTTCGACCTGGACATCACAAAACACAACAGTGTAATAGTCGAGCAAAATGAGCAAGTGACGGTGCCTAAGAGGAAAATATTCCCTCTATATCTAATTATTTCAATGAGCATCCTTTTTTCTAAAAAATAAACAAAAAAAGTGCACAATAAATGCAACTACTGTAGGGCGTATCACGTTGAAAGAATGTAACTGTAGCTGGGATTACCCAATCAGTAATACATGGAGTGTAACTAAACTACAATTCTACTGCATGCACTTCATAGGAAACCCATGTCCTTCAAAATAAAAGCGCATATAGACTTTTTGCCACAAATGTTTTCTTTCAAGCACACATCCGCGACCCACTGAGAACACCAGTTGAGAGCCATGGCTCGACAAATGCTTGAAACCATCTGAAAGGGGATGACTGAATGCGATTTCAGTTTGACTTTGCTTTATAGAAAGATCTGTCCGTGTGTTCACACTGGTCACTCTGCCGTCTCTCCCCTGCCGCAGGCATTTGAAGACATCTACATTGAGAAGAGGAAAGTCGTAAAGGTGGTGCTGGAGTCTGCTGACAAGGTCTTCTCCTACATCTTTGTGCTGGAGATGTTCCTCAAGTGGATCGCATACGGCTTCAAGAAATACTTCACCAACTACTGGTGCTGGCTCGACTTTCTCATTGTGGATGTGAGTGAATAAATTTGGTGCACTGCATGAAAAGATGCCAGCATTTTAAAAAAACATGCTGAAATTTTAGGTTGAACAATAATCCATGAATGAAGCTTTTTACAGCTTGGTAAGTGTTGCATTATTTACAGGAAAGCACTTGACAGGGCCACCTTCTTGACTAAAATTGTGCTTCCCCCACTTTATATTTCCTTTTATTTAAAGCAAACTCTACACAACTGTCCTAGAGACATACACACTGCTAAATCACACACTTAACATTACAAACTGTTGGGTTGAGTGGATGTGACTCTGTGGTATGTAGTCACTAAAGTGGCCGAGGCGTGCAGCCCGAGGCCTGACTTGACCTCCTCTGATTTCACCTGCTGTTACACAGATATCCACAGACCGCTCTATTGTTAGGGTAAGTGGTAGTTAGCAGGTCCCAGGTGAGTATGAGCTCTGGGATTGAAACATCTGCATCTCAAATGCTTCTGTGTTTCTTCACTCGTAAGTGCTTTCTGTTGTGATATCAAAAGCCACCGTCCTGTCTCCAAACAAATGCACTTCTTATTGTCTGGCCTAAAATTGTTGTTGAGCTATAAAATGACTCAACAGTTTTTTCTTTGAATCAGTTCCTTCAGGACCTTGGCTTTTATATCAGGAACAACTGCAGTGCCATGTACTCTGAGGTTTATCTACAGAAGATCTGGTGTTCTTTATTCAGCTTTTTAAACTTGTGAAAATGTTGCTTAAAAAGACATTTCAAGTTTTTGTCTATTTAGAAATGCAGGGGTTGAGTTCTTGCCTGAACTTCTCTGTCTAATTCATGTGCTGAGTGTTATTTGTTTTGTCTGTGTCAAAGAAAAATCAAATCCTGTTGATTATTGAAACTATCTACCGTTTGTCTCTATCTATGAAAAGTACCACTTTAGTTTCTTTTATGTGTTTTTGTATTTTTCGTCTGTACTTTTTCGGAGCCAAAGACTTCTCTTGTCCTAAAACTAATTCTGAGTATCTTCTTTAGATATATTGGACAAACACATGTGTAAATAGACTTTTATAAAGAAACCCATACAGCCCATTGGGACCTTGTTGGTCCTAAATTGTTTTTAATGAACTTATTGGATCATTTGGAAGCAAATTGGGAGACAAATTTGGCAAAGACAGATATAAATTCTTTATAAAACTCACTCTATTTGATATATATACATATTCTATATATGCATATATAGCTGAGTATGCATGCATGGACTCTTTTTGTCTATATGTGCATACTTGTCTGTGTTTTGTCATCATCAGTCATGACATGAATTTATTCTTCCTTTCATTTAAATCACATCATTTCCATTCATAGCCGCCATCCAAGGGTCATTCAACAGAGGAATACCATTTTGTTTTGTCCGTTTTGGATGTAGAATAGAGTGGAAGTCTAAATTCTTCAAAGATGAAACAGCAAAACTAAATCTAAACCTCAAAATTTAAGAAACTGTGTTCCAAACTGTGGAATGTCCCAAAAAAGACAAAAAACTCCAAAATATGGCTCTTCAAATGTTGTCTACCTGTCCTTTATTATATTGTAGTTACTACTTTTATTGCATTTAATTTTATTTTTGTCTTTAACTTAAGTGCTCAGATAATTTACTCAGTTCCTTGACTAATATGTATAATAATAATAATGATACTAAGACTGTTTATGCAATATTGCTTTTCTAGGGCTTTATTAGGTGCTTTTCACAGTATTGTTATTCCTCTTTTAATATAAAAAACAAATTGTTACCTGTCCCTTGAAGTTGTTCAAAAATTGAATTACGCAATTAAATCAATTTCAGAATTCTCACAGTATGTCTTTCTGTATTCCAAACAGGTGTCCTTAATAAGCCTGGTGGCAAACTCATTGGGATATTCTGACTTTGCTGCGATCAAGTCCCTGAGGACCCTGCGAGCTTTAAGACCTCTCAGAGCTCTGTCCAGATTTGAGGGCATGCGGGTGAGAAATACATCTCTGAACTAAACTGATATTCATGTTTAATGATAACTTACCAATTAATCTTAGGATCAATTATTACCTCCACTAAAAGGTAATAAACCACCAAAAGGCATTGTAAACAGGGCGGCAGGCAAAGATGGAGGCCTTGGTGTGCTGATCCCAAGCAGCATAGACTGGTTCTTGTTAGTGGAACATCACCTCTCCGGCGGGGAAGGAACTGGAGCTGGTGTGGGAGGTGGAGTGCTACCAACTAGATATAGTTGGGCTCACTTCCACACACAGCTCCAGTTTGGGACCAAACTCCTGGAGAGGGGCTGGACTCTCTCCTTTTATGGAGTTGCCCAGGGTGAGAGGCACTGGGCGGGTGTGGGGATACTCACAAGCTCCCCGCTGTGTTGGAGTTTTCCCCGGTGAACGAGAGGGTCACCTCTCTATGACTGCAAATTGTAGAGAGGAAGGCTCTTACTGTTGTCTGTGCTTATGCACCAAACAGCAGACCGGAGTACGTGGCCTTCTTGGAGTCACTGGGCAAAGTCCTGGAAGGGATTCTGCCTTGGGACTCTATAGTTCTACTGGGGGACTTTAATGCTCCCTTTGGAAATGATGGAGAAACCTAGAGGGGGATTATTGGTAGGAGTGGCCTGCCCAATCTGAAGTTGTGTCTTGTTATTGGACTTCTGTGTTCTGTTCTGGGGGAGGCTGCCAGACAGAACAGGTAAATGTAAATGTTTAATGAGGCAGGTACCGGGTGGCCGGAAGGACTTTGGCTTCAGTGGTTGCGGAAGCAAAAACACAGGTGTGGGAGGAGTTCGGGGAGGCTATGGAGAAGGACTTTTGGATGACCTCAAGGAGGTTCTGGCAAACCATTAGATGACTCAGGAAGTGAAAGCAGGGATTGGCTCAAGCTGTTTTCAGCAGGTGTGGAGAACTACTGACCCGGACTGGGGATAGCTTTGGACTTTGAGGAACTCCTGAATCCAACCAACACATCCTTTGATGAGGAGGCAGAGTTCGAAGGTTTAGGGGAAGCCTTATCTATATCTTTGGCAGAGGTCACTGAGGTAGTCAAGAAGCTCTTCAGTGGCAAGGCACCTGATGTTGATGAGATTCACCCTGAGATACTAAAGGCTCTGGACATTGTTAGGCTGTCTTGGCTGACACGCCTCTTCAATGTTTCGTGGAGGTCTGGGACAGTACCTGTCAGACCGGGTGGTGGTTCCCATTTATAAAAAGAGAGACTGGAGGGTGTGCCCCAGTGATCGGGGTATCACAATTCTCAGCCTCCCAGGTAAAGTTTATTCCAGGGTGCTCGAAAGGAGGCTCCGGACGATCGTTGAAACTCGGATACAGGAGGAACAATGTGGAGTCCGACCTGGCTGTGGAACAGTGGACCAAATCTTTATCCTTGGAGGGCTTTTGGGAGGAGCATGGGAGTTTGCTCATCCAGTCTACATGTGTTTTGTGGACTTGGAGAAGCCTTATGATCATGTCCCCTGGGGGGTACTGCGAGAATATGGGGTTCCCAGGTGGTTGTTACGAGCCATTTGGTGTCTGTATAACCAAAGTGAGATCTGCGTCCGCATCCTGGCCCAAATTCAGACATGTTCCCGGTGCGTGTTGGCCTCCGCCAGGGTTGTCCCTTGTCACCGATTCAGTTTGTGATTGTCATGGACAGGATCTCAAGGCGCAGCGAGGTTCTGTTGGCTTCATCAAACTGGGACCTCTAGCAGGCATTGGGGCGGTTTGCAGCCAAGTGTGAAGCGGTTGGGACGAGGGTCATCACCTCCAAGTCTGAGGCCATGGTTCTCTGTTGGAAAATGGTGGACTGCCCTCTCTGGGTGGGGAATTAGTCTCTGCCTCCAGTAAATGAGTTCAAGTATCTCGGGGTCTTGTTCATGAGTGAGGTAAAATGGATCGTGAGACTTACAGACTTGGTGCAGCTTCAGCAGTAATGTGGGCGTTGTGCCAGACTGTCATGGTGAAGAGTGAGCTGAGCCTGAAAGGAAAGCTTTACATTTACGAGTCGATCTACGTTCCAACCCTCACCAATGGTCATGAGCTTTTGGTAGTGACCGAGAGAATGAGGTTGCGGATACAAGCGGCCGAAATGAGTTTCCTCTGAAGTGTGGCTGGACTCAGCAAATGAGATATGGTAAGGAGCTCAGATATCCGGATGGAGCTTGGAATTGAACAGCGACTCCTTTGCATTGAAAAGGAGCCAGTTGAGGTGGTTTGGGCATCTGAATAGGATGCGTCCTGGCAGACCCAGAGATCGCTGGGGGATTATATCTCCCGTCTGGCCTGGGAGCGCCTCGGAATCCCCAAGGAGGAGCTGGAAAACAATGCTGGGGAGAGGGACGTCTGGGTCATCACGCTTAGCCTGCTGCCACCATGACCGGGCCACGGATAAGCGGGAGGAAATGGATGGACAGATGGACTGGTGGACTAGTGATTCCCATTCCCATCCTTTGGCATCATCATGAGATTCACATTTGTGGTTTGATATTATAAGATAATTTTTGGATAGATTGCAAAAATATTTGGTTCAGACATTTATGTCCCCCTCAGGATGAATTGTGATGACTTTTTTGATCCCCCTAGCGCCATCATCAGTTCGAAATGTAATTTTGTCCAATACTTTGGTTTATGACCAAATACCTGTCAAACTATGGACATTCCCATCAGGCACAGTTGTATTTTGCATTAGATGCTAATTGCCGACAGTTTACATCCTGCCAGGCAACATCCTAAACTAAGATGGTAAGAATAGTTAACATTACACCCGTTGTTGTCATTGCATGCTTTTTGGCGTGCTGATATTAGCATTTAGCTGTAAGCATTGCTGCTGTTACAGTAAGTACAGCTACTAGCATTGTTGGAGACTCAGTCTTGTTTTGTCTGGAAACAAACTCCTGATTTAAATTCTCTAATCATCCAACTGCAATAAGTTTAGAGCTCAAACTTGGTGCAAAGTGTCCCAGAAGAACCTTGGTTGTGCTTTCTGAATACACAACTCTGGTATTGATCGCTTTGTTGTCTTTCTTTTTTTCGAGAATTAGCGTAGCCCGGCCTACACCTCCCGTTTAGCCTGTTGTTTTCTGATACCTTAGTATAATTTTGGCCAGAAACTCACTCTGGTCAGACAGCTTTGTCGTGAGTTTCATCTTCACTGTGCGCTGAAAGAAATTAGTCTGAGCCAGCCACAGAACTGGACCTGAAGATATTTTTCTTCATTAATAGACATAACTGAAACTTGTGACTAAAGCCCGATTAGATGTACAAATATGGGTTATTTCTTTCGGAATTGGAAATTAGTCTTAAGTATTAATTCACCTTGACTGCACTCATTAAATCTGTTGTCTGATTGGCCACAAGTCAGAGATGTGAAAGAAAAAAGAGAAACTAAAAGAGAAATGCTAAAAGAGAAACTCAGTGCAGTAATGCTCACCTGAACTGTACCTCACAGGTGGTCGTGAATGCTCTCATCGGAGCCATCCCCTCCATCATGAACGTGCTGCTCGTGTGTCTCATCTTCTGGCTCATCTTCAGCATCATGGGGGTCAACCTCTTCGCTGGCAAGTTTGGGAAGTGTGTGAACAGAACGGGCTTCGTCCACAGCATCTCTGTGATCAACAACAAGTCGGATTGTCTCAGTATGAACGACACCCAGTTCTACTGGACCAAAGTGAAGGTCAATTTCGACAATGTGGGACTTGGTTACCTTTCCCTTCTGCAAGTGGTGAGTTTGTCAAATCTGCCAAACACTCCTTCATTTTAGGAATAAGGCTTTTTTTTTTGTTTTGTAATTTTTCATCGTGTTCTATTTACAGGCAACATTCAAAGGATGGATGGAAATAATGCATGCAGCTGTTGACTCAAGAGGAGTAAGTATATTCATCTACTTCCAGGACAAGCATCATAAACATGTCGCATTAACCTGCTCACTGATCAAACTGTTTTGTTTCAGGTGGAGGAACAACCCATCAGAGAAATCAACCTCTACATGTACCTGTACTTTGTCGTCTTCATCATATTCGGATCCTTCTTCACCCTCAATCTCTTCATCGGTGTCATTATCGACAATTTCAATCAGCAGAAAAGAAAGATGAGTACTGACACAAACATCGATGTCAGGCCTGGATCATGTAACTGTTGAGGATTGTCAAAATATATCGGCCGCTCAGGCTCTGTCACAAAGAATTACACAGTCATTGATCGTTCTCTGGGAAAGCAACTCTTTAAAAAACATTATAAAGAGTTGTGTGCAAATACTAATTGATCAAATTTTGAAGGAAACATTTTGTTTTTGCCAACTTTTGCTTCTGTAAAAATAATGTTAGGTGTTTTTGCTTGTACTTAGGTGGACAGGATATCTTCATGACTGAAGAGCAGAAGAAGTATTACAACGCTATGAAGAAGTTGGGTTCTAAAAAGCCTCAAAAGCCAATACCAAGGCCTGGGGTAAAAATAAATAATTCGCACATGTGACACCTTTTGTATTAAGCCGTATTAAAAACCTCTGTTTCTGCATAATGTCCTGCCTCCCAACATTCTTCATAATATTAAACTAACAATGTAATTTTCACTGACTGATATTCTGCTTGTATTTCCAACTCCAGAACATCCTCCAGGCCTTCTTCTTCGATCTCGTGTCCAAGCAAGCCTTCGACATCATGATCATGATGCTCATCATCGTCAACATGGTGACCATGATGGTGGAAACCGACGAGCAGTCCGACCGCATGGAGTCCATCCTCAACAAGATCAACCTGGTCTTCATCGTGATCTTCACCACCGAATGCCTGATCAAGATCATTGCCCTCCGTTGTTACTTCTTCACAGTTGCATGGAACATCTTTGATTTTGTGGTGATTGTTCTGTCGATTGTGGGTAAGTAGAGACAGAGGTTCCCCATCATGTGACAAGGCGGTTGTTTTTCAATACAATTAGTAACAATAACTTTTTAACTTTGTGAAACAGGACATTTACTTTTTTTTGTAGCAATTCTTTTCATGGAAATTATTCTTTATATTCTTTAAATAAATAATGATTTTAAAAGAATGTTGTAGATTTATTCACACATGCATTTTTAAAGCTGACATCTAGCTTGCTGAATAAAATCACATAAAAAATTATGTTATTCAAATAAGCGATAGAAAGGATTGTGCAGCCTTGAAAAAGTCTTTGTAGTTATTATTTAATTCATTTTTGGGAGACCGCTGGTTACTTTAGGCTGATTCAGATGGCTTTAGCCTTGCTCGCAGCTGCTAAGTAATGTCAGCTAACTAACTATGTAGTAACGAATGGCCCTGAGACGTCATGGTAACGTTGCTTAAAACAAGCGTTTGATTCTCTTATTGCAACCAATGAAACTGATGATGGTGTACTGAGACTCGTTTTACCGACTAATAATTGTGATGTCATTCAGGGTCAGCCGTAAATATGTAAAACTTTTGCATCTTACATTTTTTTACATTAAATCATTTTGCAATGAAACACACTTACAATGTCCTTGTTCTTCTCTGTCTTTTCAGGGATTGTTCTTGCAGACATCATTGAGAAGTACTTTGTATCTCCGACCCTGTTTCGAGTCATCAGACTGGCGAGAATAGGACGAGTACTTCGACTTATACGTGCAGCCAAAGGAATAAGGACTCTACTGTTTGCCTTAATGATGTCCATGCCAGCCCTGTTCAACATTGGCCTCCTGCTGTTCCTTGTCATGTTCATCTATGCTATCTTCGGTATGGCGAACTTTGCCTACGTGAAAAAACAGGACGGGGTTGACGACATGTTTAACTTTGAGACCTTTGGGAATAGTATGATCTGCCTTTTCCAGATCAGCACCTCGGCAGGCTGGGACAACCTCCTGAGTCCGATAATGTCCAGCTCCCCGGAAGAGTGCGACGCTCACTTTGTCAACACTGGCACTATCACCCGGGGAAACTGCGGCAGCCCCTCGGTGGGCATAGCTTTCTTTGTCAGTTACATAATCATTTCTTTCCTCATTGTGGTAAATATGTACATAGCTATCATTCTGGAGAACTTCAGCGTCGCCACAGAGGAGAGTACAGAGCCGCTGAGCGAGGACGACTTTGAGATGTTTTATGAGGTTTGGGAGAAGTTTGACTCTGAGGCCACACAGTTCATCGAGTTTTCCATGCTGTCGATCTTCGCGGACACTTTGTCGGAGCCTCTGCGCATAGCCAAGCCCAACAGGATCAAGCTGATCTCCATGGACCTCCCCATGGTCAGCGGGGATCGGATCCACTGCCTGGACATCCTGTTTGCCTTCACAAAGCGAGTCCTGGGAGAGTCGGGTGAGATGGACGCCCTCAAGCAGCAAATGGAGGAGAAGTTCATGATGACAAACCCCTCCAAGATCTCCCATGAGCCCATCACGTCCACACTGCGCCGCAAACTGGAGGAAGTGTCCGCGATCATCATCCAGAGGAGTTACAGGAGGCATCTGGTGCGCCGGCAGGTGAAGCAGGCCTCCTACCTCTACAGACGGATCAACTACGAGACTGTGGTGGATGTGGAGAACGCTCCGGAAACTGAGGGCCTGATCGCCTCCATGCTACAGCACTACGGACCCGTGGGGCCGGAGGTTGTAGTAACAACAGAGGAGACTCTAATGTCCTCACCACCTTCTTATGACAGTGTGACGAGAGCAGCCAGCGACCTCTCTGAGGTTTTTAGACCGTCACCCAGAGACTCTGAACTCGGGGAGCCTGGTGAGAACTATGAGGAGACTTTTCTCTGAGACTCGTCCGTGTGTTTGTGTGGCTTTTGTCTGTTTTGTTTACAGCAGAGAAATGTAGCTCAGAATAACTCGTGGTCTAAGAGATGAACTTTTTTTATATGTTAGCAGATTCTAAGGAAATGTACGATATTTTTACAGAGCCTCTGTTTATATTTAACGACCCAGAATTCAATTTTTGTTACACAGTCAAAACATTCATGAGAGAAGGACTCTGAGGTTGTCCTCACGCTTTTCTTAAAAAATAACATTTGGCAGATCGTTGTTACATCAAGAAAGAAAACAAGCAGCAGAATATTTTAGGTTTCTTTTCAGACATTTTTCAGACATTATACAACAGTCATTTTACCACTTCAAGCACTGCTGGTTGTTGTTAGCTTGCTAACAGGCTAGCTAACTAGCTACATTCACTGACTTTATTTTCCTAAAGTTAACGCCGCTTTATATTTATACATTCTTTCATTAAATTTCATGAGCACTTGAACTGTGAAATTTCTACCAGGAAAGAAAATATCAGGACAAGGACAGGACACTAAAGGACACAACAAAAATAATCTAGTTAGCTAACGAAAAAAAATAAGCTAGCTAATAAGCTAATTTGGCTAAAATGTAACAACATTTGTTACAGAAAACATGCAAAGATTCAAGCTGACAAAAAATAATCTATGATAAAATATACATGTGTGAAACATACTGTTGGTTTTCACATTTGTTACAAATATGAATACATGTCTTGATTTTTTTGATACTGACACAAATTCCACTCTTCCAGTGCTCAGAGGGTTTAAAACACTTTTCAGCTGAGTGGCTTGAGAATATTAAACAGCACACATTTCATACCAAACGTTTTCCTGTGAACTACTATACTTGGGCTAACCAATGACTGTATTAAGATAGACAACACGTCTCCATCTACTCTCATTGTACAAAATTGAAGCCAAAATTTCCCTGTGGCGGCCATCTTGCCATTGCTGGTGAAGTTTTTTGGAGCCAGATTTGCGTAGTAGGCAGCGGCGGGTGGAGCTGCAGTAACGATGTCCCACCCCTTCAGCTAACCAAAACACACATTTAACACATTAAACCAAAAAATACAGCAAAGTTTCCGCATGTCAGCGTATTTAACAGCAGATCAGCTTCTTGTGTTGGTCTGAAGCAGACGTTCACAGCTATGTAAACTTCAATGACTGTAATGATTGTTTAATTTACGTCTCCTCTCGCCGTTCCTCCTCTACTCTGCTAATCAGGAACAGATCGGGTGCAGGAGCCGTATTTGTCAACAGAGCTGTCAATCATCATTTTTACAACATCAAATAACTCATTAAAAGTAAACTTATCAGAAAAATGAACACTTGGACGTAAATCAGCATGATAAGAACTAACTATAATGACAGAAACCATGTTTGAGAAAAATGTATTTGACATGTATTTTGATTTTATAGTTTGACTCATGTCCCATCTGTTAACATGGAGGAGGCGGGCTTTATGACCTATACTGCAGCCAGTCAGCAGGGGGCGATAGAGAGGTTTTGGCTTCACTTCTAGGGAGCTGTCATGTCGTCCATCTTTTTATACGGTCTATGGGGCTAACATATTAGGCTATAAGCTATAATGCGCACTTATTCAGGTGTAACCGGATTTTACTAAAGCTAACCTTAAAGCTAAAAATGATTCGTAATTACAGAGCAAAAATGATATAATGATATGAATATGAATTGTTTGATCAATGATTCCTTGATATGCACTTTGATTGAATGAAGGTGCTTTTACTGCAAGTGATGATGGACCATATGGCTCCTGGTTAAAATGGCATCAAGAGTATTCAGGTCATGAGGTCACAAACACACAAACAAAACAATGTTCTTTTGTAATCCTATTATTCTAATAGTTCAGCAATATCACACTCGAGGTCTTGATGTTATACTAAATATCATCACGGCTGTGATCACACAATATTCAGTACAACATCACAACCTCAAGTGTGATATTTCTTTTATACAACAGTGAAACAAGCAATAAATAGTAGTAAAAAAGTAATAATCAACAACAGATTATTATTCTTTGCTCCACCAACACAACTAGTTCTACAACTTAACTGAAACTGGACTTTTGTTGCCAAGCAACCCAAACATTCTCCTGCACTCTGTGTCTCCAGGTTACCACAGATCAGCTGTTCTTATCATGTACATTTATCTGTTTGTTTTAATTTATCATCAACCAGTGAAATAAGAGTCTGCTGTGTGATTCAGAGGTACCAGCTTGATTAATGTAGACACACACAGTCTGTTGTGATGTTAATTAACAGTATTCAGAACACCTGGCTGAGGCGGAGTGATACACAGAGTGAAAAGTCCCAGTGATGTTGTTCTCTATATCATCGAACGCCTCTTGTCCAATCAGATTACTTGGTCACAACTAGCTATTGTATAAAAAGAAATATCTTGCAACTTTTTTGTTCCCAAAACTACAGTTTCAATTCATGTTGTCAAACATAGCAGAGTACACGTTTCACTAGTACAAAGAAGCAACGCAACAACAGCATGTACTAACGATCCCTGAATTATGTGCCTGATTTTGACTGCTGTTCGCACACTTCTCTGAATCTGTTTAATTTGATCTGATGGATGTGGACTGAAGAGCATGAATGCACTGTGAGCTCATTTTGTAACTACCTGTGTGAAGAACTTTGAGGCTGTGTAATGTATGTAAAGCTTATTTTTACCTATTTTTTGTAATGTATTTATATTGAAAGACAAATTCAGTGACGACGGCCATAACAAGATATGATCAACAATATATAAATAGTCTGTTCATTTTTATATAAAAGACTTTCCTTGAGGACCTGACTGTCTGTACTGCATTGAGGTTGATCAATTCATGGATTCTTTTATTTAATGGTAATAAAACTCTTTTCCATACTTGTGGGTTTTACAACTCTCAGTTCAGGTCAAGTAGTTGGACGACATAAAATTCAGCACATTTTTATAATAATTAAATTATAATTGAGTTAATGTATATGTTGTACATTTGCTTTGCGTGAAGGAAAATTCAAACTGCAGTGTGTCTCCATTTTCCCATGAGGAAGCAGTTAGCTGATTTGACCTCATTACAAGGCAGGGCGCTGCTAAATCTGTCCATGTGGGTAAAAAAAAAAAACAGGACAGATGTGCAAACCTCTGCATCGCTCTGTCCCTGTGAGCGTACTGCCCTTTAAAGCTTGAATTTGTTTATAATGCTGCACAAATGCAGCACAATCACATAAAGCCCATCAACAATGTGGCCAAACAATCGGTGCTGATACCTGAATGCATCTGATTTAGGTATGTTAGATAGCAGAGACTTAAACACACATGAAGCAAAACTGATTAAACAAATTATAAATATTGCACAAACATAAAAAAAAAATTAAACCAAAGAGTGTTTTTTTTTTCCATCTCTAGGACTCATTTTTTTCTTCAAGACATCAGTAAAAGTTACATCACAGAGATGTTTTTTTACATTCCCTTTTCAGGGCCAAACTCAAGTTAATAGTTGAGCTCTGCCACATTTTCAGTTTAGAAAAAAAAAAAAAAAATCACCAAGGGTGCCAATTTGGATTTAGCCCCAAAGAGATTTCCTCTCTCTGGTTGTCGGGGTGGTCAAATCCAACTCTGACCAGCTGGGATAGAGGGATAATCTGTGTGTAAAAAAAAATCACTTGTTTTAATTACACACTCAAAGACACACAAATGCACGCATGCACTCTCTCTCTTTCCCTCTCTCTCTTTCTCTCTTTCAAACACACACACACACACGTACATACAGTACACATATGGACATGCATGCATTAACACACACGCTATACTTTTCCTGTCCATCCTCATCATAGACAGATGCTTCCTTTGAATTAAATTTGGGTTCGTGCGTGAAGTGCCAGAAAAATGTGACTTGACTGGATGTGACTTGGTAATTGATCTGATTTTTAAGCGTTTGGACATGTGGCGGAGATTAAAGCTTCATCAGAGAGAGCAAACATTTTTAAAAAGATTAAAAAGGCACTATGTCTAATTACAAAATGCACCAGCACACTGTGAAACGCAGCAATGTCAACGCAACGCATTTCAATCCACCTACATATAATGTAGTCATGCTAAAGGGTAATGACATTTGATGGATTGATGGATGTTCTGTGTGTGTCGTTTAACATTAAGTTAAAGGTTAAAGGTCACAGCGAGTGTCGTCATCGTCAGTCAGAGGGGTCACAGTGAATACAATTCATTTTTCACCTTTAAATCTGTCCGAACTTTAACATTTAAAATACGATAAATGACTCAAAGTCAGTCAAGGATCGGTTTGTAATATTTGTCATGTGTAAGTAAGAAAATAACCATTTTTAAATAACGAATGAAACAAATAACCATCAATATTTTAAAGGTATTTTTACTTAGAACAACTACATTTATTATCCAATCATTTTAACACGGAAAGTCCCTTTTTTTTTTTTTACTTTCATTATAAATTTGATGTTGACTAATCTTATCACCTTTAGTCAAAATATTGCGCATTTGCCCAATCATGCGTCTGGCTGAATCTGAGATCAATATGCTCTCTACTGTTGTCTGTGTTTGGTCTCTATTAGCTCCTCAGGGGAACATCCATCGACTGAAAGGTGGACGTAGCCTCTTGGTTTCAAAAGTGAAGCCAGAGTGGAAGTGCCTTAAACCTGCATTCCTTCTACTGGCCAGTAGGGGGGCGACACCACTGGGTGTGGAGAAAAAGAAGTCTGATTGTTTGAAACTAGATGGGAAAATGAGCCTACCTCTCAGTAGTTTTATCACCCCAATAGCAGAAATAGAAGACCTCGGAATGTCGTAATTAACTACACAGAATCAAGTATTTAACATAGCTGTGTAATAACACTGTTTTAAGCTTCAACACACTTTAAACTAATGCTTTCAACCATGTTTCCTGTTAGACATTCATTAGACTGTAGCCTGGATTTTATAAATAATGAGGTCATAAGGTCAACAACATGATTTGACTTTATTGTAATGTATCCTTTTTGACCAAAACTTCTGGTCTTAAAAACTTGATTTTTCTGTTTAAATAAACTATTTTTAAAAAACAGCAACATTTTCCAGACAAAAAGACTGACTATATTGTACCGTCAGTAGTAGCTCCAGCTCCTCTTATGAGGATATTTAAGGTGAAGTTTTAAAGCTATAAAATTCATATATGCTAATCCAGTTTGAGCTATTTTGCAAGTTACTCGCCCTGCTCTGCTGTTTGGCTGTTGGTGGCGACAGAATGAAAAACAAAAAGGCTAAAAGTCCAGAAAAAAACAAACACAGCAGAGAAGAGGAAGTGGCCTTGTTAGGTACATGATGGCCCTGCTGTCAGCGACCATGCTCTGTCGGGATTGACTTGGTGTCGTGGTGGCTAACGCTGCCCAGATGGTCTGTTGAGTCAATATCTAATTACTTTTCCCATGGTTCCTCTGTTTCTGAGAAGTACTTACCGTCGTGTTAGAAAGCCTTTAGTGCCACCAGCAGGAGAATCAAGCATCTACACATCAGAGGAAAGGAGGAAAGAGTAAGTTTGTTTTCACATCCAGATCCAGGTCGACTGATGAGTGAATGTGGTGAAAGACAAAATAACAGGGACGACAGACAGACCAGCTTTGGATTTTTGATCAGTTTTGTTTGACTTGTTTATCTGGAGAACAAGTGGACGAGATTTCAGAGTCCAAAATGATCTTTTTTATTTGAAGAATAAAGTTTCACTCACATTTATACACTGATTACTGAGGCTGCAATATAATTCCTTCTCACCAGGGTCTGATCAAATACGCATTTACGCACTCAGTATCTTTAGGTTTAGTATCGATCAAAGTATAGATACTAAATCAGGGATCTAACCTCTGATGTCCGATTAGTGGACGACCAGCTCTACCTAAATAATACAGCTGTGTTCGGTTGTTGCAGGGGATCTCTTTGAAGGATGTCCCCTGAAATACAGAACATGAAGAAGAAGTCGGGAAGTTGTCTGCAAATATTTGGTACAACTCTGAGGACGTGAAAAAACTTCAGGTTTCTTGTGTTTAGATGAGAGGATGATAATGAAGGTAAAAAAAGATCAACGTTCTTCTGTGCAGGATCTGACAGCTGACAGTCAATGATGATGATGACGATATATAGGGCAATGATTAGATCAGTTATGGATTATGGATGCGTGGCTTATGGATCAGAAGCATCTACAGTGATTAAAAAAGGGATGTAGTACAAACTGAAGCCCGGTGAATATGTAGGGTAGCATTTTGTACTACTATGATACCTGCCCTGCTGATAGAAATTGGTAAGAGTGGAGATAGTTGATGAACATGAAAGGACATGGTGAAACTTCCCCCAAAAAAGGCCTGCTATGTCAGTATTGTGTGAGATGAGGAAGAAAGGCCAGAACAAACTTTATGGGGAAAAGATTAAATGTAAGGCAGAGGAAATTGTTATAATATGAAATTACAAGAATGGAAATCATAACCATTCCTAAATCAAGAGTTAAAAGAGGCAATTTGAGATTAAAAAGGCACTATGTCTCATTTTCAGATGAGATCTGAGTATTCACAGAGGAATAAGCAATTGTATTGGCTATTCCTCGGCTAGACCTGATTTATAGACAGAGATGTATGAAATATTATGGAGAAAAGGTGTCAGGTTTTACCCACACAAATGAGTGAACTGGGACAAGGAAGCAGATTATATTATATATTACATATTATTACTACAACGGACAATCAGAACTGCAGAAAAAACCAGGGTCGACCTGCCCTCCATCCAGGACCTGTGCCGGTCCAGGGTCAGGTAACATCACTGCAGACCCCTCACACCCCGGACACAAACTGATTAAACTTCTCCCCTTCGGTAGATGTCACAGAACACTGTACGCCAAAACAACCAGACACAAAAACAGTTTCTTCCCACAAACTCTGATGAACGCTTAACAGTCACAGAGCGTCAGAACAATCAGTGTGGAAAAACCCTGTCACCTGTAATTTTATTGTTCATCTCATCGTATGGACTCACATTTTATTCATGTAAATATCATCCGTCATCTGTAATGAATCTATGCACACTGTTTTGTTTTCATCACTGCACTCCTCATACTTGCACTATTGTCTTTCGCAGGCTTGTAGATGCTAGTTTAATATGTAAAGATTATTGTAGGCTTGTACACACACCTGGCCAATCAAGCTGATTCTGATTACATTCAAAAGAACTCACTAGAATAGAACAGGCCAGAATAGAAATTGCCCTGTATAAACTGTCAGAATACACTTCAATAGTTAAAAAAAAAAAGAGAAATATGGCAGGATACACAAAAAGGAAAATAACAGACTAGCAGTGCAATAAAAACAGGTACATTTGAAAGAAAAGATTCAGTTGTTGGCTTGGAAGCTTGGGGTATTGTAGGTTTAGGATTGGGCTGACTCTTATTGGGAAACCCCCAGATAGCAAATGTAAGTGTTGAGGATCACAGACAGTAAACGCATCCTCATTAAGAGCAAGAATCGCTCGCTTAAGAGGAAGAAGCTCTTTAAACATCAGGAAGAAGCTACTCAACCTGCACCGGACTAAAATAACAATAACGTCAAAAACAATATTAATACCAAACAGTAGGGGGCAGTAATACACCGTTATTTCGTGTAGTCTGCCTACACCAAGGAAGAAGAAGCATCAGCTGTCTGTTGGATGAGGAACTAGAGCATGCTTTACAGCTCGTCACTTTTCAATGAAGACTTTGTTATTAAGGAAACGGTCCTCTGTGTTATTTCTACTGTCAGAGCTCTTCGGAGGAATAAAATGGGTAACAGTTTATTATTTTACTCGGGTCTTGTTGGTTTGTTTTGATTTTGTTAGCTTGTCTGCTAACACTAACTTCCTGTAAGTCCTGTTGGTGTGTCAGATAGCTACAACATTATGGGGAAAGTTATTGCAGTTTGAACTATATGTTTATATAATTTTGTGCATGTAAGGAAAAGAATAATTAAGTTTTTTTTTCTCCTTTTTTAAAGAAACTGTTTTTATTGTACATGGCCAACTACCCAGCTCATTGTAACTAATAATAATACAGATGTGTGCTGCTTACTTACCGATAAGACAACAGTGACCAGTGCATTATACAGCACTAACAGCGGGCAAACACAATGAAAAACAAGAGTAATGAACAAAGACGATAGTTTTTTATTTAAATGTTTAAATGTTATACTTTATAACTCTAGTTAAATTACAATACTTTCACATCAAAACACATGAACATGATGCTGTTATACTACACTCAATATCCAAGAAAAAAAAACTAGTGCTACATGCAGTCTTTGCTACTGTTGGCTGTCAGGTCATACAGTAGCAGTAGTTTTAGCCTTCAAGCCATAATATTAATACTTCAGTCCCCACTATTGCAGAGGGTCCCCTGCCTCTCTCCTCGCTGAGGCTCCTGGTTCCTCCTCTGCGGGTGATGTCGGCTGTCATGTGGAAGGTGGTTTGTCTGAGGAACATAAAGCATTATGGGAAAGTGGAGGAGTTTGTGTCCATGGTAACTGAGGCCATCCCTGACATCCTGACGCACAGACGGATGAGGCTGCTCACTCTGGGCTTAAGAGCAAAGGTAAGACATCCAGACTGCACTATGTATCATTGTTGTTAAATTGTTGCTTTTATATTATTTACCTTTTGTGATATTGATGAATTACAAATAAAAATAAAAATTGCATACAGATTAACACTACTACACCTTTGCTGAGGTTTGAAGATATAGTCTATATTTTTTTGATTTACCAATGGATGTAATGACTGGGACAAACACTCCAATAAAGCCATCTATTGGTTGAGCGAGCTGTTTGTCTTCTGACATCACTTCCACCAGTCAATTACTGTCACAAGACGGCGAATAAAATGTGTAAAAACCAAATGACACAAGTCAATAACCATGAAATGCTCATTTCTCACTGCACCAGCACATTCAGTGCTATCGACGTGTGCCAAAAACATATTATTTATTACATACACGCTTCTTTACTCTTCATTTCATGGACGGCTAACCGTTTTAAGCACCGAAACATGGATAAATAATATCAAGAAGACTTTGAGTGTTGCATTTTTTATCCTAAATTCACTGTATATAGTCTCCTTACAGACACTGTAGCTTGTGGATCAGCTGTCTGCTTCACAGCAAAAGAAAAAAAATACATCAGTAGCATGCAGTGTTCCAGAGCGATTAAAGAAACCGTAAAAGATGGCCTCCAATGTTTATATTACACCTCTGTGTTTCTCCTGTCTTGCATTTCAGTATGCAGCCAAAAAGTAATGTAGAGAGGGAGTAAGTTCTCTGTAGTTCTTCTAGCTCCTCAGTGGGATTAACTTTTCTTTCCTGTCAGTAACTCCTGCTTAATGTCTTTTCCAGATGACGTTACAGATGTTAAGTTCTGAGCAACCAGAGGATCTCACAGCTGTTAAAACACGCTTGAACAGGCTGCTGACATCCAGCCCAAAACAGGTGTGTGACTTTTTCCATTATGGACTTTAACTTTTGACTGTTTAAGAACAGTTGTGCATATTTCAGCTGTACTTATATATTTAAACTAACAGGTGTGTCAAAGGGATGAAGGTCTTGAAGAAAACTTTGTCAGGCTCGTACAAAGACTCCTGGAGGACCCAAAAGGGAGAGAGCACTTCCTCAAGGTGAGCCTCTGCTTCTTCCTCATTGTCAGTTTCGACATTAGAAGCCGCAGTTTGTTTGTTTGCCAACAACCATGCTGTAACATGAGATTTACAGCCATGTTCCACTTCACAGGATGTGTTTCCTGTAGAGTACGGGCCTGACTTTGATTCAGCTCTGGAGACTCTGCTTTGTGAGTTCTTCACCAGACTGGAAGAGATGCTGCGTGTACCAGACTTTAAGCAGGTAAAGACCGCAACTGCAGCCATAAAAGCTGCTGGTTTCTATGCATTTCAAGAGATGAAGATGTCAAGTAACAGTTCTGTTTGCTTGATAAAGACTGCAGGGTGGATCAGTGATGCACCCTCTGTGCTAGAAGAGTGCATGCAGTGTGTGTCCAAAGAGGATGACCTCAGAGTGCTGCTTAGAAGCAAAGCCAACTGTGGTATAATGGCCAATATGGATAACAATGGTAAGTGTGTCTGTCTGGGATACCAGTCAGGTTTTATATGTTCATATGAGAGCAGAAATGGTCAGTCAATGATCTATTATTATTATTATATATTTTTTGTTTAAACACTGTGAATTGAAAAGATGAAAATACTATTTTTGGCTGACTGCTTGTGTCAGTCCTACACGTGGGTCTGTGTATGACTGACTGACTGACTGACTGAGTGAGTGACGTTACTTTCAGAGCCATAGAGGGTAAAGTTGCGACTTCGTAATGGTGGATCATGGAGCATTTTGGACCTCCACTGACGCGACTCTCTGTCTATTCGGCTCTGGATACTTTGTTCTGTGAGGTGACTTGAAACACTGCCTGCTCTCCTGTTTTCCCTGAGTCGTGTCTCGATCAAAATCATCAGGTTTAAAATGTAGACTGCAGACCCGAAGATATTTTAGACGAACCACCGGAATATTCTCGTCGTATTTCAGATTCTGTACCGCTCTGAGCCATTGCCTGCAGAGGAACTGTAGTATTTCACTCCAGCGTCCAACATCTGCTGGGTGTTGTAGGACCGTAGAATGGGCTATGGCGACAATTTCAAATATTATTGCTTCTATAAATTACAGAGAACACCAGCTTTGCCCGACAGTGGCTTTTTCCAGGGGCCAATTGCTCCTTTAATTAAGGAAATAAAAAATGCAGAGAATTATTCATCACAGCCTCATTGCAGTCGCATTACAGAAGCCGAAAGACTAAATGTAAATTCCTAATTTTCTCACTTTTCTAAATTTCTCTTTTCAAACAGTGCCTTCCCAGTCAGAGCAGCGACTCTTCTCATCATTATCTCTTCCTCCTCCTCTGCAAGAAACCAACGCCAAAGATGTGGAATCTAACACACCAGCATTTGCAAACCAAAGACAATCGGATGGGATTCATCTTCAGGAGGCAGAAGACACGGGGGTGCAGGATGCTACATTACTGTCCGACAAGGAAACAAACATTGTGGACAGCAGCAATGCACAACAGACAACAGAAGGGAAATGCAGTGACGGCAACACCACCACCTGCCAAGTTTCCTCTACATCTCCTGAGAGTCCCGTGTTGCCCAGCTCTGTGATCGGCCCTTCGCGGCAGAGAGTTGCACACAAATGCGCTCAGTGTGGAAAATGCTACATTTACCGCTACAAACTCCTGGAGCATCAGCGGGTGCACACCGGAGAAAACCCTTACAAGTGCTCTCAGTGTGGAAAGGCCTTCAGGAGGACCTCTGACATGTCAACACACAGGCGGACACAGTGCACAAAAGCAGCTTACATCTGCATCAAATGTGGGGACAGCTTTCAAAGCATACAGGACAAGTTTAGACACCGGTGTGGTAAAAGCGTGCAAAGGTTTGACTGCTCCCAGTGCGGGAAAAGCTTTAAGAAGATGCAACTGCTGGGTAAACATCAGCTGACTCACACACTGCCTGCACGGATCTACACGTGCAGGCAGTGTGGGGCGGTTTACCCCACCATGAGCGAGCTGAGAAACCACCAGAAGAATCATCCAGCCGAGCTGTCCAACCAGTGCGTCCAGTGTGGGAAGTTGTTCAGCTCGGTTGCCTGTTTGACAGCCCATGAGATGCGTCACAAGCAAAAGAGAACACAGATGTGTGTGCACTGCGGTAAAGCTTTCAAAAACAAACACGATTTAAACCTTCACATGCGCAGCCACACAGGCGAGAGGCCGTTTCAGTGCACGTACTGTGGGAAACGTTTCTCTGTATCGGGAAACCTGAACATACACATAAGGATCCACACCGGAGAGAAACCGTATCTGTGCTCCGACTGCGGCAAGGCTTTTGTTTCAGCCGGCGAGCTGCAGATACACAGACGCACCCACACAGGGGAAAAGCCGTACAAGTGCACAGTGTGTGGGAAAGGGTTCACCATGGCGAGCAAATTGACGATTCATATGCGCGTTCACACCGGGGAGCGGCCTTACGTCTGCCTAGAATGTGGGAAGGCTTTTTCTCGTGGCGCCGAGTTGAAAAAACACAACATGAACCACACAGGGGTTCGACCGTACGCGTGTCAGCTGTGTGCAAAGACTTACACATGCACCAATCACCTGAAGAGGCACCTGAAAACACACAGTGTGGTCAAAAACCAGACGGTCTAATTTCACTGATAGCATTTCTTTACTTTTGCAATTGGTGATGACTTTATGCACTAAATAATATATTTCATACTCACTCTCTTTTGTAAGGATTATACTGCAGAAGTTCTTGTTTTTTACTGTTTCCTCATCTTGTGCTGTCAGACCTGTTCTGAGTGTATCTTCTTTAATATTTTGAGTGCAGCTTTTGTGACTGACATTTATGTGTATTACCTTTGTTTTTGGAAATCCTTAAAGCACAAGTTTAAAAGGGACTCATAGAAATAATAATAAATCCGAACGAGGCTATGGAAGAACCCTATTTATTTGTTGTTGACAGAGATTTTATACTTGAGTTCCACATGAAACACCCTGCAGTGGTGTACAATATACATTTTCTGTGTTTGTGATGTATCAACAAAATGAAAAAACTTTTGACAAATTGAATAATGCACTAAAAATGTAATCTACTGTCATCTAAAAGCATAAATTATACATGTTTAATATTTAAATATTTATTCAAACAATTTTACTTTACAATTAAATTGATTCTTTTTTCAAAAGAACAAAAACAAGGGTTAAAAGAAAAAGTTTTATGAAGTTTTAACCTTGCTTGTAGGATTTAGTTATTTGATTGTGCGGAGGGGCGGTGCTTCTCATTTTGACAGTGAAGTGAATAGGACCCGCTCTCTCCGGGCTGCCTCGTAAAACAAAACGAGCTTCTCTGTTACAGGCTGGCACTGAGTGGGCCAGAGCTCCCCAGAATGAACAACGTGTTTCAGGAAGAAGTTGGCGCCTGAGGCCCCGTATACGGCTAGCTAGCACGCTAACTCAAACTATGAAAGATAGCCCGTTGTAAAGATTTCATTTTCCCTCGATATTAAAGAATTCCACAATGAACGACATGGGTATGTATTAGCTTGCATAGCTTGACGAACGCAGTATCTTACCGACTCTTATTTAAATAGCAAAAGAGAAGGATTAGCCGCAGAGTTACAGGCCTCGACTAATCCCTGGAACAAGAATTGTTTTTTCCAAAAATAAGCCGGTTAAACCAGGCAGCATAAGCGGCCTTGTGGCTAGGTTGCTAGCGCTTTGCGTTGGTCTTAACAGTAATTATACTTCCTGTTTAAACACTTTGTACCGCGGTCAAATGTGATTTTAGAGATGTCTAAAACCCAACACAACTGTTACGTCTTTTTGACTGTTTGACAGTTGACGCAGCTTAATCTGAATTGAAGGAATTTACGTCATGCTAACGAATAGCCGTTAAAACTGTCAACGTTCCAACGGTGAATAAGCAACTGACAAACGTTATACTTCATCCTTTGCGAGCCATTACGAGCCATGTAAAAACACTGAATTTGTTTAAACAATGAAGGGAATTAGCCAAATATTAGCGTTATAAACATGGAATGGATGGTTGCAGCTACACGTATGCACACAAGTATATTGCATTAGATCACGGCTCTCTACTGGGCAGTATTTGACACTGACTGAGCCAGTGTATCATAGAACGGACCGTGCTGAAGGCAGGGGCTGAAGTTACAGTTTTTCACACTTGCTAAGACATGTCTTGAAACCTTCACCCATTTTCTCAAATATTTAAACACAAAACCAAATATTCAAACTACACTCACAAAACCCCTGACTCTTCTAGCAAAATGAAACAATGCTTTCAGATCATACACACAGCGAGTCGATGTATAAACACTACAGAGCATTCGTTAGACTCTACATCAAAAAATTGAGAACACAGCGTCCAGGGCATGTAGTTACAGAAACAGAGTTTTTTGTAGGCCTATATAGCAAATGCATTTTGCAAAAGAAATACAGTAATCACAATCATATTCAGCACTTGCATACAGTTAGTCCAGATGAAACTCTAAATGAAAAGCACATTACAGTACACTCAAAAATGTTGTGCAACTGCAAAATCAAAGTCAGTGAGGGAGTCAGCCATCCTCAGTATCATGTCTTTGTGATGCTACCCTCATTGTCATCCCATGAACAAGAACATGGTCTATGATAGTAGACACATCATTAGAAACAAGTGTGAACAGTTTTGAGTTAAATGATTTGAGTAAATCATGACAGATGTATAGTAGTTGTGCTTAACTTTTGTCGTCCATGTTAACCACACAGTGCAGAATGTGTTTTAGTGAGTGAGAATGTGTTTAGAGCTTTGCAAAAAGAGGGGATGAGATTTGCAAATGGTTTCTAACTACCTGAACTTGTTTAAGGTTTTGCCAAAAGAGTGGTTCATTTGACAAATGGGTTTAGACCACTGAGCATTAGGTTCAGAGAATGGGGTTTAGTGTTTTAGCAATTTTGAAATGATTTATTCCAATTCAATCTTCCAAGCATTTAAACTCTGTGCATCTGTCTTAAGTCTGTTTGACCCAATCTGTATTCTCAGAAGAATTCAGCGTGCCCCTGTCCTCTCTGGCTCTCCTGGTCCCTCCGCTCCGCCTGATGTCAGCGGTGATGTGGGAAGTGGTCCGGCAGCGGAACATAAAGCACTATGGGAAACTGGAGGAGTTTGTGTCCATGGTAACAGAAGCAGTTCCTGAGCTGATGAGTAAAAGAGAGGGGAGACTGCTCTCACTGGGCCTGAGAGCAAGGGTAAGTGTTAAGTTTGTTGATCCATCATATAAAATGAGAATTATCTTAAATAAAAGGATGGAACCATTAAAATCCTGAATTAAACTTCCTGTAGACAACTCTTGAACTGCTGCGTTCTGAACACCCTGAAGATCTCAAGGCTGTCGAGACCCACCTGAACCGAATCAGGACTTCTTGCATCGAAGAGGTGAGTTTTTTAGCGGTTGGTTGTTAAACTGAAATTATACAGAAAATAATCCATCTTCTAGATTAATCCAGAATTCCTGCTTCTCCGACCTGCTGTGTAGCGCTTCAGATTAAGAGTACAGGCCTCTGTTATCTGCCGGATGAGGTCATAGTTTGCTAGGGAAAGAGGAGCAGGTTTTAATGGCTGCCTTGTTTCTGTATACCGTGTAAATGCGTAAATACAGCCACCCATATGGAAACACACCAGTGGTGGAATGTTGCTGAAACACATAAGAAGTAATAATAATTGTAAATTTAAAAAAATCTGTTAATTTATCGTAGATGTGAAGTGCAAGATGCAAAGATAAAGAGGTTACTTCTCCAAAGAAAAGACACAAAAGAAGACAGAAGAATAGATCATTATCGTAAAATGATGCAAAAGGCATAAACTAATGTGCTCTGCATATCCTTCTGTTATTTTGTTGCTTGCCAATCACATGTCTGATTTAAGCATTGACAGACTCAGACTTCTAAAATGTCAGGATGTGATAGTAAATCGAATATAACTGAGATCTTGATTGTCAGATCAAACAAACAATTTGAAGACTTGCCTCAGGCCATACGATATAGTTCTGTGCTGACAATTTATTGACAGAACAGTTTGGATTAAACAAGGGAAGAATAACTAGAACTAAAAATGTTTCATTTGTATTTGTTTAATTTATTTGGCTTAAATCTGATTGTGGTGTTTTGCTCTCTCTCCCAGACTAACGATCCCGTGATTGAAGCACCAGAGGCAAACTTTATGAAGCTAGTTCAAGGCCTCATTGAAGACACTGATGGCAGAGAACACTTCCTCAAGGTGAAAATGAAGGTTTCATATCATTAAATGGTGTAGGAAATAATATAATCTTCAAAAATTCAAATTTTCCATCACAATTTTACCCAACAAAATGTTTGATATTTAATTGAATGTTGATATGATAAAGCCATGTGCTCAGGTTTTTGTTTTCTATCTGACAGAATGTGTTTCCAGTGGAGTACGGCCCGGACTTCGACACGGCTCTGGAGACTCTGGTTTGTGAATTCTTCACCAGACTGGAGGAGCTGCTGCCGATACCAGATTTCAAACAGGTGGAAAGACGATTTTTTAAAGATTATTAAAAAAAATCAATGATTTGACCTCTTAGAAATTCTAATGTCTCTTTTTTGTGCCTCTCCTGCGCAGACTGCGTCCTGGGTCAGTGCTGCCCCCGCTGTCCTCGAGGAGTACATGCAGTGCGTCTCAAACGGAGACGACCTCAAGTTTCTTCTTCAGAGCAAACAGTGCCACGGGAAGTTGGCTAAGAGCAGTGTTGGTGTGTACACAGTTTGCATTTACTATAAACCGGTCAACATACAGTGTACTAGTTAAAGAAGAGCGAGGCTGGCGTATTGTCGCTTTGTTGTTTTAATTCTACCCTCTTATCTTCCCTGCAGCTCCGTTTCAGTCAGATGATCTGCTCATCCCCTCTCTTTGTCTCCCTCCTTCACTGGAAGTGGCCATCGCCTCCCACCCGAGTGCTTGCGATGATGAAAATAACGACGTTCCTCAGATCGTCATGTTTGATGAAGAGCTCTCCACCAACCCTTCCACATCAGCTGACTTTCCCGAATCACCAAAAACGACCGACATCTCGTCGTCTCCCCGCAGGAGACAGATGTCGGGGCTGCATAAATGCTCTGAGTGCGACAAATGCTTTAAGCATCACTCCGTCCTCATCGAGCACCAGAGAGTCCACAGCGGGCTGCAGCCGTACAACTGCTCCGAATGTGGGAGGGCGTTCAGAACCGCCACGCTGCTGGCCGGTCACAGGCTGCGGAAATGCAAAAACGCTGCCTATCTGTGCATCAAATGTGGGAACAGTTTTCCAACCTCACTGGACAAATTCAGACACCACTGCCCAAAACGGGGGAGAAACTATAACTGTGGCCACTGCGGGAAGAGTTTTCAAAAGTCAAGCAGCTTAAAGGAACACCTGCTCACTCACGTCCAGAGCCGCCTTTTCAAGTGCAGCCACTGTGGAGTCGGTTTTTCAGGAATAGGTGACCTGAAGTATCATCAGCAGGTGGATCATGATAAACCTTATCAGTGTAAACAATGTGGAAAGAGCTTTATCTCCTCCAAGTGTCTGACAAAACATCAGCAGCGGCATGAAGAGCTCGGCGAAATGGAGACTGTTAAATTAATGAGTGGAGGTAAACATAGGAAGAGCAGCTCGGCTCATCGGACTTCCTCCTCGTCTTTGTCCTCGAGGAAAACCTCCTTGAAAGCCATCTACCCACGAGGTCGAGTCACACACAACTGTCCGCTGTGTGGGAGGAGCTTTAAGTATCGCTTTGAGTTTCTCGAGCACCAGAGGTTCCACACGGCGGTGAAACCCTACAAATGTTCTCAGTGTGGCAAAGCTTTCCGAACAGAGGCTCACCTGTCCGGCCACAGGAAGAGGAAGTGTAAAAACGCCTCCCACATCTGCACCAAGTGTGGCTGTCAGTTCAGGTCTCTGCACGAGCGGGTCAGACATCAGTGCGTCCAGCTGCTGACCAAATATGAGTGCTCTCATTGTGGGAAGACGTTTAAGATGGCTCACCTGCTGAGGAACCATCAGATGAGCGACCACCAGCTGCCCTACAGCCCCAACCATCGCTTCAGGTGCAGATACTGCGATGAGACGTTTCCCGGCATCAGCGAGCTAAAGTACCACCAGAGAGTCGACCACGAGAAACCGTATCAGTGTCAGGAATGTGGCAAGTGTTTCCTGTCTGAAAAATGCCTGAACAACCACGAGATGCGGCACAACGATGACCGACCGGAGAGCTGCCTGGTGTGCGGCCGCGGCTTCAGAAACCGTTACGACCTGAAGCAGCACATGCGCACACACACAGGAGAGCGCCCGTACCAGTGCACCCACTGCTCCCAGTGTTTCTCCACAGCAGGAGGCCTGAGGAGTCACACCCGGGTTCACACGGGAGAGAAGCCGCATGTTTGTCCTGACTGTGGCAAAGCTTTCTCTCAGATGGGTGCAATGCGCACCCACAGGCTCACCCACACAGGAGAGAGGCCGTTTAAGTGCACAGTGTGCGGGAAAGGTTTCACAATGGCACACAAGGTGACAGTTCACATGCGCGTGCACACGGGAGAGCGGCCGTACGTGTGCTCTCAGTGCGGGAAAGCTTTCTCAGATGGAAGCGTGCTGAAGCAGCACATGTTGAACCACTCAGGGGTCCGACCATACCACTGCCAGATCTGCCCCAAGACCTACACCTGCCTGAACCACCTGAGGAGGCACCTGAAGAGCCACTCCAACATGAACTGACTCAATGACGGAGTGGGGCAGAAACCTGGTTAACATTTTACACAAACACTGAAACACTGCATTTGGCAGTTTGGTTCCTAAAGTTTAACGGACCAACTAATCTAAGCAATACATGAAGGTTTATCAAATAATGCTGTACAGTTTGGGGTGAAAAGTTTTATTTCTTCACTGTAAAGTAAATCTCATCACATTGATCTACTATCATGGACTTTAGAATCAATCAAAGGAATGGTTCCACATTTTGGGAAATGCACTATTTTGCTTTGTATGTGATGAATTGATGACAAGAATGATTCTAGTGACTACTGTCTGTCTGAGGTAGTGTAGGGCTGGAGTGTGAAAAAGGCCTCCAGGTGTTGCAGCTGCTCTCTGTGTCTGTTAGGCACAGCTTGGTGCAGCTGCAAAACCTGCTAAACCCCAGCAGCCGTTAAGTTAGCATCCTTAAGAACGTTGTGGTTTTTCCTGCTTGGATTTGCACTCTCCACCTTTGCTTGTTTTACAAACTTAAACAGCAACCCAAAACATGAGAACAGAGCGTGTTACGGTCCTTTGGCTGACATGTATTTGCTTGTAGTCATTCGAGCGAGAGAATATAGCCAAAGTTATGCAGCGAAGCTAGGCCTAGTCTGCAGCTGATGCATCCTGGTACATGTAGGCACTGTTGTAAAAACTCAACAGCAGCGAAACTCATCTTTCTTCGTCAATCCAACACACTGGGGAGTGGATTGCTTCCACTGTCTGCACTTACAATGAACAAAGATTAAATATTGACATAAGGGTGGTAAAATTTCCATTTTTTAAGCTTGACTCAGGAGCCTGTTAGCTTAGCTTAGCTTAGCACAAAGACTGTAAGCCAAAATCCAACCCTAGGTTTGTGTTTTTGCTTTGAAGACTCAGGCTACAAGTTTCCACCAGTTTCTTGTCTTGACGGCGTGCTAAGCTAATCAGTTGTTGGCTGGAGCTTCATATTTAATATGGCATCTGTTTTCTCATCTAATGTTCTGCAGGAAAGTAAACAAGCATTGTTCACCAAACGTCGAACCGTTCCTTTCACATCAGCACAAACACATGGTCTTCTCTTTTCCTTCATTCCCAACCAGGGTGCTCCTTGAGCTTTGTTTTTTCTTTCATCAGCCACTTCTGCATGAACACATTTGGATGTTGTGCTGGGATCTTATTTTGGTGGGATTCTGTTAGTTCAGAAGCTGTAATATTGGTGAAAATATATTTTTGAAAAGGCCTCAGAAGCAATAGAGATGAAAGTGTTGACTGTAAATAAGCAGAAAGACAATTATTTTGAGTATGAAAGTTATAATGATGGTACTGTTTATTTCAACATGACACTGTAGGCCTTTTATATCCCCCACCATGGTTTGCAAAGTTTGTGAATTTCAAATTAAAAGACCTTGGTTATATTTTGGGCATGTGGATTGAATTTATTAAACAGAGGGGAGTAAGAGAAGGTTTCACTAGATGGCAGTAGGTGATCATTAATCGTGTTCCCCTGTTGACCAAGCAGTTTAATTGAACACTGATGCTAAATTTACAAAAGGACTAGTCATATGTTCTTTGCTTTTCTGCAAACTAGATTAACTGGAGGCTATTTAAAGACTTTTGAGGAGACAGAGATTGATGAGGCACTAATTCAGAGGAGATATCGGTGCTCATTTCCTGTCATTAAGTCTGTTTGGCGTGGTTCAGAATCTTGATTGGGCTGTAATTTCCTGATGTTTTGGCTGGCGCCTCGCTGTATCTGAAGTGGTTCACCCCATGATGGAGCGAACTCTGCACTGTTTGTTTTGTTTGTTTGGTGCAACATTTTGCCAACTACATTTTTGTCTGGGACCACCACCACCGTTCCCAGTACCATGCACACGAACTTGAACCTCAGGCAGAAGAAGTCTTTAGTCATATCGTAACAGACACCACAGTGTGATTAATCTCTTCCATGTGCGCCGCTACGACTTTCATGTTTTCCCTGGAAAAGAAGAGCTGTTTTTTTTCTTACCCTCCATTTCTCCCATTTTCCATGTTTCATCTCATCCGTGGGCACTTCTGCAGAGTAACATCTGAACCATATTCTCTCAAACGAACCCAAAATCTCTGACATTCACTTTGTGAACAACCCCAGAGATGAAATGTGGTGGTGTGTTAAACGCTGCAAGATGTTTAAAAACCACACACTGTAAAGTGCTGTCATGCTGGAGACACTGGCTGCACTCAGCTCTGTGCCTTCTTTTTCTCTGTGACTCAGACATGCAGCTAATCTTCTCTGCTGAACATCAGGATCCTGTGGAAACTTTGCTTCCTGCTGCCAGCGGGCTGTACCCGGGACATTATGCAGAATCTCTCCGCTTTGGGAAGTGTGTGTGTGTTTTTGCATGTCTCTCTAAGTGTAGTGTTTAAGTCGGTCGTTTGAGGACATACTCTCTCCTTAATGCCTCGGGGCGAACATGAGGACTTCTCAGTGATCTCAGTCCCACCTGCCAGCTTCATGACTGTAAAAGACAAAAAAAGGGGGGCCTTCCTTTGAACAAAATCGCCCTTGAGACCGTGAAAACTGAAAACACTCCCAATGCTCTGCTAATAAACTTTATAGAATAATGCAATCCTGATGAACGCTGGTATTGAGACATCTCAAAATGCATGCATAGCAACTTAAACGGCCCCAAACAGCTGCCAAAAAACCCAACAGATTTACTATGAGAGCTCTCTAATAAACACTGATCACTAACAGATGCCCTCGCTCTCCTTTCTCACCCCTCCTTTTCTCCCTTCTTTCCTTCCATCCCTCCCTCCCTTCCTTCTTCTCCACACAACTTTCTCTCCCCGAAACGGTGACCTCAGTGGAAAATCTGAGTCCAGGTGCAGTCCCACAGTTTAAGCACAAACACAGAAACACACATGTAGGTTGTGTCCACGGCAACCGTGCAACATCCACCCCCATCAACACCTTGCCAAATTAGCACTCCACTCCTACACCCCACTGCCTCCCCTTTATGGAAATGCACCCCTAACTTTCCAAAGTCTCATCCAGGATTTACGCGCAATGGCCGCTAGATGGCACTGTGTCTCTTCCAGCGTCGGGGGGAAAAGTCGTAAAAAGCCCCCACCACCCTCCTCGTGCTTTTATGTTCAGGGTCAGGTCTGGACGCCGAAGTGAACCAGATGTATAAAAACTCCACCCACCCCTTTTTCAACAGAAAGACTTTTACGGAAAGAGAATACAAACTGTTTCCAACATGAGCGTCAGCTGCTTTTCATTACGTTTGGTTAAATTACTCCAGTGTGCATCTATTCAAAGCTGCATTTCTTGATTTTCTACATTACTTTAGTCACCTGAGGTCCTATAGTTGAATGATTTATAAAGGAATCTCTACATTTTCACCATAAAAGTTCAGACACTATTCAAATCTAACACAGGTCAGTGTCTGCACGCCCTTTGTTTCCTTAAATGCAGTCATCAGCGCACATTGGAGCCTCCTCCACAATCAGCAAGTTCATTGTTTACTCCTGTGCGTCCCTCTCCCTGTGGACCCTTTTAAGGAAGCAGGCATATCTCTGATTTAGTGTAAACTTTTGGCTCGTGCGCGTTCTAGTCAATTCCTGCTCATCGTCCCAGAAGAAAGCGCGTGAACTCTTCCTCCTCCCTCTCCTCCTCCTCCTCCTCCTCCCTTGCCGTGCGCTCTGGTCCTCCTCTGCGCGCTCTGAAGTCTCGCCTCGGACAAACTGCGGCGGAGCGCTGGATCACGAAAAGTTTGCAAAATCGGTTTAGAGGTACCGGGTTTGGGGCCGGAGTGGTTCGGTGTGTTTTTCAGGGGACTGGGGTGTTTTCTTTTGTATAGCTTTTAGATTTTTTTGCAGTTTAAACATGGAGACTCTCAGTAGGCTCCTCGCGCTGCTGTGCGTTTTCCAGGCTGGAGCGCAAACGGAGAACAACAGAGACAAGTACGCGGGTAAGTTTGCAGAAAATATGTCATTCTTTCTAAGAAAATATCCCGTATCATCTGTTTTTATGGCATTATTCTGCACGTAGACTGGTCTTCCTGTGTATGCATGTAACGTGTCAAATACTGAAGTGATGTTTGCTGGAAGAGCGGGTCCAGATGTTCATCGTCATGGCGTTAGACACTTCCTAAAGTCTGAGCAGCTAAACTAATTAGCAGCACAAACGAAAAAACAACTGAAAGTATGATTAGAGGATGTCATTAGCTTAGCCCGCCCTGAAGAGGCCCGTGTTGAGTCCACGTTATCTTAACTGGCCTGAATTCTATGCATTGGTTCTAATGCAGATTCAGATCTACCAGTGCTGTGGATGCCAGTATGATGAAGAACCAAAGCAGGTTATGATACAGCAGACCTGTTTCCTGCCTGGGTGCTCTGCTATACCTACATTACAGGCGTGTGAGCAAAAACAATGCAGGCAGTGAGTACAGGCCTGCACCTGTCATAGATCTACCTGTATAAAGACGGATAGATCAGCCCCAGGACACACAGTGACGAGCAGGATGCTCCATGCAGCATCATGTAGGCCTGATGTCACGTGCTGCTGTAGTGATACCTGCGATGACATCACTTTAATTGATGGATGGATGATTGGTTTTAAATGCATTTTGGATGAACTGCTAATAAACATGTAGATTCCACTTAGAATTTAGCTTTTAGTCTGATGGTTGTTCAATGGATGATATTTGCTGACGGCCATCTTTGTTTGTTTGTTTGTTTGTTTGTTTGTGTTCAGAATGTCCCGTTGACCTTTTCTTCGTCCTGGACACATCGGAGAGTGTCGCCCTCAGACAGAAACCTCCAGATTTCTACATCGGACAGATCAAATCATTCACCAATCGCTTTATCGATGAACTCAAGGACATGTAAGACACATACACACACACACACACACACACACACACACACACACACACAAGCACACACACACACACACACACACACGCACACACACACAGACAGAGGATGAAAGTAGCATTAGCACAGTTGAAAGCAACTCAACAACAATTCTCGTCACATCCCGTTGGTTTCACTCCTCACCTTGCTGCAGTAATGTACAGGTGTTCTCTGGGACACTGTGACATCACAGGTGGGCATGGTTACATGTGCAATACAGCACATTTCTACCATACCCATCCCCACCCAAATTTAGCCACAGGGAGCAGTAAAACAGTGTTTTTCAGCCTTGAGCTAACTAACACTTAAAGTGTAAAGATGCATCAGATTTACTCCTGTCATCATCATTGATATGATGCTTTAATAGTATATTAGTTTAGAATGTGCGTTGTTAGTTAAATCTACACGTATGCAACATTATATTCAGTCATCACAGGTTTTGTCTGTAAAATGTGAATTTACACTTTAATAATTCACTCAAAGTGTCCTAAAAGGACAAAATTTGCCCTGTCATTGGTTGAGTACATGTGTAAAGAATTATAACAGGAAAATAAAATACAGTTCTCCATAAAGGGGGGGTATTATGCTAATTTGAAGTGCTAATTTTCACTCTGTGATACCTGTGGAGTAGCTTAGCATCATTTACAGTAAAAAAAAAACTTATGTTTCTCACACTGGTGCTCTGTGCAGGCCCTCATACAGCCTCTGCCTGAAACGACTCATTCAGCTATGTCCCTTTAAGAAACCCCGCCCCTACAAGCCTGCTTTCTTCTGATTGGCCAGCTCTCTGAAGCCTGCTGAGGCTGCACTTTGTGACGTCATTAAGTGCAGTGTGTAGAAAAAAGCAGCCTGCAGACTGAGCTGAGAAGCCTGGAGATTACTCCAACATACTTTTACCTACAGATCTAAAACTTCACCCACGTTTAGTTTGGACATCCAACATTGTAACATTATATAATATATGTCTTATAATGTGAAACAGCATAATACCCCCTCTTTAAACTATTGAACTTGAATGAATTTCACCACTTCCTGTTTGAACCACCCTGCACATTAATGTTGTCTTGATTTGACTGTTGTATTATTCGATAACTGTTACTCTTTACCAATCCAGGCGCCATCGCTGTGACCGCATCCTGACATGGAACTCAGGAGCTCTGCACTACAGTGACGATGTGAAACTGGTGCGTGAGCTGGGCCACATGAACAGTGAACGCGAGGAGCTGAAGAAGGCCGTCCTGGGCATCGAATACATCGGCAAGGGCACATACACCGACTGCGCCATCAAGAGGGGCCTGGCTGAGCTGCTCGTCGGGTAAGAGCATCACACACACTAAAGCAGATTCATAACAAGAAGAGTGGTATCATTTCTAAGTGTGTGTGTGTGTGTGCGTGCAGGGGCTCCCACTACCATGAGAACAAGTACATCGTGGTGGTGACTGATGGTCATCCCATCACTGGGTACAAAGAGCCATGTGGAGGCGTGCAGGAGGCGGCTAATGAAGCCAAACAACACGGAGTCAAAGTGTTCGCTGTCGCCATCTCACCTGACCAGGAGGTATGAAACACACACACATACATACATTTGTATTTATGTACTGGTAAAGACCCTCATTAACCCCTTACCCTAATCCCTACAAATTATTGCATCCCTGAATGTATACCCTAAAATAAAAGCATAAAGGTTAAAGGCCGTGAAGAACTTTTTACTCAATCAGCTACTTTCTGTAGACTCCTTACATGAACTTGGAAATGCACTATTTTCTGCCAAAGGTCAAATAGTTTGGACATTTCTCATTAGAACTGCTTTCAAGTGGGCGGGGCTCAGATAGACAAAATGTGATGTCACATGTGTCTGAGGACCAATCACAGTTAAGCACAGAGTTACAGACAGATAGGACATTCAATACAGAGATACAAAACAATAATAGAATCATCAGTACATGAGCAAGTTCCCACGGACGCTCTCTCCGTGTTTGTTAAAAGTATTTTAAAATTCCCTGGGGGAAACTTCAGTAGTGTGTTCCAGGTTGATTGGGCAGAGTAGGAAAAGGCCCTTTTACCCAGTTCAGTTCGGACTGATGGGGTGGATGATGAAACCCTGGGAGCGTAGGCTGTAGCAGTTTGTGTGAACTAAAGAGAAGTAAAGAGAAGATAAGTGAAGCAATTTCAAGTAAAGTTAAATAAAATGAAGTACAGTAGAGTTAAGTAAAAGTCTAAAACTCCAAATGATCCTCATGAAGACATACAAGAGGCACACACATTAATATATCCAGACAAGCCCCCTAATGCAGGTGGGCCTGGTGTCAGGTGAAAAGGGAGAGGTGACCTACATTTAAATGTGATGCTGTGAAAGCAAATATAAATCTAGCCCCTCTATGATTAATGAACCGGGTGTGGGAATAAATGTGGGTGATCTTGATGTAGGCTGAAGTGAAATCTACCTGTTGATGACGTCCTCGTCTAAAGACTACAGACAATATGGTCACATACAGTTCACCAGAAATGTTACATACTGTTGGTGCTTCTTTTATACATGTGACGATGTTTGTATTGTGTCTCACCAGGACACCAGGCTGTCGCTCATCGCCACAGATCAGACCTACAGACAGAACTTCACAGCTGCCGACGACTCCAGATCCACACACATGGGAACCATCCGAACCATCATCGAGATCATCGTGAGCACCTTCTCCTCTTCTCTGTTCTTCTTCTCTTCTCTACGTCTAACTTCTCTTGTCTTTTCTCTTGCATAAACAGAAGTAAACTTGTGGATTTTAAACTCACTGAATGTTTTCTTTCCTTCTTTTCAGACCAACGAGACAAAGGATACGGTATGTCTGAGCCCGTTTTTTCACTGTTGTAGTTTCATTACTGTATTGCAGATATGAAAGGTTTGATTTGCACACTTTGAGGCCGTTGCAACATGGCAAAAAAATAACTGAAATATAACAGAAATTGTTTATGAAGATCTTGAATCAGACAAATAGCTGTTTACTGGCTCACTGTCATGACTTAAACATGTTAACAAAACTGATTTATCCACTTTACACAGTTTAAAGCTGTTTATTTAGTTTAGTGAATGTAGTTAGGATGTTTACAGAGAAGGCTGTGTTTTTTCTTTCTCTTGTTCTGTGTCGGTAGTTGGCTCCGTCTTGTTACTGCGTGCTTTCACTGTAAACTCAGGAGACGAGGAGGGGTCAGGCTACAGGAAGTTAAATTAACACAAAAGTAAACTGAGATAACAGCGCTTAAGATCCTGCACACTACTGTATCTTCTATGAAATAGTTGCACTTAAATGTTAAATATTGAACACATTTCTCAGCTGTGCTGCAATCGGACATTTAAACATGGGGATTTAAGTTCAGTAAATATTTATATAAAGAGACATGGAGACCTTTTCTGCTTAAAGTTGCCATGAAACACGTTGGTTTTTAATTTTAAACCTGTTAACTTGAAACACAGCCATCTATGGGAGATATAATTGTGTTTAAAGTAGCCAATAACACTAATTGTGAGCTCCTTTGCACAAACATTGTCAGTCACAATGTTAGCTAGCTCATAGGTCCTGAGTGGCAAAGGGGAGGGATATAAAAATTGGACAGAGCGTTTCATTTGACACAGGACGAGTACACAATCACGAGTGCAGGATGAGTCATCAGCATTTTCCAGTGTTGCCCTAGAAATGACAAACTCCTTCATAACATCAAGAAAACCTACAAAACAGCTTTTTTTTGTCATTGTTGAGTAAAAAACTGGCATTTAGATGACAAATACACAAGATATTAATAAAAAAGTGTAAACATCATCTTTGATTTCAAGTTTAAACTTGTTCATAATCTTTCCTTTCTTTTTTCCAGTGTTGCTCTTTCGACTGCAACGTAAGTATTCCGTTTATTATTTGATCACCAACATTCATTCTGCACCACTTTGTTTTTGGAGCAAATATTTGACTGTGTTTCTTTTATTGTCTTGGATGCAGGCTCCAGGAGGGCCTAAAGGACCAGGGGGAGACCTCGGCTCTAAGGTGTGCTAAAATATAAAAACCTCAATACCTTATATAGAAACCTTAAAGAACTCAATGCATTCTGGGAAAATGCACCAAAAATGCACAAATGTACAGATCTCATCCTTTTTTTTGCCTCTGTGCAGGGAGAAACAGGTCGACCAGGGATGCCAGGAGAGAAAGGAGATGTTGGTGACATTGTAGGTGACCGTCATACTCCTCCACCAACCCTAACACACGAACATGCATGAAACAATCATCACAGCCATTTGGATTTGGCATGCAGGCTTGGTGGAGTTGAGCTGATCTAATCCTTCTATTTCTATGTTACAGGGCAGCCTGGGAGATCCTGGTCCCGTTGGTTACAGTGGAATGAAGGTAGAGTCCGTCTTTACTGAACATGATAACTGATATTGTTTTTACAAGAGGAAAGACTGAAAGTGACAAGAGGGACTAGATGTGGATGCTAAAGAGGAGTAGCAGAAACAGCCCTTATGCATTAGAAAGCTGTGAGTCATACAACAACACAACACTGTGTCACATAGGAACCTAATGGAACCAACTTAATTAACCTTATAAGCATTCTCTAAGCTTATTCTTTACTTTTTATTTACAATATACCATACAAAATGTTACAAAACAATACAATTCGATACGATATGATGCAATGCGATACGATGCGATGCGATACGATAGAATACAATATGATGCGATATGATGCGATATGATGCGATACGATAAGATACATTAAGATACGTTAAGATACGATACGATACGATATGATAAGATACGTTAAGATACGATACGATACGTTAAGATACGATACGATATGATACGATACGTTAAGATACGATACGATACGATACGATACGATACAATACGATAAGATGCGATAACATACGATACGATAAGTTGCGATACAATGCGATACCATAAGTTATGGTACCATACGTTACGATACAGTATGAAACAATTTGATACAATACAATGTTATAGGATATTATACAATATGATACGTTCAGTGGTACAGTATGACATGATCCAATTTCTTACCTTACCAGACCATACATATGATATGATACAAAATGATGCAAAACAATGCAATATTGTACAATATGTCAAAACTTTGAATGAAAAAAAAAACACAACCAGGTGAAGCCAAGCTCAGTGTCTGTGTGTCTGTGTTGACGTGTAGCAATCAAGTGATCCGGCCCCGATAATTTAAGGCTTAATATAATTAAAACGAGTGTGTTATATTAAAAAATTCACCCCCGTACAGTTATCTCGAACAATAAAATTAGCTATTTATAACAATCTGTTTTTTGTACCAGGCTGTAAAGATGTTTATTTCTGCGGTAAAAATGGGCATTTTGCCATCTGCTGTAATGTTATTTCTTGTTTTCTGGAGCCTCAAGTGGCCACTCGAGGAACTGCAGTTTTTTGCACTTCTGCATTGGCTTCATTTTTCAACACCGGAGGTGTGATAGTGTACAATACGATACGTTACGATACCATACCATACTGTACGATGCGATAGTATAGTATGATCTTATCCAATATGATACGACACAACAATATGAAACAATGCAATAAAATAACATTAGATAATAATAATTATATTTATATAAATATAATTATATAATATATTTATATAAATATATTTATTGAGAAGGAATTTTGAAATGTTAGCTTGGGCAATAGTGCTGTACACAGCTGCATTCACTTCTTACAGTGCAGTCCAATAGTACACCAGGAAACAAATTATACATACAACAAAAGAGAAAAGGATATTTAAAGTATTGCATAGATGCATTGGTTTGGGCTTAACAAGTGAATGAAAGGCATCACATATACTACCGCAGGCTAAAGGCAAAATATGTCCAGCATTTTAACCTCAACTCTGTGTTTATGACTCTGAAACAAATAAATGTAAGCAGAAATGTTGATGATCACTGACTCCTTCTCACTGATCACTTTGCTGTGTGTCATGCTGATAATTCTCATGTTTCTGTTTGCAGGGAGACCGCGGTGGCAGAGGAGAAAAGGTACTTTGGGAAAACACAAATACAAAAAATATGCTTTCAAAAATTGTACATTTTATAATTAATGATTTCTGTGCTGTGTAATTTATACAAACATGGCTGACTCATGTTGTGTGTGTTTTCTCTGCAGGGTGAAAGAGGACACAAAGGCTACAAGGTGAGTGCTTTACCAACAATTGTGCGATGCTTACCTGTCTGTGATCGCCCTGAAGTGAAATGTTAATGTTTCTTTCTTCTCTCTTTCTCAGGGAGACAAAGGACAGGGAGGAAACGATGGAACTGATGGACGCAAGGTGAGTAACAAACATTCAAACAGCTAAATGCTCTGTCTGTCTGGCTCTGTTTCTTGTATATAAAGCTACGTCTCTCTGGTTGTCCTCATCAGGGTGAAGCTGGTTTCCCTGGTCTCCCCGGCTGTAAAGGATCCCCCGGATCAGACGTGAGTTGTGTATCTAAACCTCAGATTAATCCAGCTGTTACGGCCTTGCATTTTGACCTCAACCGGAGCTGCACTCAGGCTAATGTCACGCATTGCAGACAGTTTGAATCACAACCAGATGGGAACCAATCACTAGACGCTAACACGGTCTGACAATGACATCAGGCCTGAGGACTGCAAATACACAGTCAGTCAGATGTGTAGGAGTAAGGAGACAAACACTTTTTAGTTCTATTTTTGTGTCTCTAATTCTTGTTTGAAATTCAGACAGGCCTCGTCTGTATCCACCTGAGGCTAAACCACTTTGTTTGCTGATTAGCCGTTAGCCTTATTTGCCCTCTTAGGAACCTCTCTGATCAACATCACCCCCTGTGTCCGGATCCCTCAGGGGGGAGGCGGACTGAGGCCCTTGGCTCTTAATCACCATCGTTTACATTCTCTGCTGTCAGATTGTTTAAATGGAGCCATATAGTCGCACTGTAAACAAACACACACACACACGCATTCATGTGTGTACAGGCTCTCCAGCCTCAGAGAGTGTTGTGGCTTCAGCTGCTTGTGATCACACGCTGAAACTGCCTCTGTGTTTCTCTGCTTCCAGGGTCTGCAGGGAGATTCCGGACCAAAGGGAGACCCCGGTTCTTATGGACTGAAAGGAGGGAAAGTAAGATGTGGGAAAAAAAGAAATAATAGTGCTGGTGAAGATTTCAAATAATCTCTGTATTTAGACATGGTGTTCTTGTTTCAGGGAGATCCTGGAGGCGATGGTGAAAACGGAAGGCCCGGAAACTACGGCCCTCTAGGACCTCAGGTAAACCAGAGATACAAAGAGGAAGACAAAAGACAGATCTGAACGAGAGCAGGAAATATGACACGTGAAATATCTGTGTTGTTTCAGGGAGATCGGGGCCCTCGTGGAGTCGACGGGGACAAAGGAGAGCGCGGTGATGATGTAAGCGATGAGGCTCCCGACAAACGCCAGAAACGTCAACTCTGTTATCTTTAATAGTTCAGTCTGATATCCTGCTGTCTGTGTGTGTGTGTGTGTGTAACAGGGCCCACCGGGAGCTGATGGAACTCGCGGGGAGAGGGTAAATACAATTAATATTAACTCGAAGTGCTTTTGTGCGACTGCAGCCAAAATATATGTTAACTTTGTGTCTTTAAAATTCCTCGTAGGGACCAGGCGGAGAGGTGGGGGAGCAGGGTTCCCGTGGTAACAGAGGTCCAAGAGGAGAGCCGGTGAGTGACAGAGGAGGCAGGAGTACACGTATTCTTTACTCAAATAAAAGTCTGGATATTTAAAAGGTAAAAGTAGTAAAAGTACTTATTTAATTTCATTTATAAAGTAGAAGTGAAAAAGTTCAGGCTCCAAAACGCAATAAAAATGAACCCCCCTGAAGGACGTTTCTGACTGAAGCTAACTGTAACTCACGCCATGTTGGCTGCTTCACTTCCATGTTGCTACAAGTTCTCCCCGTTGGTCACTGACATCACTAAACTAGACGCCCCTTGTACTCTATAGCGTCTGTTTCATCTTCATATGCCTTATATGTCATCTTAGTCATGTTACGTCTCGATATTTATGATATGCACTGATGGTTACGCCAAGGAGTCATCTTGTAATCATTCTCAGTGTTGGGATGATGAGGCGATGATGCAAAATAGAAATCATGGATAATTCCCCAAAAGTTTTGAATGTAAGCTGTGGCAATTACAGATATTTGAGATAATATAGAGATAATTTGGTGAAATATAAAGGTAAATATAGTGGTAATAATATAGAGTTAATATAGAGGGAAAAGTAAAAAGTTGGCTGCAAAATAAGAGCAGGAACAAGATCAAGATGTATCAATCAATACAGATGTCTTAAAACTCTACTTGACCACAGTAATGAAGTATTTGTACCCTCAGGAAATTGGACAGTATAGTTCCTCAGTCCATCTGTCTGAAATCAGCTCCTCTTCCTAAGAAATTCATGAGAAATGCTTCAGAACCACACTGACTTTCATGTAACTCAGACTGTTTTCAAAAGGTCCCTCTCTGCTGATCGATCTGGCTCTTTCTGCTTTTCTTGGCCATTGTTACGCTCTTGAAACGGTTTTGGTCGGCTTTTACATTTTGTTCTTCTCTTTACCAGGGGGAACCAGGAATCCGAGGAGATCAGGGGAGGGAGGGTGCAACTGGCGCCAACGGAGACCCTGTAAGTCACACTCAAATACAATCATTAACACAGACACACACACAGGAGCTGCAGAACCACTGTTCATTAGCTTCAGGAGGCGATCCACCCACTTTCCTCTCTGGCAGCATCCTTTTTTTTCCACTTGGAGGAGAACTTGTGCCTGCGTGTGCGCAGGGTTCCTAGTGTGTCCATATTTCATATTGAGGGGAAGCTTAAACAGAGGCGAACCTGGCTGCAGCCCCAGAGTGCTGCCCACTCCCACGCGCTCTAGCTCCCCTCTCCCGTTCTCAGCTCCTGCTCCTCCTGGGAATGTCGACACTCACTCTTTCCCCTCTGACTCAGTTATTCTCTCCGTCCGCTCCTGCCAAAGCCTCACTTTGGTTTTCTTAACAAGGCACCAGGCAGAGTAATAATAATAATACGTTACAAGCCTTATTTGTGGTAACCGCTGTGATGTCAGAACTTTGAATGCCTCTATTGTGCTATAGGTTGCACCTCTTCTCCTCATCAGAGCGTAATGAATAACAACAGAAAACATGGAACAACTGACATGTTGGGTTTGCCTCACACAGGCAGGAAAAAACTGCACCGCACATTTGGTCATGTGCAGCACTTCATTAAACACTCTGAAGCTACAGTACGCTGTACTACATGAGCATAGCATCGAAACACATTAGCATTGTTTTTATGTAGCTTTTACTGTCAACTTGATATTGGAAACCACACTTTCTTTCATTTTGACAAATATTCTTATACTCTGCCGTACCTAGAGTCAGATGTGAGGAGCGTTATTCACTTTAAATCTGTGCATCCAGTTCACAGATAAGTCCGTGTGTTTTAGCCTAGCTTAGCAGAGCCTCGAAACAAAGGAAAACAGCTAGCAAAGAACAAATGTTCTGGGGGAAAATGCCTTAAAAGGTTTCTATTCCAGTACCCATTAATACATTAAAAAGTTTTGTTCCATTTTTCAGTGTTCAAAGTAGAATACTGCAGAGGTGAGACAGGACTTGGCTAAGCTGTAGGTTAGCTCTCCAGGAAATAGCAGCGTCACAAAAGCGAACTCCCTTTTTCAAACAACAACAATTAGCTTTTATTAATTATATGTTAAATAAATCAGATAGCCTACAGTGTTTAATTTAGAATAATAACTTACCTGTTTCCTTATGTGCCTTGTTTTTGTGCTAGGCTAGGCTAAAAGTGTTATTGTGTTGCATTAAGTTAAAGGAAGTCTACTTCAAAGACTGGCTAATTGATTGCTAACATGTAAGCTAACAGCAAATGTAAATGATGTATTTAAGTACATATTAAAATACTGTAATCATATTCAAGTGGCTGCTATTTAGACTTTACTCCACATGTGACTCTTACATTGAAAAAACAGCAATACGTACTTAAAAAGAACGACTTGCGATCATTATGAGAAAGTTCAAATTTAGCTAGCTAACGGTTACATAAACAGCTAGCCACCAATGCTTCAATTTACTGCAGCAAGGCTTTGTTCCCCGATTATAGTGAGTATAATGTTATTATGATAATTAGAAATGTTGGCCAAAATAATAAAAACATGACTCATGTTGTGATACACGGAAAGAGTCCAAATGAGCTGAAAATGTTGTTTTCGCTGAGCTCTCCTGCTGCAGGGATGTACAGGTGTACTCCAGGACACCGTGACACCTGGCTATCAAGAAAAGTCTTTGTTTTAGTTTTCCTTTGTTTATGAATGCTGACAGTAGTGGCTGTCTTATTATTTTAACAAACACGGTGTCTAAAATGTAAATGTAAGCAATGCAACGGATTCATTACAGCACAGCATACAAGTAATGACTCTTTGAAAGTGGCCTGAGAATGAGTTTTTTTTTTGTGTTGTTTTTTTTTTATTACCTGTTTTTTTTTAGCATAGTGATTTTTAATGTCTTTGTTTTCGTCGGCAGAGTTTATAACTGTGTCTCATTAACGGTGTTGTTGTTGTTTTCCAGGGCGAGCCTGGCAGGGACGGCTCTCCTGGCTACAGAGGAGATGAAGGCCCACCTGGACCAGAAGTGAGTTCAACACACACACACACACACACACACAAGCACACATATGGAGTATTGATGAATGTACATATGTTTAAAGGCCATAAAAACCTGTTTCTAATTAGTGATGGGATTCTCTTTGAAAACACAACAGTCATATTTCTGTTTTTTGTCCGACCTGATCTCACATGTTTCAAGTGGGCGGGGCTCAGTTGGAATGTGGTGATGTCACAAACTTCTGTGCACCAATCAGGATCAAGCGATGTTAGAATCAGTATCTAATGACAGTCGGTGTGTTGCTTGGTCACTGTTAATAAAATCTTAACAAATCAAAAACCACATGATCCTGATTATGAAGACTAAAGTTATTTTTACATTTTATTATCATATTAAGATATTAATGTTTAATGTTAGAGAGAATTGAGCTCTGAAACTTAGGTTTTAGAGTTTTTGAGTTTTAAACTTTCATTAAATGACACCTAAAAAATTTTTTTTAATTAATTATTTAATCATGAATATCTAATTCTATAGAGAAATAGAAACTATCTGAAGCTGTGGTTTCAGGTTTAAAATCGAAAAACCTTAAAAAATTGGAGCTACAACTATAAAAGCTGCGTCCCAATCCAGGGGCTGCAGCCTTCGAAGGCCGTATTTGGAAGCCGATTGCGACACAGCGGCACGTTGAAGGCTGTCCTATTTCGAAAGGCTCCTTCAGATGCGTCCCGGGCACTGAAGGATCCATCACGTGCATCCTTCATGGCCCAAAGTATCCTGGTATTCATTGTGCGCCAATTCAAACCAGATGGCGGACTCTTAAACAGCCAACAAATTCACTATTAAATGTGAAAGTTTTTGTTTTCAACTCAATCGAAGAGCTAGTGATACAATGTTTAAAAACAAAGAGGCCTTGAAACAAATGATCTTTAAAATAATAGGTTACCAACGTTTGTTATGATAGCTTGTTAGCCCGCTAGCTACCTGTTGCTAGGCAACAGGATCAGCATTTGGTGATGCAAGGCTAAGGGCGGGAGCAGCTGGTGGCGCAAACAGGAAATCCTCCGTAGACCAGACCGTCTCATTTCAGTTCGGCTTTAACGTCTTCACAGGCTACGAACCACTGATCCTCCATAAACCGCAGCCTTCGAAGGATGCAGCCCCTGAATTGAGACACAGCTATTGTCTCTGATTTTTGTGGTGCAGTGGTTAGCACTGTCGCCTCACAGCTAGAAGGTTCCTGGTTTGAATCCCAGTTTGGACATAGAGGGCCTTTCTGTGTGGAGTTTGCATGTTCTTCTCGTTCCCTCCGGGTCCTCCCCCCGTGACCCTGAACAGGATAAGCGGTATAGATAATGGATGGATGAATGGATGGATCCATAAATACTTTACTAAATGCAGTTAAAAAGCAGCTATTTTTATATTTCAACTATTGACCATGAACATAAGCGCTTCAAAGTAACTGGAAACTTATCACGCAATCTAGGCAATCGGCCAGTAATAACCTGTAACAGACTGCAAAAACTCACTGTTACATAACAAGTCATTGTGATACATGAAGACTGTTTCTGTTCCCACACACACACACACACACACACACACACACATACACACACCAGTCTCTTGACAGAACCCAACTGTTCAGCAAACACACGTCATGTTACATTTCACATGTTTCTAATCTGATCGCTGCTTTATTCTCGCAGGGACCCAAAGGACCGAGAGGAATCAAAGGAGCTCAGGGAGACAGAGGCCAGATGGGGCCCAGGGTGAGTGTGTGAGACAGAGAGGGGGGAGACAGATGTGTGCCATCCATCATATTCTCTGCCATGAGCTTTGTGTGTTAATGTTTGTGTGTATGAACGGATCCTAAAGTATATTTCTTTGTGTACTTCAGGGAGAAGACGGTGTCCCAGGAAATGGTACTGCAGGTTGTCCTGGTTTCCAGGTACGTGTTAACCCTTTCAACCCTTACATAGTATGGCTGGTGTTTAGCTTATTGTGATGTCATTACTTAGAGTATATTTGAACTCTTAATATCCCTACAATCTGTACAATGAAGACTAACAGGTTAAGTGCGTCACTAAACCATAATGATTGTTCAAAGTATTGAAAATGTTCTGAGATGTTTTTTCATCAGATTATGCTGCAAAAAACACAAAACATATTGATTCAAGGCGATTCTGAATCTAGAAACATGAACAAAATATTTCAGAATCCTTAATAAATTATTCGACCTGTTTACCTTTTGTAGTTTTTGAGAAACGTTCATTCTTTCGCTTATCGTGATGTCATCTTTTGGAGTATCTTCAAATGTTTCCTATCATTAAAATCTGTACAACTTTAAAGTTTTGACAAAATTCTAAGTTATTGGTTAGCTAATATGGTTTTTATTTTCGATCTATTTAAAGAGAATCGTGTTAAAAAGTGGATGTCGTGCTGCCATTCACGTGGTTTCAAGCTTTTTTTCAGTGCTTGTAGGGCTGCACGGTTAGGCTCAAAATGATAATCACGATTATTTTCATCAATATTGAGATCAGATTATTTATCATTATTATTTCATTTTTTTATTATACTTTCCCATTTAGATAAACAGAGCTTTCAGTTCCATTTTGTGCTACTTTCCGGCGTATACAAATTTTTCATCAAACTAAGACTTAAAATTAGCTTCTTTACCTGAATTTGCTGCATCATTGCATTAGTGCATCATGGGTAATTTCAGTCTGTCTTTGGGAGTTGGGTGGATAGGGTCACACTGTACAGCATTGCTGTTATGGACGTCTGAGTTTACAAGGACGGGGAGTAGCGACGTTATTCCTCCTGGCCTTCATCTGATTTCACATTATTTTTAAAATGTGGCCAATGTCAGATCGCAGTGTGAACTGGTCACGGACCTGAACTGACCCGCATGTGTAAAAGAACAGTAACAAAGACTACGCGCAGCACGCTGTCGTACGTAAACAAACATGGAAGTCAGCGTTTACGGTTTCATGTATAAATTGATGAGCCGTGAAAGCCAGCGAATTCGACAGCCGATATGGAGCACATATGAAAGCAGCCCAAATCCGATTTGAAAAGATCAGACTCCATGTGATTTGTTCACACTCATGAAAAAAACAGACCTGAGTCGCATATGAGCAAAACAGATTAGAGCCACATTTGCCTGCAGTGTGAACGTAGCCGTGTGGTGTTCTTTCAGCTGGTTGAACATGTTAGTTGTGTTTCTTTGCGACACAGCTTTCATCCACTCTTTGCACATTATTTTTATCTTACTTAACATCACTTTGCGTGAACATGAAATACCTCCAAACAGCCGATGACGAGCTTTTTCGGGGGACCGGCTGTTTCGTCTTCTGTTCCAGACATGTGACTTTTGTTTCTCTCGACTGTCTCTGTTGTTTAACTCATCTGCTCCAAACTGCCGCTGCGAGGTAGGCGCTCATGACATAATGTGAAGGCTCCCCCAAAAGTGAAGCCAGAACCTCTCGATTGCCCCCTGGGGGAGGGGCTGTTTCACTTCTACAGGCGGAGCATTCTAAACGTCAATACTGCCGTCAATCAAATATTTAATGGTGAGAAGACAAAATCGTGAGCGCGGCCCTGACTGTAACGTAATGTGATGACGTCATCGCTTACATACAACATGATGATGCGAAAGAGAGAGGCTCTAGCTGTAGCTGTTATTTTAGATTGATCTAAAAAGGATCATGTAAAAAATGATCTCCTGCGGCCGGCAGCAGGAGCTCCATTTTCAAAGGGTTAACAGAGGTTCATAGAGGTGCTGCTCTGTGTAAAATGTGCCTTTATGTCTCTTTCAGGGTTATCCTGGTCCCCGTGGAGACGCTGGTGAGCCGGTAAGTTATCTTAAAGACGTTTCATCCCTCAGCATGTTTAATGTTCGGTGGATCGTTGATAAAACTAAGCTTCAATAGATATTAAAATATTACACATCCATTTTCAAGTTCAGCTCCAACAGCGTCAGATCATTAGTCATGCCCATGTGACCTCTTGACCTCTGACACTTGCTGTGTGACCTTCAGGGTGGCAAGGGAACCCCTGGACCCAAAGGAGACGACGGCGATCCCGGAGATTCAGGCCTGGATGTGAGTGTGATCTCATTTTATCTTTCCTCGCTCTGTTGTTGGCAGAGAGCGCCGACAGGACGCGAGTCACATTCTGGACTTATGGGCACTTTTACATCTTTGTTCTCCATCGCTCCTTAAACACAACATGTTTTAATTTCTGTCTTTCATTTAGTCTCTGCTATCAGAGCCTCACATTCTTCACTCGTATTTGTCTCAGTCCATCCGTCTTGTTCTCACACTCGCCTTCTGTTCTGCAGCTGGAAATGCTTTCTTGTGTGTGTGTGTGTGTGTGTGTGTGTGTGTGTGTGTCTGTGTGTGTCATTGGGGAAGAGAGCTTTGAGCTGATGCAGCTGTGTATATGTCGTTGTCAAGGATACCAGGAAATGAGCAGAAATGATGAGGGGACTGCATTTCTCTTTTGGCGTATGTGTGTGTGTGTGTAAGTGTGTGTGTGGGAGCGGATCATCCGTGTTCTTAGCATGCTAGTTCTGACATTTGAACCCCGGATCAACTCGGTCGTGTTGACATTGAAGTTACAGCATTTTCAGGGCTCTGTGTGTCGTGTGGTAAACATTTCCCCACATGTTTGTACTTTTCTCTCGTCCGTACATCAGAGCACCCTGACCTCGTCTTTTAAGAGCAGTCACACTCTGTAAGCCTCAGATTTACAGATTCAGATCAGTTTACCTCTCATGGAGACTTTGTGTTACTGCAGCACAGAGCAGGATTAGATTCAAAGTACAATCGCCCCAATGTTTCCACTTCTTGTGCAGCGTGCCCTCGAGTAACGGCATCATGCAGGAAAATACTCATAACCTCTGTAACGGATTCTAAAGGACCATAAATACAGTGTAGTACATCAGATGAGTCATCTTAGAAACCGTTGAGGAATAAGCTTGTGAGTTTGCTTTTTCTGGCCTGACTTTCTAACTGAAATATAAACAATAAAAGCCACGCATCAGTCATGCTGAGAAACAGCGGTTAGATTTGGAAAGTAGCGGTCAATGAGTAAAATAAATGGGCTGAAACTGAGCCCACAGGAAGTGGGCGGGGCTTCTGAGTGTGTTTGGCATAGTGGGCAAACCATGTAATCACAACTTCTGCGTCCATCACTCACAGAAAAGGCTTTTTCCCATGAACTTACAATGAGAAAGACATGTTTTTTTTTAAGTACATCAACATTGAAGTAGAAACATTTAAATATCCTTTATTTCAATTATTAAGTTCTAAAGTTGTAAAAGTAACTTACAGCTGAATTAAGAATATTTTTCTCTGGGGGGAAATAAAGAAATACTCTGGAGTTTATTCTAAACAGCCAACGATTCAGACGTGTCCTAACGGTGTTTAGTGCTGGCAGCGCCCACAACCTCAATTTCAGAGCGTTTCTCACTGCTGCTTACTGTTACCGCAAATTTTTCTGGCGCCACTTCCGCCTTCCTTGGTAGTGACCAGTTAGTCTGATTTAATATTTGCTTTTACTTGGGTACATTTTACAAAGACATTAGCAGCAGCTCTGCATCTGGAAATTGTACCCACGAAAAGACGAAAGGATTAGCTTCTCCTCCGCCATTGTTGTTGACAGTTGATATTAGAAGACCCGCCCCTTCTTGATTTTGATTGGTCGATGAGGGAGAAGTGATATTGACGAGCACGGCGGTGTTCCAAAAGTTGAACTAATTTCAACTGAGAGCGCAGCGACAAAAAACAGCTGAGGCAGAGGGTGTTTTTGTGCTGAGGACGCTGAACTGCTTTGGTTTTGTATAGAAAATAAGCGCAGCGCAAAAAACGCTGTTAGTGGACACAGGCCCTTAGAGTTGGAACAGCCAAAGAGAGAAACATCCACAAGGATAAACATTCTAGCAGTGAGGCTAACATTAGCTAACATGCTAATGTTGGCAGAAAACTAACTCGTAAAGCCTCACCTCCTGTTCTTGCTGAAGTACAGACGACCTGTGTTGAACACATGTCCCCGCAATCGCCTTCAGTTATTTTGTTCTCAGTGCAGAGCATCACTACAGAAGGTTTTAGTAACATTCTATTTTGTTCACATCTGCTGCCACGAGATTAAATGAGATCACGTGAGGTGGTTTGTGCTCCCTCTGGCACACACGATAATCATTATAATATCCATATTGTTTTTATATATTATAGTTTTGTGTATATTTAAGATCAGTAAGAAGAATTTCTCAGAAGTTTCTCACTGTGTGCTCGATGCAAACCGATTTTTAAACCGTTTTCATAAGAATAAACATGATTCCACCTCTGTTGCTTAATCCAGTTTTACTTTATACATTCATGGCTTAAACATACAAAATCACCATTATCTAATACTGTTAGCGGCTATAACCAGCAGTTGCTCGTTAGCTTAGCTTAGCACAAAGACTGGAAAAAGGGAACCAGCTATCCTGCCTCTGTCCAAACCTGTCCAAACCTGCTCGAACCAGCTATCCTGCCTCTGTCCAAACCTGCTCGTCTCAACATCACTGAAGACCAAATTATGTCTTTTTTAATTTCTCTAATGAGGTTTTATGGATTTGCAGGGTTTCATGTTTCTTTTTGCCCGACTATTTTATGTTTTCAGAGCACTTACTTTCTTAGAGCCCTGCACGTAACCCCCATAAAACAGCAGGTCATCATCTTTCTTCAGTTAGAGGCAGATTGTGTTACCTTTGAGCAGAGCCAGGCTAGCTGTCCCCCCTGTTCCAGTCTTTGTGCTAAGCTAAGCTAACAGCCTGCTTGTTGTACCCTTGTATTTTACAATTAGACTCAATCTTTGCATCAAACTCTTGGCAACATAATGCATTAGTTTATTCCACAAAATGTCAAACCTTATTCAGCCTTCAAGTAAATATTCATGATCATCGCTTTGCAGCTGCTCCAGTGGTCAGTTCTGTTTTAAAATACACAAAGAGACGAGATATTTCGTCCATCTCAGTGGAAAAAATGAATCTATTACATTCCACTCATCTCCAGAGGCATTCATCCAGTTTTTCTCTCTTTAACAGGCCTTTATATCTGTTACTCTGAACAGTCACTTGTTTGTTCCCACAAGTTTTATATCCGGCGTCACTGGTTGGACAAAACCGATGGAAAATAATGGACGTTAAACTGTTTAACAAAACTGTCCGAGAATCTAACGCTGCGGATTTTATTGTGATATTTTCTTGTAAAGAAGTAAATTTGCAATCTAAATTGTTTAAATATTTTCACACTGCACAGACACGCACTCTGTTGCTGGTTTTCCTCTGGCCAGAGGGGACAGCAGGGCACCGACAGGGTGTGTCAGAGGAGAGGGATGTGGAGGCCGACCCTTTGACTCCTCCACCTGTTTAACTCCTTAGCCTTCACACGTTTGAATGATGACACTCACTTATTGACGAGGTACGACACACTGCCACATCTGGCTGTGAGTCATGGAGTGTGACGCCAGAAAGTTAAGGTCAAGCGTACAGTATCTGTGTGTGTGTGTGTGTACGTCTATACGTCTCTTGCTCTGTAGAGCATCAGAGTGTTTGAAGTTGGGAATGTGCGGTAATTAGAAGCGTGTGTGTGTATGTGCTCATGTGTGTGTATTCTTATCCACGCTGACAGAAACTATGCGCACGCATGTGTGTGTAGGTTTGTGTGTGTTAAAGTCCAGGTGGTTGGCATTATCCTCTCTCTCCATGTCTCTCTTTTGTTTCTGTCCACTGTAGGAACTCAGATGTAGCCAGCTCAGATCAAAGAGCAAACATTTTTTTATTGTGATGATTTGTGACTTTACAGTTCCAGCCTGACCTCTGACCTCACTGTGTCTCAATCCTGTCTGACATGTTGAGCTGCAAATGACTGTTTATGTGACAAACAATCAGGAAGAATTTGGATTGGAGAGGAGATAAACTTTGTGCCTGAAAAAACAGGGTAAAGTTTGTCCAAACTTTTTTGATGCAGAGATAATTGCAACTCTTTCCATAACTATGCCTGTTTAAAGGTTTAACATTGTACATAAGTATATATTATTTAAATACCCTTAAATCTTTACATGTTTGCAAGCCGTTTTAAGTCCGTTCACGGAGCATAACGACCACATTTATCTTGTTATCCGCTCTCGAGTTGCATTTTAATTTGAAATTCTCTGCAGCTGTCTTCACTCTTTCTCTCTCCAAGATGCCCACATTTCTTTGAAGTGTGTGTTTAATAGTGTCTGTGGGAACATGAAACCTGAAGACAGGATAATTTTCCTAAATTGATTTACAGTGTTAAGCTCTTTATTCTCCACACTTTGACACTGTGGGTCATAATCTCACAGCGATCAGCAGACAGGAGAGCAGCAGCTGCAGGCGCTTTAGCCTCAGAGTGAGATGTGATTAGATTTTGAGACTTTTCTCAGACTTGCTTGACGCTTTACAAGTGTTTTAAAACATTGATTCTATTTCTGACAGGTGAGATGTGTTCTGACATACAGTATATGCAGGAGTTTAGAAGTTAAAGACTGGTTTACATGAAGGAGTAAAACATCGACTGAACATTTAAGTTAGGCTGCACTTCCACACGGAGTCATGCAGGTGTTTCCACTTATCTTAATTAGGCTGAAGTGGTGTGGAGCTATGCATGCAGGGACTTATGTGAGGTCATCAACATACCAATAAGAGCAGGAAGGAAAGGTTAATCAAGTACTCTCTACACACTGAGAAGAGGCCTAACCAGGCACAATAAGTGAAAACATGTAGCTGAGACATGAGTTTGTAAAAAGTGAATGTAAACACCATTAAACATTAAAACATACTTTTGTGTACAAATACAAAGTACTAACATCGCAAATGCTGAAAAGGGCAGAAGAAAAGAGGAAAACAGTGGAAAGTATGGGGGGACAATATGATACTATAATAACTTTCCACTCAACTTTTTTTAATACCTTTGACGCAAAAGCAACTATACTCTAAGGAGCAACATGGGATTTAAAGGGTGCTTTATATCTCTCTGAAATGTTCTGTATTTTAGGATAAAGTCTTCCAAAATGGAAACAACTATAAGTACTGAAGTACCAGTATGCACAGTTTATACCTAGAACCCCTCAATTAGATCCCACCATGTCACTGTTGAGAATAAGGGCCTGTGTCCACTTACGGTGTGTTCTGTGCTGGTAGCACCCAAGGCCTAAATTTTGGAGCTTACTGTTGCTAGGTTACAAAAGTTGTCTGGCGGCACTTCCGCTCCCGTCTGTAGTGACCGTTAAGTCTGTTTCAAATCGCTCTGTGTGCTTAAAATTTGCTTTTATTCAATGAAATTTTACAAAGAAAACATAAAACAATGCAAAGGAATCGTGTCCTGGCATCAGCAGCAGCCGCTGGAAATTGTACCCTCAAAAAGATTTAAGGATTAGCTTCTCCTCCGCCATTGTTGTTGACAAAGTTGATATCTGAATCCCGCCCCTTCTTGATTTTGATTGGCCGCTAAGGGAGAAGTGTCATTGATGAGCATGATGGTGTTCCAAAAGTGGAACTATTTCAACTGAAAGCGCATTGACAAATAACTTGTTTTTTGGCCTTCAGGCTGCAGATACGTTGGTTTTGTACAGAAAGTAGGCACTGCCAGGACAAAAAAAACCCCACTAGTGGACACAGGCCCTTAGAGTTGGAACACAGCTCTACACCTGGAAATTGTATCCTTGAAAAAACAAAAGGATTAGCTTCTCTTCCACCATTGTTGTTAACAAAGATATCTGAAGTCCCGCCCCTTCTTAATTTTGATTGGCCGGTGAGGGAGAAGTGACATCGAGGAGCGCAGCAGTGTTCCAAAAGTTTTCAACTGAGAGTGCAGAGACAAAAACAGCTGATTACTGAAAACGCTGAACTGCACTGGTTTTGAGTAGAGAATAGACGCTGCCAGCGCAAAAACCGTTGTTGGTTGACACAGGCCGTGTTTGCTACCCTAAAAAGTCACTGAGGCGCTGGCGAGTGCTACCAATAAATGTTAGATTATCAGATGTTCACATTCAGAAAGATCATTTTCTCTCTGTAGAGGCTCGTATTTGGTAACATTCGCTGATATTTTTTGTAAATACACGTCTTTATGCTGATGACAGCCAGACTCACATCACTATCCTACCAGGTTTTCCTGATCATTATTTCAGCTGTCTGAAAAACTTCTTCCATCTAAACACATACAAAAGTTAAGAAATGTTTGAACACATAAAACGTGTACAAAAAAAAAAAAAAATGTACCCAGATGTTAAATTCTTTGAGGATTAAATTCACCATCTTTGGCCTCCTCGGTCTTTATATTAATTGACGTACAAAACACAGAAATCATTACATGAAAGATGATTAAGACCATATGTTAGCTATTTCTGCCGTGCTCCACTTTTATGGACCAATGTACTGCACCATTATACTCAGTAATAACAACACTGATGTTATGACTCTAAAGCTGTTACTCTTTCATGTTTTAAATTCTTTATTTCAATAGTCAATCAAGCGGTTGAAAACCATACTTGAACAATAATTGATGTAATCTGACATCTTGAATATGGTTCCATGTTACACCCAGACCCTGACTGATGTTTAAAACAGAACACATTCAACTGTGTCCTGCATTAAACACTGTGTTTGTACGCCTATTTGAAAAAAGAAAGACACTATACATGTTTGGGCCTCTCTTCTAAACATTCATTTCTCTCTCTCCACAGAACAGCGACCCAGGACCTGCAGGACCAAAAGGGGCCAAAGGTCACAGAGGACCTGAGGGCAAACCGGTAAGAATACCAAGGAGCCATGGCATGAGCTGTGTGTGTTTGTGTGTGTATATTGTAGGTTTTTCTGCATGTGTATGCAAGTCGAGACAGTGGAGAGGCCGCTGTCCACACACGCAGAGGAGAAGCCTCCCAGCAAACTATTAACCTAGTCTCACAATCAGACAGAGTTTTTAGGTCAGTTCATAGTTTTAAATATTTACAGTGGAAAGTGGCCCCTTGGTTTGAAGTTATGCTAAAGCTAAGATTAGTCTATCTTAGCTTAATCCAAAGTAACATTTCAATTTACATATTTCTACAGCCACAGATTTCGGTCTTAACAAAGTGGGTAAGATTATATGAAAGGTGAGATTATCCTCTGCCACAGTGGAAGAAACAGGAGCTCCAAACAATGATGTTATTTCCCAAACAAGCGTCACACACATTCAATCCTACGTTAGACTTAAACAGACGACTCATGAGGATATCTTTTCATTTTAAAACATCCTGTCCTCAAACAGCCAGGCACTGCAGTGTAAATAAGTGATACTGAAACAGTAGGGGACTATTTTCAGCAGCGGATTAATACACTATTGGTGCTCCAGTGAGTATTCACAGCACCAGGACTGAACATAAAACAAACGTTTTGTGTTTGTGATAATGAAGGACATCGGTGTTACAGTGCGGCTCACTGATTTGTTTGAAGCAGTTTTCCAATAAAGATTCAGCTTTATGCCAGGGTGGAAGAAGCTGTAACAGGCTTTGCTTAGTATGGACAGTACTTAGTCTTTCAATGTTCAACTTTAAAGGGAGGGTATTATGCTAATTTCAAGCTTCATATTTCCCTCTGTGATACCTGTGGAGTAGCTTAGCATAATTTACAGTTTAGAAACTCATGTTTCTCACACTGGTGCTCTGTGCAGGCCCTCATACAGCCTCTGCCTCAAACGACTCATTCAGCTATGTTCCTTTAAGAAACCCCGCCCCTACAAGCCCGCTTTCTTCTGATTGGCCAGCTCTCCGAAGCATGCTGAGGGTGCACTTTGTGACATCACAAAGTGAAGCGTGTAGAAAAAAACAGTGTGAAACCTGGCATTCACAGCAGACTGAGCTGAGAAGCCTGGGGATTACTCCAACATACTTTTACCTGCAGATTTGAAACTTCTCCCACGTTTAGTCTGGACATCCAACATTGTAACATTATATATGTGTCTTATAATGTGAAACAGCATAATACCCCCTCTTTAACTTCGGTAGGACCAATTCTTTGATGGTTTTGGTAACTAACAAGAACAAAGCAGACCTCCTGCACTGTTTATGTCACTACCTGTGTGCAGAAGTAGCTAATGATTGCATCGACAATCAGTCATTGAGCTAAAGTTTGCTAATCTCATCACTCAACATGACATCAAACTGCATGTTCAGACATTAAAAAGTGGCATCTCTTAGTTTGGCTCACAGAATGAAGGGAGATAATGTGATTTCCGCTCACTAACTGGCAGGTCAGAGCATGTGGTATTGGATCATGAGAAAAGATTTGATCTAAATATAACTGCATGAAAACATGTTCTCAAACTCTCCTCTTTCACACTTTTCCTACTTTATGTCCCTCCTCCCTTTCCTCCTCTCTTATTCTGCCTCTTTCCTGGCTCGTGTCCCTGCTGCATATTTCTGTATGAACTGTTTGCGTCATGTGTTCTCGGGACGTCTACCATTAAACTCTCTCTCTCTCCTCTCTGAAGTGTGTGTGTGTGTTTTCCTTTGTGCACACATTTAAGCTACGCTGGCGTCTTTGTCACAGAGAAGAATGCTCTTAAACTGAGTTTAATGTCTGTTAAAACAAAACAGATGGTTTTCTGCAGCCGAGTGAAAAACAAAACGCTGCGGCGATGAACTTCTGTGAGATCGTCGTGTTGTTGCAGAAAGATAGCAGCGCACACAAACGCGTGGGCGTGGATGTGGGTTCAGTGACTGAGGGATTTTGGTCTGCAGTCAAAGGAGGAATGGTTTTCCAAAGAAGTTACTTTTTTCATTCATGTTGAAGTAAAAACAGACTTCCAAGGAGTAGCTTTGTCATCTTGAAGCCAGATAAACACTTTTTTAAAACAGATAAACTCGTATGGTATATCAGGAGGATGAATCACTCCGTCCCCCTCTCTTCTTTTCTAACTCATTCTCCTTTTCTCTTCAGGGACCTCTTGGGCCTCCTGGACCACCAGGAACTGATGTAAGTATTAAAATGTAATCAGTCCATTTAATCAGGACCCTCGCCCTCTTTGCTGCCACAGGACAGACTTATTTCCTCCTCCAGGCTCTGTAGTTTTGACTCTGAACCTGATCCTGTGTGTTCAGCCCAAAGCCACACATCTCATTTCCTCTCAGCGAGCAGCCCTCTGAGTGACATATCACCATTATCATGCTTATTCTTACTTTTAGAGCAGACAGTCGATGACCTGGCCGTGTGTGTCAGGGTTACATAATTGAACAGTGTCATGCTGCACTGTAACGCTCACTCCACCTCTCTCTGCAGGAATGTGAAATTCTGGATATCATCATGAAGCTGTGCTGTAAGTTCAACTCACTGAAACGAAGCCACATGTTCTCCACGTTCAACACTTTGCCCTTTTCAACTCAGCCCCTGATTAGCCAAACATGCAGTCCCAACCTGATGGATGTGACGGTTAAACAGGTTGTGTTGCCTTATTTTGCTCAGTTCATTAACTCTGATTTCTGTTTTTCCCCCTCCATCCTCGTCCTGACACTTGGCAGCTTGTTGTGGTAAGTTTACACTCATTAAAAAACACATGATAATTGTTTCTCTGCGGCTTTAGAGATCCTTTGTGATTGTTTGTCTTGTACGTCCCCAGAGTGTAAGTGTGCTTCTCTGGACCTGGCGTTCATTGTGGACAGCTCAGAGAGTATCGGGTCCACAAACTTTGCCCTCGCCAAAGACTTCATCATCACAGTGGTGGACAGACTGATCAAAGACCAGCAGGTCAAGGTAAAGACTCAATCTGTCTTTGGTTTTGACTCTTAGTTTCACTGTATCTTCTATCTTTGTCAAGCTTCTGTAGGATAACCCACATATCTATTCTTTTGCAAGTTAAACACATGAACAAACAGAAACTGTATACGTATAAAAAGGAAAAATACATAATTACATGAACATTATTATCGGTAGCCAATCAGTCCAGGGCTGTGCAAGGCTCAACACTTTGTCCACATGTGTGGAGACACTCTGGAGCCGTTACACAGGACAGGGACTGTTATCTGGACGAGCTGCTGTTGTGTGCTCATTTAAAAAAATGAAGCTGCGTTACAGACAGAGAAACTAGTAAACACCTGTCCAGTCTGGACTTTACAATAAACTGTTTAAGAGCTGCCCCCTCCTCTCCGTGCTCGCACCGCGCAGCAGAGAGTGGAGGTGCAGACAGCTTCTCTCCACAATCAGACACAAAACAAGAGCAAATTGCACGGATCTGCGAAACTTTATGGGCGTGTTTGCGCTTGAATATCATCAGTGCAATTTGCTTTGTGGACTGAACCTTCAGACGGAGCAGATAGCGGGGGCAAATTATGGAGCTATCAGCGGCCGCAATTAATTCTTACTGGGAAGGCACTTAGTTATCTAGAGTTTAAAGTACACTACCAGTCAAAAGTTTGGACACACTTTCCCATTCACTTGTATGAGAAAATGTGTCCAAACTTTTGACTGGTAGTGTAGATTAACCTTCACACAGGCCACCGCAACAGATACACTTCTAGATTTATCCCCAAGTCTTTCTCTCATCTAATGCGGGGTACACACTACAAAATAATCTGGCCGATTTTGGGCCTGAGTCCCCCCTTCCGACAATCATAAGCAAAGTCCCGATTTTTTTATTGGTTCTAAAAATGATCTTGATGGTCCTGTGGTTCGAGGTTGTTAAGAGTGGGGTCTCTCACATCACCTGTTGTTGTAGTGCGGCCAGGCATACGTCTGGATTTGTCCAGGTCAGGTATTGATAAACTTGATAAAAGAGCCTCATACACTTTAGAAATAGTGTTAAACAATGGACGGTCACTATGGAATAATTGTTCTACTGGTAGTTGGAGATAGCTGAAAAAAATCATTAAGCAGTTCAAAAGACATGAAGCCTCCTTCCTCATAGCAGTGCTCGAGGTGGCTGACGCCCTTCTCAGACCACACCTTACTGTCACTGTTCTTTATGATCGTCGGTGGTAGTCTATTTCTCCATAAAGGGGTTTTGGGTGAGAGAAGTCCTTGTTTGGTTAGTTCATGCAGTTTGTACCAAATTGAAACTGAGTGGATGATTAGAGGATTATCTGTTGCAGTTTTAGGATATCCCACATTTAACCTCTGTGGATTGTGTTGTTTATCCAAAATTAAACCAGAAATGTTGCAAAAAGTGTTTCCTGAGAGAAATGCAGCTCAGCGAGCAGACCTCAAAATAGAAAGTGTGAATGACAGATGCCGTCTCTGGGTTTTGGAACTTGTTTTTATGTCTCTCCAGTGACTCTCCTCTTCCAGTTTGGTTATAATTAGTCAGAATGGGTGGGACGCAGAAATGTTGACAGAGGAAAACACATGCTCGTAGACATAACACACACACAGACCAAAACACACGGTCACCATGCAATGATTCTCTTTCCAGTTTGCAGCCAATGAGTCCAAGGTGAGTGTGGTCCAGTACAGTGGATCCAAGGCCCAGGAAATCGTGCAGCTGGGCAGCACCGTTAAAACCCTCACCGACTTCAAACAGTGAGTTCACGTGCTTGCAAGCAGCCAGACTTGTTCTTTGACTGTGCAGTCTAGTAATGATTCAGTGATGATTCAGAATTACACTGCAACAAATGTTTGATTTGACTGTGGTTCAACTTCTGGTTACAAGTTTTCTCCATGTCTTAACTTTGCATCAGTCAGACAGTATGTGGAGGGAAGTCAGTTTTTAATGATGCATTTGGCTCACAGTCCTCTCCAAGAACAAGCCATGTAACTGCTACTTTACTGATTTAATATCACAGACTGTGAATAAATGCCCCACATTAGTTTAAGTCTAGCTTAGCAAAAGACAGTGAACAAGGAGATAGAGTTAGCTTCGCTGAATCAAAGGTAGTTTCCAACATCTTAAGAGTTGTCTTTTTTATGGTGAATTGGACATTGAACATTTTAATTTGAAGGGTAGTTTCAGGGGTGCTGGTTTAGCTCAGTCGGCAGAGCAGGGGACTCACATACACAGGCAAAGTTCTCCATGCATCGGCCGCAGCTTTGACTCGACTCACTTTTACCCCACACTCTCTCCTCCCCACGTTTCCTGTCTACCCTCACTGTTGTATCAAAATAAAGACAAAAGGCCAAAAAATAATATTTAAAAAAGAAAGGGTAATTTCAAATTTTGGTATGTATTTGCTTCCTTTCCAAAAGTGACATGAGAAGATCCAACATTGTGTAATTACATGTCTATGTGACAAGCATGCAGCCAGAGCCAGGAGGTGATTAGCTTAGCTTAGTACAACAGGTGAAACAGCTAGCCTGAATTTATGAATAAAGCCCCTTTAACACTGGTCAAAAAACACCCGCTAACACGTGGCTTTTTTGCTTACTGGGAAAGGTTACAATCGGCATTCAGACCCGGGTCAAATGACTCTGCAGTAGACCCGGGTCACCTCGGCTCCAATCAGCATTGATGGGAACACAAAACCTGGGTCGACACGCTAATCTCCGCTATCATCTCAATCCGCCCGTCTCCGTCCATGCAAGTTCTTTGTGCATACTATTGACTAACACTGTTTCTGGCGCTGCAGAAAAGAGACCGAACGCAGTGTACTCCATTGGCAATGGCAAAAGAGACAATCAGTATTTATTAGCGGGTCTTCCCAGGTCTGAAAAACCAGCGTCAACGCGCTAATTTTGGTGGGAAAAGGGTATAGCTGTCATGTTGTACCTAAAAATGATTGCTGTTATGAAGAGATACGATAGTTTTATCTTTTTATATCTATGTAAAATTTTTAAGAAACACAACGCAGCTTTTACTGAGATTTGGACACGCTCTTAGGTTACTCTGAACACAGTTAGGCTAGCTAGCTTTTCCTGTTTACTAGGCTAGGCTAATCACCTCCCAGGTCTAACTCTGTTTATCATGGAATTAAATCAGATACACAAAAACCCATAAAATGTTAAGGAGCTTTGTTACATTGCAATTTAGCAGGGTTATTTTGAGATTTCTTGTTTTATTTTTTAGTTTATTTTATTTAGTTTATTTGACGGGGTATTTTAGCTGTACCAGAGTTAGCTATAAGCTAATTTGCATCTGAAGTCCCTGGGCAGGATGTAATGAAGATCTTGTTCCACATTGAAATGCCTGAACAATATTAATTGGTTACAATACAAACACACAGCTGGTTTTTGTCTAAAAAGTGTGACCAAAGTGAGGATTGAAGGCTAAAGCAAAGACAAAAAGATGGCTTTATTCAACACACTTATTCTTTTTTTTGACCAACAACAGTCTCACACACTGCAAAATCCAGCTAATTGTTGGATAGATTGGAGACAAACGTATTAACTATATCAATGCTACATGTAAATAAGACAGATGCTAAACATTTGCCCCTGCTCCCAGTCTTTTTGCTAAGCTAGGCTAAATTGGGTCATTGTAACTCTAATGGATGATGATAAAGATGTAGTCTCTCATTTATTTGCAAATGTTGAGGTGTTTAGTGTTAGTAATGGTTGTTGATTATAAATGCCTCTGTGTGTGTGTGTGTGTGTGTGTGTGTGTGTTCAGGGCAGTGAAAGACTTGAACTGGCTGGCTGAGGCCACTTACACCGGCGAGGCTCTTGATTTCGCTCTGACCAACACAATCAAGCTGATGACACAAGAGAACCGAGTCGTCCTCGTTCTCACAGACGGACGCTCTGATATTTCCAGGGACACGGTTCCCCTCAACGTACTCTGTGGTAATAACATACGGGTGAGTGGAATGGACCCAGATAGACACAGTAAATGCTCATATCCTTCAATCAAAATACTCAAGAACAGTCCTCTAAAATCTTCTTCCTCCTCTCCAGGTGGGCGGTTTAGGAGTTAAAGACTACACAGGCCGTCTGCCCAACCAGGAGCAGCTTGAGGACGTGGTCTGTAAGAGTGACCCCAAACCAGGCTTTACTTTTGTCCTTGATAACTTTGCGGAGCTGCTAGATGACACTTTCCTGCAGAACCTCACAGCCCAAATCTGCCAAGGTACATAATACATAGTGCAGATACACATTGTTTATTTTTGGATAATATTTTGGATAAACTGAAATTAAATTAACCTGACACTGTTGTTCTCTCTTTTAGATAAGAAGTGCCCAGACTACAAATGTCCCAGTAAGTCTGTTTTTCATCTCCAATTATGATCATTTGACATTGTTGTAAAAGTTGTTCCAATACGCTACAATAAAATAAGATGCGATACTATACAAAACATTAAAATACGATGCATTACAATATGCTACATTACGACACGATATATCAGGATACGACACATTACATTACATTACGATACGATATATTACAATACGATACATTGCGATACAATACGTTATGATACATTATGATACGATACATTGCGATACGATATATTACGATATGATACGATACTATACAGAACGATTACGATACAATACATTTTGATACGCTACATTACAATACGCTACATTATGATACATTACAATACGATACATTATGCTATGCTACATTATGATACGATACATTATGATACGCTACATTACGATACGATACATTATGATACGCTACATTACCATACGATACATTATGATACATTATGATACATTATGATACGTTACGATATGATACTATACAAAACATACGATACGCTACATTGCAATACGCTACACAACAATACGCTACACAACAATACAATACAAAACAAAAATACAAAACAAAACAAAACAGATAGCTACTTATGATACCAGTATCGGCCTTCAGTACAGCCTAAAATAAGGTATCAAGTATCGGCCAGTATGCCAGACAATGAACTGATCAGATATCACAACCAATTAGCCTCCCAAACACCCAGGTGGTTTCCAGTAAATTATCGTCTGACAATAACCAAAAACAAGAGTTTGGATCAAGCAGACATTTTGCTGTTAGTCAAAGCTTGCAAAATAATCGGAGTTTTTTAACCAATAATATGTATATTTTTTTATCGCACTGTAGGCGGTATCAGCCGATAAGAAGTCCAGGTATTGGGAACAAAAAATGTTGTAGGCACATATCTAATTTTACGATTGGTTAGAATGTAGTTTACTCATGTTTACTTTATCTTACTGCAGTTTGTCATTTATATCTGGAGTCATTTTTACCTCCTATGATGAATGGAAACAGCTGTTGATCAGATGTGTTGTCTGTTTGTGTGTTGCAGTCACCTTCTCTGACAATGCCGATATTTTGATGCTAATGGACAGCTCGGCCAGCGTGGGCCAGAAGAACTTCGAGATGAGCAAGACCTTTGTCCGTCGCTTGGCCGAGCGTTTCCTCACTGCTGAGAGGAAGAGGGGCTCCATTGTCAGGGTGGGTCTGGGTCAGTACAGCCGGAGCGCCCGCATGGAGCAGTTTCTGACCAACAATCTGACCCTACTGTCAGTTAGAGCTGAAGAAGCCACCTTCCAAAATGATGGCACCAACGTGTTAGAGGCCATGGAGTTTGGGATGAGGAATTTACGTGATCGTGGGGATGAGCCTGGAGACGGGAAGAAGCTGGTGCTGTTCTCTGATGGCAGGTCTCAAGCCATCACCGAGCCCGTGTTGCAAAAGCGTGTTGAAGAGTTGTCGAGCGCCGGGGTGGAGCTGTTTGTCATCGCTGTTGGCAGCCAAGTCAACGAGGCTAACCTGCGTACGCTGGTGAGCAAGGGGCGTCCGCAAGACATCAGCTATGCACAGCGCCACCTGTTCCGTGTCCCAGACTACCCCTCTCTGCTCCGCGGGGTCTTCCACCAAACCGTCTCCCGCAGGGTTTCCTTGCCCTGAGCGCAGGGCCCCAAAAAAACAGGACCAACACGCTTTAGATTTTTAGTCCCATTATAAATATTCAGTCTCACTCATTTACAATACACTGTGTTTGAGTATTTTTTTAAAAAGTCATGTCACAAAACGACAGATGATTGTGTGGCAGACAGGTGGAAATGATATGAAATTCCTTTGGGACTTTATCACCCTGAGTTTAGCCGCCAAGGCAGACCATCTCGTTCAACATCTTTGTCAACGACCACCTCCTTTGCGAGGAACATTAGGCTAAAACCAAAGTGAAGGTGCTTACCTAAACCATTTGAGAGCTTGCTGTGACAGAACACAGCTGGGAGGAGTGGCTGCCTGGAGGACAGAGCTCAGGGTAACAAAGTCCCGTAACAAAAGGGGTCACTTCGGCCCTGGAGAGACATCAGCCATGGCCAAAAGTAACACATTTTCAAGCTTTTTAAATGCATGGGGCTGATTTCTTCTCAGGTATTCTGCATCCCTGTATCCCTTTGAGCTCGTCTGACCTGCACTTTAACTTACCTTAAGTTAAGCTAGTGAGGGTTCAAGGCTAAACTCTCCTGTCTCTCCAGGACCGAAGCTTCTCTATTTGAAGGATTTGTGTTTAAGGTTTATTGTGGACTCATTTTTGTAGCTTTTATCACGCTTTCAAGTGGTGTCCAGTTTGTGGTGTCACAGTTTTACTTACAGCTGTGAATTACTCTTTGACGAGTGCATGCTGTACCTAAATGATTGTTAATCTGCTAACTGTTTATTTTAGGTTTTGTCCTCATGAAGATAATTGAAAAGGTCAGTAAAACATGGTGAAACTCAAACCCGACATCACTTGAAAGCTCTGTTAGATCACCATCAGACAGCGAAAACAGGACATGACATCAGGCAGACTCAAACAAACCCGTCAGATCTTCACCTGGTACTAATGAGGGCCACCAGCTGGACTCAACGTGTGTGATTCTGTCTGTGTGTGTCTGTATGTATCTGTGTGTGTGTATGTGTCAGCACCTCTGTGTGTGCATTAAATACATGTATGTGTGTGTGTGGAGGTGATTGTTTTACGTGTGGCCTTGGGTGACTGTTCCATAAACAGTTGTGTCGGGGTCACTGGTTCAGATGACAGAATGATAGAAACCTGTTCTTTATGTCTGCAGCAGAGAGGCCTCCCTCAAACACACACACATACATACACACACACACCTACCTCTTCAGTGAGGTAGGAAAACATCTGTCATGGTTGAAGGCTGCAAAAGTAACTTAATGAGGCTCTTGCCGTGAGTCCCTAACAACCACACACACACAGAAAACACACACACACAAATACACCTTTAGATCCCCTCCATCATAAGTCCCACACCTTAAGTTTTGTTATCATCAGTGGCCCAGAGTTGCTGTTATTATCTGTGGTGCTATTAGTCTCAGTGTATCAGACTCTATCCATGTTGTAAAAGAAGATATTTTTACCTGAGGATACAAACCTCAGCTGTGTTGTAAGAGCTCCTTCAATAAAGGTTGCTACACCAAAGCTTGTCTGCTCACTTTTGTCCACACACACACACAGACTTACATCCAGTACAGAGGGTTAACCATACATAAAAAACAACAATACACAAACTCTTACCTTAAAATTAATATGATTATAGCGATAGCATTAGCAACATAGCGTAAGGTATGGCCACCCTCTCAAACTAAACTCAAGTTTTTATAATGACAGTACCTTGTATTTACTGCTGTTAGCAAACATTAGCATGCTAACACTCTAAACTAAGATGATGAACACGCTAAACATTATTGTACCTGCTAAACATCAGTGTTTTAGCACTGTAATGGTGAGCATATTAGCATGCTGCTGTTAGCATTTAGCTCAAGCTTCCCTTGGGAAACTTCCTAGTCGTTTCATTTTGGTCAGAAAGTCGTTCTTCTTGCGTTCTTTGTTCACGTTTCAAGTTTTTAGTTGGAGGCTAATATGGAAACAAAATGGACACTACAAAGAAAATTATAAGTTATATTTTATCATTCAGAATTAATCTAGTTCACTTTATATGGACAGCTTCTAATGGTTGCAACCATTGACTGTAAATAAAGATGGATGATGCGTCTCCACCTCCCTCAGTTGTACAAAAGTGAAGCCAAAATAACGCTGCCATCTTGCCGACTGCGCAGTATAGATCGGCAGGTGGAGCCGCAGTATTGACTTCCAGCCCATTGAGCTAACCAAAACACACTTTTAACTCACCGACAAAAATATCATAGATCCCTCATGTCGGCTCAGTCTGCATCAGAGCAGCTTCTTGTGTTGGTCTGAAGCAGACGGTCACAGATATGGAAACTTCAATGACTGTAGTGATTGTTTTAGTTGTGTTTCCTCTCACTGTTCCTCCTCTACTCTGCTACATTACTGTACCTACTGAACCTCAGTATTTATTATTGCTAATGTTAGCACGCTGCTGTTAGCAATTAGCTCTCTGGTTTGTCCCATTTCACAAGTTACAAAGTTGTTCTCTTTTAGTTTTAAGTTGGAATGTGGAAACATGGATGCTCCAAAGAAAATGTGTTACATTTTATTGCTGAGAACTAATCTAGGTCACTCCAAGGGCACAGCAACTAATAGTTACCACCTAATACTATATTACAAACGATATCCATCCATTATCTATACAGCTTATCCTGTTCAGGGTCGCCGCTGGGATTGGAGCCGATCCCAGCTGTCATTGGGCAAGAGGTGGGGTACACCCTGGACTGATCGCCAGTCAATCACAGGGCTGACACATAGAGACACACAACCATTTACACTCACATTCACACCAACTTTAGAGTCACCAGTTACCGAACTTGCATGTCTGAGGACTGGGGGAGGAACCCGGAGAACCTGGAGGGAACCCACGCAGACAAGGGGAACACATGCCAGAACGTTCAGGCTGTTAGGCAACAGCACTAACCACTGCGCCAGCGTGTAGCCCTCACCATGTCAATGAATTAAAAAGTTTTTGACTATCAACCCAACATTTACTTTAGTCAGCCATGTTTCTACATGATATGGAGTTGTGTCAAGACAAGTTCCAAAATGTTCTCTGAATTCTTGTTCCAACTAAAAGGGGCATTCACGTAAACGTTTCCAGTTGTGAATCAGATTATTCGACACCGCATGAACGCAGGTTTCCCAAAGTCAATAATACGACTCATTAGTGAAGTACTTCAAAAGACCCTCAAATAACTTCCATGCAGTGGACGAATAGATTTTTAACTTTGAAACCCAAACATCCATCTCCTCTGCTATTTGAACTGATAGCCCGCAACTATCTCTAAATGTTAGGGAACATAGAGCCCTGAGAATACAGGGATTACACCCACCAGTGTGCATACAACCACATCACAGGGCTGCTAGCATGACTGTAGACTTGTTCAGTTTTCTTTCATACCCTCACTAAATGAATTCACTAAGTTGCTGATCTGGGATGAATTACTACAGTGGGGTCAAAAAGGAAAACTATAAAACCGCTGTGTAGTTTTTCTGTCATTAATATTCATTTGATTTTCCAGTTTTACTCAGTTTTAACCGACGATAATTATAGTTGTGTTTACATTTGTTTTGCTAGTGTTGTGACTTTAGGGCAGTGATGATTGGTAGATCTGACCACCACTTTCTTTGAAAGGATGAACTGTTTTATTCAACAGCTAGTTCCGACCAAGTAATCTGATTGGACAAGAGGCATTCCATGAGTGCTGATATAGAGAACAACATCACTGGGACTTTTCACTCTGTGTATCACTCCGCCTCAGCCAGGTGTTCTGAATACTGTTAATTAACATCACAGCAGACCGAGTATGTCAACATTAATCAAGCTGGTACCTCTGAATCACACAGCAGACTCTTATTTCACTGGTTGATGATAAATTATAACAAACAGGTAAATGTACATGATAAAAACAGCTGATCTGTGGTAACATGTAGACACAGAGTGCAGGAGAATGTTTGGGTTGCTTGGCAACAAAAGTCCAGGTTCAGTTAAATTGTGGAACTAGTTGAGTTGGTGGAGCAAAAAAGAATCTGATGTTGATTATTACTGTTTACTACTATTTGCTGCTTATATAACTGTTGTACAAAAGGAATATCATAACTGTGATTATCTGCGGCTTCGTGCCTACGACCAAATCACAACCGTGATGATATTCAGTACAACATTAATTCCTCTCAAGTGATATTGTTTAAAGAGCAGCTCCAGTCATGTTTTAAGACATATAAAATGCTCTGCTTGAAATAATAAATTGTGTCTGATATGTTTTTTCTGCAAAATACGTTTAATTACCTTGTAAAAATCCTCCCAAGGCATCTCCTCCTTCGCCCTCATAAAAAATTCCTGAATCTGCATAGGCCCCGCCCACTATGCAAATTTATAACCGTCCCTCTGTCGCGAAAACAAAACACATCTCAGCCATCGTTTAGTGGCAACTTGTTGAAACTTAGCTAGCTTGAAATGTAGTAGTTAGTAGCAGTAATGTTAAAGTTACTAGTCATTAGGGAGTTTGCAAAAATTACGATGACGGTTACAGCTGGCTCGCGCATCTCCGAAGTGGTTGCCATAGGTTACACATAATGATATGCATAGCGTCACCCCGTCCATTAACCGGATTGGCTCCTTAGGTTTGTGACGTCTCAAAGCTGCCAATCTGAAAACGTGTTGTTCAGCCTGTCCTTGATACACTGCAGTTTAAAAGCAGACAGGCCCAGCCATGGAGATGACTGATGATGTTGTCCCTGATATGTCTTGTAGCACATGAAGAACACCACATGGAGATGTTTACAAGGTTAAACACTTGACTTTCACTGAAGGGGGTCTTTAAGTGAAGTCATAAATGTCCCCCTGAGACGTATTATTAACGACTCTACGTGTCTGATTGGAACACTTTACTGAGATGACGACCATCATCAACAGTACCTTCTGCATGCATGCTAATATGCTGACGTTAGCATGTAGCTCAAGCACCTCTGTGCCCAGGTTCAACCTCTAAAAACAACATGATGCAGGTTGGCATAAGTGGGTGTACAAACAGACAATCCTCTGACTGCTTTCTACCACTTTGACCGCTAATGATGTTGTTATATCCTCCTTATCAATCAACCAATCAGACTTTTTGAATAAGACTGATGCTAGCAGCTAACTCAGTAACCTCTAACAAAGACAGTCAGACAGTCAGAGGCTATTTAAAAAGCAGATTTGTTTTCTTTTACTCATTCTGTCATATTTGGGTTCAGCAGAGAGACAGTGTGACCTAAAGTGACCTTAAACAACTCCCAAGTCAAATCCAGAGTGTCAGCAAGTATCTGCCTGCTGTGGTGCCCTTTAGCAACTCATATCTACAGTAGCGGCTCCAGCTGAGCCTGACCTCTGACCTCCCTGCTGCAGAGGGGTAAAGAAGAGCGAGGATTCCTCCTTTAGGCGTCAGCTGTATCCCAGCCAATATGTTTTTGTAGTTCCCTACTCTCCACCGCTGTATGTGCAGAAAATATACACGACATGGACACGCAAATGTTAAACTCTCTTCCTGTCTGGTTCAAAGGAACACATGTTTTTTATTAAGCGTTTGCACTGACTCTGCAGCAGAATTTCAGAGGAACTGTCCCACTTTGAGTTTCTTTCCTGTGTTTTTTTCTGTTGTCCTGATTTTGATCCACTTTTTGATCTTCGGTCTCTGCATGCTTGTGTGTGTGTGTGTGTCTTGGATGTTTGATATATCTCTTCCTGTGTCTTGCTAATTTTTGACAATTTGGTGCCTAAACTGCACTTATCAGCTAACACATACCACAGAGACCCCACCCTTGTGTGTGTGTGTTTGTTTGTTTGTTGGTGTGAGCATGGGTGTGCCCCCTTGCATGATAATGCATATTTCTGTGCATGATTTACAGCTTGTGTGCATGTGTATTTCTGTGTGTATGTGGCTGCCTGTGTGCGCGCATGTGGGGACTGCTCCTCAGAAATTTGTCTTGGCTCCTCTGAAGTTTTTTTAGACCCAATTTCCTCTTTCCTCCTGTTTTGTGAATCCGAGTAGACCAGATTACACCACTCACCAGTGAATTTCCACTGAAATTCAGTGAAAATTCACCGGTAGAGCAGCATGAGTTTCGCACATGGCATGAGTTTTGCACATGGACTTGAGTGCATGGTGTGTGCACGGCCGTGTGTGTGTGTGTGTGTGTGTGTGATGCACAAAGGGAACGACTCCCAGCTGCCCCGTCTGAGCAGAGAGCACATCTGGAGGGAAGGAGGGGGAAAGATTCCAAAAAGAAGCAAAGGAAAAGAGGAGTCAGTGTTAGCTTAGCATAAGTTAAATGTAATATCCTGTTTATTCCTTTTTAAATATAGCATATGAGGTCCAGGAGCCGCACTGGGAAACATCTGGAAGAGCTGTATCAGTCCTATAAACACACAAACACACACACAAACCAACACACACACACACACACACACACAGACAGTCACAGAGTTGTGGCCAAAACTGTAAATAAGCTTCATCTAATCTTTGCATGCTGCAGACAGGATGAACATGCATCCGCTGTCTGACTGTCCGGATTCGTGCATTTCCATTTGCATGCATATGTTTGATTTGCTTTTATGTTTGTGCATGTTTGCACGAAGCGATCGAGGCGCTCCTTGTGTGCGTTTTTCTGTGAAACACTGAGAAAAGTTGCAGTGATGTTGGGAGACTTGAGCTGTTTATGATTCTGGAACTGATTACGCAGAAATCCCCCCAGACTGAAACGTTCTCTTTGAGTCCATGTGAAAGAAATAAAGAAAAAATTGAAGAGAGAGAGAGAGAGGGGGGGGGGAGAGAAAGAGAGTAGAGACTGGTTTACACTTATTTGGGAGGGAGGTCATTCCTATTCTATGAGTCACACTGTTAAGAGAGACCAGAACCCCCCCCATCCCCGTTTTCCTCCACCTCCACATCTCTCCATCACATGCACGCACACATACACACATGCACACACAATGCTCCACTCTTCTCTCCTTCTCTTTTTAAGGAAAAACCCATCCCTGGCCAAGACAGAGAGAGGAGCTTCATAGAGTAATAACTCTGGTCAGCAGCTGCCCTTCTTCTCCTCCTCCTCCTCCTCCTCCTCCTTCTCCTTTCTCATCCTCACTCAGCCGTCCTGGCAAAGAGTTGCCTTCTGTCCCGTCTCCAACCGCCTCTAAGTGATCATAATTTACTGTACAATCAGATAAAGTTAAATTAAAAAGCAGGAGGGGTTGAAATTTCAAAACTTAAGTATGTTTCTATAAATGTGTAATGACTCATGTTTCCTACTTGTCCATCTCTGCTCATCAGCAGCATCTTCTATTCTCATCTTCCTCTCCAAACTGACAGCCAATCATGTAGAAGAAGTAGATTTGGATGTAAAATTTTGCTCTTCCTGTGTTCTAACCTGGATATCACATTAGGGGACGTGTTACTGCTTCATCTGCCGCATCAGAAAACAAGTCTCACTGCAGCCGGTACACGATCAGCTACAGTGACATGAAAAGAAATGTGCTTTACATCCTCACAGTGTAAATGTAAATGTGTTCAGGACGAGGTAAGCCCCTCTGTAAGGCAGACCTCCCACCGTGTGCACAAACACTCCAACACATACAAAAAGGCAAACGGGCGGCTGCAGCACCTACACGGGTATAAACATGGTGAGCAGACTCATGGACAGTCTGTCAGTGTTTACAGCGAGTATAAACTCCTCTCACTCTGGCTACTAATTGCAACCAGACACAAGCCATGGCCATTTGTGTGTCCGTGTGTGTGTGTGTTTATGAGTGAGGGGGGGTTACGTCTGCTCTTTATCCTGTTTTATTTCAATCTCACTCACCACATGTATGAGATTAACTGAAAAACCTCCTGAATGCTGCATGAGAGGGACATGAAAGCTCAGAGTGTCCCTGGGGTGCCTCCATGTGTTCCTCTGAGCCACATGTGTAAAATAGTCACATCTCCTGATACTAAGCATCATTACAATCTGTTAGTGCAGTTTAAGGCGTCTTCGAGGGGGGGGGGGGATTTCCAGCTGTGCTTTGGCATCTTCTTTTGCTGGTAATGCTGGTAGGCCTACGGTACAGGGCCACGGGTACACGCACGCGCGCACACAGGTTCCGGGTGCGGAGCCATGGCGCCTCCAAGCGGACAGCGGTGAGCACTGGGGTGCGTCCCGCGCGTGCAGGAGGAGGGATCAGAGCTCGTCTGTGGAGCTGGACCGGGACAGGAGAGCGAGCGAGCGGACGGCTCTTCTGCGGGAAGTAAACGCGCATCAAGGCTTTATTTCCCGTTTTCTTCCTCCTGTATCCTCCTTTTCTTTCTCGGCGTTTCATTCCTGCTGAGATGAGGAGATAATCCACAAAGGAACAGCTGCTCACCAAGTTTAGAAGTTGTTGGAAAGTGTTCGGGTAAGGAGAACTTTTACGCACAACAATGTGCCAATGTTTCTTCCCTCTCTCTGTCTCCCTCTTATGTGTCTGTGACTGTCTCTCCTTCTCTCTGTCTCACGTTTTGCCTCTTTGAATTTCTTAAAACGTACTTTTTTGAAACTTACTTTTTTCCTCTGAAAACTTTGAGTTCGAAACTCCTTCAAATCCAGCAACTTCTAAACAAAAAACACTTTTAGAAAACACATTTAGATCCGGGACTCTATCAGTCGAGATGTGTTCTGTGCATGTTTTTATTGCATGAAATCTACCTGCGCAGTGATGAAAAGCTGCGAGGACACGCACTCGCTCCCCTGGCCTGGACAGGGGGAGAGGAGTGGGAACATCTCGCAGGAGAGAGTCCTCCGCAGCTCACAGCGGTCTGTCCGCTGGAGGGAGCCACAGCTGAGCGCGTGTTCAACAGTCTTTTAGTTAGAAGTCTTAAAGGGGGCCTCTTTAGATGATTCGTGAATGGTCGTCTCCCTTTAACTGGATAAAAAACCAACATGCAGGGGTGAGATTACTGAGAGGACTAATTTTCATTTGTCTTTGAAAGGAGAAACATTAGAGACATTGCTCTGCTGGTATGATGGCATTGGCATTGTGAAATATATTTTGGCTGTTACTGTCAAGATAGAAATGTTTGTCCTTTAGTTTTTCTTGTTTCCTTGTTACCTGTGAGGGAGCAGATTTAGTGCACAAACACTGTTACAGTGAATATCAGATGGCAGATGCTGGTGGACACTAACAGGGCCAAGATCTTTGGAGTTGATGTCGAGTGACGTTTGGGCACCAAACACAGGTTGAGTTAACATGTTGCTATTACTGTTAGACATAGTGGTTATCAGATGTAAGGGGAGTCTAAAGGCCTCCTATCAGCTGATCTGTGCCCATTTGATTAATTACAACTTTGCTCTGCACTCCTGATAGTAGTGGCATCGAGGCAGCTCCTGTATGATTACCTGTCTTGTCAAGATTTAAAGCAGCATCTTCCCCTTTACTTTGTGTTTTCGGGGGTCAATGTGAGACGGCCCCCTGATGGGTTACTCCGGCCATGGCAGCCAGTGTGACCCTGGTTTCAAGCCTCTGGAGGGCAGCAGACTGAGGCCTGTGAGATCTCATGTTCAGGATTCATAATGTCAGACTCTCTGTGTTCAATCAGCTGCCTGAAACCAGAGTCTGCTTATTTTCATGTCAGCACCCAAATTAATCTTCTAACGGCACTCACATGTTTCATTTAGTCAAACGTCCATCGATCTCTTTTGTTTGGCAGGTTGAGTTCAGGTTTATACATTTAAAATACGTAGATATCAGCCTCTTCGACTAGCTTCTCCCAGTTTGCATTTCCACCATGAAACACAGAAAGACAGCCATGTTCAAATAATGCTTTCAAACCTGTTACATAACTCTGCGGCGGCCATTTTGTTCCCCAGGCAACTGTCGGTTTCTTCATTTGATTCCCATGCAATTGATACCAGATGCAGGATCTAGATGTTTGTTAAGTTATTTTTTACAAATATTTTGTCAACCAATGATGAAAAGTGTTGTATAGAATCTATATTATCAGACAACACCACTGTGAAAGGCTTTTTTTAATGCTGTTATTTTAAGGTAAGAACATGCTCTCCTCGTTTCTTGCGTCAGGCCTTAAATGTTTCTTTCCACTTTCCATTCAGTCTTGTTTGTCTTTTACATTTTCAATGTATTGTTTCTGATCATCTCAGTCGTATGCTTTGTCCTTTCTTGTGTCAGACAGGAGAAGAGGAAGATGCAGGGGTTAAAGGTGGCCACACTCTGCCTTCTTTTCGGAGCCCTGACTCACGGCCAGACGCCAACGTGCAGCAGTAAGTGACATGAACCAAACCCAACCTAAAACGTCATGTTAATGTGCTGACACGTTACGTTAAATGCATTATGTGTTTGTTTTGTTCCCCACAGAGAAGAATGATTGTCCCATAGACTTATACTTCACCATCGACACGTCTGAGACCATCGCCCTGCAGGAGCCTCCGCCTGGATCGCTGGTGGAAAGCATCAAGGTGCCCCCATCATCTGTGTTTTTGTAACTAAATACCTCAACACAAAATCGGCTGTACGCAGTTTTCTGTAAAATGTGTCGTTGTCTTCTTGTAGGAATTCGTAAAGAGGTTTGCTGAGCGTCTGCAGGATGTTGACTTCAAAGGATCCGTGAAGATCAGCTGGAACCTCGGAGGTCTTCACTTCTCCCAGAAACAGGAGGTGTTCAGTCGCATCGGACCTAAGGCTGATTTCATAACTGTGAGTAACACACACACACACACACACACACACACACACACAAATACATATCTCAGTTATCATCAAGTTAAAGGTATAATAAGTAGGATTTTTCCTCCACTCTCTCGTGCGAGAACACGCCCAGCCCCCCAAGCATCATGGTTACCTTGGTGCTAGCATGCTAACCACCGGTTAGCCTGTCCTACCAGGTTTGAGGCACCCACCTGTCCAACAGAAAGAAGGCCCACTCTGCATCGCTCTTTCGCCATGTTCGCCGGTCTGAATGGGGCCCAGTTGCTAATATGAACCACTCCCACACTCAGCTATACGTTGTGATTGGCTCAGGGAACCACAACAGCGCCCCTCCTGAAAACGTCCCGCGCAGAGCAAAACAACAGAATACATGCAGAGGGAAGGGTCTTGCAAGGGTCTGCACACACACTCACCAACACACATGTATAGAGGCCCTTAAGTGATGATTTATATTATATTTGTAAAAGTCTATACTTTGTTTTTCTCAGAAAATCCTACTTATTATAGCTTTAAACTGACAGTCTCCAATATTTCAGGTTTGTATTCTTGGGCGCCCCCTAATGGTGACATACAATAGTTGTGGGAGTACACTTCCTTATTTTAGCAGACGTCTATGGTTGGCTCCCTGTGTAACGGTTGTAACTCTTGATTTTCCTCGCTTTCCTTTTTAGACTGTGCGTTGTGTTTGCATTTTGGTGTTTTATGCATCTAAAAAATGGAAAGCACTCAAATCTTTTGACAAATCGTGTGTGAAATATTGTATAAGAGGAATATAAGAGGCAACAGGATTATAGGAACTACAATGTTTAGAAATCACAGAGTTCTGCTAGTCCTCCCATGGATGGAGATTTCCAACCTGTGACGTGTGACCTGTGACCTGTGACCTGTGACCACGCCCAGAAAGAGTTTTATATGTAGGAAAAGGTAAATCTGTGGAGAGCTGTCAGCCCTGGTTTACATTCATTCATTACATAAAAGTGTTTTTTACTATTGCTGCAGCCTTATCGACACCAATAAAAACCAGGGCTGGGAAAATCTGATCTGTGGCCCTGGGCCAAAAATCTGCTGCAGCCCCCAAAACCTAGAAATGTGATACTAGTGAAACAAAACTTTAATATCGTTACACTGCAGAGCTAAATCTGCAGGTAACCAGAGGCCTCACCTCGGTTTAAGATGATCTGACTCCAACTTGGACCTTTGTTGCACGTGTACCACACATTTCTTTGTCTTCTGCACGGTCAAATGAAAGCAAACCGCCAAAGAAATCATGTCAAAGTAGATTAACAAACAATTCAAGGACCACGCCATTACAATATGTTTATATATGTTGAGGGGAGGGCTGGAGGTGATGGGGATGTGTTCTGTAAGGCTGGTCTTGGAGGATGTGCTGAAGACCAGAGGGAGACTCGTAGTGGGGTTCTGTCTCAGACATGATCTACCTGAGCTGATTTGAGAGTTGGACAGAGACATGAGAGAAGCATACACAAAGTTGACTAGGAAGGGACGAGGTAGGAAGGTCGGTGGATGTGAGGGAGTATGGGTCGAAGAATCTGAGACAAACAGAGTTGGGTGGGATGACTTTTTTTCAGTGGTTTTAGGTCTAAGTTAATACATTAATTAATTTAGAAGAGACCACAGACGGTTGTTGTAGCTCATGTGAATGCTAATAATAGATCTTTGATCACGTACTTCTACGATCAAAGACAAATTAATGTCATTAAATTAGGTAAAATAAGATTATTTATTATTGAAAGAATTGTTCTTGTTTTGCAGTGGATCAGTACCACTCTCATGTCTGTTACATACAAAGCTTCAGCCAGGAGCTAGTTAGCTTAGCTTAGCTCAAAGAACGGAAACAGTAGAAAGGAGCTAGCCTATACAGAAACTGTCTACAAGCGTGTCTAAAGCTAGTTTATTTACACATGTATCTTGTTTTTAATAATCTGTACAAAAACAAACTGTAACAATACAAACTAAACAAAAATAAGTAGGCACATGTTACCAACCAGACTTGAAGCAGTAACAGCTAGGAAATAGTTCGGTACACAACCCCCATAGAGCTGTTGCTCTTACACTTTGGCATAATTTGTATTAAACAATATTGAGATTTATTATTAATTGTAGACAAATTTTGTTACCTTAAGATAAAACCAGGCTAGCAGTTTCCGCTTCTTTTTGTGCTAAGCTAACATAGCTGTCATTATACTGAGCCGCCAGATGTGAGAGGGGCCCTTATCTCATCGTGTGCGTATTTCCCACAAAGGCAAATGGTAAATGGAAAAATGTTAAATATACTGCACTTATATAACGCTTTCGCAGTCTTCAGACCAATCAAAACGTTTTACACTGCATGCCACATTCACCCTTTCACACACACATACTGTACGAAAATTTTTATCATTTATGCTCATTCATATGCCGATGGCTGTGCCTTAGAGAGCAATTTGGGGTTCAGTGTCTTGCCCAAGGACACTTTGGCATGTAGCCTGCAGGAGCTTCTGATTGGGAGACTGCCGGCTCTAGCACCGAGCCAAAACTACAAACTGCTGTGTTATTTAGATAAATTTATACACAGCAGTTGAAGATTAGCTAAATATGATGATTCCCTTAAAGCTCCTGTGAGGAGTTTTTTGGTGGTTATGAAACAGACTGAAAATAATTCTGATTACTCTATATGAGCTACGAAAGCAAACCAGACCATCAGAGACAAGATGGATTCTTTCGATGTGGTTACTTTTTATGCCTGAAACTGCTGGTGGGGGGGTTGGTGTCAGATGAAGTGATTAACTGCACGCTGCCTTTGTTTACATTTTCCAGGGCAACAATTTAAAATGAGTGATGCATATGACTGTTAAAGAAAGCAGGATGAGATTTTTTGTTTAAAACCAACACTTAAGCAGGACAAGATCAGAAAAGAGATCAGAGGTACGGCTTTGTCCACAGGGGGCGCCAAAATCAACACAAACCGAAAACTCCTCACATGAGCTTTAAGTCCGATCCCATGTCAATTCATATAATCATCATAATCAATGATACCTGGACCTGATACTGTTGGGGCCATGAGGGTTTAGGGTGCGTAAAAAGTTGCCATCTTTTCCTGATAATCCTGGTAATCCAGCTTTAACAGGTCACTCTTGTCTTTATTTTCAGGGTCTTGAAGGAATCCGTTACCTGGGTAAGGGCACCTACATCGACTGTGCCCTCACCAACATGACCCAGGAGATGCTGCGCTCGCCTTCAAATCCCCGAGCCCTCCGGTTCGCTGTGGTCATCACCGACGGTCATGTGACTGGAAGCCCGTGCGGGGGCATCAAAGTGGCAGCAGAGCGGGCTCGCGACGAGGGCATCCGTCTGTTTTCCGTGGCGGCATCAAGGAACATAGAAGAAACGGGGATGAGGGAGATCGCCAACTCTCCTGCAACAGTCTACAGGGACGAGTTCATGGCCGTGGATCTGAGCACAGGCAGGGCGGTCATACACGTTAAAACCATCGACCGCATCATCAAGACCATGGTAACACACCAACACACACACACAGACACACAGAGAAGCATGAAACATGGTGAATGATTCGTCTGCTCACACCTTGTTTCTTTTGTCTTCACAGCAACATTTGGCTTATGTAGAGGTAAGAAAACAAGAACTCATGAACATAAATATAATAAATATTCATTTTTCATATTGTTTCATCACTTCCTGTTTGTCTTCATTTCCTGTATAACAGTGTTACAGTGTGTCCTGTCTGGAGACACCAGGGCCCCCTGGTCCTAAAGGCCACAGAGGACAAAAAGTGAGTTTCACACACACAAACAAAAATGCACACTTACAGAATTAGCTCAATAGTGACCTTCAATCCTCACATATAATTAACCCTTTTAATTTGTCTGCAGGGATCTAAAGGAGACAATGGCGACCCAGGTCTGAAAGGAGCGAGAGGTCGTCCAGGAGACCCCGGTATCGAGGGTCCCATTGGTCAGCCTGGAATCAAAGTAAGACCATGAACATCCACCTACACATCGTTCACAAATTTGTGTCTATTTGTTATTAATGATGTTTCCTTTCTTTTTGTCCTCTTTGTAGGGAGAACCAGGTTTTAAAGGCGAGAAGGTGAGACAGTCCGTCCTCTAATGTGGATGACGTTTACATCACTAAATTGGGAGATTTTGAATAAATTCTTGCGTATGGATGAATGATCTGTTGTTTTTCTGTCTGCTCACAGGGAGAGATAGGAGCTCAGGGGAAAAAGGTAAGTTTTTTTTCCAAACCGAATCTGTAAATTATCATACATTTTGTAAAGTGATTGATCTTCCTCCTCTAACTGTTTCATCTCTTTAATATTAGGGAGTAGCAGGCATCCCAGGACGCAACGGGACAGATGGACAGAAGGTGAGTGCTGCATGAGGCTACGTTTGGGTTTTGTTGCACAATTTAAGGAACAAAATGCCAACAATTAAATTAACAAAAAAATCATTAAGTGAATGTCTGACGTTAAGCTGTAGTTTCCATGAAACAGGTAACAGAGTACTACTGGATTCTGCATATTAATGGGTTTCCTTTAAAGACAGGAAGCTAGGGAGAGACTTAGCAGTGGTGTTTGCAATAGCCAATAACGCTAAATAGGAGGATCACAGTGAAGATTAATAACTGTTAGCCAAACAGTAAGTCTGTCGTGTCATGGTGGATTGACAAAACAATTCAAGACAGTTTCATTGGACACAAAAAAAATACAGAAAACGTTTAATTGGAAATGAAAAGGTATAGGGAAGTGTTGGCAAATGCTAAGTTAGCCAAATGATCTATTGTTCTATTTGTGATGGTAGCTGCATAGAGCTGTTTATTAATTAGTGTTATAAAAGCTAAGAGAGCCTGTGAAACATAGCGAACTTAGTCAATAATGCTGAATGTTGAGAACTTTCAAACACAGTGCAAATCAATAACTGCTAGCTAGCTTGTAGGTCCTGTCCGTCATAGTGGATGGACATAAAAATTCAAGAAAGAGTTTCATTGGACACAAAAAAAGAAAGAAAATGTTTAATTGGATGTGAAATTGGTATAGCTAGAGATTGGTCAAAATGATCCAGTCTATGTAGAAGGCTAGTTCATTAGCCAGCTGATTAGCTGATTATTTGTGATGGTAGTGACCGACAGCTGTTTATTAATTAGTCTAATGAAAGCTAATAGAGCTTGTGGACCCTAGCAAAGTTAGCCAATAAAGCTGAATATGAGAACATTCAAAAAATTGTGAATTCAGTCACTGCTAGCTAAATTGTAGGTCCTTTGGGTCATGGTGGATGGACACAAAAAATCAAGGAAATGTTTCATTGGAGACAAAAAATAAATAGAGAAAGTGTTTCATTGGAAGAAAAAAAGATTGGCAAATGCTAAGTTATCAAAGTTATACAGTATACAGTTGATGCTCAAGGATAAGTCATTCGCTAGCTGATTAGCTGACAGAATGAGATTGCATTTGTGACGACAGCTGTTTATTAGTTAAAGAGCCTGTTGAACCGAGCAAACTTCGCCAATAGCGCTGAATGTAAACATTCAAACACTGAGAATTCATTAACTAGCTAGCTTGTAGGTCCTGGCTGTCATGGTGGATGGACATAAAAATTCAAGAAAAGGTTTTATTGGACACAAAATTGGTAAAGTGAGATGTTTTCATATGCTAGTTATCACAGTTATACAGTTAACCTGTCGATGCTCAAGGCTAATTAATTAGCTAGCTGATTATAACCACAGTGTTTTGCCAGAACAATTAGTCTAGAAAAAGCTAAGAAAGCCTGTTAGACATTGCAAACTTAGCCAATAGCGCTGAATGTGAGAACATTCAAACACAGCTCGATCAATAACTGCTAGCTAGATTGTAGGTCCTGTCTGTCTTTGTGCATAGACAAAACAATTAAAAGAAGAGTTTCATTGGACACAAAAATTAGAGAAAGTGTTTAATTGGATGCAGAATTGGTATAGCTAGGGGTTGGCATATGTTAGTTTTCAAACAGTTATTCAGTCAATGCTCAAGGCTAATTCATCGGCTAGCTGATTAGCTGACAGAATGAGAGGGTATTTGTGATGGTAGCTTCCAAGAGCTGTTTATTAATAAGTCTAATAAAAGCTAAGAGAGCCTGTTCTCTCTGAACCGAGCAAAGTTAGCCATTAACGCTGAATGTTAACATCTAAACACAGTGAAAATCACTAACTGTTAGCTAGCTTGTAGGTCCTTTTGGTCATGGTGGATGGACATAACAATGCATGAGAAAATGTTTAACTGGAGGGACAATTAGAATAAGTCCTAGGTGCAGGATGAATAATCAACATGTTTTTACATTTTCCAGGAAATGACAAACTCTATAATATTATTAAGAATACCCACATAATAACAATGTTTGTCACTGTTGGGACAAACTGTCATATAGTTGACAGTAAGTGCCAAACAACGATACAAATTTAAACATCGCAATTGACATCATGGGAACTTTAAGACACTTCTGTGATTCAATTTTCTCCTCAGGGTAAAATCGGACGGATCGGCGCTCCTGGCTGCAAAGGAGACCCAGGCGACAGAGTATGATCCTCATCCTCACTACTAAAAATTATTAAGTGCATTAATATTGTGTTGTGTTATGGCGTATTTATGGTGAGTGTTTGATGATTTGTAGGGTCCTGATGGTCATCCCGGAGATGTCGGTGATCGTGGTTCCCCTGGAACTGACGGAGATAAGGTACAAGGTCTTGGTTTTCCTTCAAACAAAATCCATCAATTCTCCAACCTGTGTTTTTATCTGTCTTACTGTCTTTGTGCTTGTGTCTTGTCTTCAGGGTGATTCTGGTCGTCCTGGAAGATCTGGACCTCCTGGCTCATCTGGAGACCCTGGACCAAAGGTAAATCTGAACACAAGAATTCGAGGTCAAGTTGGTTTTTAGGAAAGTTTGAGATAATTGGCTAAATTCTTGGTGCTTCTTCCACAGGGAGAGAGTGGAAGCCCTGGAACACCTGGCCTCCCTGGACAGAAAGGAACCCCAGTAAGACTCATCGCCACTGACAGAAAAACATTCAATCATTTAAATGCATCATGTAGCTCACCTGTGTGTCATTTCTTGTAGGGAACCCCTGGAAACCCAGGAGCCAGGGGGGAGCCGGTAAGATTCATACATTAACTTACTTTTCCCTTCATTCTTCATTGGTTTTGTGTTGCTTACCTAATTCTTCTTGTCTTCTAGGGGAGAAGAGGAGAGAATGGGCAAAAGGGGAATCCAGGGCCTGATGGAATTAAAGGAGAAAAGGTATGAGTTCAAGTACCAAATCGCACATTGTTTTGCCTTGGTTATCTAGACACATTATTCCACCACTAGGGGTCTCAACATTTTTGGCTGACTGCCGGGGACAGCCCTACACATGGGTCTGAATGTGACTGACTGGCTGACTGAGTGAGTGAATGACGGTACTTTCACAGCCGTAGAGAGAGAGAGTTATGACATGGCAATGGTGGATCATGGAGCATATTGGACCTCCACTGATACGACTCTCTGACCATACGGCTCTGGATACTTTGATTGGGGAGTAGGCGGGGCTGCTTGTCCGCTGTCCTCACCTACGTCTGCAGCGCGCGCCTGCCTTCAAATATTAGGTTTTGACCTAATCTTGTTTTAATGTTGCAGGGTGAATATGGGCCAGAGGGCACAAGGGGACTTCCAGGTGAATCAGGAAGCAAAGGAGCAAAGGTGAGAAGACCTATTTCAGCTTTATAATGCTCCGATAAACATCAATACCTTGAACTCATCTCCCCCCATTTGTTGCCCCTGTCTTTAACGCTCTCTCCTCTGAACAGGGAGACAATGGCCTGCCTGGCCCCAGGGGACCACCGGGGTCACCAGGAGGGCCTGGAAGAAATGTAAGAATATAATGTAATAGGTAAAAGTGCAGATGCTTGTGTAAAAATAAAACTCTGGTAAAAGTAGAAGTACTGATTCAACTTCTAAACTGAAGTGAAAAAGTACAGGTACTCATAGTATCAAAGTAAAGAGTAGCCCTCTGAAAGATTTTTCTATGAGCTCTTTCTGTGTAAACTTAACCAAACCTTTTGCCATATTTAGGACGCTTTTCAACTAAATCATTCTAACTTCAAATAAAATACAATAAAACCAACAATATACTAAAAATAGCAAGCATTAACATGTCTCCAATGTTTAAGTTGTTGTAAGACATCACCATTTGTGATTGGTTTGCATTCTCTAGACCAGTGGTTCTCAACTGGTGGGTCTGGCGGAGCTGTTTTCAGTGGGTCGTAGATGTGTGCTCGAAAAAAAAGTAACTGGTGGCAAAATGTCTTTGCTGCGCTTTTATTTTGAAGGACATGGGTTTCCTATGATGTGCGGGCAGTATAGTAGTGTAGTGTGTGATTGGGTAATCCCAGCTACAGATACATTTATATCTTGAAACAGTTGTTGCATTTATGTTGCACTTTTTTTAGTTTATTGGTGTTGAAAAAAGGCTGTTAATTGAATTAATTGTTTGCACGGCTAACTGCTGGTCATTTGTTTGACTATCATACCAAACTGCACCATTTTTTATTAAATAAATTTGAGTGGTTGAAATAATCTAGGTCGCGATTTGTCCTTAAGGAGGGCGTGCAGGGTCCTGAGGTGAGACCAGTTGAGAGCCACTGCTCTTGACGCCCCTTTGTTAAGGCGATGTGCAAATTATGCACCGATGGATACACCGAGGAATCATCTTTTCTGTGTTATTGTCCCATCCAATCAGGTTAAAATACGTCTTGATGTTGGGAAGATGACGTGCAATGATGCAAAATGAAAATCATTGCTAATTCCCCATAAGCACTGTAAAGCTAAGGCTAAACGAGCTTATGTGTAAAGAGTAGAAAGTACAGATATTTGTGTTAAAATGTAGGCAGTACCTTTCCTAGCTTACATTAACACTGTTTCTATCACAGGGTACCAGAGGTGACCCTGGTGATGCTGGACCAAGAGGAGAACCTGGACAATCTGGACCAAAGGTATGTTTCTCTGTGATTGTGTAAGTGTGTTAACATCTTCATTGGTTTCTGGCTTTGTCTTGATTATTTCTTTTGTTTATATTCAGGGAGACCATGGAAGACCTGGTTTCAGCTATCCTGGCCCAAGAGGATCATCGGTAACCTATCCATGCATGTGAAGTCTCTTAACCTTTGCTTGCAAGAGTTTCAGAATTATCTAACTAGACTTTTGTTTGCTGTTTACAGGGTGACAGAGGAGTGGGTGGCAACCGTGGACCTCGCGGCAGCAGAGGAGACTGTGGTCAGAAGGGCGACCCGGGAAATAAAGGAACTCCAGGAGACCCAGTGAGTAACTCCAAGTAGATTGTTAAATGTTGTCACTGGAGCTAAATGTGTCCACCAAGTTTTTCTACAAAATGCAAATTTTTCTGCTTCCAACAGGGTGAGTCTGGACCTCAGGGTGAACCAGGCCTAAGAGGACCGAGAGGAGAGCTTGGGCGTGATGTAAGTACTGAAAAAAGTATCTAGTTGGATTCAGCTAAACCAAACTTGGCTAATGATTTCATATGTTTACTTGTTACCAATTAGCATTATCTGCTAGCAACCGCAAATGAGAGGAAGGATGTGATTTTATGTGTTTTCTTCCTCTTCAGGGAGATCCTGGCCCTGAGGGAGACCCCGGCCTCACTGTAAGAACATTTCATCTAACCACTGTTTTATCACATAAAGAGAAACAAACAGAGGATAATGTGGATGTAATGATATGATGTTTCTCCTGCAGGAATGCGATGTCATGAACTACATCAGGGAAACATGTGGCTGCTGTGGTGAGTTTAGTTACCATTGTGTTAGCGCCCTCGCAGACTGTATATAAGAAGTGGACATATCTAACGTGACGTCATCCATTGGTTTGTGAACTGCTGAAGCCTCAATTCCGGCATTTTATACATCGTAATCTTGTATTTTGGTGCCAGAAGTGACATATTTGAATGACAGGATCAGTAAGAGATGAGCAAAGGGTTGGCCAACGCTAAGATATCAAAGTCATACAGTTATCCAGTCCTTGATTAAGGCTAATTCACTGCCTAATTAGCTTGTTAGATACGGTGGGTCCAACTGAATAAGATTCTGTTAGTGGCGGTCTTATTTGTGGAGATAAGCCAACAACAATCACGACTCTCAAGCACACAAATAAATCCATGTATGAGAAACATTGAGCGAGTTAACAAACCAGCTATTTTGAGCGCGGACACTAATACCTTCTTAGTGCTAACCATGCAAGGGCGATCATGACGGTGCATGTCTGTGATGAAGCGTTAGCAACAATCAAGTTAGTTTCTTGATTGTTTAAAACATGGAGGAAAACACTGTAATGTGACGTCACCACTTAACTACCAGATAGCGCCATCATCTGGGTAAAACACTGTAACACATCCTCTCTTGAGGATGACTTGCTTTTGAAAACAGCCTCAGGCCAGCCAGAGGAGTTGCAGTTTTTGGCACCTATGCATTGGCTTCATTTTTCAACCCCAGATGTTACCACTTGGCTCTGATCGGACATTTTTGTCTGCAGATTGTGAGAAACGCTGTGGAGCACTGGACATCGTGTTTGTGATTGACAGCTCAGAGTCTGTGGGTCTGACCAACTTCACCCTGGAGAAGAACTTTGTCATCAACACCATCAACAGACTGGGATCCCTCGCCAAAGACTCACAGTCTGAAACAGGTAAACATGCATTTGTTTATGCACATGTCTTTTACTTATTATATTTATTAAAATTTCAAAAAATAACAAGATGGCTGCCAGTTTGGTGTTAACATCGTATCTTGTGTCAGGCACACGAGTGGGAGTTGTTCAGTACAGTCACAGTGGAACCTTCCAGGCCATCCGGCTCGACGACCCCAAGATCGATTCACTAGCTGCTTTCAAGGTCTCACACACAAACATATTCATAGAGCTTTGAAGTATATTTTTAGAGTCGAGCACATACTGTTCCTTTGTCTCTTGTGTGCAGATGTTTCTTGATTAATCAAAGCTGATGTGCTCTCGGATCACATGTGCTTCCCGCATGAAAGCAAATGGAAGCCAAGTTACACATGTGCTGATGTCTCTCTGTCTGTTGTTCTGATACTTACAACTTTTTTATTTAGTCAAAAAGATCAAAAGATCAAAACAAACAAAGAATTGAAAGTCAGTGGAGTCAACTGGCTAACGTGCCCCTCCATGATCATGAACAAGGGCACTGTAGTTTATTTTGAGTCGCTCCCACGTACATGCTTCTGCTGCCTTAAATGAACTGTCTTTAAACTTGTTAGCTCGTCAAAGGAAGGAAGTTGTGTATGCAATATGCTTACCATTCAAGTGGTTAAGTTATGAGAACATGCTGCTAGCCTATGGCAACATGGACTCCAAAAGCTAGCAAGACATTGCCAGCGGATAACATAATGGGGGGCATTCATTTAGACTTTTCTCATCTATACCACAAATACCCACAATAGCACCAAATATGGATTAATCTGCAGCTCAAAATTGTCTCCAGCACCAAAACCACTGTGCCTAGTAGCATTAGAAACTTGTGTAGCATTTTACTTGTGAATTGTTGATTTCCCACGAAAGATTGAACACTACCTGTCCCTTCAGTAAGTTTACCAAGACGAGTGTTTGTGACAGACTTTAGCATACTTTTTAGGATAGCCCAAATCTCTTAAATGTATTTACTTGATATCTTTATTGACCTGACTCGAAACAATAGGCTGCCATTTCAAACACACTTTACATGAGGAACACGTTCAGCTGGCTGTGAAGCTAGAACTCTGCCAATGCTAATATGCTAACCATGTAACCTCTTCATCTGTGTCATGCACATTTCTCTCATGCTGTCTTCTCAACTATCCAGGATGCAGTGAAACGCTTGGAGTGGATCGCCGGAGGAACATGGACTCCATCCGCCCTGAAGTACGCCTATGACAACCTGATCAGGGACAGCCGCAGAGCCAAAGCCAACGTCACCGTGGTTGTCATCACTGACGGACGCTTCGACCCCAGAGATGACGACTCGCTGCTCACCTACCTCTGCAGGTGCCTGACACTGGGGCTATATCTAGAAATGGAATGAACATTAGCGGAGAGGAAAAGTTGTATCTCATTACTTGTGTTTGTGTGTACTTGTACATGTGAGCAGCGATCCCAGCGTTGATGTGAGTGCCATCGGTATTGGAGACATGTTCGACCAGATCGAGGAGAACGAGATTCTGAAGAGCATCTCCTGCCAGAGGGACAGCAGGGTGCTGGGCATGAGGCGCTTCTCAGACCTGGTGGCCGAGGAGTTCATTGACAAGATTGAAACTGTGCTCTGCCCAGGTACACCTATTACAGGAACACACATTATGTACAGAGGAATCATCAAGTTAAGTCCTTTTCTCTGACACTCTGTCTTTATTGCTTTAGATCCTGTCACCATATGCCCCGAGCTCCCTTGTAAATCAGGTAAGTTTTAAACAGTTGCGTGTCGCTTACTGTCGCCAAGATGTCATGCTGTTTCACCAAATATGCCTCGGTAACCAAAATGATTAAGGCGTCAATATGCTTCAAATGAAGTGCCAGTAAGATTGTAAAACAGATTGTGTCGAACAAAGGTGTCTGCTCCTTTCTTTTGTATCTTTTCAAAGTGGTCAATCCTTCTTTCCTGATCAGTTTCCCTCCTTACAACTGAAAGTAACACCACAAGCAAAGCCTTTGAGGAAAGGCTGTCCAAAAGTGTCCAAAGTTATCCCCATTTCTATGATTCGACACCCTGCCCTTCTCAGCAGGCTTTAACTGACTATTCAGATGCGCTATAAATACTTACATTGGTCTTTGGTTTGGCTCAGAAAATGCACAATGCATTGATTTATTTTGCTTTTACATTCATTCAGTCAAGACAAAGTGTTAGACGTCTTCTTGCTTAACCAGAGGTCTGTTTCTCACCTTATTGTATGATTTCACCTTCTACACTAAGATGCAATTAATTCATGTGGCTATGAAGCAAACACAGAAGACCTAAATTAGTGCAACTCAGTGTATCTCCGGCACCTTTGTTGGCTGTGTTCATGCGTCATTTTTGTGGGACCCCGCCCACATTGTTATTCCGCCCACTCGTTTCAGGAGGGGGCGTCGCTGGGTGGCAAGCCCCTTCCCCCTGGAAGCCACTGGCCGAGGAAGGCAACCCTTCATTGGTCCCAACCTCTTTGGAGGGCGTGGCCAACCTGCTGAACGGCTTGAGCGAGCAGCAGTACGGGGTTGGCGTTGCAACCATGGCGTACACAGCCCAGAGAGCCAAACTCGCCCAGGGATCGGACAGACAGCAGTGGACCCAGCTGTTCATCGAATCCTTCAAATATGTCTATGGGGACATTATGGGAGACCCAGAGAAAGCCTTGGGACTCTGCTAATGCTATATGCTATCCATGCGACCTCCCCATAATGGGCGCTTATAACTAATAAGCTTACTGCTGGACATAGAATAGATTCTATTAAAACAATGGCCATTTTTATAACTCTACAGGTGCAATATTCACCTGGGCTGATGCAAAAAAAAGTTGCATGATATGAAGCTGGCCCTGTGCTTTGCAGAACAGCCTTATGTACGTAACTGTATATAATAGGCCAAAATACAAAATGTGGATTCAGGATGCTCCTCGTGGAATATTTCTTAATTAATGTACATGAAGCTGTTTCTCTAAAAGTTTGACTGAAATATGAAACATATCATTTCTTCCATCTTGGTGGAGGACCATTTTCCTTACAAATGGAAAGCGGATGTCATCCATTTGTTGGAGGCCGATTGGTCTGTAGAGCCATTCATGGTGCTCCTGTATAGTGTTCAGTGGCTCTCTAATGAAGCCTCATTTCCACTGTGAATCACGAGCTCGCTGAGTCATATCTTTTGCTGTTTTGCACATAACCGTGGTTACGGCCTTAATTTTTTTCCTTGTGCCCTGTGAATTAGTCATGTTGGTGAGACGCCTTTACGCGTGGAAAATATCTGGTTTTATACATGTTGCAGGATACTGTATATGACTCAGAAGTACCAGTATGTTGCTGTTTGGTTAACAGACTTGGCACTGACAATGAAGGAACTATTGTATGTTATGACCTTGATTGGTGCATGATTTTTGCATGCGGCTTGGCTTGTAAAGAGCGATGACTAAAGGAAACAGAGCCGCTTTAATGTTTGGGACCAAACAACGTGCTGTTGTGAACTGTCTTGTTTTGTGTGAAATGTATTCACATTTTTATAATGCCTTAAGAGAATAAAATTGTATAGCAAACTAAAAAGTGCTTTCTTGATGAGGCCGCTACTCCTTTGACAAGGTTTACATGAAAGCTGGACTGCATCTAGCATGTATGGAAGCCAGACATGTTACAGTACATTTTTCCTGGCTTTGATCTCTGTGTCCCTGCTGGAGCTGGCAGAACATTGTGTTTGATTTAAAACTCTATGTATGTGTGTCTGTTTCTAGAGCCTGACGTGGCTGGCTGTGTTCAGCGGCCGGTCGATGTGGTATTCATGCTGGATGGTTCTGAGAGGATGGGACTGGAGAACCACCGCAGGGCCAAAGAATTCATCGAGAACGTGGCTAATCGCCTTCTTCTGGCCAACAGCGAGACAGATGACAGGAATGCCCGCTTTGCTCTGCTGCAGTACGGTAGCCCTTCAGAACAGAGGGTGGAGTTCTCGCTCTCACACAATATGACAGTGATATCAGATTCACTGGGAAGGGTCACCTACATGGACTCCTCTTCCGCTCTGGGCAGCGCTATCATCCATGCTGTCAACAACCTGGTGATTCCACAGGTAAAAACATACACAAACACAAGCTGGTTTTGTAGGCATGTAAAGAAGTGGTTCAACTTTTTAGGAGATTCTTTCCAAAGTTAGATGAGAAATTAAATACTGTTCTCTTGTCTGGATGGTAAATATGAAGCTATGGCCAGTGGGTGATTAGCTTCGCTTAGCATCTAAGCTTAATGTCTAGAGACAAGAGGAAACAACTAGCTTGGCATTGTACAAAAGTTACAAGATCCAAGAACTCAATTATTAACATATAAACTAATACTTATAATGTAAGCTGTGATTTTACTTGGGGTTATGTGTGGGACTTTTTCTTGTCCAGATGCAGTTGATGCTAACAGCCAAGAATGATTCCAAAATATAGCAGCCAGCATAACCTTAATGTTAACTTTTTACACTTTTTTTTTCAAGCACATCAAACAAACAATATAAATATATGATGTGATAATGACTTAATAGCTGTTTTATCTTTCGATATTGTCAGGCGAGCTATTCCCCCCTGTTTTACTTCTTTATGCTAAACTAACCTAAGCTAAGCCAGCTGGATGTGACATCATATTTATTGTACAGATATCGGTCTTCTCATCTAACTCTTGTCATAAAAAGCATATAAAGCATTTTTTCCAAAACGTTAAACGATTCCATTAAGTTCAGAGCTGGAACCAGGAGGTGGTTAGCTTGCTTTAGCATAAAGATTGGAAGCACAGGGAATCAGCTAGCCTGGTTAAAAAAAACAAAAACCTTCTTAGCACAATATATCTTATATGTTTAATCTTTTATCAAATAGAAATAACACTGACCATTTATGCTGGTTTAAAGCTAATTTTTCTGCTTCATCTTAGTGCTTAGCTTAGCTTATTGACAATATTAAGATGTCCTGTGACGTCGAGCTCAGGAAAGCTCCAATGATGTTAAGATGTCACTGTTGTGTTCCAGATTGTTTAAATGTAGGGACAAATTTCCCTGCTTCCAGTCTAATGAACAACTGAAAAGACAATAGAGAGTAAAAATCCAGAAGGACAACAGGCCATATTTTAAGTAAAAAAATATATTTATCTCATTACCTATAAGCTAGTTATACGACAGCTAACGTTAGCTTTCAACCACTTCCTAGCTAATAAACGTCTGAAGCTAACATTAGAGTTTAATGGTCTTATAGGCTATTAACATTAATGTTAGCTAGGAAGTGATTGATGCTGAAATAAAGTTTTATACCACAAAAGCATAAACTCCTAGCTAACAGTAAAGTTAGCAGGTAGGTGGTTGAATGCTAACATTCCCTGTTGTCTTTGGTTGCTAATGAGTTATAAAATTTTTCCTCTCAAAATGTTCCCACAAGATTTTCACTTACCATGTCTTTCTTGTTCCTGATTAATCGGGGTAAATGATAATGATTGTGAGATTCCCTTCACACATTTGTTTGCAATACAGCAGTATAACTCTTTAACAGCATTTCAGCTTACCACCCTGAGCGAAAATGGCCGCCGTGGGACTGTAATGAATTTCAGCCACGTTGAAGCTTTATTACACACAAATGGAATATTTATTGGTCCTCTCATCTTTTTTGTTGTGTTTTTAGCGAGGAGAACGCTTGGCACGTCGCAACGCAGAGCTGGCCTTTGTTTTCATCACTGATGGCATCACAGCCAGTGAGCAGCTGGACGAGGGCGTGTCTGCCATGAGGCGAGCGGAGGGCGTTCCCACTGTGATCGCCATGGGAACAGACACAGATGAAGAGGTGCTGCGGAAGGTGTCGCTAGGGGACATGTCGGCCGTCTTCAGAGGAGTTGATTACACCATGCTGAACAAACCCTCATTCTTTGAGCGCTTTGTCCGCTGGATATGCTAGTGAGGAACTGTAACACACTACACCATAGGATTAGAGTCCACAGAATGACAGAAGTGATAGCTCCTTCAGCGTGCACTTAAACACACATAGAGGCATCAACAAAAACCTCTGTGATCATTATCATTACTGGATATAAGGCACTGAGGCGGCTACATATCCAGCTGGGGTGACGAGTCATTTACACTAGTTAAAATAAACCACGTTACACCAGCAGACACACAAGCTGGTACACACAAACACATAGGCATGCAACATAATTTCTAACTTGATTGTTCTATTCATTCTAGATCTATGGTCAGCACTTCCAACCAAAGACACTCACTCAAGTATCCCTAAAGGAAAGTTGTATGATTATTGAATGTGTATGAAGCAAATTGTAGTCTTTATTTTGTTTTTATTTTGTGATTTCAAGTTTGCAAAAAGAGTTTTCTCTCAGTGTTTCTTTACAAAGTCAGTATTTACATAAAAGGTGCTAAAGAAGAAATAAAGGACAAAGCCATCTGAGTGGTTCTGAAGACTTTTTAAAATCATGTTATGCTGTAATCACTGTAGTTTGTTCAGGGGATAAAAACAGTCGCACACTCAGCTACAAAAGAACACACACACACAAACACATGCACACGCCATATTACAGATAATTAGAAATATATTGACAGAAAAACATAAAAGACACATATCTGTAAACATGAATGCCAAATAAAGCCTAATGTGGTGACCCCAACACTGTCTATTTATTTCCTTGTGCAACTTGTCACTGATACACTGAAAACTAAACAGTAAGAAAGTGGATCCCAACAATGATTTAAGAAATGATAAGAAGTGTACCCATTATACATTTCCCTTCCTGCTACTTTCCTGAAATTATCTTATCAGTGTAAAAATGGGTGTCTGTGTTTTTGGCTCCCTCTGCTGTACGGGAGAAATAAAAAGCAAATCCAAACTCTATAGCTATATATTTTGAAGATACTTTTTCTTTGCAGCTACTCCTCAACATTTCCTTGACAGCTTTACTAACCGGCAGATACACAATATACTAAATTATGTAAATCCAACTACTAAATTACAATATTTTAATGGATTAAGCCACCCATTTTTAAACAAGCCTTAATATGATATACACTATTAAGAAATGGTGTATACTATTTGCTTAGTACTTTCAGAATATATATATATTTTTTTACATTAAAGTCAGGACAATAAGTACATAATTTTATTTATACACATATAAATGAATATTAGCAATTGTAATCAAATAAATAGCAGAAATATATTAAAATAAATTGAATACATAAATAAAACAATACATAATTAATAAAAATAAAATTAAAATATAAAATAAATAAAATAAGATATCTAAATGGGGTGCGTTCACTGAAAAAAATGATCACTTCTACGTATCAATCCCTGCTTTGATTACTGAAAAATCGCATCTGTCAGGACGTTTGACCGCCGGCGGACACTGTAGCAGCCAGCAACCTTACCAGCAACATCCGGTTTGTCAGGGAGATATCACTGCAGAGAGGTAAGTCAATTGTGCTTCAAACAAAGTTGCCCACATTGCCCCGATGATGCTTGCATAAACGTTTTGTTGGTGAGTTTATTATTTAAGGCTGATAAGTGTCTATTGAAGAATTAGGGTTTACAAAAACAGTACAACGGGTGTATAAAATTAAATTCGGGGTATGTGCCTATCTCTGGTCAAGTGTTCGTATTATACGGTGGCCTGTATGATTTATTTATTTATTTATTTGCATCAACCTTTTGTTCTTAATTCCTTTCTTTTTATTATACAAGGCTGATAAGTATTCATTGCAAAATTCGGGCTTTTTACAATAATATTCAAAACGGGTGTGAAAATTACAAAGTTCACTCGCTGCATTGCATAACCCGAGGCATTGCGAAAATTCACAGAATTGGGAGAATAAGTAATATTGACCTTTGTGTGTTCACGTGCCGGCAAAATTTGTGTTTACATAGCCTAAAATTTTATATAGCCTATATCTGTGATCATAATAACAGGGTTCAACATTGGAGCTTGTATGTGAGTTAAAGGCAGTCATGCACAAGAATTTAATTGCATGAGGAGTCCTGTTTATTGTGTGTGTGTGTGTGTGTTTGTTCTAGTACTGTGAGCATGGAGGGAGAGGCCCTGTCCGCTCTGTGTACCCCTGCTCTGGTGGTGGATGTGGACAAAGTGAGGAAAAATGCCCAGAGGATGATCGAACGCTGTCAGAAACTTGGGGTCCAGCTTAGACCACACATGAAGACCCACAAAACCCTGTATGAACACACACTCACACATACACTCATACAAAGCATTTTGACAGGTCAGTCATATACAACAGGTACTGATGAGGTCTGTGTCGGTGTATGTATTGATGTTTAGTGAGTGTGCTGACATCATGACGGGTGGATCACGGCGGTGCATCGTGGTTTCCACACTGGCTGAGGCCTCTTTCTACGCCGACCACGGATTTGATGACATCCTCTATGCATACTCTCTTCCCTTTGATAAGGTTCTCGCACTCACACACTAAAAATACTCACCCTGTAAAATGAATAACGTCTGATTGCTTTAAGTTCCTGGTGCTTCACATACTGTCTTAATTGTAAAGAGAGCCATTGTTAATGTTAGTTACATCTTTTCCATCTGTTTTTTTTTCTACTATGACAAGTTAAAATGAAAAAAACAGATTAGAAAGGTGATGGAGACGTCAAAATGAAAAAGGCCAAAGCTAAAAGAAATTTAAGGCACTAACTTATGTCCGTGTGTGTGTGTGTGTGTGTGTGTGTTCAGGTGGAGCGCTGTGCGGCCCTGTCAGAGAGGCTGGATCTCTTCCAGGTGTTACTGGATCATCCTGACGCTCTGGAGAAGCTCAAGCAGAGACCACTGAGGGACGGTCGGCTGTGGCACGTCTGGCTGAAACTAGACTGTGGTAACGGGAGAGGTAAACGCAACACAGAGAAACCAGGACACAACTCAACATCACCTAACCAGCCTGCTGACCCTCTGTTTGCTGTTTGTCGTAGCTGGTGTCCTGCACTCTGAGCCTGAGGCGCTCAGATTGGCTCAGGCCATCACTGAGACGGAAGGCGTGGAGCTAACAGGAGTGTATGCTCACTGTGGGAATACTTACAACTGCAGAGGGGTGGAGCAAATACAGGCTGTGGCCAAGAACACCACCGACTTGACTCTGCAGTTCATGGAGAAGTATGATAAAAGTAAAATAAGGTCGAATGTAGGTAGAGGCCTGTCAAGTCGTATCTCTGTTTACATATCTCTATTTTCTGCATAAAAATGTTGACTGTAGGTGCACGACTGGATTTTAGTACAGGAAATGTTCTGGTTTCTGTTTGTGCTGCGTTTGTAGTCAGAGTAGTATTGACCAATCACGTATCAGCAGGCTGCGGTGAATGCAGGAAAAACAGTCCCTGTGGAGAGCAAAATCAGGCGGAACATAATGCACCGTAATGACATCACGGCTCCCATCAGCGTCATGCAGAGACCACAATAAAAAAAAGCGATAATTCCCCTCACATGCATCAAAACTAAAGTAACGAGCCTGTTTTGAGAATGTAAGGAGTCAAAAGTAGATTTTTCTGTTCACATAGGGAGTCAAAGTAAAAAGTTGTCAGAAAAATAAATACTCAAGTAAAGTACAGATACATGAAAAATCTATTTTAGTACAGTAACAAAGTATTTGCATTTTGTTATTTCCCACCTCTGCATCTATATATCATCTATATACAGATGACAGCTGATGGGCTCTGAGATTGAGTGGTATGTAATCTGACACAGATAATGTTTAAAATATGTGGCACGTTTTCCCAGATGAATCTAATTAGGTTTACTTTTGACTGGCACAGTGGACCCAGAGTTCTTTAAAGACCTCACACTGTCTCTCCGGACAGGTACGAGTTTCTTTACATCACAAAAGAAAAACTTGAGAAAACTCTTTTTATGTCTGACACCATAAAACTTTTAAAACAGCTTAATTACTCTGTCAACCTTTATCATTTTCATCTTAAATACAATCATACTTTAAAACATCAAAGCTCCTCTAAACAATGATTGAGTGATTTACTAACTACGTATTAGAGCACAACCCATAAATCACTCAGCCCATCATTATCAGCAAATATGGGCCTATCTTAGATATATATGTATTGTCGTATATGTTTTCTGATATGCCCTAGTAAAAAGAAACTTATATATATACATATTATGCAGAAACAAATGCCAGGGGTGATTTAGATATCATGCTAATATATAGTAAGTCCAGCAGAGCACACTCAGAGACTGTCTGCAGCACATGTAGGCGAGCATCACAGCTGAGCAGACAAAGATCTACCATAATGGTTCACAATGTTTATGAATGTATGTGAAATCAATATCAGGATTACTTAATAAGGCTCCGCTTCATATGATGTAAAATGTGTGTCGCATGCAGTAACAGACCCACAGGAAATTTTCCTCCAGCTCTGCTGCTCCCCTCGTCTCTGCAGAGCATTTTAGTGTCGTTAGCTCATGGTTTTAGCTCTGTGTTGGTTTATTCCCTCCGCTCTCATCAGGATAATTTTCAGGAGCAGCAGGCAGCTTTTTGTGTTCTCCGATGAACACACTTTATGCCACCTGCGAAGCACCAAACAGCAGGCAGACACATCAAGCCATCAGCTGTTAAACACAGAGAAGCATGTAGCCGCTATAGATTGTTAGTTTTATAGATTGTAGGTACTTGGAGCGTGTTGCCTGGCTTGACAAATGTTGACAGGGTAGACCTCGGCTAGCTTGGGCAGGACTTGATCATGGCGCCACCTGAAGCATCCCTTGGTCAGTGCCACCTTGAAAAGATGTGCTGGAGACTTGCCTTGATGTTGCTACACAGTGGGCAGCCAACTTCACTTCCAAACCACTGGGTGAGATTCTGGGGGCATGTGTGTGTGTGTGTTTGTTTTTCATGCAGACTGAAGGCTGTTGGCATCACCTGTAAGTCCAGCATCGGCTCCACCCCTTCCTGCAGCCACCCAGTCAGAGAGATGGAGCAGCTCAGCGAGGTGCATCCTGGAAACTTCGTCTTCTACGGTCTGTGTGTGGATGTTCCTGTGTACTGTCTTAAGTTGATCTGCAGACTGGAAACACAGAGAAATACAAAGACAGCGTTGATGATGTCTCTGATGTCTTTCAGACGTGCAGCAGTCTGTGGTCGGCTCGTGCAGTCTGGAGGACGTGGCTGTGAGGGTTTTGACCATAGTCATCGGACACTGTCCTCACAGGAACCAGCTGCTGATCGACTGTGGATGGGCTGGAATCAGGTTACTTCATATCTAGTATTTTCACACTTACATTTCAAGCTGACATAATTCTTCCTAATATTAGTCTATAGCATACAAGAGTTATGTTAGGGGAGGGAGTTTAAGGGCAGAATCTTAAATGTATTACTTTGCTTCAGTGCCCGCTTTAGCTGTGACAAGAGGCCTGATTTATTTGAGTTGTCCATCCGACTTATTCTCGTGAACACGATATCTCAGGAAATATCCTCAAACTTGGACCCAAGCATGAACTGATGAGACTTAAAGGTCACTGTGATCTCTCACAACTCATACACTAACTAATATACATTCTCACACTTATGTGTAATATGATAATGAATTAAATACATTTTATACCAAAAAGGTCAAAGGTTGACCTCCCTGTGGCATCATAGTGTATTTTTTTCTGTCCTATTCTTCTGAATGCAATATTTCATGAACACCAAGAGAGAATATCTTCAAATGTGGCACAAACTTTCACTTCTAAAGAAAAATCTGGTTGTATTTTGGTTTGAAAAGGTCAAAGGTGACGGTAATTCCGTCCTCACTTTGGTCCCCTCAGGAATCCCTGGAGAGAATCTTATTTAACCATGTTTATTTCAATTTTTCAAAACTAAGAAAAAAGCTGGCACGCTCAACTCAGAAAATATAAAAGGATTATCGGTGCCGACTCGAAGATAATACAGTAAGCACAAAAGACGTCAGCACTCGCAAAAAAGTCTTAAACTTTTAATGTGTAAACAGCAGCTGAATGAAACAAACGCCTTTCAGCCCAAGGCTTTCTTCAGCGTTTTAACCAGTGACTGTATATAAATATGGACGACGCGTCTCCATCTGCTCTCATTGTTCGGAATTGATGCCAAAACAGCCCCCATGACAGGCGATGGTGACGTAATTTGGAGCCAGAGTCTACGCAGTAGAGATCGGCGGGTGAAGCGGCCGTAGCCACTTCTGCTAACCAAAACACACACTTAACGTACTGAAAAACAGCAAGGAACCCGCAGGCCGGCATATTTAACAGCAGAATAGCTTCTTTGTGTTGGTCTGAGGTTAACGTTCACAGGTATGGAAACTTTCCTCTCGCTGTTCATCCTCCACTCTGCTAATCAGGAACAGATCGGCTGCGGGAGCCGTATTTGTCAACAGAGCTGTCAGTCATCCTTTTTACAGCATCAAATAACTAATTAAAACTAAACTTGTCAGAAAAATGAACAATTGGACGTAAATCAGCATGATAAGAACTAACTATAATGACAGAAACCATGTTTGAGAAACATTTATCTGCCGTCTATTTTGATTTTATAGTTTGACTCATGTCCCATCTGTTAACATGGAGGAGGCGGGCTTTATGACCTATACTGCAGCCAGTCAGCAGGGGGCGATAGAGAGAGTTTGGCTTCACTTTTAGGGAGCTGTCATGTCGTCCATCTTTTTATACAGTCTATAGTTTCAACAAACAAAAGTGGGTGTTTCACCTTTTTAAACAATCAACACCAGGTGGCTTCACAAACAATAATTAGACAAAGACAATGAAATGCCGCAAAAATAAAAATACAATAAAGATAATAATAATAATAACAGAGTGAAGCTAATCATTGAAGTATCACTCAAGAACGTCTCTACAAAAAAGTAAATCACAAGAAAAATCTGTGACAAAGCAAAAACATCTCTCACCAGAGATTAATTTCCTTACTGTCAACACAGTGGTCTTATTTATTAATCATATAGCCTGGATGATAAACACGTTACAGTACAAAAGCATACATCACCAGAACGCATATATCTCATAAAACATGCAATACAGTTTGCATCACAGCTTTCTCCTGTTTAACATTATTTGTGATCTGTTTTCTCTCACTGCTCTCAGTCTGGATGGAGCTGGAAAACTTCCCACTGGATATGCTGTGATTGAAGGACACCCAGACCTCAAGTAAAGACGTCCCCCTTTCTCTTTCGTCTCAATATTGAACCAAATTGTGGCTTTAGCTCTGATGAAAAGTATTTCTCTGCAGGTTGTTGTCTATGACTCAGGAGCACGGCAGAGTGGAGCCCATCTCAGGACCGCTCGACTACAGCAAATACCCACTGGGCTCGATGCTCAGTCTGATCCCCTACCATGTTAGTACAGCTCGTTGTGGAGAGTCATATTGTTTTATGGTTATTGTGCCACTCTCTTCTTGTTTGACCCTTTGTTGCTGTGGATTGTTACAGTCCTGTGCCACTGCGATGATGCATCCCGTGTACCACGTGCACTCTGAGGGCCGCCTGCTGGGGAAGTGGACACCAACACGTGGGTGGTGAACAGCTCTCCATCTGTTCACTGATACAGGAACATGATAGGGAAACTTAATGATAACTAGATGTAATAATAAGCGCACTCAACTATGGTTGAATATTTAACCTCTTCTCTCCTGTGTGCCTCTTTAGGAAAAGACAAGTATGAGAAGTAGAGAATCGTTTCTAAATGAGTTTAGAAGTATTTTAATTAGTAGTACTTTTTGTCATGCGAATGGAATTTCTAAGACATAAATAACTGCAGCTAATGTCAGGAGGCTGCTGTAATGATGTAAAAAATGTTTACGGTATGATGCTACATGCTACATGCCATCTGTATAGGAAAGCCTTAATTTGCAATAAATGAATGGTGATGCAGATATGACACTGCAAACTGACTCCATGAAAGCTTTTTGCACATGTGTGTAGCCTACGTTTCTTTGTTTTAACCTTCATTTTCAAAAGTGTCGTTATTTTTTAATACTTATTAAGTTCTATACAAAATTCTCAGTTTTGAGTGTCTCTCAATGTAACGACTGAAAAGGGAGAAAATATTTTTCATAGCGTGTTTCTGCAATTTATAACAATCATGAACCTGATGAAGTGCTGTGCAAAAGGATTTCCTCATGCTAATGTTAATAAATGATCTTTAATAATGTCCATTAATTGACCATGTCACGGTGTCATAATGATAACAGAAAAGGGATATATAAACATTTTAATTAAGGCTAATCTAATTTTACATTATTATTATTATTATTAGTAGCAGTAGTAGTAGTAGCAGTAGTAGTGGTTGTCGTGTTCCGTATACAATATAGATTAGACCAGACAATGACGCATTGAAACTCCAGTATTTAACACTGGATATATCAGATTCATTGCGTTGCAGGTAATGAATACACATACTGAGGCTGCGCTAACCACTCTGGATGGTACGGACCAATCACAACAAAGCATCCTCAGCATCCAACAGGGATGTGTGTTACAAGCTCCTGGTTCCAACCAGCTGTAAAACAAATCTGTTCTCTCAGAAAATAGTTGTATCTGTATAGTAGTAGGTATTACGGTTTTTAATTAAAAATTGTATTGTGATTATTATTGTTCTTGGTTTTGCTATTGTTATTATTAATATTGATAGTATTATAACTAGCATAACTTTCCATCGTTGCTATCCATAACTTGCTGATAATACTGTAATACTCAGTGAATTCTCAGCAGCGAGTACATCGCAACGTGCGAAGTGCATCTTGGGGAATGTAGTTTTTAGTCAAGCTGACGCGCTGATTGGCCACCATGTGACCTTTCACTTGTCACGTGGTTTAAAAACTTCAGGAGGATGGCGCGGAAAGTTGCCACACCGCCACACAGTGCAACTCTCAGTGTTTGACAGTTTGTTTACGTTTTAATCGGGTCATACGGACATTAGCAGGTAAGATGTTTTATTTGAGATATATTTGGCTTCTGTTACACTTTTATTTTCGACATTCAGAGGGCAGGTTGTGTTTATTGTTGCTGCTTCCCTCTGCTACAGGAGACTAACGTTACACCTCACTGCACTGTCAGCTAACATTACCATTACTTTAATTACGTTACCGTGACTGATAGAGCCAAACTGAATTAAAAGTCTATGTTCGCAGTTAAATATGTAACCATACGAAGCTAAGAGAGAGTGTGTGAGACTCTTCTGAGTACCTCGTCTTTTACCTACCTGCTGTCAGACTGTCTTGTGTCTCCTTCAGTCATGAGTGTGTTGGAGGTGAAGTTCATCGGTGATGGAGATGCTCTGGAGCACATCGTGGACAAACAGGAGGGTATGGACCACACAGTCACTCTTCTTCTCATGCATACATGATTGTGTTTATGAGCAGGTTTTAAACTACCTGCCTGTATGTGTGTGTATCTAACTATCAGGTGTGCAGAGCAGCAGTGGGGCTGTTCAGAAGATGGTGAAGTTTAAGAGCCCAGCTGGACGACGGGTCAGAGAGGATGAGGAACATGATGGAGATGAAAACGGACTCCTTGATGAGCAGAACTACATCCAAGCTCTGGGGACAGACAACGCAGAGGGTCAGTGTCAACTGCTGTTTTTTTGATTACCTATAGTGAGCAGAGATGTCCCAATGCATGAGCTGAAATCACTTCTTCCTTGCCGTTCTAAAAGAATAGTTGCTTGTGACGGCTTTAAAACACCCATGGAGGCAGGGCAGCACAAACTGCTGGTTAGGCTTCTGTTTAGGAGCAGCAGCAAAGATTGATCCCCAGTGAAAGAAGTCTTCATTTTTAAGACAATCGAATCAATTATGGTATCAAGTCAAAGATATCTAATAATCAGCAAAACTCTATCCCACATTGCAGGCAAGCATTGTTGGTGTTTCCCTTACTGGTATTGTTAATACAACAACTTATTAGCGAGCACTAAACCTTGCTCCCAGTCTCCCTGCAAGGGTATTCTCATTCAGAATCAGAAAAACGTAATTTATCCCCAGGCAGAAATGTTTGCGTTGCAGTTGCTCAATGCAGACTAGAAGTATGAAGAAATATAGAAAATATAAATAGAGTAAAAATATGTAATATCTGTTATATACATTGTATTTTGTATACAGAAAAAAATATGTAAATTATTTGTACAGAATATATAATAAGTAAAGCTGTGAATTATGTGTCTGTGTGTCAGGCAGTCAGAGGGAGGAGTTGTGGCAGGAATGACTTCCTGTGGCGTTCTGTGGTGCATCTTCAGTGACAGACTCATCAGGGAATGATACTATCACTGAACGTGCTCCTGTGCTTAACCAGCACATCATGGAGTGGGTGAGAGACAGTGTCCAAGATAACACGTAACTTGGACAGCATCCTTCTCTCTGACACAGCCGCCAAAGAGTCCAGCTCCACCCCTACAACGTCACTGACCTTGCTGATCAGTTTGTTCAGTCTGTCGGCGTTAGCTGCCCTCAGACTGCTGCCCCAGCACACATCAGCAGCAGGAAAGCACTAGCCACCACAGACTCATAGAACATCCTCAGCATCATCCTGCAGATGTTAAAGGGGTAGTTCAGTTTGTCTGAAGTGGGTTGTATGAGATACTTGTCAATAGTAAGTGTACCACATACAATGGATGCCGGTCAGCACGGCCCCGGTGCTGAGAAAGTTGCCGTAGTGCTGGCAGGGAAGCTAGGCTATATTAATCCAAAAAGGCCACTGTGGTTAGAGCAGCCTATTCTATAACGTTACTTTATGTTGTCACTCATTGGTTTCGTCCTTTTTCTTGGCTTTACAGAAGACGAGGATGGTTTGTCCAGAGTTGCTGGATCCTCCATTTTCACCTTTCAGAAAGTCAAACGTGGACACAGCATGGCCCAGACTGGTGAGAGCCCTCATACTCCACTGTCGCACACACACTAACTGATCGCTAACTTGGTTTTCATGTTATTAAACACTTATATTTTTGTGTTAATAGCAAGCGAGTTGGCTCGGACTCCTGGGAAAAGTGTGACCTTCAACACTGAACCCTCTACTCCCACCAGAGCAAGCCGCAGTGAGTCCAACACACTTTCTTTATATATCTTCAAACATCTACATACAACTAAGGCTGTTCTCTCTCTCTCTCTCTCTGACCAGACCACAAGGGTGAAAGCAGGACACCACAGAGGGTGAGACTTCATACTTTGAACCCTGCAAACTTTACAGTGATGTTGCTATTGTGTCCTCTTTCTCAGTGTAACCTCTGTTTTCTGTACGACAGAACAAGAAGGTTCAGTTTGTCTCCACGACTCCCCACAGGCTGAGGAAGAGAATGACAAGTGAGTTTAACATGTTATAAAGGGCCCAGATTCTCTTGTTATTAACGCAGATAAGGAATATAAGTTTAGACTTAGGCTGTGATCTAAACCTGTTTGAAACTTTCAGCTCCGAGCCTGCGCTCAGATAGTGACAGCGAGCTGTCGCCCTCCGACTCTGGAGAGGAGGAGGATGATGCGATTGAGGAGGATCAGAAAGTAAAGAAGGAAGACAAGGAGAACTTGAAGACTCCAGTAAAGAGCAGTAAAGGTTCATCCGCTGCTCTCTATAAGACTCCCGGCAAGAAGAGTAAAACTGAAGCCCTCAACCAGCCCACGATGGTGGAGGAGTATTTTGAAGCTCACGGCAGCTCAAAGGTCCTGACGTCAGACCGCACCCTGGAGCGTCTACACACACCTAAACTGGACAGGGTCGGTATCTAACAGCCAGTGTTGTGAAAGTATTCAGTGAGCTCCTGTGTTATTAAAGTGCAGTCTTGTGTTTGCAGGAGACGCTGGTCCAGCTGTTAGAAGGGAAACCGTCCTGCTACTCGAAAGAGATCCAGCAGCTTAACAACAAACACAGGAAGCACTTTAGCAAATGGATGTTACAGTTACAGTGAGTGTGGTTTGCACTTTCTTTGTTCTGTGATTTTTATTTGTCAGGTGTGAATCTTGGTACATGACGGTGTGATTGTGTTTGTTTGAGCAGGTTGGGATTCAGCGTGCTCGTCTACGGTCTGGGCAGCAAAAAATCTCTGCTGGAGGACTTCCGTGTGTCTTACTTGGCTGAAGAATTTCACCTTGTGGTCAACGGATTCTTCCCTTCAATTACTCTTAAATCAGTCAGTATACATTTCTAAATGTCTTGAAAATAAAATACTTGATTTGTACAACCTATATCAACAATTACACTGGGACTAAATAGGAGCAGGAGTGGGCAGTGAATATGGTCAAAACTAATACTCAAAAGACTTATATCTGATTCCTCTGTGCCGCAGAGCTCCAGTGTTGCAGCAAGGAGCCAAACTGCAGCACTTGAACATGTTCCTTTTAAGATGATGATCACTGGCACATTTGTTTATTCAATCAGTCTCGGATCCCATCGGCTACACGATGTAACCTCTGGGGACACCGGTGAACATGTCTGGTGTGTAGCCGGCAGTTAGCAATAAACGACTTCCAGTCAAGACTTCCTTTTCCGCGTGCGGCATTGTAACAGAAAAGGGCGTTTTTTCTGTTATTTACTTTAATTAACGGGTCTTAATTTTGCTGAAACATGATGCAGATCAGTAAAAAGTAAAAATGAAGCTTTGTCAGGTCTGTCCTCAGGAGAAGAAAACTACTTTTAAAATGCTCGTTTTTGAACGGAGGTTTGATCGATCTGATGCATTCGAGGAAGTCGGGAAATCTAAACGCTGCATGGCTTTCATGACACAGCGTCAAAGGAAATTTATCTCAAGTTGAATTTTTAATTTAGTGCAGATTGTTAGCTGTTAGTGTGCAGATATCTGTTTATAGACATGAATAAGAAGCCAAACTTGTTGTCCGATCACACTGATGGGAGCTGGCGTGTCATTACGCCGCATTACGGGCTGTTTTTCCTACATACCCCGCAGCCTGCTGATGCGTGATTGGTCAATATTACTCGGACTACATGCGTACTACAAACAGAAACCAGAACACTTGCCATCCCGTAAAGCCACGTCACTGCCTACAGGTTCTACATTTCTATGTAGATTCTATAAGTGGAAATTAATTCTGAATCAGTCCTGAATTCACCATCCTGCTGGAGAAAGCTCTCACTACAGCTTCACATGTAGATGAAAACAGCCCAAAACCACTGCATTGGATTGCATGTGCTTGGAGCTGAGAGATGGGGGCAGCATTCCATACTTCCATACTATTAGGAAGAGAAAAACATTTTTTAGTATGTCCCGACACATGTATGGCAAACAGAGTACAGTATTTGTTATTTGTATTTGCTAGCATGTTTTTGGGGATATTCTGACCCCCAGTTCTTTGCACAACAGAAGAAATGTCTCATCAACTTGCAAGCTATGTTGGTGGTGATCTCAAGGCCCGATGTTTTGACAAAGTTTTACTTCCTAAATGTATGCATGTGCCCTGCAAGGTATGTACTTTGTAAGGAGCTGCAGTACATACTATAAAAACAGAAAAAGCACGCAATGTGGCACAAATGAAAAGACGCTGTCAGGAGGTTGGGAAGAATCTGAGACAGACTAACGTTTGATTCTGCTCTTTCTGTTGGATTTGTTACCAGCCTTGTGTATAAAAAGAGAAATGTGTGAGCAGCAGTGATACACATTAGTTTTTTCTCCTTTCCTGATCATGATTCTGTCATTGCAGATCTTAAATGCTCTGACAGGTGAGGTCCTGGAGCACCAGGGAAGTTTCCGGACTCCCTCAGACCAGATCCAGTTCATCACTCAGACCCTCAAAGACAGTGAGTGTGTTTTCAGATCAGCTGTCTCAGTCTAAAGTGTGTGTTTGATTACTGTACCTTTAAAACTGAAGAGTTTCCTCACAGGTCCAGATCTCCATGTTTACCTGCTGATCCATAACATCGATGGGCTGATGCTGCGAGGAGAGAAGACCCAGAGTGCACTGGGGCAGCTGGCATCCCTGCCCAACCTGCACTTGGTGGCTTCTTTAGACCACATTAACGCTCCTCTGGGTGAGTGTTTGTAATGGTTGGTTGGTTATATTACGATGTATCGTTGTAGCTGAACCATCCCTGTGTGCTCCCAGTGTGGGACCAGTTCCAGCAGAGTCAGTTTAACTGGCTGTGGTGGGAGTGTGTGACGTTCCAGCATTACGCAGAGGAGACGTCGTATGAGAACTCGCTCCTGGTGCAGCAGACGGGCGCTCTCGCTCTCTCCTCGCTCACACACGTGCTGCGCAGCTTGACACCCAATGCAAGGTACCGCACACACCCTGATGTGTCAGAGCTTTAATATGGATAATGAATGCACAGGTTCTTCATTGCTGTGTGTCTTTCTGCAGAGGAATCTTCAAACTGCTGGTGAACTTTCAGCTGGAAAACAAAGATAACCCTTCATACACAGGTGCTGAAATACTCAAAACTTCAAAATGTGTTAAAGAATTTTCCCCGTAAATATGACCACAGAATTTACGTCTGTTATATTTTCCTTTCACCGCCTGCAGGACTGTCATTCCAAGATTTCTACCAGCGGTGTCGAGAGGCGTTCCTGGTGAACTCTGACCTCACACTGAGGACTCAGCTGACTGAGTTCAGAGACCACAAACTGATACGGACACGCAAGGTGGAGTCCTGTTTCTCTTTACAATTCGCATCGCTCCCAAAGCCTTTTCCCAATGCTCAGTTTGTACATCCTCGATTCCTTTCCTTGCCTCCTCTTCTTGCAACTCGGTCCCTCCCTCCTGAGATGCCTGCAGAGGAAGTGAGGAAAATACACGAGGAGAGAGGGGAGTGAAGGCCCGAGGCATTTCATAAAACGACACATCTGAGCTTCGAGTCATCATTTTAAATTAATGACAGTTAAATGTGTCGATCATGTCGTTGTTGCCTCTGTCTGTATAGTATGTCAGTGTTCATTACAGCTGTTATGTACGTATTGGTTTGTACATTCCAGCTGTAAGTCACACCTCTCTTATACATCATGGCTGAAGTTTACACCTGTGAATCCTCGCTAAAGCTCCTCCTGTAAGCTTCCTCTCTCCCGTCTCCTCCAGATGCATTTTAGGCCTTTAGGCATCGCTCGGAGCTCTACTTCCTGGTCACAGACAGGAAGATGGAGGAAAGGAATTGAGAAGAGCCCCTTGTGTGTCCCTCACTTATATTTTTCCCATGATTCTCCAGGGTGCAGATGGAGTGGAGTACTTGCTGGTGGCTGTGGATGCGAGCACATTGATGGATTTCCTGGAGAACGAGGATGGAGACTGAGAAGAGAAGATTTGGACTTCTGTAACTCCCGCATCATTCACTGACTTTACCAGGGAGTTGATGTTTTGGTTGAATCACTCACTGATACTCAGTAAAGGTCAAGAACCATCTGATTTACACAAGACATGAGCCCAGCTCAGGGGCTCTTCCCAGTTTAAATACATTATTGGTGACATGTATGTAGTTGTCATAAATGCCCCCCGTAGCACTGTGACATTCACTTCTTGTGTGTTGGTGTGTGAACACGTTTTCTGCTGACAGCTGTGTAAATAAAATCCACATGTAGAGTTTTTGTATTGCAAGTTAATCTCTTTAATTACAGAAATAGATTTACCTTTAGCAAAACATACAATCTTTTGTTCTTAAGAGGCAGGTAGGCATGCTGCTGTGAAAAAACAGAGCCGGGGAAATGGTTCAGTAGGAAAAGCCGTGTGTGAAAAGTCAGTGAAAAACATCACATGCAAAGCGGTAGCAATCAGAGGGTACCGGGTGATAAAAAGGGGACGTTTCTGGATGCTGTGTCAGAACATCAAGGGGGGGGGTTTGGGTTAGTGGTGGAAAAAGAGGAGGGAGAAGTTTGGCCCTGAGTGCATGCTGGGAAATATTTCAGTTTTGGATGTCGGCAGTTTTCTGTGTCTGCAGGGAATCGCTCAGCGTTTCTGAGTCCAGTGTGTAAGTCTGGAGTCTGTTTTGGGTTGCTGTGTGCACAACGTGGAGCTCCTCTTCATCCAGATCTCTCAGCAGAAGAAGAACTGCATCGAGGGTGTGCGACTGAAAATACAATTCATCACATAAAGGCAAAGATTATTTACAATATTCCAAGTATTAAGGTTTCTTCTGACATTGTGAATTTGAGAGAAGCATTTGAGATAAGAGCGAACCTTCTTCATTGCTTGTTTGTGTTCTCTGGTTGACGGAGAAGAAAGAGAGGGGAACTTATCTCTGGAGAGGGGCTTCATCCCCAACTCCTCCCTGATTTTGCTTCGTAAAAAAGAGAAAAAAAATTGTTCAAAAGACAGACGTTCTGTAATTGTTGAAGTCATCCACTAAGGTTGTGAATTGCCAGAGATCGCCATACTTTAGTCACAATATGATATTGTTGCAATTTTTGAAACATTTTGCAATATTTTGCTCAATACAACTTGTACAAAAAAGTAAGGCAGCCCCCTTAGCAACATGGGGACTTTTTCCCCACCCCTACAAACCACTAGGCTTACTTGGTCTCCTCCATGTTGTAGTTCAGAGGGTCGTTCTCTGTCTCTGCATCTGGATGTCCGTTGGTGGAGAGCTGATTTTGGACGCTGCCTGGTGGGGTGGTGACCACTTCACCCTCCACGAGAGCAAGAGCAATCTCATCCTCCGTCACAACTGCAAACGCCAAACACACAAGCTCAGAGCTATGCAAAGTTTTGCGCAAGATCAGCATTTGGCTTTTGTTCCCACTGTAGGTGAAAACCCTTTCTAATGCAGTGACAGAGCCACTGTAGTCTCACCTTGGTTGTCCAGCTTCTGTAGGTGAGGCAGGCAGCGCAGCACGGTGAGGCGATACTGGCTGGAGTCAGATCCACAACAGGGGTTCTCAGCCAACCAGAGCACCCTGAGACGCTTCAGTGAACGTAGATGAGAGAGCTCAGAGAGTGAGGGAATCATGTTCTTCCTCAGGTAGAGCTCACACAGAGACTGACAGCCAGCCAGAGGAGAGAGAGATGAGATGCTGTTCACACTGTAGAAAGAGAGAACAATGAGAACACCACAGGATTCATTGATCAAGTGCAGATGTAACGATATCATGTCAGTGTAATTAGACACATTGCTCTGTGTTTACACATGCCAAAGCATGCAAAGAGTTAAAAAGACTAACCTTAGTGTCAGCACCTCAATGTTGGGCATTTGAGAAAAGATAGAAATCTGGAAAGATACGGGAGTAGCTTATATTTTTTGTATACATACATAAATACAATAACATTAAACAAAGAAGAAGTTAAATAGTGAATTTAGTGTTAGTGTGACAATTTAACTGTTCGACTACTCACATCAGTCAGGTTGCATCCCCTGCACACAAAAGAAAATGATTGAACGTTACCATAAATACAACATATACAAAACAAGCTGACCTGTCAACCATGCAAACCAATACACATCTAATGTCTGCTGAAACCACTGTTTGCTGAAACACTTACCAGCAGTTCAGTTTCTTCACGCTTTCCAAGTCGGAGGCCTTAGCCTTAGCGAGAACCAGTTTCCGTGTTAGCTTCATAGCACATCAACTAACCTAGCTGTCAAGAGAGAATATTCTAATGCATTATATGTTCACAAACAAAAAGGGCCGCATTATGACAGGCTAGGTGGGCAAACATTTCAACTCTGCAGCAGCCAGGGTTGTTGTCGCCCACCCCATGAATACGCCTGCGCGTATCCACCGAAGCGTCCTTAGTTACATCCATTTCCTGTGTTACTATTGCGTTTTTTAAGACCTTTTTTGTTCAGAGTTTGCAACAGCAAAACTATCTCTGGATTAAATCACTTGTATTTTTATGCGATTTGACAATAACTGTTGTATTTATTTGTGTGTAGTTACAGCTGCATTCTACGAAAACTCAAATTCCCACAATGCAGCGGCAACGACTGGGTAAATCGCGCCTGCGCCGTAAGCAATCCCTCTTTGGACCTACGTCTCCACTGAAACGATGGTGAGCCTAGAATGTCCCCTTCCTAATCCATGTCAATCTGACACTTTGTGTGCTTTATATTATACAATCACATATTTGGGGGCTTTGTGGAGTCGTTTTTTATCAGACCCGGGTGTTACTTGTGTTGGTTTAGAGATTTTGTTGACAGTAAAAACGATGTTTTCGTGTCCTACTGAGACAGTAATGGCTGCCACCATTGCTACATACAGCTAACCAAAGTACCGGGCGGGCTTGTCATATTAGCATGCTGTCATGCCATTAGCTTCTGTCCTAGTGCAGAGGACCCACTGATATTAAAATAAAGTTGGGTGGCATATTTCACTTGTTAACCTAGTTGGCCGTCTCAAACCCTGGTCCGAGGTCGTTGAAGTAGTACAAGTTAGCTAGGTGGCTAACTTGGTGAGAGGAAGCTAATATTGGCTAGCTGGCTGCTTGACTAGTTCCACTAGGTTTTGCTTGTTATCCACTTAAAATATGTGTCGAATAATTGCAGTAATGTGATATGATAATCACGTGTAGGGTTTAATCTTGAATATTTGGCTGGTAGAAAATTGCTTGATGCTTACTTTGAATCTATAAAGTTGCTGTATTTAGTGCCAGTCAAGTGGTCAGTCTTTAGCAGTAACACAGTATAACAGAAATGGTTATTGCTTCAACACCCTTGTTAATGCTGCAATTTGCATCTGTGTGTTCATGTTTCTCACAGGCCAAGCGTACCAAGAAGGTGGGGATCGTTGGTAAATATGGCACACGTTACGGTGCATCGCTGAGGAAGATGGTCAAGAAAATTGAAATCTCCCAGCACGCAAAATACACCTGCTCTTTCTGTGGCAAGGTAAGGAAATCCCTGGGATCACTAGAAGGCTGTGCTGCAACTCTTTTACCAACTTTTGCATAAAGCAGTGCAGTATTCAGTGTATCTACTGATGGGGAGGAACACTGGGCATTCCTGCAGTTGATTTTACTGTTTGGTACACTCATAATGTTTCGACAAATCATCAATGTCATGTTTTCATCTTCAGACCAAGATGAAGAGGAGGGCTGTCGGTATCTGGCACTGTGGGTCCTGCAGGAAGACCGTGGCTGGAGGTGCTTGGACTTACAAGTAAGTTTCTGCTTTACTGTAATATGAACAACCCGCTTCATCTGTCAATATTTTGTATCCACAATTGAAATTGTTGCTGTTTAGGTTTTCTTTTATAAATTATTTTGGTTTGAGGGCTGACAGGGTTTTATCAGAATCAAATACTTTATTTTAATGAAATTTGGGCGTTATAGTTGCTCTGACACAGAGGCATGAAGAAATATAAAGAAGTAAGAAATATGTCAAGTATGTACGTAGTGTATATATACTATAATAAGAAGCAACACAACATTGTCAGAGTAATCAGCCATACAGCATGTTTTTACCTCTCTTAAAGTTTAAATATTATGCTAGTTGTCAGTATCTGTAATAGATCTATTGCAAAGCTTATAGGTGGTACTGATGCATTGTGGCCAAACAAAGTGCCTATTTTCTAATAAAGTAGTCCAAAAAATGTAAGCGTTTATTTCCACAATGGTTTGGCCCAAATAACATAGTGCATGGTTCTATTTGTTCAGTGTGAGACAGGAGCAACACAGCAATCACAATCATACAGAAAACATCTAACATTTAGAATGTCAATAACATCTATGGTTGACTGGGTATTTGATTGTGAAAATGCATTCCTTCAATTTTTTGATTACTATATGTAGGCAAGTATGCACAATGTAATGTACAATTTAATATTCTGCCCTCGCTTAATTTAGAAATAAGTTTTGTTGTAACATTTGAGAACATCTTTTCAAGAGCATGTGCCACATTTTTCAGTTTGTAAGTTTGCAGTGATGCCAGCCCAGGGAATAGTGCATTTCTTCAATGAGATCCAGGAAGGGTTTCATTGTGTCAATGGAGAACTGTAAAACGACCAGTATAGAGCCATGTTGGAATAAAGTAGTCGTGGCCTCCAAACCAAAATTTAAAAACGTTATGTTAAGATGGCTCTGCTAATCTATCACACCTACAGTCAACAAGATTTCATTGAAAAATGTTAAAGAACTACAAGACAACTCTAAGGTGCTTTCAAATAAAGTTTGGGTGATTACAGACTGCTTGTTGATCATGTACTGTTACCTGGAAAGCTATTTACACTTTAGTAAATTATGGCTGAAAACAAACTTTATTTGGTCACATGAATCTCAGGAATATACCAAGTATAAGTAATGTTTTTGTTTTGTCTCTTGCAGCACAACTTCCGCTGTCACAGTCAAGTCCGCGATCAGGAGGCTGAAGGAGCTGAAGGACCAGTAAACCAAGTGCAACGATCACTGGTGGATTTGGGACTTTGTTGTTTTCTATAATTTAACCGACCTGGACATGGCCTCAACATCCAAAAATAAATCGGTCTGGAGCGGAAATCTTTGTTTGTGTCTTTTTACATTTGTTTCACAGTGTAACAGTAAAATCAAACCTTGAGAGGGAACTACATAAAGATGCCTCAACAAACTCAACAAACATGAGTTCAAGTTGCAACTTGAAAAGCAGTACTGAGGTCCTAGCTTAATTGCACGTGTTGCTGCCACAGCGGAAGAAACTGGTTTTCCTGGCCTGTATTTGGTAAAACTGCGCTCATGTCTTTTACCAAATATGATGAATATATTCAGAATTGTGGGAGTTTTCACTTTCATCATGGGGTCAAAGTAGTCTGTATTTTCACCTGTGGAGAATTGATGGCTTCATCCCATATCTACTTCTTGGTGCAGGCATTGCTCATATGGCTCACTGCACTGATTCATAAGACAGGGTTTTGGTTTTATTTAGATGTGGTGAAGGAGATGATTTGCATGCATAAACTCAATCACCTTTTACTTTCAGTCAGACATTGTCAGCAGTGGCTGTATGATTAGGAAAATATAATTTAAAAAACGCAGGACAAGATGGGTTTTTTATTTTATTTTCATAGCTCTCTTTATTGACCTTCAGCACAAGTACAATTAGACATACCTACAGATAAGTATACATAAAACAGATACAAGCTGTTTTATTTTTTTTTAGCTTTTCACTCGTGGTAGTTGAGCTTAATGACTATTTTAAGTCTTTACAAATCAGATTGTTCCTCCCAAATACTCTCAGGGCAAATGCTTGATAACATAATTGTCAATGAAAGTACTGCATTATTAAAACTAAAAACGCTCTTTTTTGAAACATTAAAAGACACCAAATTTGCGTAGGCTATCTCTTTATCACTTTTGATTGTCTACGAACAAATAAGTGCCAAAGTACTGAAAAACACTTCAATATTGACAACTTGATAAAACCATATTTTACACAATATTATAATACAGTAAGTTCTATGTATTAAAAAAATCTACCTTGTAAAAACACTGGTTGAATCCTCAACACAGCAATGTAACACTGAAGACGCCAACTGCCGTAAAACGTCCAGTAGGGGGACCGATGTCGTGATTCTATTCAGCAGGGTGAAGACAAGAAACCAATATGGCGGCGTCCAGTGTTTTCAGACCGGGCTTGTTTAATCACAAAGTAGCGATAGTTACAGGTGGAGGGACCGGTATCGGTAAAGCTATCTCTGCAGAGCTGCTGGAGCTCGGTAAGTGGAGTTTTTCAGTCACAGCAGGACATTTTATTCACAGTGCAGACATTTGAAAGTGGAGAGCAGCGGACTGTCAACAAGAGCCAAGTGAACTTCGACACAGATAAAAGTCTGTAGGTCCTTTACCATGGGCAGCGAATTTATATACTGTGGAAACAAAATGCGTGCTTTCAGCTATCAGATCAATTTGTTTGATAAAAAATGATTTAACACGTTTACAGAGCGCGTCAGTGTGTAAAAAAAATCAATATCTTGTCACATAATACGAAGGGTCACTGAATTTGGTGTAACACTGATTACATACAGACAAGTTACTGTCTATGTTGGTCTGAAATTATTTAAAAATAAATGTGATTTAAAAAATAAAGAAAATAAATTCAAACTCCGAATTACATTTTATCTGTTTTTGGAGAGCACTGAATGAAAAATGACACAGGAGCATGCATTCAGTAATTCCGATTTACCAAATAATTGATTGAGCAGTTATCTGTTTGTATGAATCGCTATATTTAATATGAGTCCAGGCTTTGTCATAGATTTGTCATGAACTATTTTGTCCTCAGGCTGCAGTGTGGTGATCTCCAGCAGAAAGGCGGAGAGGTTGGAGGCAGCAGCTCAGGAGATGAGACAGAAAATCCCTCCCTCCAGCCCTGCATGTGTCACTCCTGTGACATGTAACATTAGAAAGGAGGACGAGGTGGGTCTCCCTCTGCACATCTTCAGCCTCTTTAACTGCCTCCTGTTAGTGCTCTATCCTCTGATTTCATGGTCCTCTTGTTTGGATTTCCCATGCATCAGGTGAAGGATCTTATTTCTACAGTCCTGAAGAAGTACGGCAGGATAGACTTTCTGGTGAATAATGGAGGAGGTCAGTTCCAAAGCCCAGCAGAGTACATGTCCTCCAAAGGCTGGAAAGCTGTGATCGACACAAACCTGACTGGAACCTTTCACTGCTGCCAGCAGGGTAAGATGCAGGCCACTAACACTGATCCTGTGTGTGTTTGTTAAAGCTCTCAGTGTGACTGTTGTTGGTCTGTCCACAGTCTATGCAGCATGGATGAAAAAGCACGGAGGAGTGATCGTCAACATCATTGCTGACATGTGGAGAGGCTTCCCAGGCATGGCGTAAGCAGCACTGCGCACAAATGTACATCAAACCAATCACTTCCTGTTTGTTCAAGCACTTTACGTTATCTCTCTGACAGACACACAGGGGCAGCGAGGGCTGCAGTGGACAACTTAACAAAAACTCTGGCCATCGAGTGGGCAGCATCAGGAGTCAGAATAAACTCAGTTGCACCAGTATGTACCTAACAAATCGTTCAAGTTGGAGGTCTTTAATCATGCAGTAATTTTAAGTCTTTGCATTTGTCCGGTTGCAGGGCATAATCTTTTCCAAAACTGCGATGGAGAACTACAAGGAACTTGGGCCAGAAATCTTTAAGATGTCTATCCCATGCAGCCCCGCAAAGAGGCTGGGGATGCCAGAAGAGGTTTGTGATGATGTAGGGATACTGAAATTTTGTTGAGGAAAGCACTCTGAAACCCCAGATACAATTAGGGTGCTTTCACACCTATAGTCCATTTGTTTAATCCGAATCAAAGACCAAATTGTTGCAATGTTTGCATTAAGTTTTGTTTGTGTTCACACTGCAGCTTTTACCAGAGGACTAAAAGTTATGATGCACGTGGAAACTGCTTTCTGATTGGTCAGGAATTCCTCATAGGAAAACTCCCTGAACTAAAGAGAGAGAGCACACTCTTCAATCACACTCAACACGATCACGATTTAATGTTTTGTTGTCTGAGTTTTTTCTGACACCCCTGCTTTCAGGCGGACCAGATTTCTTTTGTTTGGTCCACACCACAGTTTGAGTTTGCTTTCACACCACCTTGAACCGACCGGACTATCCGGCTAAATGCACCAGGGTTCGGTTCAAACGGATCAAACAGTCCAGGTGTGAAAGTACCCTTAAGGGCTTTTTACACTGCCAGTTCAAGGTGGGATCATTATGCCTCTGTTACGTTACGTATCTTATGTAGAACACACGGAGGCTGAATGGGGGGTGAAGTCGTACTGCCTCTGAGCCAATCTGAACATCAGAATATCAGACTTTTTACTGTCTCTGTGAGACAAGAAAGTCATTTAAAACAGTATGATGGGAAGGTCAGTGTCATGACGTGGGCAGTGAAGTGATTTTAATAGAAAATACTCTATCAATACTTAATAAATGCAGAGTCTGTTTACCTTCCGCTTTGTTGCAGTGTGACAGATCAGCAGTTATTGAATCTGTTCCTTTTTCAGATCTCATCAACAGTGTGTTTCCTGCTCTCTCCTGCTGCAACCTACATCTCTGGAGCCTCTCTGAGGGTCGATGCAGGACAGAGTCTGTATCGCTCCATGTGGGAGATACCTGGTACGGACGGCTTCATGCATCCAAACTCCAGCATGTTTTATGTACTGCATATTGTGATACTGTACATACCGGTAGCTCACTGAATACCTGAGTGTTTTTTTCCATTTGTCTCCAGACCACAGTGCATGGCCTGAAGCTCCAGAGGGGGAGAACCAGGAGGCTCTGAAGGACCTGCTCAACCCAAAAAGCAAACTGTAATTCATTGTGACTGAGCATGAGACCGATGCATGTTCGCTCACAAGAACCATGGACACAGAGCTGTACATGCAACACATGCACCGTCAGAGAAAGAAGACACCATTGTGGACTGATAAATGAGAAATTATTTGTTATGTAAATCATGTACATAATTGTATACAGTATAATTTACTGCATGTCTGATTGTTTCTCTGGTATGATGAGATGTGAAGTAAACTATTGAAATTTACGTAAACTTTTTTTTCAGTGCCTTTGTAAGTAAACACAGTGCTTTGTAACACAAATGATACAAAGTCCTTATATTGACAGAATACAAAAAAACGGATCAAAAAAGCAAATTTATTTTTCAACCCCCTTTTTTATTTTTCACCTTTTGATTTTCACTACAGTGTTAGTTTTAACATCCATCTTTGTATTACACACAGAATGTGGAACTTTTCCTGTATATTTTTATTTGAAAAAACATGTTCTTTATTATTAAAATGCTTCTAATAAAATACACCTAGTAAAATATTTTTTTTTGTTACATTTGTATGCGTGGATGCAAAAAAGGTCTTTTGAAAAAGTCTACCCCAGAGTTCAGATAGAGTTTAAGGATCTAATATGGTCTACAAAAGTATACAGATTAATCAGAACTATGCTTTGATAATATTGTATGTTACGTAATTTTGAAACAGCTGCTTCTTCACAATTTACATGTATCAGAATGAGCTTTATGGACCACAAATGTACACAAACAAGGGAGTTTATCTCTTATAATGCCCTGTACTGTTAGCGGGACAATGAAAAATGATATTCCAGCAACAAATAAGCGCATAGCCGTGTTTTTTATATGGTGTTCTGCTGTTAAATTTAATCGTACTTGAGGATAAAGTTAAAACGCTTTCGCCATGAGAATTTTGTTCCTAACGCTGTGCCGTATTTTTGCCGTAAAACAACGTCAACGGTCGCAACACTTACTCAAGCAGCAGAGGTCACAACAAACCACTCAGGTACACAGATTTTTCTTTTAAATGTTAATCTTTTACCTTGTTTTTGTGTTTCCTTTTCAAAGTTGGTGATTGTATTACCTTTACGTGTATGGAGGTAGAGACAATGCGTCTTAGAAAACAAAGTTTGCAATATAATTTATCAAGCGAATGAACGTAGCTAGCTAACGAAATGCTAGCACATAGAATTATGATGCTAGCTGAGGAAAAACTTTCTACCTTTGAAACTAACCTGTTTGTCTACGCATTGATTTTATTAACATGGGTATTGATTATGTAACAGTACGATCATTTATTTTAGTTTGGTAAATTTGTTGTGTTATGAGTGACAATGGTTGGGTTAATATGTCTCGTCAGTAATACCATAAATCGTATTTCAAATTTCTAACACCAGTTTAAAGTTTGGGTTTTCAATAGTAACAGCACACATTAGAAAGCAATGACATTGAACACACAATATAATGTGGCATTTCTTAACAGTTTTTTATTCACAAAATATTATGGATTCAAGATATTGGATCTTTTGCTGATATTTTGCAACCCCATTTGACGATTTCGATACTACAATATTAGGCATTTGTTTTTTCCCACCTAATTGCAGAGAACATCAAGTCTCCCCTGTAGTGGAATTGATATCATGCCTAGTCTTATTGTAGTGGCTCACTGTGGCTGTAGTAAATTCTGTTACAGTATTTCGTACTACAGTACAGTATAATACTTTGTTTCTAAAAGTAGAGAATAGAATGATTTTGGGCCGACTTTTAAAGTAATCATTGCATAGGTTGTGGCATACATTTTTTTTATTTGCTTTTTCCTTACATGTCAGACTTGATACTAAAACAGTGCAAAAAAATAGTCCTGAGAAATTTAAGCTGAGTAACATATTACATGTTGAGCGATGTAAGACTGGTAAAAATAGACAGTGTCTATGCAAACAGGCAATTTTTATAGATGTTTATACATAGATAATTTAACAGTATTTAGAAGGAAAATGTTTTGGTTATAGTATTGTGATGTACTGTGTACTAAACTGGCCTCTTATGTCACCATCATTTCAATGTAAGAGCCTTTTACACAGGTGATTACGTTCATTTGACAAGACTAAGCTTCAGCGTCGCTGAAAGTTAAATAATATCAAAGTAGAAGAGGAGATACTCAGGACTGATCATCTACTTATTTGCCTTTACAGAATAAAAAAATACTGTAAAGTAAACCAAGATACATGGACATTTTTGGATGTTATTTGTGGCAGGGTGTTAATCTCTGTTGTTCATTGGGTGTTGAAATGCAGCATGTGGCACTTTCCTTCACTGTATATCTGAGGGTGTTTGGGCCTCGATTGGAGAGCATTTGTGGATTATGAGTATTTTATTTTGTGTGTCTCATATTATCACTGTACTAAAACTCAGACGTGTTGTAAATATTTGTATCTGCCTTCAGCATGGGAGGTGACCACGGCCATAGCAAGATGTCCATGCCAGACTGGAAGCAGTGGAAGCCGGAGGGAACACCGCTGGAGTTCACACAGCAGAGGCTGGCAGCCAGAGGCCTCAAGGACCCATGGGCGCGGTCAGTAAATATACCTACATGAAACATAGCTGATATTTCAGTAATCCTTTATTCTGACCCTGCTCCTCTTCTCTCTCTCTCTCTGTCTTTAGTAACGAGGCGTGGAGGTACACAGGCGGCTTCGCTCGTGCTGTCACTCTGTCAGATGTGCTGCTGAGAGGTTTCAAGTGGGGCTTTGCTGCCTTTACTGTTGCTCTGGCTGTCGAGTACGCTCTGTTCCCCCCAAAGAAGGGTGGCCACTAATGCTCATCTTTGTCCCTCAATCCTTGAACATAATGTCCAATAAAATTCTGTATTTTCTGTTTATTAAATGTCCTTATGATCACCTCATGGCTTCCCTTATTCTTACACTTGTTAAATCAAACCGTTAAAACCATCTTCACTTTGCATTTATATTAGAATGATAATGATTATTTGTAATCTCCTTTAACAAAGAGTGTTACAATATTAGAATGTTACAATTTAATTTGTCCAAAGCGACCTACATGTGAGAGTTAATACAACACAAGCAACAATCAAGAAGGAGGGAACAAAGGCAGTAAGTCCCAACAAACAGTTAAGTGTGATCGGACACTGGTGCCGACAGCCAGTGCACAGGCGTTTTATTTTTTTGATAATCATGAGCAGCATCAACAAGGTCAATATAGTCTTCATCATCATCATTAATATCCTAATCAACATCAACAACATCCTCAATGTAATCATCATCAATATCATTAAGTTCAGAGGTGTTCGTGAAAGAGCTGGATGTTGTTACTGAGCTTAATGTGCAAAGTAGCACCAGGTTACTCCTGCTTCCTCTTCCTGCTCAGCTTCCGGCAGCACAGTTTGAGGCATTTTACAGTCACTAGTACAAAAACCAGCACAACAGTTGCCAGAAACGCGATCACATCCAGGCAGAAGTACTGGAACCAGTGGAGGTCATGGACTGCAGCTCTGAGATGTTTTGCTCCTTTGTGCCGCATCACAAATTCTGTCCAGAACACAGAGAGGTCGATGGGCTCCATTGGTCGGTCTTTATGGAGAGCTGAGAGCCTCTGCATGTTCTCTTTATACCTGGACATGGACAGATTAAAAATACAGTGAAGTAGAGCAGATTCTTTAACTTCCACTTGTATCTTCCACTGAGCTTGTTTTTGATAAGCCGACCGCACTATGAGCGACCTTCTCTCCCTCACCTGGTGTCATTGATGACCTCATTCAGCCCCTGGAGAAGGTCTTCTGTAGTGATCGTATACAGATTCAGCACAACTCCGGCTCCTTTGCTCGCCAGCCTTTGCACATTGTCAGGCTGGTCCCCACCAATCGGCACCATCACCATGGGAACAGCGTGGCACAGTCCCTCAAACAGACCGTGTGAGCCGCCATGAGTGATGAAAGCCCGAACTCCGGGTTGAGCTAACACACAAATATGTCAGAAGTCATTGTATGTGAAGCATCGTCGGTCAGTTTTGTCAGTTTGCTTCACATTTGATGATTTACACACCTAGTAGGTCATTCTGAGGCACCCAGGGCATCATCTTCACATTATCTGGGACATTGTCGGGAATCTTCCCGTCGTACCTCCATATTACCTGTCAGAACATTTTTGTTTAGTGCATTGATGTATGATTTAAAATGTGTGTTCTATATATTCTTGTACCTTCTGTGGGATCTGTCTGAACGCTTCCAGGAAAATGGAGGTCGTCTCCTCTGGCATATCTGACACCATGCTGCCCAGAGTGAACACTATAAAGCCGTGCTCTCCTGACACCCACGACTCCAGATCCTGCAAAACACAGAGAGTAGGGTCTGGCATTTAACTCTGTGATCTTTCTCCCTCCCTCCATAAAGAGCAGTGACATGAAGTGAGAAAGAACGTTTAATTGTTTTTAAATTAAAATCTTAAATACTCAGGCCTTACTTTAGGTAGAGGATTTCTCACGTTGCAGTTGATTCCGCCTACTAGTACCAGATTAGGCATGAGAGGACGTGGCAGCTCCATTGCAAAGTCAAACCTGTTCAAAGACAATACAATAATATGTATTTAAACATTAGAGAGAAAAACTAGGGACTCTATAGTTCTACTGGGGGACTTCAACGCCCATGTGGGAGGAGCATGGGAGTTTGCTCATCCAGTCTACACGTGTTTTGTCAACTGGGAGAAGACCTATGATCGTGTCTCTGCAGGAATATGGGGTACCAGGGCCGTTGCTACAAGCCATCCAGTCTCTGTTTAAGCAAAGTGAGAGCTGTGTCCGCATCCTCGGTCAGACACATTCCCGGCAGAGGGACAACAAGGGACATCCAGAAAACAGTGGATGGCTCCCTCCGGTTGGGGAGTGAGTCTCTGCCTCAAGTAAAGGAGTTCAAGTATCTAGGAGTCTTCAAGAGTGAGGGTAAGATGGATTGTGAGATTGACAGACGGGTTGGTGCAGCGTCAGCAGTAATACAGGCGTTTTACCGGACCGTCGCGGTGGAGAGGGAGCTGAGCTTTAAGGCAAAGCTTTTGATTTTACCAGTCGATGTACGTTCCAACCCTCATCTATAGTCATGAGCTTTGGGTAGTTACCAAAAGAATGAGATTGTGGATATACAAGTGGCCAAAATGAGTTTCCTTGGAAGGGTGGAGTTTCCAGGGGGGGCTCAGGTAGGTTGCCTTAAAGGATGCCTCCTGGGCAGCTCTCTTTGGAGGTTTTCCGGGTGCGTCCAACTGGGAGAAGACCCGGTGGTAGACCCAGAGCTCGTTGGAGGGCTTATATATCCCATCTGGCCTGGGAACGCCCCGGAATCCCCCAGGAGTAACTGGAACACATTGCTGGGGCGAGGGATGTCTGGGTCTGGATGGGTGGTTGGATGGATGGATGGATGGATGGATGGAATTTAAATGATAACCACACATACCAGTCATACTAAATCATAGTTAAATAGAACTGAATTATAAAACCAGATGTGATTAATAAAGATATATATAAGCATGTTTGGGCATGTCTCCTACACCAGACAATCTAAGTTTATTTGTGTATGTCTGCAAAATCTCACTGTATCCCCTTTGTACATGTTACCTCATGAGCCAGATGTCAGATTCAGACAGCACGTCAGCCACGCTCACCTTCTCAGCCAGGAACTGATGGGCTATGGTGTCAAAGTGCCAGTAGAACAGCCTGCACATCAGAGGCTCCAGGAGAGCTACCTGTAGGTCAGAGGCAACACACAACAATAAGGAACAAAGGTGGTGCTGCTTGGCAAAGCGCTACAATTCAGTTGAATAAGTTAATAATAAATCAGTCCCTGCATATTTGGCTGTAAGTGCTCACCAAAGTATTGATAGTTCTCTCCTTGAAGTTCATTTTATCTGTGTATCCAGTGAAAAAGCGGGGCACATATGAGGGCGGGGTGGGGCAGCCAGAAGCCTTCATATCCAGATGACATGGGATCCCCCTCAGGACGTTAATAATGGGGAGACCTGAAAGTGATGCAACATTGCCAGGTGAGGAAACTGGTGGACGTATAAAACCACAGATAATCCTAAGTGTGGCAGAACTCACCTAGTTTATAAGCGATTAAGTTTCCTGTGGGCACCATGGGGTCGGATACAACGGCGTCAAAACCCTGCAGAGAGAAAAGGTGAACAGGGAGAAGAGGAAGAAGGGGCGAATGTTCAGTAGTGTGCACTAATAAAGCACAAGCATCACTGTGTTTAACATTAACATCCTTCTCTCTCTTAATCTTTTCATCCCAGTTTAGTGTTGGAAAGTAAATAAACTAACATTTTCTATAAAGATAACATTTAAAGTGTGGCAATCATACAGTCATAGGGTCAAGGGTCAGTGCTCGGTCCCCTTCTCTTTTCAATATATACCACCTCACTTGGTGCAATCATTGGCTCCCATGGTTTCTCATACTTGCTATGTGGATGATACCCAGCTCTTCCTGTCATTCCCACCAGAGGACACTACAGCCTCGGCATGGATATCATCATGCCTTGCCAATATCTCTAAATGGATGAAAGAACGCCACCTTCAGCTTCACCTATCCAAGACTGAGCTCCTTGTCATCCCAGCCAGACCCTCAATGCAACCACAGATCAATATCCAGCTTGGATGAACTGAAGTCGTACCCACTGGCCAGAACCTGGGCGTCAATTGTGACGCCCAGGTTCACTGTAAGGTTCACGTGGCCTTGCTTGCTCGATCATGTCAATTTGCCTTGTACAACATCAGGAAGATCAGACCCTACCTTTCAGAGACTGCAACATAACTGCTGGTACAGGCTCTCGTGATATCACACATTGACTACTGCAACTCCCTCCTCGCAGGCCTTCCTGCATGCACATTGAAACTTCTGCTGATGATCCAGAATGCAGCAGCTTACAAAACAGCAACAAAAACCGCTCCTGCCTACCTGAACGCCTCATCCAGGTCTACACTCCCTCCCGCCCACTACGCTCTGCCAATGAAAGGCGCCTAGTACTCCCTCGCTAACTAGACTCTTCTCCTCAGTAGTCCCCAGGTGGTGGAACGAGCTACCAAACTCCATTCGGTCCGCAGAGTCCCTTTCACCTTTAAGAAGAAGCTAAAGACCCAGCTCTTTGTGAACACCTCTGACCTTAATGATATTGATGCTATTGAAGATGATGACATCGAGGATGTTGATTAGGATATTCATGATGATGATGATGACTATGTTGACCCTGTTGATGCTGCTTCTGATTATTCTAAAAAAAAAAAACGCCTATACACTGCCTGTCGGCACCAAGCGGCAACCTCCGGTGTTGAAAAATGAAGCAAATGCGGAAGTGCAAAAAAAATGCAGTTCCTCGAGTGGCCACTTGAGGCTGGCTCCAGAAAACAAGAAATAACATTACAGCTGGTGGGAAAATGCCCATTTTTACAGCAGAAATAAACACGTTTACAGCCTGGTACAAAAAACGGGTTTGTTATAAATAGCTAATTTTATTGTTGATAACTGTACGGGGTTGAATTTTTTTATAACACACCCGTTTTAATTTTATTAAGCCTTAAATCATAGGGGCCGGATCACTTGATTGACAGGTGGATCCTGCTGGCTGTCTGCTAGACGTCAACACAGACACAGACACTGAGCTTAACTTCACCTGTTTGGGTTGTTGGAGACTTTTGGGGATTTTTTCATTCAAAGTTTGGACAAATAATCTGTCTCTGTGGGATTTATGGAACTTTATGGCTGTGCAAGAAGTCTGAGCTCCAGCTTTTCGGTGAGTTAAATGCTAGTGTTATTGTATTGAAATGTTTTTAGCACTAAGTAGCAGGTATACTGTGCTTGCTTTTGCTGCTTGTTAGCCTGTGCAGTGTTTATTTATTTAATCGTCGGCCAGTAAATAGGAGTCAGGAGTTGTTGGCGTTTCTCCGGAGAGATTACAGCGGACCGTAGTGACGAAGAGACCGGTTCTTTTACGTTTCCCGTTACGTGTCAGCTCGCTGCTCTCTCACCGGACGAGCGAGCAGCGAGTCCGCTACTTCTATAGTTTGATAACTAAACACCTGCAGTCAATCACCAGCAGAATGTCCTCCTGTCAAAGTCAAACTAGCTCATTCATTATTTATACAGTCAATGGCTAACAACCGCTAGCTACGCTGAGGAGCATATAGCCTAGCTTCATAGCCGTAGCGGGCTGATTCATGCGGCCCGCCCATAGTACTCAGCCATAGGCTTTAGCTCCGCCGTGCTCCGCGTCTTTGCCTGCCTCTGGATTAGCCGGCTCTGGCATTTCCAATATGGCGACCCCCAGCGGCGGCGCAATTCGCGCTTCAAAACGCTTCTTCAGAAACCAATGGGGGACGTCACTGAGACTACGTCCATTATTTATACAGTCTATGGTCGGCACCAGTGTCCGGACGCACTTGAAGCTGATTGTACAAGATTACCTGAACATCCCACAGTATAATGCAGTCCACGACATTAGAACAAGTACCTCAAGAGAAGCAGACGCAGTCAAAACTAACGCCTCATTATTCCAGATTAAAGTGTTGTATTTTATAAGACGAAACACCTGTTTCTGTGTCTATACTCACCTGCTGTGCCAGATGTGTGATGATCGTATCATTGAACAGCAGGCACTCTGCAGTCGTGTGGGTGATTTCCATAAACGCCTGCATGTGTGAGAACGTTTTCTTGATCTTCGTTATGAAAGACGTATCAGATTTTTCAAACATGTCCTTGCTTGTGGACATGAAATGATCAATATCAGCCTTGGTGTAAGGGACAGGAAAGGTCACAGTGTCGTAGTGTTTCCCTGGACCCATCCGCATGCTGACCTCTGGTATCACCACTGTCACCCTGTGTCCGCGGCGGCCCATTTCTTGGGCAAGAGCCTTAACGGCCACCCAGTGACTCCCATCCATGGGTATCACCAGCAGTTTGCCCAGGTAAGGTGGAGAAGCAGAGTCACTAGGAGGACTGGTAACAACGGCTTCAGTCTCCTCTGTCTTCAACTTTTTCTCTGCCACAGACTCGCCCACGCTCAGCAGCAGGAACACAAAAAAAAGAGCTGCTTTCCACATTGTTAACTTTCCTGTGTGTCTGCAGCTTGCTAAATCCAACACAGACAAGAAGTAGTGCAATTGAGGACTAAGAAAAACCTTGTTCTCTTTCCTTTGAATGCTACTGTAAACCACTCCTTTGTGACTTAGCACAGTTGTGTGAGTGTATGTTTGTTCAAAGTCCCCACTTAAACAAGAGAGGCAATTGCACTTTTGTACAGCAACCAATGTCCTCCAATTTGGTGTGGGATTATCTGATTAAGTTATAGAGTAATCTAATTTACTGTCATCCGCTCATAAAAGAAAGCATTCACACCTGGCACTGCACCTGAGGGACTGGGGGAGAGTTCAGTAGAGGAAACGACAGTGTTTTCTAGAAGGGCGGTTATTATTGATACAGCATGGCCAATAGTGTATCTACAAATAGATGGGCTGGGTAAAGGGTGAAGTAGTCTCAGCCCTATGACGGCTCTGAAGAGGGCCACAAGTCAGCCCAACAATAAGGTGTCTTTATATTACAAGTAGTTGTTATTTGACTGAGTGATGCTTTATGACAGTATTGACTTCACCTGTGGGATGGAGGAGGATGAGTGTGAGCGGGCGCCAGTGTCTCAAAGCTCAGTGAACCTTAACGGGGCTGAAGCCCGGCCTAGCAACCTGTTTGCACTCAGTACCTGAGGGTGGGTGCATGCTGTTTAGGGCTGCCGGCGGTGAAGATAGATAGTGTGCTCTTGGGCCAGGTTCCTAATGTAGGCAGGGACTTTAGGAGTTCTTCAGCCTGTCCTCAAGGCTCTTCTGTCCCCCTGCGGAAACGCCTCGTCTTGCTGGACCGGTGATCATTCTACATCAGCCAAGGGCGCAGAATTGGGGTAGGGACATGTTCCTACTATATCCAGAAATTACTGAGTTGTCCCTACCAAATATTTTGTCCAAATGACACTTGTTGCACTTACAACCAACAGAGGAGTCATTCATATGAGACAGCGTCACAGTTTGTTTTAACTTTAAATAATAACTTTAAATAATATCGCTGCCTGAGCATCTGTGGTTACAGTGTGACATTTGAAATTGAAACGACTCATGACAGCATGTGGTATCTGTCATGGTTTGGACTCATGGATGGTTTATTTTTATGGTTATTTTCTTGTTTAGTTTTTAGTATTATATTTTCACATTTTCTAATGTGTTTAGTTTAGGCTTTTATTTTGTTAGTTTTGTGTTGGGGCTCTTTTGTTTCTGGGTTACTTTGTTTCAAAGACGCTGGTGGTTCAGGAGCACTGGGGAATCTCATCACACACCTGAAGATCATTTGGCTTCATCAATGGCAGCTGATATAGTCCTCCTCGTCTCACAGCAGGCTGCCAGATTCAGTGTTTCTCCCTCTGCTATCCCAGCGCTCCTGAACGCCGCCAGCCTCACGTCTTCACTATACAAGCCACAAGTCTCCGTTCTTCGGAACGTTCTCTGAAGAGACTTCTCTACAACACTGAGACTGCTTTTTCCCCAGATTACTGACCAGTTTGTCAGTAAATCCTTTAACCCTTTCCCTTAGTCTGAGTTTTCCCTTTTGGGTCCTAACTTTAAAGTCGAGGTGAAATAAAAAATATCATTTTAATCCTTTTGGATCACATCCCCGGTAATATTGTGCATCTATTTGACAATATAGGCCAAAAAAAATACAGAAAATCAATTTCTTCGTTAATCTTTATCATTACCCCTTAACCCCTGAACATGGAGTCTATTAATATTCTGTGTTTCCTGTTTATTAAATTTCCTTATGATCGCCTCATGGCTTCCCTTATTCTTACACATGTTAAATTAAAAGCATCTTCACTTTGCATTAACATTAGAATGATAATTATTATTTTTAATCTCCTTTGACAAAGAGCGTTGTTACTGAGCTTAATGTGCAAAGTAGCACCAGGTTACTCCTGCTTCCTCTTCCTGCTCAGCTTCCGGCAGCACAATTTGAAGCATTTTACAGTCACGATTACAAAAACCAGCACAACAGTTGCCAGAAACGCGATCACATCCAGGCAGAAGTACTGGAACCAGTGGAGGTCATGGACGGCAGCTCTGAGATGTTTTGCTCCTTTGTGCCGCATCACAAATTCTGTCCAGAACACAGAGAGGTCGATGGGCTCCATTGGTCGGTCTTTATGGAGAGCTGAGAGCCTCTGCATGTTCTCTTTATACCTGGACATGGACAGATTAAAAATACAGTGAAGTAGAGCTGATTCTTTCACTTCCACTTGTATCTTCCACTGAGCTTGTTTTTGATAAGACGACCGCACTATGAGCGACCTTCTCTCCCTCACCTGGTGTCATTGATGACCTCATTCAGCCCCTGAAGAAGGGCTTCTGTAGTGATTGTAAACAGATTCAACACAACTCCGCCTCCTTTGCTTGCGAACCTCTGTGCGTTGTCAGGCTGGTCCCCATCAATTGGCACCATCACCATGGGAACAGCGTGGCACAGTCCCTCAAACAGACCGTGTGAGCCACCGTGAGTGATGAAAGCCCGAACTCCGGGTTGAGCTAACACACAAATATGTCAGAAGTCATTGTATGTGAAGCATCATTTGTCAGTTTGCTTCACATTTGATGATTTACACACCTAGTAGGTCATTCTGAGGCACCCAGGGCATCATCTTCACATTATCTGGGACATTGTCAGGAATCTTCCCGTCGTACCTCCATATTACCTGTCAAAAGATTTGTAATTATGCATTGATGTATGATTTATATATTCATATATATACTTGTACCTTCTGCGGGATCTGTCTGAACGCTTCCAGAAATACAGAAGTTTTCTCCTCTGGCATAGCTGACACCATGCTGCCCAGAGTGAACACTATAAAGCCGTGCTCTCCTGACACCCACGACTCCAGATCCTGCAAATACACACACAGAGTAGTGTCTACCATACAACTCTCTTTTCACTCTGATCTTTCTCCCTTGCTCCATAAAGAGCAGTGCCATAAAGTAAGAAAGAAGTGAAATGAAATCCAAATGTTTAATTGTTTTTACATTAAAATCTTAAATACTCAGGCCTTACTTTAGGTAGAGGATTTCTCATGTTGCAGTTGATTCCGCCTACTAGTACTAGATTAGGCATGAGAGGACGCGGCAGCTCCATTGCAAAGTCAAACCTGTTCAAAGATAATACAATAATATGTATTTAGAAAAACTTATTTTCTTTCAGATTAATCAGTAAAATCAGAGCTCTGCATAATATTGCCCTGCTGTGTATTGGTATAACAGTGAACAATATGTCAGTCATTTATGGATTTTCTATCTAAATTTTAAGGGTTTGTATAATATCATTGATTAAATTAAGTGATGTACTGGCTGGAGGCTTGGATGGGGTTTCCACCGAGGGACTCTATAGTTCTATTGGGGGTCTTCAGCGCCCATGTGGGCAATGGGTCCAGTCGTGATTTTTATCTGAGTAATAGATTTGATTGGCTGAGTAGCTTCACATGTGATGATTAACAATGAATGCATTGGTGTGTGAGTTTCCTGGACCCCTCAAATCACTACTGCAAAGACAAAAAAGCTCAGGTTAAGCACAGGTTAAGATAGATGCACTTGTCGAAGTGTAAATAGGTCCGTGTCCGGATACAACCGCATCTGGGTCCACAGTTCGCCAATCACTGACCTAGGCCCTAGGAGAACTGCTTACCAGGACTGGGGATATCGTAGGACGGTGGAAACAGTACTTTGAGGAACTCCAGAACCGAACCAGCACGTCCTCTGATGAGGAGGCAGAGTTTGAAGATCAAGGGGAAGACCTAGCTATAACCTTGGCAGAGGTCACTGAGGTAGTCAAGAGCCTTCTCAGTGGCAGCTCACCAGGTCTAGATGAGATTCATTGTGAGTTGCTAAAGGCTCTGGACATTGTTGGGCTGTCTGGGACAGTACCTGTGGAATGGCAGACCAGGTGGTGGTTCCCATTTTCAAAAAGGGGGCCCGGAGGGTGTGCCCCAACTACTGCAGGAATTTGGGGCACCAGGGCCATTGCTACAAGCCATCTAGTCCCTGTTAAACCCAAGTCAGAGCTGTGTCCGCATCCTCGGTCAGACACATGGACAGCCACAAAACCGTGGATGGCTCCCTCCGGTTGGGGAGTGAGTCTCTACCTCAAGTAAAGGAGTTCAAGTATATCAGGTTGTTGTGGGGGTAAAATGGAGTGTGAGTTGACAGACGGGTTGGTGCAGTAACAGCAGTAAAGTGGGAGCTGAGCCTTAAGGCAAAGCTTTCGATTTTACCAGTCGATATACGGTTTAACCCTCATCTATGGTCATGAGTTTTGGGTAGTAACTAAAAGAATGGGATTGTGGATATCCAAGTGGCCAAAATGAGTTCCCATAGAAGGGTGGTTAGAGATAGGGTAAGGAGCTTAGACATCCGGTGGGAGCTGAGGAGGGGGACTTGCCAGAACTGGGTCAACTTGCTTTGCCTGCTGCCACCCTGACCCAGCCCCAGACAAATGGAAGAAAATGGATGGAATCTATCTATCTATCTATCTATCTATCTATCTATCTATCTATCTATCTTGCTGTAATTCCCATCATACACTGAACAAAATTACAAACGCAACACTTTTGTTTTTGCTCCCATTTTTTAATGAGCTGAACTCAAAGATCTAAGACTTTTTCTATGTACACAAAAGGCCATTTCTCTCAAATATTGTCCACAAATTTGTCTAAATCTGTGTTAGTGAGCACTTCTCCTTCGCCGAGATAATCCATCCACCTCACAGGTATGGCATATCAAGATGCTGATTAGACAGCATGATTATTGCACAGGTGTGCCTTAGGCTGGCCACAATAAAAGGCCACTCTAAAATGTGCAGTTTTACTGAATTGGGGGGGTCCGGGAGGTCAGAAAACCAGTCAGTATCTGGTGTGACCACCATTTGCTGAATATTGGCAGGAACTGGAACACGCTGTCGTATACGCCCATCCAGAGCATCCCAAACATGCTCAATGGGTGACATGTCTGGTGAGTATGCTGGCCATGAACTGGGATGTTTTCAGCTTCCAGTAATTGTGTACAGATCCTTGCAACATGGGGCCGTGCATTATCAAGCTGCAACGTGAGGTGATGGTCGTGGATGAATGGCACAACAATGGGCCTCAGGATCTCGTCACGTTATCTCTGTGCATTAAAAATGCCCTCAATAAAATGCACCTGTGTTCATTGTCCGTAACATAGGCCTGCTCACACCTTAACACTACCGCCACCATGGGCCACTCGATTCACAACGTTGACATCAGCAAACCGCTCACCCACACAACGCCATACACGCTGTCTGCCATCTGCCCTGTACAGTGAAAACCGGGATTCATCCGAGAAGAGAACACCTCTCCAAAGTGCCCGTAGTCATCCAATGTGAGCATTTGCCCACTCAAGTCAGTTACGAGGACGAACTGCAGTCAGGTCGAGACCCCGATGAGGACGACGAGCATGCATAGAGCTTCCCTGAGACGGTTTCTGACAGTTCGTGCAGAAATTCTTTGGTTATGCAAACCGATTGTTGCAGCAGCTGTCTGGGTGGCTGGTCGCAGACGATCTTGGAGGTGAAGATGCTGGATGTAGAGGTCCTGGGCTGGTGTGGTTACACGTGGTCTGCGGTTGTGAGGCCGGTTGGATGTACTGCCAAATTCTCTGAAACACCTTTGGAGACGGCTTATGGTAGAGAAATTAACATTCAATTCACAGGCAACAGCTCTGGTGGACATTCCTGCAGTCAGCATGCCAATTGCATGCTCCCTCAAAACTTGCGACATCTGTGGCATTGTGCTGTGTGATAAAACTGCACATTTTAGAGTGGCCTTTTACTGTGGCCAGCCTAAGGCACACCTGTGCAATAATCATGCTGTCTAATCAGCATGTTGATATGCCACACCTGTGAGGTGGATGGATTATCTTGGCAAAGGAGAAGTGCTCACTAACACAGATTTAGACAAATTTGTGAACAATATTTGAGAGAAATAGGCCTTTTGAGTACATGGAAAAAGTCTTAGAACTTTGAGTTCAGCTCATGAAAAGAATGGGAGCAAAAACAAAAGTGTTGCGTTTATATTTTTGTTCAGTGTATGTATAAACATGAGTAGGTATGTCTGGAAAATCTCAATGTATCCCCTGTGTACATGTTACCTCATGAGCCAGATGTCAGATTCAGACAGCAGTTCAGCCACGCCCACCTTCTCCCCCAGGAACTGATGGGCTATGGTGTCAAAGTGCCAGTATAGCAGCCTGCACAGCAGAGGCTCCAGGAGAGCCACCTGTAGGTCAGAGGAAACATACCACAATAAAGGTGAGAGTTTAATTATATTGATAAGTTAATAATAAAACAGTCCATGCTTATCTGGCTGTAAGTGCTCACCACAGTATTGATAGTTCTCTCCTTGAAGTTCATTTTATCTGTGTATCCAGTGAAAAAGCGGGGCACGTATGAGGGCGGGGAGGGGCAGCCTGCAGACTTCATATCCAGATGACATGGGATCCCCCTCAGCATGTTAATAGTGGGGAGACCTGAAAGTGATGCAACATTGCCAGGTGAGGTACCCTGTGGACGTATAAAACCACAGATAATCCTAAGTGCGGCAGAACTCACCTAGTTTCCGAGCGATTAAGTTTCCTGTGGGCGCTATGGGGTCGGATACAACGGCGTCAAAACCCTGCAGAGAGAAAAGGTGAACAGGGAGAAGAGGAAGAAGGGGTGTTATCACATGTAAAATACTTCTACCACTCTCCCAACTTCTCAGGGGTCGTACATGATTATTTGACCTTGCCACAGAACAAGACCAAGACATTAGAATAATTAGCTCAAGAGAAGCAGACACAGTCAAAACTAACGGCTCATTATTCCAGATTAAAGTGTTGTATTGTATAAGACTAAACACCTGTTTCTGTGTCTGTACTCACCTGCTGTGCCAGATGTGTGATGATCGTATCATTGAACAGGAGGCTCTCTGCAGTCGTGTGGATGAATTTTACAACACTCTGAATGTAAGACAACTTTTTCTTAATCTTCGTCATGAAAGACGTATCAGATTTTTCCAAATTGTCGTTGTTTGTGGACATGAAATGATCAATAAAAGCCTTGGTGTAAGGGACAGGAAAGGTCACAGTGTCGTAGTGTTTCCCTGGACCCATCCGCATGCTGACCTCTGGTATCACCACTGTCACCCTGTGTCCGCGGCGGCCCATTTCTTGGGCAAGAGCCTTCATGGCCACCCAGTGACTCCCATCCATGGGTATCACCAGCAGTTTGCCCAGGTAAGGTGGAGAAGCAGAGTCACTAGGAGGACTGGTAACGACGGCTTCAGTCTCCTCTGTCTTCAACTTTTTCTCTGCCACAGACTCGTCCACGCTCAGCAGCAGGAACACAAAAAAAAGAGCTGCTTTCCACATTGTTACCTTTCCTGTGTGTCTGCAGCTCGCTGAATCCAACACAGACAAGTAGTAGTGCAGAGTGAGTGTGTGTTTGTGTGTGTGTTCAAAGTCCAATTTGATTTGCAGGACTTGCTGGTTAAGTTTAATCACATTGACTGTTATCCGCTCAAGAGAGTTCAGTAGAGGAAACGACAGTGTTTTGTAGAAGGGCGGTTATTATTGATACAGCATGGCCAATAGTGTATCTACAAATAAGTGGGCTGGGTAAAGGGTGAAGTAGTCTCAGCCCTTTGACGGCTCTGAAGAGGGCCACAAGTCAGCCCAACAATAAAGGTGTGACTTTATAACAGCTCTTTTTGAAGTGTATATGCACTGCAGCAATCCATTGAGTCATATCTCAATGTGTAAACAATTAGGTTACATGAATAGTAGTCCCATTGTTACAATCTCAATCAACACAACTAATATTCAATTTGGATATCAATGCGTATGTTCATGTTGTACATGTACGAAACGGTTTATCTACCTTGTATTGTAACATCAAAGTACAAAAAGAACTGTAGACTTTGAGCCCCTTTACCTGTTCAGCACTGTGGTACAAACCTTTCCATACATGCAGTGCCTGGAAACATTTGCCTCTAACCCCTCCCCTCTAACAAAAAGCTTTCTGCCTTCGCTACTCACCGATTTGTCTACACTTTGATTTTACCAACATCCAGATTGATATGTAGTCGTTTGATTTATTTCAGTAAGGTAGTTAGCTTTGTAATCAGTGAGGATTAATATATCTCTTCAATTATATCGTAAGGCATGTGTCAAATATTCATTAAGTGTAAACCAGTGAGCTTTAGCAGATTCACCTGAGTGTCAGTGTGGCCGCGACAAGTGTGTTTCTTTGGGAACTTAAAAGTAACAGCACACATATAACAACGACACTTTAAAAACACCCGGAGTTTGCTGGACAGCCTCTTTCAACTAACGTCTTTAAAAGAAAATTAATACGATTACAAAATGAAACACACATTATCATTTGGCACACAGCCAGGCTGGTGGAATTTGTTTTCAGTACAGCTTGGTACAGGTTCCAACATTAAACATATAACACAGATATAGATACAGACAAACACATTTCATGCATAAGGGCCACGCTTAATCCTCAGCGTTCAGAGTTCAGAATGTTTATTGCAATGGGAATGAAACTGTTTTTGAAGCGGGTTGTTTTGGAGGCAATTGTCCTGTAGCGCCTCCCAGAGGGCAGTAGCTGGAAGACATAGTGTGCAGGGTGAGTTAAATCTTAACGCCATCTTTATTTAGAACTTTTATTTCCTCTATAGTCAAGTTTGATCATCTTCTTGGCACAGATTTTGACAACAGAGGCTGTAATATAGTACGATAAAGAGTGTGGGGTTCTCAAACGTTTAGGGGCCAGGGACCACGTACAGGAACGTTCCCATAACATTGTCTAACATTACCTACAAGTTCTAATTATGTTTGAAAGAAAACATTTGAATCAACGTTTTAAGGATGGTTAGCATTTCAAAAAATGTTCCTGTAACGTTAAAACTTAAACTAAGACAAAACGTTTTAACTGCAACATTGTGAAGATATTTTCAGGATGTTATTGAGGCCTGGGATGTCAGAACACCTTTTATATGTTACATAAAAACAAAGGTGAAACATGCTGACTGCAACATTCTGACGATCTTTTCAGGATGTTAGTACAGCCTGAACTATTAGAACGTGTTTTATAAAACGTTCCTGAAACGTGATTTGAATTCCGACTATTAAAAACATCATACGGAACATTCTCAAAACATTTCTAGCTGGGTAAGCAGATGGAACTATTTGTATTGTACAACGTATCAACCTAAATACTTCAGACCTGTTTCATAGTGATAAACAGAAAAACATTTCAATTTGAATCATGATACCACCACTTACAGACTTTAAAACAGAGGCTCATTTTATTCTAAGTGCTTATGGACTGAACGTGACAGCATTGATCAAGTAATTGATCTTAAAAGCTTTCAGAACATGAACAGCCGCATGTCAGCTGCAGGAACGGTTCCACCTGAGTGAGTTGAGTGAATTAAGACAGACTGACGTGATGTCACAATGTGATGTTTAATGGTCCAAAGCTAACCTGGGCGGGAGTAATGGACACAATATGCTTGTTTCATTGGCGCAAATGGTCCTCATCCGTAGACATGCAGTTTTTAATGATGCAGCACAATTTAATATTTATTGTAAATTTATAACAATTATTTCGTGGACCCCCCAGGGGTTCTAGGACCCCACTTTAAGAACCACTGGTGTAGAGCTTTAGTGTAGAAGCAAATGTTCATTTAGGACCGACTTCAAGTGAAACAGGCAGGATCACAGCATGGACAGTTTGTAGCATCCAGTGGAAGGATCAGATTGTCTCGAAACCTTTTCTTTACAGGTCAGACTTGAGACTAAAACAGTGCAAAAGGAAATAGTCCTGAGAATTCTTTAATATAGAAATAAACATATATAAGACAGACTGGTATTAAAAGTATTTTCAATTATGTGTCTCATATTATCACAGCTCAGATGTGTCTAAAAATGTGCAAAAATGATAATAAGAGAGCGTTGTAAATATTTGTATCTGCCTTCAGCATGGGAGGTGACCACGGCCACAGCAAATGTCCATAGACTGGAAGCAGTGGAAGCCGGAGGGAACACCGCTGGAGGTCACACAGCAGAGGCCTCAAGGACCCATGAAATACACCTACATGAAACATAGCTGATATGTTAGTAATTCTTCTTCCTTTTTCTTCTTCCCTTCCGAGTAACGAGGCGCGAAGGTTCACAGGCGGCTTCGCTCGTGCTGTGACTCTGTCTGACGAGAGGATTCAAGTTGGGCTTTGCTGCCTTTAGTGCCGCTCTGGCTGTCGAGTACGCTCTGTTCCCCTCAAAGAAGGGTGGCCACTAATGTTCATCATTACCCCTTAACCTCTGAACATGGAGTCTATTAATATTCTGTATTTTCTGTCTATTATATTTTTTTGATCACCTCATGGCTTCCCTTGTCCTTCTTACACACCGTTAAATCGAACCGTCAAATCTTCGCTTTGCATTAATATTTAAATGATAATGATTCCTTTTATTCTGTCTTAACAAAACTGTTACTGAGCTTAATGTGCAAAGTAGCACCGGGTTACTCCTGCTTCCTCTTCCTGCTCAGCTTCCGGCAGCACAGTTTGAAGCATTTTATAGTCACTATCACAAAAACCAGCACAACAGTTGCCAGAAACGCGATCACATCCAGGCAGAAGTACTGGAACCAGTGGAGGTCATGGACGGCAGCTCTGAGATGTTTTGCTCCTTTGTGCCGCATCACAAATTCTGTCCAGAACACAGAGAGGTCGATGGGCTCCATTGGTCGGTCTTTATGGAGAGCTGAGAGCCTCTGCATGTTCTCTTTATACCTGGACATGGACAGATTAAAAATACAGTGAAGTAGAGCTGATTCTTTAACTTCCACTTGTATCTTCCACTGAGCTTGTTTTTGATAAGACGACCGCACTATGAGCGACCTTCTCTCCCTCACCTGGTGTCATTGATGACCTCATTCAGCCCCTGAAGAAGGACTTCTGTAGTGATCGTATACAGATTCAGCACAACTCCGGTCCCTTTGCTCGCCAGCCTATGCACGTTGTCATACTGGTCCCCACCAATCGGCACCATCACCATGGGAACAGCGTGGCACAGTCCCTCAAACAGACCGTGGGAGCCACCGTGAGTGATGAAAGCCCGAACTCCGGGTTGAGCTAACACACAAATATGTCAGAAGTCATTGTATGTGAAGCATCATTTGTCAGTTTGCTTCACATTTGATGATTTACACACCTAGTAGGTCATTCTGAGGCACCCAGGGCATCATCTTCACATTATCTGGGACATTGTCAGGAATCTTCCCGTCGTACCTCCATATTACCTGTCAGAACATTTTTGTTTAGTGCATTGATGTATGATTTAAAATGTGTGTTTTATATGTTCTTTTACCTTCTGTGGGATCTGTCTGAACGCTTCCAGGAAAACGGAGGTCGTCTCCTCTGGCATAGCTGACACCATGCTGCCCAGAGTGAACACTATAAAGCCGTGCTCTCCTGACACCCACGTCTCCAGATCCTGCAAATACACACAGAAACACTCTGTAGGGTCATGTCTTTGACTGTAGGAAGCTCTCTGTCTATAAAAACGCCGAGAGAGAAATAAGGAAGAAGTAAAAGACAATCCGAGTGTTGAATCATTTTCCAGCCTTACTTTGGGCAGAGGATTTCTCACGTTGCAGTTTATTCCACCAATTAGCACTAGATTAGGCATGAGAGGGCGCGGCAGCTCCAGTGTGAAGTCAAACCTGTTCAAAGACAGAATTAGAAAATGTATCTGAATATGACAAAGAGTCTTTTTTTTCTTTCTTTCAGTATCAAAGGACATAAACCAACTCCCCTCCCCAAAATCAAGTGTTTAACCTTGTAAACATCTCCATGTGGTGTTCTTCATGTGCTACAAGACATATCAGGGACAACATGACCTCACAAATGAGGCGCACGAAAAATAGTATTTAGTTAGTCCCGGTACGGACCAAGTCTGGAGTTAGGACTGGTAGATGAAGAGGTGCTCTTGAGCAAGGCTCCGAATCCCCAACTGCTCAGGGCGCCATCTGCAGCCCCCTCACTCTGACACCTCTTCATTAATGCATGTCCACAGAGTCCTGTTTGTTCATGTGTGTATTTCGGGCCTTTGTGTGTGTGTAGCATGTTTGTAAAAACTTTGAATTTCCCCTCTGGGATTAATTAAGTATACCTTCTTCTTCTTCTTAATTCTCATCACTATGTTTTTGCATTTGTAAATTAATCTTCTGCTTGATACTGAAAAATATCATGATATCCCCTTTGTGCGTGTTACCTCATGAGCCAGATGTCAGATTCAGACAGCAGTTCAGCCACGCCCACCTTCTCCCCCAGGAACTGATGGGCTATGGTGTCAAAGTGCCAGTACATCAGCCTGCACATCAACGGCTCCAGGAGAGCCACCTGTAGCAGAGGTGGAAAAAGTACACACATTCTACACTTGAGCAGAAGTACAGATACTTGTGTACAATAAAAAAAGTACTGATTCAACTTCTTTACTCAAGTAGGAAAGTACAGGCTCTGAAATGTACTTAAGTACAAAAGTAAGAAGTATTCCTCTGAAGGACATTTTACCGAACGTTTCTTTGCAAAGCTAACTAAACCTCACAATAATAATAATGATGATGATAATAATTCAAAGACAATTCAACTTTAACAATCCAGCTTAAAGTAAAATAAAACTACATACTGCCAATAATGAGCATTAACTTTGCAACAACACCAGAATTGTGAACTTCAGCGATACACGACACCTCTTTTGTTAACTGGGCAAAACGAAAAAACGTCCTCGGCACATGAGGATCGTTTTCTTCGTTAATTATCACTGGATACTGTCAGGTTTTGCTGCAAGCCAAATTTCAGACAGAATAATAAAGACTGAACCGAACTGAGGTCCCGAATGAGCACCTGGATAATTTTTTACAGCTTTGAAATCAGTCTCGATGTTGGGAAGACAGCGTGCAGAGACCACAATAAAAATAAGAGATAAGTAGATTTTTGTGTTCAAATGTAGGGAGTCAAAGTAAAAAGTTAAACACTCAAGTAAAGTACAGATACATGAAAAATCTACTTAAGTACAGTAAGTGTTGGAGCTATTAACATTGTTTGTATAATTTTATTATTTTACATTTAGTCATTTATTTCTTTCTTGTTCTTTCATTTAGGAAGTTATAATAAGCTTGAGACCATTTGTTGATATATTTGAGTTTATTTAGGCTTTTATTTTGAATTGGTAGTTTGCACCGGGTGACGTGTGTATATATGGGCAGGTAGGATAGGATGGGCGGGCACCGGGAAGGTTCATGGTTTTTTACCAGGAAACGCCAGATTGTTAATTTTGAGTAAAAGTTGTTAAATATAAAGAAAACTTATTTTTTGCCTGGACCTTGAATTTAGTTTATTGATCCTGCGTACGATCCACTCTCCCTGTGCCACAGTGGCTGGTTTTTTGTATATTGACGAGGCCAAATCGCCACTACACTTAGTAAAGTCTTTGTACTTTGTTACTTCCCACCTCTGCCTGTAGGTCAGAGGCAACATACCACAATAAAGGTGAGAGTTTAAATATATTAATAAGTTAATAATAAAACAGGCTGTAAGTGCTCACCACAGTATTAATCATTCTCTCCTTGAAGTTCATTTTATCCGTGTATCCAGTGAGGAAGCGGGGCACGTATGAGGGCGGGGAGGGGCAGCCTGCAGACTTCATATCCAGAGAACATGGGATCCCCCTCAGGAGGTTAAGAGTGGGGAGACCTGAAAGTGACGTGACAGGTGAGAACATGTGCAGACGTATAAAACCAGACATAATCTGAGTGTGGCAGAACTCACCTAGTTTCCGAGCGAGTATGTTCCCAGTGGGCACCATGGGGTCTGTTAACATGGCGTCAAAACCCTGCAGAGAGAAAAGAGGGAGAAAGGATGTCAAGCATCACTGTGTTTAACATTAACATCCTTCTCTCTCATTCTATTCGTCCTTATTAAATGTTGGAAAGTAAGAAGACTAACACTCTCTATGAAGACAACATTTAAAGTGTGTCAATCACACACACGATGCTTTCTGATGCACAACATCAACAGTCATTATCACACTATAGATGTGACATGAAGAAGCTCAAGTCTTTCATGGATGCTCTTCACTAATCAACCTCTCTCACTAACCTCTCACTGTATCAATGAAATATTGTTTTGCTTTATATTTAAGATAATAGATTGGTTTTCATTTAGGTGTCATTTCAGCATTATCATGTGAATAAATGTCTGTTAAGTCACTATCATAGCCGAATGAGGCAACACAATGGTGATTGAGGCTATGGCCCACTGATGAAAGCCTTTGCATTTATAGTATATAGTATTATTACAGACTGGGTGTCTGTGGCGACATGTTTTTTCTGCACAAAATGTTTTAATTACCATGTAAAAAATCGTCCCAAGGCATCTCCTCCTTCTCCCTCATTAACAAATTCCTGGATCTGCATAGTCCCCGCCCACTCTGTACTACCTTTTCGTAAAACAAAACCCGTCTCTGCCATCGTTTAGTGGCAACATGTTGAAACTTAGCTAGCTTGTATGTTAGTGATGAGTAGTAGTAACGTTAGCATTAGTAGTCAGTAGAAAATCAAGAGTTACAACCGCAGCCAGTAGTGGACGTCACACATGGAACACTGTCTGGATATCTAGGAAGTGTGCTCGCGCAATTACCGTTTATCACCAAAGTTGCCGCCGAAGAGAACGAAACTGAAAACCCCCCCATTAACAGTGCACTGTGTAAGATTTTACATGTAGTAACTGAAAAATTTAGAACTTCCCCAACTTCCTCTATTGCCTCTAACAGCCTGCGGGACGATTCATATGTAAATTCGGGCCAGTTTACCCGCCAAAAGAAGAGGATGTGTATCTGTGCTCTCACGAGTATCTCTGCCTACAGCTCATTCTCAGCCCCTACAGTCAACTGTGTCTCAACGTTAGACAACGCAAGCTGTGAAATGGAGACGGATAATGCCAACAAACAACCAGCACAAACTACACTCAAGAATAAAACAGTTTTATCTAGTGAAGCCGTCTGGCAAAACAGGAATGTGACCGACGTCAGGGGGGAAACTAGCGTCAACATCTGCAGGGCATGCGAATCATGGTAACCTTCGATTGCTTGTGGGGATCAAAACAGACGCACAACTGGCTTTCTTGCTATTGGACAGGTAAGCTGACATCGGCGCATAGCAAGTGAATTATACAGTATATTACTATATTATTGTGATTATAGCTGGCTAATGTTCGCTAACGCTTGTGATGATTTGCCGGGTCGCCAGCATAATTTGCCATTTGGTTAGGAAGCACAATGCCGGAGTCATGCAGTGTACTTACGTTCGAGCTAGTTGGCTAACCTTAGCATGCTTGCTAACGTTATGAAAAATGCTATCTGAGTGTGTATGTCAGTTATCTAGCTTGATAAATAACTTAGCCAGCTAACATGACAAATGGTGCTGATTTTGTAAATTATGTAGCAGAACAAAGCAAATGTGCAACACTTCCGATTGTTTTCTATTAGTCAATATCATTGCGTTATCTGCCTTGGCTAAGGTTAGCCAGCCAGCTGTCAGCTGGCAAAAAGCTACCGTTAGCAAACAAGCAAACGTTAGCTTGTCTGCTATCACAGACGATTCGCCAGTTAGGCAATGTAGCAAAATACTGTGGAGTGGATAACATCAGCTAACTCATGCAGACTCCTGGGGCTGATCTGGCTGCAGTTCACTCAACTGTGTCACTAACAACAATTTTTGAAAGTTACACAGTGCACCTTTAAAGAGCGTCTGTTTAGGTATTTCAGTCATAAAATATGTAAATGTTCTACCTCTCTCCCAGCTTCACAGGGGTCGTACATGATTACAAAAAACCCCACAGTATAATGTTTGTTCAAGACATCAACAGCTGTCAGAACAAGTAGCTCAAGAGAAGCAGACACAGTCAAAACTAATGCCTCATTAATCCAGATTAAAGTGCACGGCTTAAGTGTTGTATTTCATAAGATGAAACACCTGTTTCTGTGTCTGTACTCACCTGCTGTGCCAGATGTGTGATGATCGTATCATTGAACAGCAGGCACTCTGCAGTCGTGTGGATGAATCCTGCAATCTTCCTCAACTGTGTATAACCTCTCTTCACCTTCGTTACGAAAGACGTATCAGATTTTTCCAAGACGTCCTTGTTTGTGGACATTAAAATGTCAATATCAGCCTTGGTGTAAGGGACAGGATATGTCACAGTGTCGTAGTGTTTCCCTGGACCCATCCGCATGCTGAATTCTGGTATCACCACTGTCACACTGTGTCCGCGGCGGCCCATTTCTTGGGCAAGTGCCTTAATGCCCACCCAGTGACTCCCATCCATGGGTATCACCAGCAGTTTGCCCAGGTAAGGTGGAGCGGCAGAGTCACTAGCAGGACTGGTGACGACAGCTTCAGTCTTCGTGGTCTTATCTGCAGGAACGTTCGCCTGCGTGTCCACACTCGGCAGCAGGAACACTAAAAAAACAGCTGCTTTCCACATTGTGAACTTTCCCCTGTGTGAAGCTCCCTGAATCCAACACAGACAAGAAGTAGAGCAGAGTGTGAGAGCTGAGAAACACCTGGTTCTCTTACCTTTGAGTGCCCCTGCAAACCACTCCTCTGTGATTGATTTAGTACAGTTATGAGTGTGTTCAAAGTCCTCACTTAAACAAGAGAGGCAACTACACTCCTTAAACGCAACAACAACCAAAGTCCTCCAATTTGGTGCACGACTTGCTGATTAAATTATAGCGCAGTCTAACATACTGTTACCCTCTCATAAAAGAGCGCATTCGCACCTGACACTGCACCTGAGGGACTGGGGCAGAGTTCAGTAGAGGAAACGACAGTGTTTTGTAGAAGAGCGGTTGTTATTGATTAAGCTTGGCCAATAGTGTATCTACAAATAAGTGGGCTGGGTAAAGGGTGAAGTAGTCATGAAGAGGGCCAAGTGTCAGCCCAACAATGAAGGTGTTCTCTGAATTACACGTGGTGCTCGAGTTTTAAACAGCACTTGCAGTAATCCAACTATTCTCCACATTTGGTGCTAATCAGGACTTCCATTGAGTCATACCTCAATGTGTAAAGAATCAGGTTACATGAATAACCTATCTCAGTCAACACAACTAATATTCTATTTGGATATTGATGCATATGTTCATGTTGTACATGTTAAAAACAGTTTACCTACCTTGTAGTGTAACATGGAAGTACAAAGAGAAGTGTACAGTTTGAGAACCTTCAGCACTGTGGTACAAACCTGTCCATACACACAGTGCCTGGAAACATTTGCCTCTAACCCCTCCCTTCTAAAGAAAAGATCTTTCTAGCTACTCACAGATTTGTCTACACTTTGATTTTAACAACATTCAGATTGATATGCAGCCGTACTGTACGATTTATTTAAGTAAGTAAGTTCGCTTTGTAATCAGTGACTGAGGATTAATATATCTATTCAATTATATCGTAATACAAATAAACAAATGATACATCAGGCAAGACAACACAAATGCACTCACACATACACACACAAAAGCTCTCCTAGGCCATACCCACATACCCCCCCAGGACATAGCAGAAAACATACAGTAGCTGATTTTACACATACCCACAAAGAGCTATTTACATTTATACATTTGTAAACGTCTGATACATCATTTTAACTTCTCAGGTATTATTAAAGGCCAGAGCAGGTTGTTTGAAGATGATTGACGCGAGATGTCTTAAAGAGATGAAAAGAGTTTATAGATCTCATTGTCAGATTGTCACAGTTTCCATTTCCTGGTTTCATTCATTCATTCATTCTCTGCCTCGGCCATGCATCAGCTTCCCTCTGCTCTGCTTCAGTCAGGACAATCACACACACCTGTCGTCTCATCAGCACACACACACCTGGCTGCAATCACTCTGCCACTATAAAGACTCCGGTTTCACTCACACTCATTGCCAGATTGTTCTTCGACATCCTGATGCAAGACTCTCCAGCGTTTCCCGATTGGATTACCTGTTGCTCTTCTCTTTCGCCTGCTACCCGGTAAAATACCCTGCCTTCTGTACCAGACTACGAGACTTTGTTCAGTCCTCCTGTTTCTCTGCCAGTTTGAGGTGTGTGTTGTTTTACCACATCAGTGGTGGATTTTTTTCCGCAACGCATCATCTCCGTGGAGAGAATACAGGGATTACGTCTGTGCCTGCTGTTTACTGTGTTTCCTGTCAGCTTGTATCTCTGCCTGAAGCTTTTCAGTAAAAGACACTGTGAACTGTACCTGGTTGTCTGTGTGTTGCATTTGGGTCCTCCGCCGGCACATTACACAGATAGTTCCAATCAGATGGAGCTTTAAATTTAAAAGCACAACGCCCATATTCTTTGTGAATTCTAGGGATGAAGAAAAAAGGATATTCAGTGTGCCTCAGACTGTATGAAGTCCTTTTATGGGATTAAATATATTTAAGTAGGAAGGATAGATAAATGAAATGCCTTTAAATACAATAAAGGGCACTTTTATATGCTCTTTATTGTAATGTTGCACTTCCACTTTGCTGCTGTAACACTGTAAATGTCCCCACTGCAGGATGAATAAAGGATTACTTTATCTTAAAATTAAATTGCAATTATTGCATTGAAGTCTTGTTGATTTAGGTGTTAGCCACATTAGCGACTCGTGCATAGAGCAGTGATGGGTTCTATTAGGACACCTCAAAACAAATCTACAGAGACTACTCAAGACTATGTTAAGTGGATGAAGGTTCGTTTCGGAGGTATAGATAGATGCTTTATTGATCCCGAGGGAAATTTAGGAGCTACTGAGGCTGCCGCTCATGTCAGCGCCGGAAACGCATGGGTTTAAAATTAATACGCATAAAACATGAAACAAGTAGCTGCAGATGCACCACTGTTAGCTACGGTCTCTGCTACTTTGTAATTCTGGTTCAGCTTTTTAGTGAATTCAAAGTTGGCGAGAAATGAACTCTTTCTCTTTGACACATTTTTCTGACTTTATGCGTACGTGTTTTTCACCAAGTGTAACCATGAAGTCGAAGCAGAAACAAACAGCTTACCAGTTTGTACGGGGTAACGTTGGGTTCTTTAAACTACACATGGATTGTGGACCATTTGCAACAGCGCCACCCTTGAAGGAAACAACCGCGCATTCAATGTCAATAATGCTACAATAGGAAACACCACAACAATATTTTTCGCTGTGCATTATATTTAATTGATAATGATTCCTTTTATTCTGTCTTAACAAAACTGATACTGAGATGAATGTGCAAAGTAGCACCAGGTTACTCCTGCTTCCTCTTCCTGCTCAGCTTCCGGCAGCACAGTTTGAAGCATTTTACAGTCACTATCACAAAAACCAGCACAACAGTTGCCAGAAAAGCGATCACATCTAGGCAGAAGTACTGGAACCAGTGGAGGTCACGGACGGCAGCTCTGAGATGTTTTGCTCCTTTGTGCCGCATCCCAAATTCTGTCCAGAACACAGAGAGGTGTGCAGCCACGCCCACCTTCTCCCCCAGGAACTGATGGGCTATGGTGTCAAAGTGCCAGTACATCAGCCTGCACATCAACGGCTCCAGGAGAGCCACCTGTAGGTCAGAGGCAACATACCACAATAAAGGTGAGAGTTTAATTATATTAAGTTAATAATAAAACAGTCCATGCTTATCTGGCTGTAAGTGCTCACCACAGTATTAATCAGTCTCTCCTTGAAGTTCATTTTATCTGTGTATCCAGTGAAGAAGCGGGGCACGTATGAGAGCAAACATGCTCAATGGGTGACATGTCCGGTGAGTATGCTGGCCATGAACTGGGATGTTTTCAGCTTCCAAGAATTGTGTACAGATCCTTGCAACATGGGGCCGTGCATTATCATGCTGCAACATGAGGTGATGGTTGTGAATGAAGGGCACAACAATGGGCCTCAGGATCTCGTCACGGTATCATTAAAAATGCCATCAATAAAATGCACCTGTGTTCGTTGTCCATACCATACCATACCTGCCCATACCTTAACCCCTCCGCCACCATGGGCCACTCGATTCACAACCTTGACATCAGCAAAAACGTTCACCCACACGGCCCCATACTGTCTGCCATCTGCCCTGTTCAGTGAAAACCGGGATTCATCCGAGAACAGAACACCTCTCCAAAGTGCCAGACGCCATCGAATGTGAGCATTTGTCCACTCAAGTCAACTCAGACGATCTTGGAGGTGAAGCTGCTGGATGTGGAGGTCCTGGGCTGGTGTGGTTACACTTGGTCTGCGGTTATGAGGCCGGTTGGATGTACTGCCAAATTCTCTGAAACACCTTTGGAGACGGCGTATGGTAGAGAAATTAACATTCAATTCACGGGCAACAGCTCTGGTGGACATTCCTGCAATCAGCATGCCAATTGCACGCTCCCTCAAAACTTGCGACATCTGTGGCATTGTGCTGTGTGATAAAACTGCACATTTTAGAGTGGCCTTTTATTGTGGCCAGCCTAAGGCACACCTGTGCAATAATCATGCTGTCTAATCAACATCTTGATATGCCACACCTGTGAGGTGGATGGATTATCTCGGCTAAGGAGAAGTGCTCACTAACACAGATTTAGACAAATTTGTGAACAATATTTGAGAGAAATAGGCCTTTTGAGTGCATAGAAGAAGTCTTAGATCTTTGAGTTCAGCTCATGAAAAAATGGGAGCAAAAACAAAAGTGTTGCGTTTATATTTTTCTTCAGTGTAGATGGATGACGTGTCTCCATATTTGACGTGTATTTTGATTTTATAGTTTGACCCATGTCTCATCTGTTAACATGGAGGAGGCGGGCTTTATGACCTATACTGCAGCCAGTCAGCAGGGGGCGATAGAGAGGGTTTGGCTTCACATTTAGGGAGCTGTCATGTCGTCCATCTTTTAATGCTCAAGAGAAGCAGGCACGGTCAAAACTAACGCCTCATTAATCCAGATTAAAGTGCACAGCTAAAGTGTTCATTGGACGAAACACCTGTTTCTGTGTCTGTACTCACCTGCTGTGCCAGATGTGTGATGAGTGTATTATTGAACAGTGAATAAATGTTCTTCATATTCATTATGAAAGTCTGTTCAGATTTTTCCAAGATGTCCTTGTTTGTGGACATGACATGATCAATATCAGCCTTGGTGTAAGGGACAGGATATGTCACAGTGTCGTAGTGTTTCCCTGGACCCATCCGCATGCTGAACTCTGGTATCACCACTGTCACACTGTGTCCGCGGCGGCCCATTTCTTGGGCATGGGCTTTTATATCCACCCAGTGACTCCCATCCATGGGTATCACCAGCAGTTTGCCCAGGTAAGGTGGAGAAGCAGAGTCACTAGCAGGACTGGTGATGACGGCTTCAGCCTTTATGGTCTTATCTTCAGAAACGTTCGCCTGCACATCCATGCTCATCAGCAGGAACACAAACACGGCAGCTTTCCACATTGTTTACTTTCCCCTGTGTGAAGCTAGAAATAGACCAGAGTGAGAGGTAAGAAACACCTCATTCTCTGTCCTTTGAATGCTCCTGTAAACCACTCCTCTGTGATTTTGTACAGTTATGAGTTTGTCTGTGTGTGTGTTCAAAGTCCTCGTGGGACTTGCTAATTAAGCTATAGAGCAATCAAACATACTGTTTTACGCTCATGAAAGAAAGCGTTCACACCTGGTACTGCGCCTAAGGGACTGGAGAAGAGTTCAGTAGAGGAAACGGCAGTGTTTTGCAGACTCAGGGTTATGTCTGGTTCAATATACAAACATAGGTAGGCCGGGTAAAGGGTGAAGTGGTTTCAGGCCAACGCCACCTCTGATTGTAGCACTGTGTGTATGTGCACTGCAGTAATCCAACTACTCTCCACATTTGGTGCTAATCAGGACGTCCATTGAGTCATACCTCGTGTGAAGAATGACTCACTTCCATTGTAACGTTTAAATACATCCAGCACTGTACAGTTTGAAACCCTTTACCTGCTCAGCACTGTAGTACAAACCTGTCCATACAAGCAATGCCTGGAAACACTTGAAAGACGATATCCCCTCGAACAATAAGTGTCACACCTGTTTATCTAGATTTCAGACACAGTGTTTTAAAACACGTTAGGGCGGTGGAGTAAAAGCAGTCATGGGAGCTATCCACTAAGATGGATTAACATTGAGATATTGTTCTTCAGTAAGTTGAACAAGTTGGCATGGAAGTTTTCACAGCAAGAGTACAATAGTAACTGGGTCCTTATGTTGAAGAGGGGCCTGTGTCAAAATCTCCCTTTTTGTTCAGGGATTAAAGCACGAAAATCATTTGATTTATTTGGGGGGGGGGAATTCCCAACACTAACCCTTGACAGGTGCAAAACAAAGTAGCCGAATATAACTCCTCTGGGACATTTTTAAGTCCTGCAAATTGTTGATATTTTGAAAAGGGTGACAAGAAACATACACCGATCAGCCATAACATTATGAACACTGGCAGGTGAATAACATTATGTCATTACAATGACATGTTAGGCAACAAGTGAACATTTTGTCCTTTGTTGTCCAAGTTGAAGTGTTGGAAGCAGGAACAATGGACAAGCAATGTGAGCTACTTTTGACAAGGGCCAAATTGTGATGGCTAAATGACTGGGTCAGAGCATCGCCGAAACTATAGCTCTTGTGGGGTGTTCCCAGTCTGCAGTGGTCAATACCTACCAAAAGGTTTACCTGTCTTCCCCAGGTAGGGTAAAACATGGCACAAGGATGTCCCACCTTTAAAGTCATTTATAGGAATTCAAAGTATCTGCTCCTAATGTCTTTGTGCCAAATGCCTCAGCACAGCTTCATGGGTCGGGGCTGTTTTGGTCACAAAAGGGGAACCAACACAATATGAGATAGGTGGTCATAATGTTATGGCTGATTGGTGTAAGTACAGGTGTTATGGGGGTCTGGGGGCACTCTCCGGAAGGAGAAAAAAATGTTTATTTAAATTTGCAAATGAAGCTTTTTGAGTGTTTTGAGTTTAGGATACTATGAAAAAAACAGCATCTGCTTTATACAAATAAGTGACAAACTTGAACCTTTAACTAACTTATTGTATGTGGGTATGTTATGTGTCATGTAACAAATGTGTCAATTCTATATGTTAAATTGTTTGTGAGCATGTCTGTGTGCTGTCCGGTGGGCCGTCTTGTGAGGTGTCCTGTAATTGTAATATTTGTTGTATGTTTATTTTTAATGGATGGATGAAATTAAGCTATTGTGCTAATTCTGCAAATTTACTTTGAAGCATATTGCTGATAGATTGATTAATGTGCACTGTCCTAATTCAATATATAAATAAACTAACTCTTTACTTAATCAGTCTACAAGGAGTATTACAAACGTTACTGAGAGAAGTAAAGTACAAAAAAGTATTTGCATAAGGGGTAAAAGGGCTCATCATGTAGACTGGCCCATTTAGAATGATATCTGGGATCATGAGTATTGATGCATTCATGTGTTAACTTTAATGTTGTAGCTATATAAAATAAGTATATATATTATGTTACTTTACATACTCCTGGATGGCTTGTGAATTTCCCCATAGTGAGCTTTATTGATTATTTATTTATTCATTAAGTTTTGTTGATCTGAATATGTGAAATAACTTAATATGTCATTCAGTTCAGCATATGAGCTCATTGGGGGAAAATATAAATAAATAAAATGATAAATGGCGCTTGAACGGCAGTTGCTATCGTTTAAACGTCTGTCCAGTTGGTGGCGCCAAAGCGCCATTTTGTCCTAAAAAAAACCTGAAAAGAAGAAGAACGTACAACCTGTGTTCTCCACCGCAGCGCGCGCAGCTTTAAGTACGTTCGAGCACAACAAAGCACTGGGTCCGCGAGCTCACAGTGGCACGAGCCAGTATGTAAACAAGTAAGCGCCTTGCTATTTGGTAGTTAAAGATGTAAGTAAAACAGTCATGAACGTGTTACGTGAACTGTGAACAATTTGAGATGATGTAAGTTTTAAATCATAGCGGATAGCTTCAGCGCTGAATATCAGCGACGATGTTAAAGCTTCGGTCAGTTGTTTTTTATTTGTTGCCATTTTAGTTTGGCTAGCTTAACGTGAGCAAATATGCTACAATCAGCTAAACAACAGGAGTAGTTTATGGATTGCAGACATTTTAGGGGTCAACTAAACTCAACTAAATCACCAGCTTCTGGGCCTGAGACCGACACTGGCTGATGTCTCTCAAGTCCACTTTTCTGTATCAGTTCGATGATCGGATTCATTTTAAGTTAGTGTGGGAAAACCCCTCTTTAAATATCAGCTGAAACGGCAGTGCAGTCCTGTAGTCTGGTTCTCCGTCACAACTTGTTGATGCGGTCTTCTGGAGGAGCCCTGTGTAAAAAGCTAGTTTTAGCTTTTTAATCATATAAATTCAGATCGTGCTTACATGATGCATCCTTTTTTAATACGATGCCTTGCAGAAATATTCGTCCTCTTGTAATTTCCCATATGTGCTCGTGTTAAAACTGCAAGTTTTATTGGGGTTATATTTAAAGAACCAACACGAGACAGTCCATATTTTTGGAGTAGGTAGGTTCTGTTTTTTTTCTCCTTTCCACTGTTTTGATTATCTTCCTGTAAAACATGTTGTCTTCAAATTTACAGGCCTGTTACTGACTGCTGGTATGAGGCTGATGGCTTGGAGTCGTTCATTCATAAGTCTGTTGTAAGAGTAGAATATCACAGGTAAGAATATGTAACTTAGGTTAAGTTTTGAAATAAGATAAAGCGATGCACCAATGTATTAGACTTAAAAAATGTCATCAAAGGTATTCACTGTTGTTCTGTCTCACAGGTCTTTAGAGATTTGTCTAAATTGGAAAAGACCCATGTATCCACGACGCTCCTCCAGAGGACCAAAGCCCTCCCCGACGACTCTCCAGAGGAGCCCCAGCCCAAATGACATTATCCAGCGCAGGTCCATGGGCAAGAGACAGAGGAAGACAGGGCTGCAGAAGACCAATTCCAGCAAAAGTGCCATTAATACAGATGAGGGAAGAGGCTGTGACATTTTGGACATCATCAACAGGACACACAGTGCTAAAGGTGTTATCGAGGGTGTTATCAAGGATGAAGGAAAGTGTGTAGAAGTAGCAGATAAAGGAGTGGACGAGTCAGATGAAGATTGTGTCTCTGTTAGCAGCATAGCTTCTGGTCCTTCCCTCCTCTCTAAGGCCACGCCAAAGACAGCAAAGCCGTCGCTGGGCTTGTGCTCAGCATGTCAGAAGCTCTACCAGAAGGCAAAGAGAATGAAAGCACCGATCAAAGACAAACTCTTAGACAACGGTGAGTGCTCTCCCTCCTTGTTTCAGCACAAGAAATAAAATGTGATGTGTGTGAGATGTCCGTGAGGGGAATTTGGTCGCTGCTCCAGCAAATACACAGAAGATCTATCAATTAATTGTACCTGTAATGAGCTGCAGATGTCTTGCTAGCTGGGCCATGCACACACTGCCCAATGTTTCTGTTATATATTTGTATATTACATATTATTAAATCATTTACAACAGCTGACGACAATGTAAGCACTCATTGATTGCTAGTTGGATGAGACATGATACACCGTACAGAAACCGAATAAGGAGACGCCTGCTAACCATGATGCAGCACAGAAGTCTATATTCGGTGCACAGGAGCGCTAACATGTTTCATCTTTCTTTCTGGTTCCTTCTTAAGATCCCAAGTCCCTGACATGTGACCAGTGGGTCCTGATCAAGAGCTGGAGGCCGAGGAAGCTGCCTGATACCAGAGGGTAAGACTTCCTGTGTTTGTTTTATTTAAGCTGAAATGGTCCAAAACCAATTATTTCCACCCAGTACCAGTCGATACCTTGACCTCTGTATCAGGTGATGCTGAGTACAGATCCAATTCCAGTGAGAATGAAAAAAGATACACATATTATTTAACATCTGTAGGACAATACCACTAATCCTCTTTATTACAGGGCTGTGTTAAATACTTGATTCTGATTGGTTAATTACGGCATTCTGAAGTCTGTTATTTCTCGATAACAGACTGTTGTTATGAAGAACAGACTGTTGCTAGCAATGCGGCTGTAATCACACGATCCTAAGGACTAACTGTAATCATATCAATCTGTCGAAAGAATACGGGCTACTGCAAGTTTCAAATCGCTGGAGGCACAATATTTTTTAAGGGTGAGACAAGTGTTAAACTATCATTTTAATTTAAATGTGTTGCAGAGAGGCTCCGGCCTACACATCACACACAAACGAAAGTATCAGATATCTTCGCTTGGTACAGATCCCTCAAAAATCACACCATAATAATCAATGTAAAAATGATCATTCCCTTTAATATCGCAAATCATATCGAAATCACAATTTAAGTCAAAACAATCGCAATTAGGTATCACCTCGGGTCCTGCTCACCCTGTCGGGGTTCCATTCCACGATAACAACGTGCTCACTATACATGATCCCTTACATGGCAACCATAGCCTGTTTTTAAAAAAAATGGACGTAGCCACAGTTACGTCACCCATTGGTTTCTTACTGCGTAAATGAAGCCTCGAGTTCAGGTTATGGTAGCCACCATGTGGGTATCTGGAGCCAGAATTGATCATAATTGGAAGAGAAGATGGAGCTGGAGAGGAGCGAGGGGTTGGCAAACTCCAAGTTATGAAGGCTAAACAGGAAACGCCAGTACTGTGCCTCCAAACTATGCATGGAATCTTTATCACATCAACTGTAGTTGTTATTTCTAGTATCAGTAGCCATGGCGTTCTTGTGCTGTCTGTTGATTGTAACCCTGTTCTTATTGTCAGGAAGCTTTTGACACATGTGACGCTGGTTAAAAGAAGACTCCGGTTGAAGAACGGAGCAAAGCAAATTGAGCAGCGTGTGAAGGATGGAGAATCAGCAGCCTGCTCGAGGCCGCACATGTTCCTCCAGAGGTAAAACTTCTGTACACAGAACACAAAGTCCCTTGCTTGATTTTATAAAAAGTGACCTGAACGTGGTGCTTTTATTTGTGTCAGGAACCTCAGACGGCTTGTCAAAGTACCGGTTAAAAGGGGGGTGAAGAAGAACAGGAAGAAGAGGAGAAGAGACGATTCTCAAGGCTCACAAGCTGCTAAGCAGCAGCGTCTCCACCATCAACACACCAGCACAACTAACATCAACAGTCATCACCCAACCAGCGCTCACAGTAGCAGCCCCGCATTGGAGAGTTGTAGCGAACAGGAAACGAACACTGTGACTGTCCAGATGATTCCCTGTTCAGTCACGCTGGAACCCGTCGGAGGCGTCACAGCAACGGCGAACGCAGCGAAGAAGAAGAAGGCGACGAGGGGCGGATTCAGAGACTTGCTGTCCCAGCTGCGAGGAAACAGCAGCATGATCGTGAGAGAGACGCGTTAGCAAGGTGACTGGCTGTTCTTTTAGGCTGCACATTAACGGCTGTGGTGTTATCGAGGCACTGATGCAGCGCCACTTCTGTTCTGTTCTGAATACCACTCTGTAAATATCTGTTACCTCTCACCTGGATGCATGAACCTGTGTTCATTAGAAGAAGTACTGCAGCAGTTGCACATATTTATATTTCTATTTATTTAAAGTTTGATTCTGCTGGTCTACATACCTGTTGTTTCTTCTTCATTTGAATTTTTTCGCCTTATTCCTACAACAGACTCGTTTAACATCACCTGTAGATGTGGATAACATGATTTAAATAACTAAATACTAACTCAATACAAATGTCTTAACAGTGCAAAAGTTAAATGTTTTATTCTTTTTAGTGTACTTTTTCCCACAATGCAATGCACTAAAGAAAAAGATATGTTAAATTGGCAGTGACATTTTGAAATATCAGTTTGATATCTGACAATGTACAATCATTTCCTCATAGTATACATTGTAAGGTATGTTGTTATTGCTACAATAACTTCAATGGTAAGTTAACAGTGTACATATGTATTTGGTCATTTTGGACTAAGGGCCTTTCTGCCTGTAAAAATAAAAAACATTTTTTCTTTACCAAAAATATTGAATGGATTAATATTTGCACCGGACACATGTTAACAAGTTGGAGTATTAATTTATTTAGACTCTGTTCTCTAGACGCCCACATGGTGGCGCCACTTCATCAGAGACCCAGCACTCATAAGCAGTCAGTGTGCACAATGGCCCTATCTCCACACTCAGGGACTCAAAGACATTGAGGAGCGTACTCGGTAAGTGTGAGTGCTTAGAGCTGTCCCACTTTTCAATCACTAAGTGCATAAGGGCACTGGTGTGAACTTTTCAACACACAATTGTGCACTTTAGGTGAGTCCGCATGTCTGCAGACTTTCCTGTAGGACTCAGCCAGAGTTCATAGTAGGGATGCTCAATATTGGATTTTTCCCCGATATTTTCCAACCCTTTTTGCAGATTGCTTATATATTAGGCACATGTTTTTCCCACCTAATAGCAGAGAACATCAAGGGCCCAGCGCAAGTGTCATTGCTATCTTCCACGCATCGTAGTCGTCAATTTCACACCCAGCGCCCACGTTGTGTAAAAAGCAAGTCATCTTGGGCCACAGTTAGTGCCCATGGGTGTGTTGGTTTTTAAATGAGGTGTGGTCAGGCAAACGGGTGGCGCGTTGCTATCTAGAGGACGTAGAAAGCGACCGTGCCTTAGACCAACAAACATCTGGTCCAAAGTCTGAGGCGCAATCTGTATTGGCTATTTAGAGGGCGCATTATGGACATACATCGGCGAGTTTACAACACGAGTCTGCTTGTCACTCACACGGGGACGCACAGCAGCGCTTCTACTCCTAAGGAAAAAGTGGTGCGTTTGCAGATACAGTTAAAAAATGTTTAAGGGACAGACTGCAAGCTTTGGTTTCCCTCGTCTCATTAAATCATGATACTGCTTTCGGTTTGTTACCGATCTGCTGAGAAGTGCAGAAAGGATCTATCGGATCCATCCTTCACGGCCCAACGTATCCCAAGAGGCATTGCGCGCCAACTCAAACGATATGGCGGACTTTTAAACGGCAGAGGAATACACCTGTATGTAAAAATGTTCGGTTTCAACTCAATCGAAAAACTAATGTTACATATGGTTAAGAAAACAAAAGGGCCATTGAAAACGAGCTATCCAATAATAGGTTAACCTACTCGACGTTAGTTATGCTAGCTAGTTAGCCCGCTAGCTACCTGTTGCTAGGCGACAGGAGCTAGTGAGTCTCATTTTTATACAGATCTCAAACCCTCACGCACTGCACGCCGGACGTTATTAAAGTCTGTGAGGGTTCAGTGTTTAGGCTTTAGGGTGGAGATAGGGATTGGGCCAATAAACACAGCATTGCAAGTACAACTAAATGGTAAGCAGCCTTTAGTCAGGGGAATTATTTATACCCGTGTTTTTGCCGTTTATCAGCAAAAACCCAACAAATACTGTCAGTGCAGGCGCCTGGTGAAAGACCAGCAAGATCATGTTGTCATTATCCTGAAGATAAAGCAGGGGCAGGTCTTTAAACATCAAACCCGAAGAGTTTTACACAGAAATGTTTTTTTACAGATGTTTGTGCTGATAGCAGTGAATGAGGAGGAAAAGGTGGGGAAAAGAGACAGAGATAAGAGACGGGACGCTCAGGCTTGAGTGTTTGAAAGTGTTATTGTGGGCTGGGGGGGGGGGTCTGTTTATGTATGGGATTATTGCACTGGGAGAGGATGAGGCAGATTTACAGTCTCCAACATGGAACTAGAATTACACATGGAAGAGGGAAATGGTTTATTTACACCAATCTAAATGAAATGCCTTTAAGATCGAATTCATCAATGAATAGTTCAATCACAAAATTTAAAGACGAACTTTCTGTTATCATTTTCCCTCTCACAATTAATTCGTGTTTTGCTCCATCCTTTTTTTAAATTTTATTAAATCTTACAACAATGATCAGTCTGGCAGCAAATACAGTGTTCATCAAATGAAGTGGGAAGTGAAAAATAAAAAAGCATGATAATTAAAACAGAGGTGGTAGAAATGTTAAAATAATAACATCACGTCAACTTCTACTGTTTATCATCCTTTCCAAGTTGTCCCTCCCTGCACCCACCACAGTTTTATTTATCATCACCAACATTTTGATTCAAAAACTCCCAGCTTTCTATTTGTAATGTATGTAAGTTTTTCCATAGCAACACCTGATGATGGGTCGTTGAAATGGTAATCTCAAAGATCTCAATTTCGCTCTCTTTGGCGGCACCTATGGAGATAAACTACGATTGCAGGAGCACACTTCCCATACAGTGTTGCATGTGTGACGTCCACGGTTGGCTCCGGTTGTAACTCTTAATTTTCCTGGCTGACGGTCGCTTTCCTTTTTAGACTGTTTGTCTTCATCTGAGCGTCGAGTTTGTTTCTTTTTCTTTGGATTTTCACTTATTGTTGAAGTTGTATCTGTAGTCATCCATCTTTTCTTTGTTTGTTCAGCCATAGTAGATTACGGTTTACTCGCAACACTTGCAGAGACCGGAAAAGCAGCCGCTTAGCTCCGCCTTCCCTCTCTGGGAGACCAACCACTGCTGGGTGATGGAAAACCAATGACTGTATATATAGATGGACGACGTGTCTCCATCTGCTCTCATTGTACGGAATTGAGGTAATTTGGAGCCAGAGTCTGCGCAGTAGAGATCGGCGGGTGACGCTGGCGTAGCCACTTCTGCTAACCACAACATACACTTAAAAAAATGGCAAAGATCCTGCCATCAGCGTGTTTAACAGCAGAACAGCTTCTTGTGTCGGTCTGAAGCAGACGTTCACAGATATGTAAACTTCAATGAATGTAGTGATTGTTTTAGTTACGTCTCCTCTCAACGTTCCTCCTCTACTCTGCTAATCAGGAACAGATCGGCTGCAGGAGCCGTATTTTTCAACAGAACTGTCAATCTACAGCATTTTTACCGCATCAAATAACTCATTAAATTAAACTTGTCAGAAAAATGAACACTTGGACATAAGTCAGCGTGATAAGAACTAACTGTAATGACAGAAACCATGTTTGAGAAAAATGTATTTGACGTGTATTTTGATTTTATAGTTTGACTCATGTCCCATCTGTTAACATGGAGGAGGCGGGCTTTATGACCTATACTGCAGCCAGTCAGCAGGGGGCGATAGAGAGGGTTCGGTTTCACATTTAGGGAGCTGTCATGTCGTCCATCTTTTTATACAGTCTGTGGAAAACATGTCACTAACTGGGCGCCACTTTTTTCTTTGTGATTTTTTTTATTTGGCTAATCATATCAAAACCTGTCCACATTACATTCCCAGGTGATCATTAGGTGACTTATCTACAAACATCTTCTAGAGCAGCAGCAACATGTTTCATTGTAAGGTATTCCAGCATTGACAGCTCTCACCTTTTACACTTTACATTTCACGATGGGTTGAATTAAAAGACGTGTAAACAGCATGCCACCTGAAAATGCAGTGAAATCCACAGAGCAGCTGGAGCTCTAACTGGACAACTCAGCAGCTGACCAATCAGAGCTCCCTGTGGCTCCGTGCACATCTTCAAATCAAAACAGTCAGGGAATAAAACTGTACATGTTAAAAAAGAGAGTCAAATAAAATGTTTCAATTATATTTGCTCTTTTATTCAACAGTTCCTAAAAGGTTGAATGCTTTAATATGATTATAAAGTTGTGATCTCCAGAGGGATGTGCTCCTGCCCACGTCAGTGTTGAAATATTATCATTTTTCTGCACTCAGACGGTGACGCTCTAATATCACAGACGCACAAACTCATGCTTCAATGGCACTTAAAGATATGAGGGAGTCTTGGTGTTACAAGAACATAGCTGATAATCATCACACATTCCTCCTCTCCTGCGCCTCTGTGTCTCCTCTCATGTATGATCATGCAAACATGCATAATTTAAGATGCAAATACAACGAGATCATTGACCTCCTGCTGGAGCTGAAACTCCTGCTGCTTGTCCTGATCCAACAGAGCGTGGAGAGATGCTCTTTTCACACACTACACATTGTCTGAGTGTCAGCTGCAGTCTTTCCTATTGCCAATAGATCCTGATAATCACCAAGCAGAGGTCCCAGGGCCAAAACAATTCACACACACGCACGGTATCCTGTGATAGAACCACTATCAGCACCTGACACCTCGAAAACAGGAAAAACGTTTCAGCAGGAACACAGATGTGTGGAGGGTTTGGAGGAGGAGCATGAGCCGGCTTTATAACGCTGTGGAGAGAAACCTCAGCTTCACTCCGTCCAGACAGCAGAGGGACCTCCGTCATGTCGTACTATGAGGTAAGGGGCTTTTATGTCCATTCACAAATCTGCATGTGCTGCTTTTTCCTTCCTCCTTACACTGAATCTTCCTCCTCCATCTCCAGCACATCTTCCTGGACTACGACGTCAATGACACCGGCTCCGGTTCTGGTTCTGGTGACCTGGGCGTGGATTTTGAGGAGCCGTGTCATGTGGAGCATGTGATGACCGCTGACCTTCAGAGGGTCTTCTTGCCTGTCGTCTACGCCCTCATCTTCATCCTGGGCATCACGGGAAACGGCCTGGTCGTCTTCGTGCTCGGCTGCCAGCGCAGGTTAGAAGATGTGGATGGTCAGATGTTGATAAGCTCCAGTAAACCTCAGTAAGAATCAAGTTCTGAGCGGGCTTCCTGTGTTTGTTTCCAGGTCAAAATGCAGCCTCACAGACCGGTATCGCCTCCATCTCTCAGCAGCTGACCTCCTCTTTGTGTTGGCGCTCCCGTTCTGGGCCGTGGATGCAGCTCTGGCAGACTGGCGCTTCGGAGCGGCCACCTGCGTCGGTGTTCATGTTATCTACACGGTGAACCTGTACGGCAGCGTGCTCATCCTGGCTTTCATCAGCCTGGACCGCTACCTGGCGGTGGTCCGAGCCACCGACACGAACACGGGCGGGCTGAGGCAGCTGCTGGCGCACAGACTGGTTTATGTCGGTGAGTGTTGAAGGATTCTTCTTCTTCTTCTTTAAATCTCACTCCATCAGTTCCTCGCTTCTTACTGTCTTCTTCTCTTCCTCAGGCGCCTGGTTGCCCGCCGGCCTCCTCGCAGTGCCGGACTTATTTTTTGCTCGGACCCAGGAAGGAGGAGAGGGCGCCACTCTGTGCCAGCGATTCTACCCAGCAAACAACGCTCCTCTCTGGGTCGCAGTCTTCCACCTCCAGCTGGTCCTGGTGGGTCTGGTGATCCCCGGCCTGGTCCTCCTCGTGTGCTACTGCGTCATCGTCACCAGGCTGACCCGGGGCCCACTGGGGGGCCAGAGGCAGAAGCGTAGAGCGGTCCGCACCACCATCGCGCTGGTTCTCTGCTTCTTCGTGTGCTGGCTGCCCTACGGGGCCGGGATCTCTGTGGACGCGCTGCTGCGGTTGGAGGTGCTGCCCCGCGGCTGCACCCTGGAGGCCGTGCTGGGCGTGTGGCTGGCGGTGGCCGAACCCATGGCGTTCGCACACTGCTGCTTGAACCCGCTGCTGTACGCCTTCCTGGGGGCCGGGTTCAAGAGCTCGGCCCGCAGAGCCCTCACTCTGAGCCGAGCGTCCAGCTTGAAGATTTTACCCCGGAGGCGCCCCGGGGCCTCCACCACCACAGAGTCCGAGTCCTCCAGTTTACATTCCAGCTAGTGTTTGCTTGTTCTGTACATGTGTATATATACTGTGTATATAAGTGTGTGTTTGTGTGTGTGAAGGTTTAGACAAAGTATCAGAGAAAGAAAGGAGCAGTCTGCTGGCCCATGACTGTGATGTTTCTCCTGTATAAACTGTGTTTTTCTGTTGTTCTCAGTTTGTAATAAAAACATTCAAAATACAAACGTCTGTGAAAATCTCTCTTATAAAATCTTTCTTCCTGAGTGAAACTGTGTGAATCGTATCTAACCACAGCTAATCCCACTCTCACACAGAGACAGACAAAGATCTCATTAAGCACAGCAGTGATTCTGAGTTCACCAAGCTCGTCGTGTTTGGGTAAGATGAAGGCATTCCAGCTTAATCACAGAACACACTTTGAAAGGGAACAGGAAAGGTGGAAGAGGAAGAACAACGAGCCAGAATCAAATCTCTTTGGTCTCATATGTGCTTTAATTGTCAGACGACAGCTGCTGACATTGTCCAAAGCTGCAAGTCATGAATGTTTTTTGGAAATGCCACATTTCTACTTCCTTTCTGGTGTGGTTGGGGGCAAAGTCGGTGTTTGGGAAAAGTGGCGCTGCTTGATTTGTTCTGCTAATCTCTGCTGGGATCGGCTCGCCTCCCTTTTGTATTGATTCAAAGTCACTCAGCCGACAGCCATCTGAATCCTCTGATCCGGAGCGTGAGCACCGTCCTTGTGAGACACGAAACTGTGAAAGCCAGGTGTATCTGAGTCACGTGTGCGTCAGTGATCGTGTGCGTGTGTGTGCGGGCATGTGTGGATGTGTTTGTGTTTCAGGGGTCGCAGGTCAGATTCATGTTGACGATATAAACAGTCTGCATCTACGTGAGAGACAGACGAGAGCATGAGGAGGTCAGGAGGTCCGTTCCTCCGGTACTTTAATGCACACACACACACACTTAAACACACACACAAAGTGCTTCCCACATACCTACTTCCACTTGGAAGTGAGAGAAACAGAAGCTGGAAGTTTGCTTCATCCTGTTTCCTGGGGCAGAGAGGAGGAGGATGAAGACAAGTGTTGTGAAGGAGGCAAAAAGGAAGAATACAGTAATTCAGCCCTACAGTGAAGGCCTGACTGTGTGTGTGTGTGTGTGTGTGTGTGTGTGTGTGTGTGTGTGTGTTTGTGTGTGTGTGTGTGTATCCTGTATCGTTTGCTTATGTGGCTTATCAATCAAAAAATCCCCACATTCACAGCCAAAGAATACAAAAAACATACCTATTACCCCTCTCTCTCTCCCTCTCTCCGTCTTTCTCTCCTCCTCTCCCGTTCACACACACACAGAAACACACACTTCTCTTCTATTCATAGTGTATTCAAAACAGGAAAGACTTCCTGCGGCTCATTTTAGGAAAAACAAGCAGCTAAAACAATCAAACACCCCAGCAGCTCTGAACTCACCAACACAGAGCTGCTACAAAATAAATCAGTTTAACAACGAGAAGGAGACACGCTGAAGGACATCAGGAATAACCACTTAAAATGCTGCGGAGGAAACACAGACTAGCTCATGGTTAGAATAATTAAAAGTTCCCTTCTATGAATTAAACAAGGTCAACAAAAGTCACATTATGTAACACATACTGTATATTTGGATGTTTTAATTGTGCATATTTTAATCTTTTTTATGTAGTGCTGCGAAAACATTTAATCATTTTGTTTCTCGACAATCCTCGACCAATTTAATTACTCATCAACTTTCACAGGGACTTTTCACTCTGTGTATCACTCCGCCTCAGCCAGGTGTTCTTAATACTATTAATTAACATCACAGCAGACCGTGTATGTCTACATTGATCAAGCTGGTACCTCTGAATCACACAGCAGACTCTTATTTCACTGGTTGATGATAAATCAAAACAAACAGATAAATGTAAATGATAAAAACAGCTGATCTGTGGTAACCTGGAGACACAGAGTACAGGGGAATGTTTGGGTTGCTTGGCAACAAATTTCCAGTTTCAGTTAAGTTGTGGAACTAGTTGAGTTGGTGGAGCAAAGAATAATCTGTTGTTGATTGTTACTGTTTACTACTATTTGCCGCTTGTGTAACTGTTGTATCAAAGCACATGAGGGGGAGCGATGTTGTTCTGAATATCATCACGGCTGTGATTCGGTTGTAGGCACGAGGCTGCAGGCCGAGATAATCACAACAGATTGTGCTTAATCAGATGCGATTTACATGATGTAAACGTGGAGTATCGAAACAATGAGAATAATTCATCTTATTTACAAGCAGAGCGGGGCTGCACGTTGGTGCTGTCGCTTCACAGCTAGAAGGTTCTTAGGGGGTACTTAGGGGGCCTTACCTGTCGGTGTGAATGTGAGCGTGAAAGGTTGTCTGTCTCTGTGTGTCAGCCTGTGGCTGACTGCCGATCAGTCCAGGGTGTGCCCCGCCTCTCGCACAATGTTAGGAAAGGCTCCAGGCCCTGCGATCTCAAAGGATAAGCGGTATAGATAATCAGCGGATGGACAAGCAGAGTGGGTGTTTGTTTCTCAGGGTTATTGTACATAAACTGTTCCTGGAGCTCTGTGACGCTCTGAGTTAACGTTACATGACTTAATGCGACAAGTGAAAAAACTGAATTGTTTCATTCAGCACGTTAGTTTACTCTGTTGGACTTATTGATGTTTTGACATTATTACAGACAGTGTTCATAGATGTGGTCAGGCAGGGTTGTAGGGTTAAGTGCTCCCATTGGGCCGTCCCGCTGTCACCTACTGTGCATCAGCATAGTGACACGTCTTCTGTTGTTTTGCTTTGTTCTCACACATATTGATACATTTGAAATTTAACACCAACGAGGTAGTGCTTTCTTTCTAAATGAATTTGGACCTAATTACACCCTTGTTCTGTTGCATTGCAAACTTTCGAGTCTGTAAAGGTCAGTGGATGCATGTGAGCTCCAGTGAACTTGAATGGCAGCATTCAGAGCTCAGTCACTGTCATGACCGTCTGCATACAAACACCAGGAAGAAATTAAATCTCCCTTCATCTCTGCTATATCCTGCAGCTCTTACAGCTTGTTTGTTTCCATTGTCATGCCTGCTGCCCGGTTTCTTCTTGCACATAAACAACCACCACCAGGGACTTGTAGAGTGCATTATATAAGAGGAGATAATTACAGCAGCAAATACACAATCTTTACATTATTTATGCTTTTTTATTAAGACACATTCAAGACAAAAATCAAGACAGATCAACACAGTACTTCGTCCATAATCTATTGCAGAAGGATAATGCATCATTAGCTTCATACCCTCTTTTAAAGTGGGTACAATCACTGTGATTTAGAGACTCAGATCATACATATGATGGAGTGATGATAAAGGAAAAAAAAACATACAATCATAAAAGTTAGAGTTATATGACTGCGATGATAATGGTGCCCATGGTGTAACATAAAGGTACTTTTACTTTTATGTTGTTTTTTATCACATTACATGAACATCAACCAACCGCCATGGCAGTCAAACTCTCGTCTTGTGAATGTGTCTGGGTTTGTTTTGTGTGTGTGTGTGTGTGTGTGTGTGTGTGTGTGTGTGTGTGCCCGCAGATGGTCAGGTTCCCTCATATTCAGACCGGCTGAGTTTCCTGCTGCTGAACAATCGTGGGAAAACCAGAGGTCAAGACAAAAGGAGAAATAAAGAGGCAGAGAACGACTGGGCTGCATCCAAATGGCCCGCAATAACTTCCTGCTTTGTTCCTGGTGGATTAATACAATGTGACAGGTGAAACCAATAGCCTGCCAGGAGTGTTTGTATTGACCTCAGCAGGTGGAGACGTGAGAACGACGTGGGGACAGAAATAGATGTTAATGGAATAATACAGGAGTCAGAGGCTGCAGAGGCTGCAGAGGCTGCACACAGGCTGTTGGTGTGAACGATTGTGAACAGACATAAGGACATATTTAAGTATAAACAGGAAATGATAATTGATAGACAGTATAACATAATAATCTGTAATCACATAGGAACAAACACAGCCATACAATGTGTTATGAAACATTTATTAACTGCTAAAGACATTAACAAACATTCATTAAATCATGTTTTTAAAGAATTAAGCAGTTTCATCCCAAATTTGGTGAACAGCAGTTTCATGAAACTCAAGGCCCACTTCCTTGATTTCTCCTCGAGCTTTCAGCTGCATCTCTGGCCCTTCATTAGTGAATATCATTTGCTTATCACGAATAAGAAATAAGAGGTGATGTGCAACTTTCCAGTCAGACATCTTGCTGTCACCTGGGTTTAAGGTCAGAGAAAAGACACATTTGGTGAAGGGTCTCTAGCAAAAGCCTTATTAATAACAGAGCCATATTATTAAAAGGGGAAGAGAAGGGGATCCAGAATAGAGCCCTGAGGGACCCCAGTACTGATGCTAAAAGGATTTGATGCTACCCTGAGCATGACACTGTCCTTACAGAGGTTAGAGGAGGATCTGGTGGTTCACTGTGTGAGATGCTGCTGAAAGCTCCAGCAGGATGACAACAGGGCCCAGTGCTTCAAAGAGTTTAATCTGGATCAGAATGTTTCAGATTTGGAAATCTACGATCAGCTAATCTATCTGACTTTTCTCCTGGTTTTTCAAAGTAGAACTGGATTGAAACAACCTGATCCAGGTACAAACTTTTCAAGATGACCAAATCTGGGTTACTAGTGCTCAAATTGTATTTATCTTATTTAACCTTTATTTAACCAGGTAGTCCCATTGAGATTAAGAATCTCCTTTTCAAGGGAGACCTGGCCAAGACAGAAATGAGACTACATACTGCATACTTTGTCCACAAGGGGCGCCAAAATCCACATAAAATAAAAGTTTCTTGCAGTCACATTAAATTACACACATATATACAGTACATATATTTTAAACATTATTTTTGGGGGCATTTTGCCTTTATTTATAGGACAGCTGAAGAGAGACAGAACATTTAGGGAGAAGAGAGTGGAGAACAACATGCAGCAAAGGGTTCAATCAATCAATCAAATTTTATTTGTATAGCGCCAAATCATAACCAGGGTTATCTCGAGACACTTTACAGAAAGAGCAGGTCTAGACCGACTCTTTGTTAAGTTATTTAAAGAGAGGCCCAACATGAGTCCACCATGAGTAGCACTTAGCAATTCGGCAAGGAAAAACTTCCTTTTAACAGGCAGAAACCTCGAGCAGAACCAGACTCATGTTGAACAGCCATCTGCCTCGACTGGATGGGCCGAAATTGGGATAGAAGGAGATGCAGGATAGAGACAGGCAAAGAGAGCAACAACAACATATGTTCTTGTTACCACAACAACATATGTCCTTGTTACATGAACAACAACAGACACATACTTATGGTTACAATGCCAATAATAGTGGTAGACTAGGGTGAAGATTGGCTAAATAAATAAATAAATAAATAAATTAGCAAGAGAAGCAGAGTAATGATAAAGGCTGAGGTAATCGTAATTGTAACAGTTGAAGTCAACAGGTCTACTATTAGCATTAGCAGCAACAATAATGATACTATGGGGAAGGCTGATGTTAGTAGTTGTTGCAGTCGAGCGGGTCCACAGCAGCAGGTGGTCTGCAGCAACGATCCTCAGGAACCTTCAAGACAAGGGAGCACAAGAACTCCCGGGAAGATATGTGGTTAGTAATGTTAATGGGACCAGAAGATACAGAGTTAATGAGCTGCATTAATATGACAGATAGAGAGAGAGAGAGAGTCAGAGAGAGAGAGAGAGAGAGAGAGAGTCAGAGAGTCAGAGAGAGAGAGAGAGAGAGAGAGAAGCTTGGTGTGTCAGATCCCCCCGGCAGTCTAAACCTATAGCAGCATAACTATGGGCTAGTCCAAGCCTGAGCCAGCCCTAACTATAAGCTTTATCAAAGAGGAAAGTTTTAAGTCTACTCTTAAAAGAAGAGAGGGTGTCTGCCTCCCGGACCTTGACTGGTAGATTGTTCCAGAGGAGGGAGGCCTGGTAATTGAAGGCTCTACCGCCAACACTACTCTTAGAGACTTTAGGTACCACAAGCAGGCCTGCATCCTGGGAGCGCAATGTTCTAGAGGGGTAATATGGCACTATGAGCTCTTTAAGATATGATGGTGCCTGACCATTAAGAGCTTTGTAAGTAAGAAGAAGGATTTTAAATTCTATTCTATATTTTACAGGAAGCCAGTGCAGAGAGGCTAATACAGGAGAGATGTGATCTCTCTTCCTAGTTCTTGTCAGCACACGTGCTGCAGCATTTTGTACCAGCTGCAGAGTTTTTAGTGACTTATTAGGGCAGCCTGATAGTAACGAGTTACAATAATCCAACCTGGAAGTAACGAATGCATGGACTAGTTTTTCTGCATCGTTTTGAGACAAGATGTGTCTGATTTTTGCTATGTTGCGAAGATGAAAGAAGGCTGTCCTTGATATTTGTTTTATGTGGGAGATGAAGGACATATCCTGATCAAATAGAACTCCCAGATTCCTAACAGTAGTGCTGGATGCCAGGCTGATGCCATCCAGGGCAGCTATATCATTAGAGAAAGAGTCTCTAAGGTGTTTTGGGCCGAGCACAATAACTTCAGTTTTGTCTGAATTAAGTAGCAGAAAGTTTCTAGTCATCCAGATCTTTATGTCCTTAAGGCATGCTTCTAGTTTAGATAGCTGATTGGTTTCGTCTGGCTTCATAGATAATTGAGTATCATCTGCATAACAATGAAAATTAATGGAGTGTTTCCTCATGATATTACCCAGAGGAAGCATATATAAGGTAAAAAGAATCGGTCCGATCACAGAACCTTGTGGAACTCCATGACTAACTTTGGTTTGCATAGAGGACACATCATGAACATTAACAAACTGAGATCGATCTGATAGATAAGATTTAAACCAACTTAGTGCAGATCCTGTAATGCCAATTAAATGTTCTAATCTCTGTAACAGGATGTGATGGTCTATCGTGTCGAAAGCGGCACTAAGATCTAACAGGACGAGTACAGAGAGAAGTCCTCTGTCTGAAGCAGTAAGTAGATAATTTGAAACTCGCACAAGGGCTGTCTCAGTGCTGTGGTGGACTCTAAATCCTGACTGAAAGTCCTCAAATAAACTGTTGTTATGAAGAAAGTCACATAATTGATTAGCGACTGCTTTCTCAAGGATCTTTGAGATAAAAGGAAGGTTAGATATAGGTCTATAGTTAGCTAAGGTGCCTGAATCTAGGGTAGGCTTTTTAAGAAGTGGCTTAATTACAGCTAGTTTAAAAGACTGGGGTACATAGCCCGTCAATAAAGACATATTGATCATATCTAGTAAAGAAGTGCTAATTGAGGGAAAGACTTCCTTAAGCAGCTTGGTTGGAATCGGGTCTAAAAGACAGGTTGATGGTTTAGACGAAGATATCAGAGAATTTAGCTCAGGAAGGTCAATTGGAGAAAAACAGTCAAGGTAAACATCAGGTTTTTGAGCAGTTTCCAAAGATACATCTGCACCAGTTAACGGCAGGAGGTTACAAATTTTGTCTCTTATCTTTAGGATTTTGTCATTAAAGAAGCTCATGAAATCATCACTGCTGAGGCCTATAGGAATACTTGGCTCAGTGGAGCTGTGACTCTCTGTCAGCCTGGCTACAGTGCTGAAAAGGTACCTGGGATTGTTTTTATGTTCTTCTATGAGGGAGGAGTAGTAGACACCTCGAGCATGCCGTAGGGCCTTCCTGTATTTATTAAGACTATTTTGCCAGAATAAACGAGACTCTTCTGTTTTGGCGGATCGCCACATTCTTTCAAATTTATGCGACATTTGCTTCAAGTTACGAGTTTCTGAGTCATACCATGGAGCTAGCCTCTGTCGTTTAATAATCTTCTTTTTTAAGGGGGCAGTTGAGTCTAGAGTACTTCTCAGCAAACCTGCAGTACTATCAACAAACTGATCAAGCTGAGAGGGACTAACATTAGCATAAGAGCTTTCTGTAGTAAACAGATGTGGTAAAGAAATAAAAGCAGCTGGAATTGTTTCCTTAAATTTAGCTACAGTCCTATCAGACAAACATCTTGTGAGTACATTTTTGTTAACTGGAGAGTAGTCGGTTAATAGGCGGCGAATGTTACTAAATAGTGATCTGATAAAAGAGGATTTTGTGGGAAGACAATTAAGTTTTCTGTTTCAAGGCCATAAGCTAGAACAAGGTCGAGGGTGTGGTTAAAGCGGTGAGTATGCTGGTTTACATTTTGAGTGAAACCAATAGAGTCCAAAAGGGACATAAATGCCATGCTAAGACTATCATTATCAACATCTACATGAATATTGAAGTCCCCTACAATAATTATTTTATCTGAACTCAGGACTAAATCTGATAAAAACTCTGAGAATTCAGTTAGAAAATCAGAGTATGCGCCAGGAGGGCGGTATACTATCACAAATAAAACAGGCTGTAAAGTTTTCCAAGCTGGGTGTGAAAAACTCAGAACAAGGCTTTCAAAAGAGCTGAAACTAAGTTTTGGTCTAGGGTTGATTAGAAGACTAGAAGTGAAGATAGCTGCCACTCCACCACCTCGACCAGTGTCTCGAGGAATATGAGTATTAAGATGACTGGGAGGAGTGGATTCATTTAAGCTGACATATTCTTCCTGACACAGCCAAGTCTCAGTTAAAGAGAGTAAATCAATATGATAATCTGATATCAGATCGTTCACTAATAGAGCTTTAGATGACAGGGATCTGATATTTAACAGACCACATTTAATTCTCATATTTTTTGGCATAACTTTGGTTGTTGTTTTAATTTTTATTAAATTTTTTTGATTTACTCCTTTTTTATTTGAGTTTGAATTAACTGTAATAAAAGGCCTGGGTTGGGGGGCAGACACAGTCTCTATAACATTAACATTGTGGCTGGGAAACTGCTCACAGGGAAGCTCAGAGGAGTGTGTAGGACTACAGCTCTGCCTCCTGGTCTCAACTCTGGTTTGTCAGGCTTTACGACTAACAAACTTAGCCATATTACGAGACAAAAGAGCTGCACCATCCAAAGTGGGATGAATGCCGTCTCTTCCGATAAGACCAGGCTTTCCCCAGAATGTCTGCCAGTTATCTATGAAGCCCACATCGTTGAGGGCAGGAGTTGAGCCGGCAGCTGCTGCGTGGACTGTGGCCTCTGTACATGGGACGCCTGCTCTACCGGCTGAGCTGCCCTAGCAGCGCCCTTAAATTATACATTTTGTGTTTGACATTGACAGCTATTATTTGGATTACCTTATGGAGATGAAATCCTTGTATTGTTGACCGACTCAAGAGTTTTGTTACATTTTGTTCCTGAAATCTAGCCTGAATCCTCCTCCTCTGATATGATCAGGACAATCATGGTCTGTTGGCTCACAGTTCTCACACTCTTACTCAGATGTTTTGAACAACACAAACTGGAGGTTTGATGCATATACAAAAAAAACGTATTACCTGATCTAATCTAATCAGAATCCTTGTTTTCTTCTGAAGGACAAATTCTCAAGATTTGATCTAATCTGATCAGATAACTTCGGAACAACTTGGCCTATGGGGTTTTGGGAGGCGTCTAGCAGTGTGAAATATGTTGCGTTGTAGTGTTGCATAAAAGTCTCAAACCTCCTGTTGCAGCCAATTTAGACTTGTGTATGTCGGTGTGTGTGAATGTGGGTGTGTGTTATGGTAGGCACTATGGTTGCTATTGGTTACCTGCACAGCTGTGGGCATAGGTGGTGATTAGTCACATGTAGGCTAGATTGGGGAGACACAGCTGATCAGTGATTAGGAAATAAGAATCAGGGGAAGCCACACAGTTTTTCAACCGTGTCTGTGTGTGTGTCGAGTGAATGAGTTTTTGGTACAGTCGTTTTACACCCGTCTTTTTGTAGGTGTTCTTAATGTTTGTGATCAAATAAAGTGTTAAACGCATACCATGGAGGACCTCATTTTTACACACCAGCATGTGTTTAAAAGGCTTCAAGTTCCCTCAAGTGGCATTTTTTGTAAATAGATTGCCGCTGCACCTCCTCTAAAGCACAGCCCATGTTTTTGATCCATATATTCCCACAGAGCTCCAACACCAAATATGACACGATACATTTTTTTGTTTGCCAAAAACTACAGAGGCCCTGGTAGATTGCAACAATTGTATTTGTCATAGCGAGCACAGTGATGACAGAGACGTCGACTACTCTGCAGGAAGAGAGAACATTTAAAACATTTTGTTCCCAAAGTTAAAATATTTAAGAAGTCATTGTCGCTTGTATCCTCATTGTATCATTCGGTGTGTTTCATTACTACTCATCTTTATTAAAGTTGAGCTGAAACGGCATTTAGAGAGTATCTAGCTTCCGTATCGTGACGTATTTCCCAGTGAAACAGGACGTGCAGGCGGGACATATCATTAGAGGGATTTGATTTGATCGTTGAGAAGTGGGCGTAGACAGACGTTCTCCACAGCGCAGTAGCTAGCTAAGTGACCGAGCGTTCTTGGTGCTCTGCGGCTAAATGTTGCAGAGTGATTGGTTGAAATTGTTTGGTGCTAACTTACATAAGCACGCGTGAATTTAGTTTTACTGGAAGAAAAAATTATCCGATTTTGATATAAGAATACGAAGAAATTGATTTTCTGGGGGTTTTTTGGCCTATATTGTCAAATAGATGCACAATATTACCGGGGATGTGATCTAAAAGGATTAAAATTACATTTTTAATTTCACCTCGACTTTAAGTTCATACATATATATATATATATATATATATATATATATATATATATATATATATATATTTCAATTGCCCCTTGTGGTTTTCATAAAGTTGTTTGATTTATTACGTGTACACAGACCAACTAGTAGCGTGCATCAGACACATGGACATCCCTCATTGTCTCTCCCACCATCATTTCCACAAATATTCCACAAATATTTTTGTACAATATCACTCCCTTGGGTAACTGCACCTTTGGTAGAAGGCAGAAATAATACAGACTTGTACCCTTGAAGAACTTTTCTCCCTTAAAAAAAACTGTATGCATTGGCTGTCAATAGAGCCATGTTTTGTGCTTTTCAAAATAAAACGCCACACACATTTATTTTCCCCCTGGAGATGAGTTCAACCTGTAAAGAGATGGGCAACAAATATGAAAGCATACTAACTCTTCGAGTAAAGTCAGGAAACGATAAAGCATATTGTGCTCTTGAGAAAATGAAATAAACCATCCTTTGTGGGAACATTCAGGTGTTTAGATGATGTGTTTACATTAATGACAGTTTGAGTATCATAGTGAGTCTGGACGCTGGTGAAGCTGACTGTATTACAGCCACGAGTGAGCACTGCCCCACAGTGGTCAGAGAGGGGAACTGCAACAGCACAAACAAAAACAATAATGATGCTGCTTTTTTACGATTTGTACAGGTTGATTGACATAATGATTATGCTGATTTTAACCCTTTGTTAGCCATTACACAATTCATGGGAGTCCAAATGTGACATAAAGATAGATGTTGCTCACTAAACAAACTACAGAAAATATATTTTTGTATTGTTTAGGATTTAGGTAACTTCAAAGTGTAGTTTTTATTCCAGGTAAAATGCCCTCAAACAGTGATCAGCTGCCACAGAGCATTATTTGGTACTAAATGTGGCTCTGAAAGTGGGCCTACCCCCAAAATCCTCTTTGGTTACTAAGAAGGCTATAGCTTTGAAAGTGTGTCAACCCCAAAAACACCTGTGGTAACCACTGTGGCTTTTTAAGTGTACAACAGTGTACATATGATAAACCCATTTACGCAAAACATACTATATGTGCATGAAGTCATGATAGCTCTTAAGAATAAGAAAAGACTTTATAAGTCCAAGGGGAGGAAATGAAACAACTAACACTAGTATTTAAAGCTTCACCTTTACCAGCTCAACTTAATAAATTCATCATCCAATAGTAAACATTACAAATACAAAAGACTGTTGAAGACCTGCTGTTACCGATGGAGGTTCGATAATCTTGAAGATTTTCATGTAAATAAATGTCTGTTAAGTCACTATCTATCGCCAGATGAGCTAACACAATGGTGATTGAGCCGATGGCCCACTGATGAAAGCCTTTGCATTTGCAGTATTACAGACTGGGTGTCTGTGGCGACTTTTGCAGTAAAGCGGCGCCCAGTTAGTGACGCGTTTTCCATCACCCAGCAGTGGTTGGTCTGCCAGAGAGGGTAGGCGGAGCTAAGCGGCTGATTTTCCACTCTCTGCAAGTGTTGCGAGTAAACAGTAATCTACTATGGCTGAACAAACAAAGAAAAGATGGATGACTACAGATACAACTTCTAAAATAAGGGAAAATCCAAAGAAAAAGAAACAAATTTGACGCTCAGATGAAGGCAAACAGTCTAAAAAGGAAAGCGTCCGTCAGCGAGGAAAAGCAAGAGTTACAACCGGAGCCGACCGTGGACGTCACACATGAGACACTGTCTGGATATCTGGGAAGTGTGCTCCTGCAATTATCGTTTATTGCCTCAGGTGCTGCCAAAGACAACAAAAATTCTTTGAGATTACAACTTTAATAAAACAAACAAACAAAGGATTCAATAAGTAGGAAACTTCTGATCAACAGTCAATCACAGGGCTGACACACAGAGACAGACAACCTTTCACGCTCACACCTACGGCTGATTTAGAGTCACCAATGAACCTAACAAGCACGTCTTTGGACTGTGGGAGGAAGCCGGAGCATGCACGGGGAGAACATGTGAGTTTAATTTAAGTCTAATTTAAAGTATTTCTAAAGACAGTGTGAACACGATGTGATTTAAAGAAAAATTGTTCAATAACATCTCACTAAAATCAAAATATGTAAAGGCTGAACTCCAGGAGCACAAACACTGAACACAGACCAGCAGCAGATATTACTAATGAAGCTCCAGCATACGTTCAGTCAGGACTTTGCATGCTGGTGCTATCGTTCATATCTCATATGATTCTGCTCACACATGCTGCTGTCATCAGCTGTTCTCATCACCTGGTCACATCTGGCCAACAGTACTGCAGCACACTCTCACTGTTAGCCTCGCATCGGATCGCAGCTGTCGTTTTAAACATGGCTTTTCTCTGCATCTGTCCCCTCCTAGTCTGCACCATCAGCCTCAGATGACATTATCAGCCAACACCTCCACCACCAGCGTCCCGACTCATTGTCGCTGCTGCTCAGGGACGACACCCTTACATCACCACATCTCCCTGTAGAGTCTACACGCACATCTGACCATGACTCCTCACCACCTCATGTTTGTCAAATAAATATCTATCCTTACTTTATGCACTTGTGGAGGAAAGTCTCCGAGCTGTGACACTTCCAGAAACCCTTTTTTAAAATGTTTTAACGCAGTGAGAAACTGCTTGAACAACTTTTTAAATGTTGGATATAAAAGGTTGTTTCTAACAGGTTCTACTTAACTTGTTGACCTTATCTTTGGGATGTAAATCAGGGGAAAGCACCAACACCAGTGCCTGAAAAACACTTCTGTATCTTTAATTCGATTTTACAGAACTTAAAAGTTTCAGTTTCGTAACTACTCAATGTTTTCTAAATTCAGCTTGAATCCTTATCACTTTTATCTTCTGAGTAAGAAAAGTGTGATCGCATGAACTCCCTGAATCCTTTTTGATCTCCACTAAAAGCTCTTGTTTTTCTGTGTAAAACTGATGAAAGGTGAAGGGGGTTTTGTGTGTGCGTGTGTGTGCGTGTGTGTGGGTTGGCTGGTGGTTCATGGTGGTTCTTCTGCAGGCACCAATTTGTCTTACAACACTTATTGACCTCCTTTTTGTGAGTGTATCAGAGACAATGTTCACACAAACACACATACACCTGCTTTAAACAGTGTCAAATATATGATTTGGTTTCATCATTCAGTGTGAAGTGTTTGCACACACACACACACACACACACACACACACGCACGCACGCACGCACACACACACACACACACACACACACACACACACACACACCGGGGTTAACAGAGGTCAACGCAGAGGTGTTAGAGAAAGAATGATCAGTTTTATCTACTTTGTTTGGGGATGTTTTTGTGTTCAACGTGCAAAACAGGAACCAAATACAAAAGTCAGCATATCAACATGAACAAAAACACACTTTCGCTTTACACAGACAAAAGCCTTTAATCGGGTTACACACACTGCTCTGCGTGAGCTGCAGCTGCATTGCCAGAAAAGTGTGAAAACCAAAGCAGAAAAAGCTTTTCCTGCCTCTCAGTGTTTCTCACACTCGCCTGCTGCTGCTGCTGCTGCTGCTACAAGCCCGCTGCACACTCACACCCTCAGCACACTTGATGGGCGCCTGCCTAAGAGGCAACATGGAGAGCGAGGGCGTGCTGGTCCGCTCCATCTACTACGGGAGGATTGGAAGCGAGGCCACGGAGAGGCTGCTGGAGAGGTTCGGGCGCGACGGCAGCTTTCTGCTCAGAGACAGCGAGACGGTGCGGGGGGCCTACTGTCTGTGTGTGAGGTGAGAGCTGCACTGATTATCACCAGGGGACACGTTTGCTGCTGCTCTCAGGCTGGGTAGTTCATGATGGATGTACTGAGCATGCTTTCATTAGAGTACATCATGTTGCTTTAGTATAACACAGAAACATGAGACCTATCTCCTATAAGATGATGTTATTTACACAGTATGTCTCTCTCTTTGTATCTCTATGTCTCTCTATGTATTTATAGAACCACAATAAGACTTTATGACATTATTTGGAGTCATTATCAGGACTTTATTATAAGTCCTGATAATTTCCTGTCTGCGGGTGTGTAGACATGTATTTTAGCCTTGCTGTAAGTGCTGCAGTGTGGAGATATTGAGTTCATTGTAGAGCCTCAATCCACAGAAACATCCTCTTTTATGTCTGGCAAAAATTAAACACACTATGCAGCTCCAGAAAAACATTAAGAGACCACAGCAGAAATAAAAATAAATATCTGGTTCTTCTATTTAGAAGTTTGTGTTTGTGTAAAAAGAACTTTTGTTAAATTGCAACAACTTTTCTCTCATCTTCCAAATCAAATAATAAGTATAATGCAAATAAAACATGTTCATGTTTAAACAACAGAATGTTTTAACACAGGAGGCTCAGAGATCAATAACCTGGTTTTTATCACAGCTCTCTGCATGCTCTCCACCAGCCTGTCTCACTGCTGTTTGGTGACGTTAGGCCGCTCTTGGAGCGGCTCGTCTTTGTTAGATGGCTCGTGACCGTCCATCTCCCTCTTGATCACATTCAGGAGGTTTTTAATGGGGTTCAGATTTGGATTGGGCCGGCCCTGACATGTAGAGGGAGAGATGCTGATTTAAGGAACATTTGGAGTGGTCTCTAGTTTTTTTTCCAGAGCTGTATTTACATGACATGAGAAGAAGTATTATCAGACTCAAGATATTTATTGTCACTGCGGTTATACAAGAACAACTGTGTGAAATTCTTTAGCCGGGAGGCTCCATTTAAAAAGCGGGTACTTACTAAATATGAAAAATATAACAAAGTAAGATATATATGACAAAATAAGGAAGCGGTAATAAAACTCAAATTATAAAATTTGAAGGGGAAAAAGTACATTTAGAGCAAAAATATATACATTTAAGGCGGAGGCAGAAATATTAAAATATACAAATATATACATTCAACAGTCAATTGAACATGAATAACCGCAAACTAACCTCAAACTAACTCTAACAAGCGGAGCTCCCTTGCAGGTCGCCCCCCCCTGCTGTTCTGAAACACTAGAAGTCTCATTGTTGTCTGAAGGCATTTGAATGTGCAGAGACATGCACAGTAGGAAACTGAGAGTGGTGGAAGAATACTCAATTCTTTTATTTTAGTAGGTAAAGAGGTAAATATGAAGCAAAAGTCCTGCTAAAGTGTCAGCAGCTCATTTTATCGAATGACGTGGATAAATACATTTTATAAACTGATCGTATGCAGTTTGGGGGCCCAGAGCGAACACAGGCATGGGGCCCTCCACGTCCGTTTTCAAGCCTTATTTATCTAAGAAAGTCCTACTTGTAACTTCTTCTCTTCACTCGTCTTCACACAGCAATGATGTCCGGATGTCTGGAGCTGCATCTGTAAAAAAAAAAAAAGAACAAAATATATTGACAGTTTAACAAATGCACTCATTGTAAAATGTTCTCTGCACAATAAGAATGTTCTTTACTGTCCGTACACATGGAGGATCTGTCATTGGTTGGCATCTGTTAACCTCGGGTTCCAGGAGGATGATGGGCCTCTGTCTTCTATCTTGTTTTACTAAAGAGAGAATACAACACACAAGACAACAGGAGGTCAATTATGGAGTTACAGAAATAATAACATAATATTCTGTTATACTGTAATCTGTATCAGCATGGCGATCAGCAGTTAGCTCCTCCACTTTACTAATAGTATTAGCATTGCTCGTGCAAGCAGCGGCTTCTCGCTGCTCTTTATCAACGCTGTTTTCAGTACCTGCGGGCACCCTGAAAAAGGTTGTGACCTTTGGCAGTGCTGCTAAAAACCTGTAACTCTCCTCCTGCTTCCTTTTCTCACAACCTCTTGGGTAGCTTCGCTTCATTTTTATTCTCACACACCCTCCCTCGACTCTGTTTGCACTCTGAATCACTTCTGTTGATCTGATTTTGGAATAGTGCATTTTAGCATATGGCTTTTTAGAATGACACACTTCATTAATGAAGAGTAAAAAATCAACTTAACCATAACTTTATGAGGTGATTTATGGGGCCCCTGGTGTTTCAGGGCCCGAGGCATTTGCTGACCTTTCCCTAATGGTAAAGACCGCCTCTGATCGCGTGTTTGACAAACCAAATCCAGATCTGAACGATAACAGATAACCTCTAGCTGTGAGAGAAAGGATTGTCACTCCAAAGCAGTGCTCAGGAACATTTTGAAACATACTCTCATGATTAACACATAAACAGAATTAAGAGCACGTGAAAAAAAATTCTAACGATTATATAACGTATCTTTATAAATAATGAGATCCTTTAAATGGATTAAAATCAGAAGGATTGTTCCGTGTTAAAATGATTAAGATGTAACTGAGGTTTGGTTTCACTTCCAGTGAGTCACACACACTGAAATCAGTCACTGTCTGCTCCACGTCCACATCAGTCTCTCTCACAGACTTAATCATCGACAGGAACATCATGTGTGCTCACTTCTGCGGGGTCGGACTACACACATTTCAAGGAAATAACTGTAATTTTTCTACTTCGTGTTTTGCAGGAAAGCACCGTATGTGCACACCTATAGGCTCGTGCAGTCCTCTGAGGGCTGGCGTCTTCACCTGCAGGTGTGTGAAGCTTCTGCACCTAGTCATTACACACACACACACACACACACACACACACACACACACACACACACACACAGATGCATATGTAATGTGTTGTGTGTGTGTGTTATTAGCAGCATTCAGGAGTCAGACAGCAGACTTTTAGGACTCTGGAAACGCTGATAGAGCGCTACAGACGGGACGCCGACGTCAGTGTGGCCCCCCTCACAGATCCACTGGACAAAACACAGATACAAGAAATCAGCTCTGGACAAGGTATGACACACTGACACACACACACACACACACACAAAGTGACGTATACTGTAGTGCTACTTTACAGTAAATGTAATATTTTGCTTCCTTTTTGTCAAATTGCAAAAACAGTCACTACAGTAGGGGACACTGGGGACAGTTGCAACACTTTTTATTTACTCAGACTACTTGAACGAGACCAACCAAATTTATTTTTCTATCAAACCTATATCTGACTGCTAATTACCCATTCCATTTAGAGATTATAAAATAAGACTCTCAAATAATCTCCAGATTTATCAAAATAGAAGACGTCAGATCGTTCGGGGGACAGTTGCAACGCTGATTTGGAAAAGTGGCATCATTTTGAAAATATATAAAATTTCACTGATAACTTTTTGCTTTTCGTCTCAAAAAGCAAAACATTTAAAAAAAACAAAAAAACAATAGAATTGTAGTTTTACTTATGCATATATTATTTTACATTATTATTTATTTATTATAATGTATCAAATAGGGGCTATAAGGTTTTGGGTGTTTATGTATTCCAAATTCAACAACCTTTATTAAAAATTTATTTAAAGTCCCCCTCCAGTGAAAGTCAAGTGTTTAACCTTGTAAACATCTCCATGTGGTGTTCTTCATGTGCTACAAGACATATCAGGGACAACATCAGCAGTCATCTCCATGGCTGGGCCTGTCTGCTTTTAAACTGCAGTGTACCAAGGACAGGCTGAACAACACGTTTTCAGATTGGCAGGTTTGAGACGTCACAAACCTAAGGAGCCAATCCCGTTAATGGGCAGGGTGACGCTATGCATATCATTATGTGTAACCTATGGCAACCACTTCAGCGATGTGTGAGCCAGCTGTAACCGTCATCGTAAAGTCACCACATTTCAAGCTAGTTAAGTTTCAACAAGTGAACCACTAAACGATGACAGAGACGTGTTTTGTTTTCATGACGGAGGGGGCAGTTGTACATTTGCAAAGTGCAGATTCTGGAATTTTTAATGAGGGAGAAGGAGGAGATGCCTTGGGAGGTAATTAAATGTATTTTGTAGAAAAAACATATCAGACACAGTCAATTATTTTAAGCAAAGTATTTTATATGTCTTAAAACATGACTGGAGCTGGTCTTAAATAAATTAGGTCATGTTTCCCATCCTTTCAGCCCAGACAGAACATAATGTGCCAGCAGGATACACTGACCTTTACATGTGCTCACTATATGACTCAGAAGTCAACAAATCAATGATTTAAACAAAGTACGTTTTGAAAGTTCAGGAAAGTTTGACGAAAGTACAGCTTCTGACAAAAATGACTTTCATGCCTCGAAACAATTTATTTTCCAATGAATACAAATCAGCAAATGTTGAATGTGACTGCTCTTCCTGGTGTGTTGAAGGTCTGACTGAGCATGTTCAGTGTGTGATTGGAGGAATAACACTTCTTGTTGCAACAGACCCCAGTCTCCCCTAAAGTTAAATCTTGACGCATGCATAAACACACACTGGTATACACACACTGGTGATCATCAAAGGCTTCCTCTGTCTGTCGGGGCTCATGACCTACTGACTGAATTCTAACACATTTTCAATGGTGTCATCCGCAGAGTTCATCTACATGGAAACATGCAGCAGCAACAGCTCTGTGTATTGAGAACACAAACAAGATGGCCAACCCATGCAGAACATGACACATGTTGATTATACTTTAACTTTTATTTGAATGTAAGATTTGTGTCCCTTTGTTATATCTCATTTAAAAGTCATATTTGTTGTATTATTTGATAAGATGATAGGGAGGAGGCAGCAGGGGCGTGTCCCCAGGTGCCAGCCTTAAATCCTGAACTATGATTGGCTATTTTCCCGGTCAGAGGCGGGACTTATCTTCAGACCAACTTTTTAGCTGTGTTGTAACAAACTGCTCGTAGCTTTTGTGGCGTTTCAATGTTGCACATTTTCTTTTGTTTGTATTTTAGACAACATCTTTAATTAAATTATAAAGCATGAAAGAAATATATTTTGCCACTTTGTCAAGTTTTTCTTTGAATTAAAAAACCTATACTCAGGAATGTAACATCTGTGTGTTTCCTTAATGTAAGTAGTTAAAGAGGATAAGAATTGTGGAGACAGATATGGTAAATAAATGCTATTAAGACATCTGTGTGCGCACCAATGACTGTATATAAAGATGGATGACGCATCTCCATCATTGTACAAACTTGAAGCCAAAACATCCCCGGGGTGGGCGCTGCCATCTTGCGCTGGTGACGTCTTTTGGAGCCATAGTCATCGCAGTTGTGATTGGCAGGGGGAGCTGCGGTAACGATGTCCCGCCCCTTGCGCTAACCAAAACAAACATTTAACTTAACGGGGGAAAAAAACAGCAAAGATCCCGCATGTAGGTGTGTTTAACAGCAGAACAGCTTTTTGTGTTGGTCTGAAGCAGACGTTCACAGATATGAAAACTTCAATAACTGTAGTGATTGTTTTAGTTACGAGACATACTCTCACCGTTCCTCCTCTACTCTGCCAATCTGGAACAGTGGCCTATACTACTTCACTTAACCTGACAAAGGCAATCATACTAAACAGTCACACGATGTTAGTTAGCAACTCGATAAGTCAGCCCAGGGTTTCTGTGAGCGCGTTCACATATAAACACGGGCTCAACTCAACACGGGCACGTCTGCTTTCAGCTGATCGGCATATTTTACAAACTCTGAGCAAACTATGATTTGAGAAAGATATGAAGAAGTTGCACATAATCCAGACTAAACTCCACTCAGCTGCAGCTGCTGTATGCAGGAAGGACACATAGCAAAAAAAAAAATCATCATTAGAGCACCATGTATTATAACACTTGTGTGTTACACAGATGTATTTTCATTGCGTTAATGACATATTTAGACTTATTCTCTCAGCTGTATCAAACAGACTTATGGAGCAAATAAAAAATAAACAGACTATAAAACAACAATTTAAAGCAGTACAAACGCATACTTCTATATCTTATGAGTACTGCAGTACTTCAGACGTCATTGTTTTTATCAGCCTCGGTTGTAGATGTGTCAGTAAAGCACAATAAATATATTTCATGAATATATTTCATAAAATCAGACGGTAAAGAGGAAGTGTTTCGTCTCTCTCTCCCTCCTCCCTCTCACGATCTGCTCACAGAGCTCCTGAATCAAGACACCTTATTGGTCAGTAGGTGGTGCTTAGCTCAGGTTGATCTTATTTGAACATAACCTGCTCCGGAGTAGGTTAGGTGTTCAGCATAAGTTACCATGGTGATTAACCCCGAAAGAAGTGAACCAGCTTTGTAGTTCTGAAAACTCAGAGTTAACCCTGAAGTTACCTCGATAACTGCAAATCCTGCTTCATAGTAAACCCCCCAGATTGGCTGCAGGAGTCAACAGAGCTGTCAATCATCCTTTTTACAGCATCTAATAACTAATTAAGACTAAACTTGTCAGAAAAATGAACACTTGGACATAAATCAGCATGATAAGAACTAACTATAATAACAGAAACCATGTTTGAGAAACATGTATTTGACGTGTATTTTGATTTTATAGTTTGACTAATGTCCCATCTGTTAACATGGAGGAGGCAGGCTTTATGACCTATACTGCAGCCAGTCAGCAGGGGGCGATAGAGAGGGTTTGGCTTCACTTTCAGGAAGCTGTCATGTCGTCCATCTTTTTATATACAGTCTATGGTGCACACACGTATGCCGCCGCTGCACAAGTAAGTGCCACAATTTGGCCCCCAGTCAAAACATTCTTGACCGTGCCCTTAAAACCTTTAAGCTGTTGAAATGTTTTTAATGAGGTGTTTTTCTGACCGTGGGATTTTTTTTTCATTGTATAAAAAGAAGCTCTGTAAATATCTCACACTCACACTATCTCTCTTGTTGTGGTTTGTGTTTTGTCATTGTGCGTGTGAAAAAGGCCATTTCTTCAATTAGAATGGCCTTAATCTAAAGTCTCTGCTCGTCTGTGTGTGTGAAGATGTTTTGTGTTGTAAAAGAAAAACAATTCTTAATTGTTGTGGTCATATGTCATAATGTTTTTTCGTGAGAACACAGGTACTCACTGAGCGTCGGTGTTTTTCTAGCTGTGAGGAAGTCACACTTCAGTTCGGTAATGTATCTGATCTTTGTGGTTCACACATCTTTTTTCTGATCCGAAGCCACCGTAGCAGAACAGTAACTGCAGGAAATGTGAATTATCTATTCATGGCACGCATCTTTTAATACACTTTTTATTATCACATTTTCAAACACTGCTTAACTCTTACAAACTTAAAATCCAAGCTACAGCCAGTAGTATCAGAGTATTCCTGTTAGCACACAAAGTGTGAAATACATTCCAGTAAAGCTAACACATAACTTTGGCCCATGGCTGTAGGACAGGAAGAATCATAATTACCATACCATAACATGTTTCGCTGACATATCACTGTACTTTTACATGTCATAAATGTAAAACAAATTATATACAAAACTCAAGTGACAAAAACACAGTTTCCACACAAAACTCTCTTTGCATGCTTGCAAAGTTTTGCATGAAAATGGGCCTAACTCTGCGGGCGGTTAGACGTGTTTTAAGTTGTTTGATAGTATTTAATTGAATGTGTTCGTCTGCGTCGTTTTTAAAAAGTCTTCCCGGGGATTTGCTCTGCGTCCTCCACCTCTGTGATCTCCTCCCCAGGCTCGGCTGACGGGGTGGGATGGAAGAACTGAAAACACAGCAAAAAACATTGGTTTCAGTTGTAAACAAGTGCTTGCGGTTTTTGTAAGTGGTAGATTGTGTGATAATGTGTGTGTGCGTGTGTGTGCGTGTGTGTGTGTGTGTGTGTGTGAACAATATGGGGCTTGCACTTACAGTGAAGGTGTCATTTTTTTCCAGGAAATTTTTGTATTTTTGCGGGGGGTGAGGAATCGGAGGAAACAGGACCTCAGACACCCTAAAACACACACAAACACGATGGGCCTTCAGCACACAGATTAAACTCCGTCACTGTATTTGGATAAAATAATATTTCTGATGTGTATTTTTATTTGAAACAACTAAAGTGAAACCGCCAAAGAGAGAATGAGTGGAGAGAGTGGATGCTTCCTTTGCATTGTTCTGCTGTGTGTCTATTTTTGAACTCATGCGGGGGGGGGGGGGGGGTTTCTGTCTGCACCTACAGGAAGTTTAGGGAGGATGTCTTTTCAGTGGCTGTTAAAAAAAAAAGACACTACCACCACCACCCAAACACTCTTTTCACTTCTCCTTTCTGCACTTTGTTTCCTGGCTGAACTTCACTGCTTCAGCTGATGTCAGGCTCAACTTTTATAAGAGAGTTCATGTTGTCAGAACGGCTCATTTGGAAGGATAAAATATGTGAAAGAAAGGTAGCACGTCATACACAAACGGTACCTCTGATAGCGCACCAACAGCAGCAAAGCCAGGAGGATCATGGGTATTCCAAGAGAGATTGAGATGATGACCAGAAAGCTGAGTTTGTCCGTCCGTTCCGCCGCTACAAACAAACCGTAAAAGAGATTATTGGAAGACGCAGCGAATAAAAGCTCAACATACTCTGGTTTAAGAATGTTTGAGTTGATGTTAATAAACTGCACTCACTGACGGTGTTACTCCATTCGCTCCATTTGGAGTTTTCTTGGCAGTCGGCTGCCTGCCTCGTCCTGATCCTCACTCTGTAGCTGTGGCTTTGGTCTGCGTTTGGCTCCATATGAAACAGCTTGTCCTTCAAGTGTGTGAGACTTTCCTGTTTATGAAAGAAAAGTAGGTTTTCCTTAAAAATATATTCTTTTTTATCTTATTTTAAAGTTGGTCTTATTTATGTACTCCAGAAAATAAGGCGCTAAATGGGGTACTTGTTATTATCTGTAGTGTCAACCCAGATATCCCGACACAAAGACATGATCCAATCCAATCCAATCCATTTTATTTATATAGCACGATTTTAACAAACACAGGGTTCCCAAAGTGCTGCACAGCAAGATAAAAAACACAATAAATAACACAACAGAAGCACAATAAAACGATGGACACAAAAGGGTAAAAGTAATAAAATAAGATAAAAACATAAGATCAACACGCTACATGGTATTAAAAGCCAGAGAAAAGAGGTGGGTTTTAAGAAGAGATTTAAAATGCGACAGTGAAGAGGCCTGTCTGATGTGGAGTGGCAGTCCATTCCACAGTTTTGGAGCTGCAACCGCAAAAGCTCGTTCACCTCTGAGCTTAAGCCGAGCTTTAGGGACTGTCAGGAGCAGCTGGTTAGCTGACCTGAGAGAGCGGCTGGGAGTGTAAGGGGAGATGTACCTGGTCGCCCAAGTCCAGCTGGTATTCAAAGCACGAGGGTTTCAAGCTTTCCCGACTGTGGGGCAGACTCCACGTCACCAACAGGCCTCCATCTTTAAATGATGCAGAAATGTTCTGTGGCGGAGACAGGACCTCTGTGGCACACACAAACACATCATTAGTCAAACGTGGTCAACAATTCATTCAGAAAGTCTGAAGCATCTAGACATTGAGTCGAACAATCACAGCCCACTCGAGGGTCAACTTTAAACTAAGTGACTGCTGGGAAAAGCGGGCGTGTTGTCGTTAACACAGATAATATATTTCATGCTAACATGCTAAACTAAGCTCGTGAATATGCTAACATAGCTTAGCATTTAGCTCAAAAACATTACGACTGTGGTTCTGTCAGTGAGTGTTGTGACGTACGCGAAAGATCCGATTCTTTTGAACAGCTCTCACCTACGACCAAAAGAGCCGTTCTTTTTATAGGTGTGCCCAAATCTCACTGCCTGATCCACTCCCCTTTATGCCAAAGTAATTTCGTGCTGCTAAACCTAGTCCACACATGCAAATTGAAGTTATACTGGTGCGATGTCTAAGTTCGAATCTGATCCAGATCTTACCCTACTATGATCCTAGTGATTATTTCGCAGACAAACCTAGTAACCTCCGCCATCTGACAAATGTTTTTTTTAAAAAGAACAATGAGCGGCTCTCGGACAGGAAAGAGGCGTGATTCCCAACACTACTGTCAACCATACTGTAGCCTCCTCCTTAAACCTTAACATCGTCCATCCCTTATCTCCACCACTTATCCTGTTCAGGGTCACAGTGGGGCTGGAGCCTATCCCAGCTGTCATTGGGCGAGAGGAGGGGTACACCCTGGATTGATCACCAGCCAATCACAGGGCTGACACACAGAGACAAACAACCTTTCACATTCACAATCAGAGAGAGAATCATAGAACATGCAAAGTCCAAACAGAAAGGCCTCTTATGGCCAGACTGGGAAATCGAGCCAGGAACCCTCTAGGTGTAAGGCAACGGTGTTAACTGCTGCACCTCAAACCATAAACTCATCAGGAAAATGTCCACTGGGGTCATAAATTTAGTGAGAAGTTGGGTCGCTTTTTGATAAACTTGTATGTGGTCAGACGGCCAGCAGAGTCTCCCCCTGCTGGCCTCAAATCACTTTGGATTCACTGTCAGACCCAAAGGTACATCCACTTCTATATACAGTCTATGGTCGGAACACCATTGTGTGTAAGAGCAGCCTTACTAGTGTTGGCTGCGGACTCTTGGTATTTAATGAAGTATTACCTAGCATGAGCATGTCGAATACGTAGGTGTAGACGGTCCACCTGTCGCGCAGGGTGATGTTAAACAGGAGGACCACGTTTAAGCTCTCATGCTCACACAGAGTCAGAGACATCGATTGGACTCTCTCCTCCGACACCTGGTTTAGAGAGTGAACCGTTGTTTCGTCATCACAAATACTGCAGGAACAGACAGAGGGAGAGATACATGATGAAAAACAGTTTAAACACACATTGATATTTACTCATGAAAGCTTTGCTGTGTCATTAAAAAAACACCTGATAGAGACGGAGAGCTGAGTGTCATTCTGTAAATTGTGAAACCACCAGGAACAGTTGAGTATATTCGTTGGGTAAAGGACGCAGAGGAAGTTAGTGTCAACTATCGCATCCTTTTCGACGTAATGACCCTGCACTGACGAATTCCATGGAGAGAGCTGCAAAAGTTTCATACGTAAGAGCAGAATGCAGAAAATCAAAGACATCTGTTTGTACGCTCAAAGGACATGATGATTCTTACGTCACCAGGATAACCTGCATCCTGACAGACATCTGCACTGTTGGCCTCCGTCTCTGTTACATAACGACACGTTTCTGGAAGAGAAAAAAACATTTAACTTTAATCTTCACCCGAACTTTTGAAGATGGTTTAGCTGGCTGAAGCCGAACTACAGCAAAGCTGCCTGAGAGAAATCTAGTGCCAGTCAGAAAAGGAAAGTCAAACTTTTATGTAAAAAAAAAAGATCAAATTTACAATTTACATGTGAGATAAAATTATAACAAAGTATACAACAAAAGTCACATAACATAAAAAATGGTCTCTGGGTTGTTTACAGTCGTTGAACTGCACGAAGCCGGTTCAATCAAGTTTACATCTGTCTGTTTACATCTGGTGATAACATGCGTCCTGAGTGATCTGATCACAAGTAGACAGCCTTAAATAGAGGTGTGAACGCATTGAGATCCTATCAGTCAAACCACATTAATCTAGCAATGTTTACACACACAAATGTAAAGATGGATGACGTGTCTCCACCTCCTCTCGTATGAGAGTGAAGCCAGCCAGAGACTGAGCCGTATAGATCAGCTGGTGAAGCTGCGGTATTGATGTCAATGACTGTAGTGATTGTTTTAGTCACGTCTCCTCTCGCCGTTCCTCCTCTACTCTGCTAACCAGGAAGTGATCGGCTGCTGGAGCCGTATTTGTCAACAGAGCTGTCAGTCATGAGGTTACACCCCGCTTTTACGGCGTCAAATAACTAATTAAAGTTCACCTTGTCAGAAAAATTTACACAATATAGTTAGTTCTTATCAGCATGATAAGAACCAACTATAATGACAGAAACCATGTTTGAGAAACATGTATTTGGCATTTAATTTTGATTTTATTAATGTTATAGTTTGACTCATGTCCCATCTGTTAACATGGAGGAGGCGGGCTTTATACTGCAGCCAGTCAGCAGGGGGCGATAGAGATGTTTTGGCTTCACAAGTGGTCACTGAAGACGCATTCGGGGATGCTCGTTAATGCCAGGTGTGATCGGATCACCCAGGAGGCATGAAAATACCAGGTGTAAACAGCCTCTCAGTTAGCTTTTGAAGTAGCATGAAAACTACCGGTACTCTGCATATTTGTTGATAAATGCCAATAATCAATACCTTTGAGGAATTGACAGATAATGCTTAGTATTCAAGTTTAGTTTTATAAATTTAATTTAATCATGGTGGTAGAGGAGGCTGATTTAATCGAATACTGTGAACAAGAAAAGAGGAACTAAACTGAGCGCCACCTTGAAGAAAAGTAAGATAGACACAATGTGTTTATTCTAACATCCATGATAAATGTATAAAGTTACCCACCAGTTTGGGAGGACCACAAAACCAGCAAACTGGCCCATAGCACTGGGGTGACTGTAAACCGCTTCATCACCAGCCTGCAGGAACACAAACACACACACACATAAACACACACTTCGCAGCACTGGCTGGTGGGCACGGAGAAGATGCGGTATCTGTCCACGCTCTGTAATTTCCTGCTGTTCATACTTCCCCTTTTAAAATGACAACATGAGGACATCGAGTAAGACATCAAGGAGAATCAAATCAAATACGAGCAGTTTTCCTCGTATTAAAGTAAAGTTTTATTCAGTTCAGTTTTATTTATTTAAAATATTTACAAAGACGTTCATTATTTAGACTAAAAAGTAAGACTCACATTCAGCTACACGAATACAACTCTGAGAATCATCAATGGACAAATACAATGATGAACTACTCCAGATGTAGGCTTCCCTGTGATGTATCCTATCACAGAATATACATACAATACATACAATGTATGCTATAATATAACGGTAAAAAGTATGAACAAGAAGCCGTTACCTCCTTCTGTCCCTCCTCTGAGTGTGATCAGTGAGCTGAGTGTCCTCACACTCACATTTCGGTAGAAAGAAGAAGCATGACGTCACGTACTGTAAACAGCTTCGAGAAAACATGGCTTTCTTCCTGTTCCTTTATTCATACTGTCTCATGTGAACACCGACAGACGGAGAGATCTTAAACTGTCTGTATTCTGCTTTTATGGCGACAGCTAAAATAAGGTTTCAGTGGTACATACACCATAATCTAGGTACAGGTAACGGACAGAGAAAATACCTTTTTAAAATAAAAGTGGCAACATTTAAAGAAACATTTTTTATTAGAATTTTTTTTTACGTTTCAAGAGTTTTTTAATAATATGGTTGACTTAAACTATTTTCTGTAAAAATGTTTACATTTAAAAAGGGAAACTTTCTAGAAGAAAGGGTGCAAGAATCAAGGTGTCATGTGGCTTAAAGGGATAGTTCAGATTTTTGGACACCAAGTTTTCAAGTTGTATGAAATACTTGCTACTAATGTAGTGGGGGCATTTAGCTTACGATTATACTTACTATTATTATTAGCTCACTCATCGAGTCCCGTGAGTTCTGGCTGGTACCGAACGTAGAATAAGTAGTCCAGTTGAGATGCCAGGGTCATGAAACCAAAAAGTTTTACCCTACAAAACAACACGCAGGTAATGGTGATCCATTTCCAAAACAAAATCTCTTCCTAGGATTTCACATACTGCGCCGTCCTCGTAGCTGTTACATGTCGATTCTGACTGATTCACGTCATCGTTAAAGTAAACATGTCAGACTATGAAAGTGTTAAGGAAGATTTAGCTTTTACACCGGATCCAACGGGATATCTGTATGACCCATAGACTGTAAAAAAAGATGGACGACATGACAGCTCCCTAAAAGTGAAGCCAAAACATTTTGAGCGCCCCCTGCTGACTGGCTGCAGTATAGGTCATAAAGCCCGCCTCCTCTATGTTAACAGATGGGACATGAGTCAAACTATAGAATCAAAAAACACGTCAAATACATTTTTCTCAAACATGGTTTCTTTCGTTATAGTTAGTTCTTATCATGCTGATTCATCTCCAAGTTATTTGATGCTGTAAAAATGACGATTGACAGCTCTGTTGACATAGAACAGGCAGAGAGAGAAAGGAGAGAGAGAGAACTATCCCTTTAAAGCTTCTCTGACAACAATGACTCTACCATGTAAGACCTCGGATCACCAGCACAGCATGACCTTTGGCCTTTTTGTAAAGTAGGTTAAGAGAAATACATGTCTTCAAGTGAAGAAGGTTAATGGTCAGGGGATGTGTTTAAGGGTTTATGTTTTGCCCCTCAGTTAAAGGAATAGTTTGGGTTTTTTGAAGTGGGGTTGTACAAGTAATAATTATTACATTATTATTATTATCATTATTATATTATATATTAACATATATTAATAATAAGTGTTCTACAGAGGCGTACTCAGGCTGTTTGAGGGGCACCAGCGCACAGAAGGTTGTGATGTGAAACTTTTCATGAAGGGCACCTGAGAGGACACTTTTTTTCCCAGCACCAGAGGGGGGCGATTGCCAGCCACACAAACAATATGGGAGCCAAGCTATACTGCTGCCAGTGGGGTTATGAGAAACATGCACTTCAGACACTTTTGATTCACAATCCCACATATAAAAGAACATTTAAGTTTAACCCTGTATGCTCCAGTGTTGCAAAATTACAATAATGCCCTCATATCAATCCCAGATGTTAATACTCACTGGTACACTCATTCTTGATAAGTACCTTGCACAACTCCACTTTAAAAATCCCAAACTATCCCTTTAAGGCAGTTGGGTAATTTGTTGCAACCTGTATAATCAATGTTTCAACTTGCATTGAGGCTGCTCTGGCTGCACTTGGTGGCCCAACACCTTCCTGAGATTTCATGTAGGATTTTTCAGTTTGTCACCTGTTTACATCACAGTAATCGTACAGCGGAGATGGTAAAGAAACTTCAGAGTTTGTGCCTGAAACGTAGAGGCAAGAAAATGTGTTCCCTGACCGGGAATCGAACCCGGGCCGCGGCGGTGAGAGCGCCGAATCCTAACCACTAGACCACCAGGGAAGGCTGTCTGCATTGGAAGAAAATTCAGATTATATATGCACTACTATGTTTTTGTCTTCCTTTTGGAAGTAAGCTTCTGTCAAAACGGAAAACGTAGTCTTTCAATCGCTTTCAAAACCGATTCCACTTACGATAAATCAGCATAAACCGCACGTCTTGCGTTGTTTTTCTGGTCAAGTTTTCGATTTTAGCGACTTCTTCTCTTCTCTATAATAAAGAAAAGTCCCATCGTGTGCCATTATCCCCTGTGACTGTGTTCCTTTATCCACAACAACAGCATTAGTCAGGCCGGACTACATTTCAACCTTCATACTCTACAGCCAACATACTATGTCTTCCACTAGGTGGTGGTCACGCATCACTCTCCTGCACATCCATTGTCTGTTACTCTAGCCTACTTTAGCCGGGTTAAAACACGAATTGCTCGCATGTGGAGTTATTAAATCGTTGTGTATGAATGGAGAATTGAACAGCCTAAAGTTGCTGTGAATACTGCAGAACAGAGGCACCAAACCTATAAAGGTTTGGACCAACCCTTTTACAACCACCTTGGTTTTAAAACGAAAGTAGCCTACCATGCTGTAGTTGATACACTGCTCTGTAAATGCAGTCTGGAGGGAAAACTTCCGGACAGTAAGTTACCAAAATGTTATGTTATTACCGCTGTACTGTTGTAGCTATGGTATTATTTTGAGGTACAGCCGATTACTTACTGTACTTTGCATTTTTATCTTCGTAGAAAAGGGTTTAAGTTAGCTCGGTTATTCTGACTAGACAGTAATAGGCTACATCCGTCTGCACGAGCTGCTGTTAAAGTGTCATGACAGAAGTGAGCTTGAATTCCACCTGGCTTAACTACATTTTAAAAGCCATAACTCCGAACATACTAGACTACTAAGACAAAGTTTGCTGGCGTATTCGGCGTTAGAAATGTGTTGCTTTAATGCCACTCATGAGAGAAGTTCAACATAATCAATTACAATGTACTGCAAAAGGGATAATGCCAATTTTCAGAAATGTATTGACGGCTCGGATGCCAGAACCGATTTCTTCCGCGGAGTGTTTTAAAGAATGAGGCTCACGAAGGACTACAAACGTAGGATTTCCCCTCTTCTCTTCTCAGTTCTTGTCTTTCTTCAGCTGCACCCAAGTCACGAAGTTATAGTAGTAACTACATTTTAGTTAGATAAGTTGTAATCGAAGGCTTTAACTGTTGTTGTTGCTATGGTTACTCATTTTTGGTCATTGAGGCTGAAAGGTTAAGTGAGAGTTTAACCGGAACTATTTACTACGTTTCCATTCCACAGAGTAAATTGACACCCAGCAGCATCAGAATCGAATATAATAATTAACCCAGATCAGTGACAAAGCAATGCTACTATAATATGTCACAAAACGCTTTTACAGTTTGACTCTACTTTTGTGCATCCAATTCTTATTTAGTTCTAATGCTGTAATTTTTGTGTTTGTCTCAATCTGTTAGATTCATCATGTCAGCCAAAGACACAGTAAGACGTAATAAAACAGTCATTCAGGCGACTTTGTGTGGAGACCACAGACTGATCCTCAACAAGGTTCACGAGAAGGACCTGATAACTGGACGAGAGTACAACAACCTGAAGAACATCAACAAAGAAGATGTTGAGGGCCACGTCGTCGAGCTGGTGGATAAGATCATGAATAAAGGAGAGGAAAGCTGCCGAGCCTTCCTCGACCTGCTGCAAACTGACGAAGACATTAAAACGACTTACCCTGAGCTGAAGAACATACAGCTAAACGTCACCAGCCTCTTACGCACACCTGTTCAAGCTTGTTCAGTGGACAACAGTGGTACGTTAAGAAATGACTGTCTAGTATTCCTCATAAGCCTATTGTGCGTCTCACATGATGTTGATGTCTAAAGGCTTAATCAGTTTTATGACGATTTATGATTATGTTTCACTTTTTTCAGATGTTCTGCCACCAGAGAGCAAGAAGCGAAAGCAGGTGAGGTCTTTATATTGAACAAAACTGATGTTTTCATTTCAGAGCTTGCAGATGTGCTTATTAGCTTGTATTAACTAGGAGTATCTCAAGTCTCATAATCCACTATTAAATGTTTTATTACAATTTCTTAAAGCACTTTCAGCTATGCCAGTAAGTACATTTAATTACACACTAATTTTCCACCAGAAGGCTACTTTACAGGGTACTAAAGATGTTAAATCAATGAAGAGAATAAAACTCATACTCATGATGTAAAGCATGTCAATAACAGTAAGCAGAATGCAGACATGGACATCAATAAAGCAAAACATGTCAAAAGCATTTTCTGTTTGAACTCCGTAACCAGGCCCAATAAAATATAACTTTTTCTAATAAAGACATGTGGAATATGCCAATATTATTCATGTTTTAGGAGGAGGAGGAGGATTCATTTGAATTGTATTTAGCGTATTTATGGGCAATTTGTAAACCCACAGTTTCTTGCTGTTTACTGTCAGCTCTGTGTTACAAAACAACTTGAGGTTTAGGTTAATCGCAATTAAAAATAGTCATTATAACATTACTATTAGACTGTTGACACTCGCGAGAAAGGGAAACTGATGCCACAACAGTGTGGTCAAGGAGGATTTTCAAAGTCTGTTGACCATGGTGTCTCCAAAAGTGCTGCTGCAGTAAACGGCACGGTAGCAAGGTGGTGTTGTCTACAAGTTGTTTTTTTCTTCAAAAGTGCTGAAATCTAATAACTAAGAAAACTGCTGATAATGCTTTCGTTTTAGTTAAAGCTCATTTTGATTTAGAAATTTAAATTATGACACCCCTAGTATTAAGAATATACAACATTAGCCTTAATACATAAACATGTAAACTAGGACAGAAAAACAAAGTTAACTCTTAAGTTAAAGTCTTGAGCAAAAAAAATAGAAGTAAAAAATGTTCTACAACGTTTCTTCATTGTGTCTTCATTGTAGGATGATCAGTATCAGTTGAACAGCCGGCCCGTCGGTCTCTGTGTCATCATCAACAACGAGAACTTCATGGATGGCGACGTGAGAAGGGGAACCAACAAAGATGCTGGTATGTTACAGAGAAGACAGAATCACAGGTTTACACTTATGTTTTCTTTGTTGGTGGTTGAAGCATGACTTTTTTTCCCCATGAAATTTCCTGCAGAAAGTCTGGCAGAGGTGTTCAGCTGGCTGGGCTTTCGAGTGCTGATGTGTAAAGACCAAACTAAGGACCAGATGGATCGGGCTCTGATGCGCTTTGCTTCTCTCAGCGAGCTCTCTCAGCTGCAGGAGCTGGATGTTAAGGAGTGGTCCAATGGTGGTTTCATTGATCTTCAGGGGGCTCCTATGAACGGTGATGCCTTCATCTGCTGTATTCTGAGTCACGGAAGAAAGGGTGAAGTATTGGGGATCGATAGGAAGCCTCTCTCCATTAAACAAATAACTCGAACTTTCAAGGGAACAGACCAATCAGCCCTCAACGGAAAGCCCAAGGTGTTCCTGATCCAGGCCTGCCAGGGAGGGCAGACACAGGGTGGAGTTTTATTGAAAGACCTGCAGGCTGATGATTCTCAGTCACTATACATCCCTGAAGAAGCTGACATCCTTGTCGCCATTGCCACTGTTGAAGACCATGTAGCATTCAGACACAAAATAGATGGAGGCTGGTTCATTCAGTCTGTGTGTGAGCAGCTGAAGGAGGGCTGCCCCAGGTAATGAAAAATTTTTTCATCCACTATAATCACACGCCGCCCATTGTCCTTTGGCACTGTGCTCGGGTTGGGAGGTTCAGGCACTGTTTCAATGTTTTACTACTGTTTTCAGTCAGTTTTTTGTCAGTTTTTATCATTTTACTGCTTCTTGGTTGATCAGCAACTGAGAAGACAATTAACATTTAAAATTCTAAAGGAAATCTGTCCATACTTCAAGTTGAAATACATATTTGCCAACCCATTGGCCATATACACTACCAGTCAAAAGTTTGGACACACTTTCCCATTCACTTGTATGAGAAAATGTGTCTTTTGACTGGTACTGTAGCTAGCATGCAGCTAACGTTAGCATACAGCCACTTACTATTATTACAGTTAGCAGGACATGGAGAGTTGCTACCATTTCACTAATTCCTGTTTATATAGCAACTAAAAGGATAATTAGTTAATGTGGAGGGACATCAGGCCAAATTTCATGTTAAAACAACATACCAGTATGTAATAACCCATTTGCTAAAGGTAGACAGCAGCTAATGCTAGATTTCAACAACTTCCTAACTAGCATAACATTAACTAGATCAACACCTTTCCTATTGTTTCGTGTGACAAAAAAACTGTAATATTAGCTTTCAGACACTTCCTTAAACAGTATTATTTTGTTGATCTGAAAGTATGACCCTTTCCATGTAGTTTGTAGGCGACTATACACTTAACTGAATCATAACATTGAGATATTAATATTTTTTTTTACACTGTTGATTTTTTTAGTGGTGAAGATATCACCACCATCCTCCACCGTGTGAACGATGAAGTCTGCCAGAAAGAGGGCTCCCCCATTCACCCTGGCAGAGTGAAGCAGATGCCTGAAGTCCGGTTCACCCTGAGGAAGAGACTTGTGTTGTCACCACTTTGCAACTGAAACCAATGAATACTGTATACTTAAGTCTTAATTAAGCCTGTGTAATTGACTCAGCAGAAGGGTTCTTAAAACCTTTTCTGTGGTTGTAAATCTTCTATTTTAAGTTGATTTTGAACACTGTATACTTTATGTCTTAATTTAGGATATTTCTTTGAATCAGCAATTTTTTATAACTCTAAATCTTTTCTACTTTTCAAATCACATTAAATCATTGAATTTTTTTTACCACAGCATATTTGTGCCAAAAACTAAACCTGTTTTTGATCACTGGTTAGTCCAGGTTTAAGGTTAGACTGGTTTAAATGAAGGGTTTATGAATGTTTATGAATGTTTACCATAAACATAAAACTACTTCAGTAGAAGATTTCACAGACAGACGCCATAAGTGCAGAGTAGGCCTACTGTGATATTTGCCTTTGTTTACTAATATAAAAAAGCATTTGTATTGCTTCCTAGACCTGAAAGTATTGCTACAAATTCATGGATTCTTTTGTATTAGGTAGCCTATAGCTTTACAACATTGATATGAAAAATGTAAAAAAAAAAAAAAAAAGAAGTTGCCAAAAGGATCATAACCAATAACTATATTATACTGTTAATGTTTTATTCTTAATAGCTTGCACAATTTTGAAACAGATTCAACCAAGAGATATAGTCCATCAGTCTAAAATTCACGTATTTGTTTGTGCATAGTTTGCGTTCAGATTCGGCTGCGCACATACAAGCATCTTTACGGTACCGCAGCGTTGTTGACATGACAACAACTCGGACTTGTTCGTTTGTTTTTCCGTGTGGTAAAAGAGGCTGCGGATAGAAGTACAGAGAAGGGCTGCTGGCAAGGAAGATGTCAAAAACAACCCGTCTGTCACGACAAAAGTCTGTCTTATAAAGCTGTTTCCACCACGTAGAGACTTTCCCCCCTACTACCGGGAGTATCTGCCGTTTAATAAAGGCAACGTTAAGGATGGAAGCCCCGCTGGAAAACGAGAGTCCTGCCGGTGCCTCTGCGGGGATCCAAGGAGCCGACCACGGAGAAGAGTTAAAAGCGTCTGACGGAGCTGTCACATTCATGTCCGACATCGGTGAGTTTGCGTAGTATAGAAACTGTAAGCTAGTATGGTGTGGAGTGTCGACCCCAACAGAAACTGCGTGCCTGTTTGAGAGTGAGCAACACCTGGTTTTGGCACTTCCTGGGAGGCCCCAGACTCAGGAGGAAATGTTTATTTCATGTGAGCATTTGCCAGATATTACAAAATAAGCTTTAGAAGTATGAAAAACAGTCCATTATATCTCACTGAATTCTCCCTCACTTCCTTTAGAGTCTGCAGAGCTCCAGAGGTGTGTGTTTGCAGACTCTCTGGTGACCGTGTCAGAGGGCGGCAGGGACCTGGGGAAGTTCACTGTGACGGTTGAGTTTGCCCACAGAAGCCAGCAGCCATGTATGCTGCTGCACGCTCAGAGCCAGGGGGCCATAGACGACTCCCCCTGTGGAACAACAGTGACAGGTGAGGGGAGGCTGGACATCTCCATTGTTTTGTCTGTTACCTGACCATCTGGTCACAGATGGCTGTCCACCAATGAGTCTGGTTCTGTCCGAGGTTTCTGCCTGTTGAAAGGAAGCTTTTCCTTACCACTGTTGCCAAGTGCTAGCTCGTTAATGTTGGGTCCCTGTTAATAATATAAACGTGATATTTCAATATGCTCATGCCCCTTTCTCCTTTATTGTTTTTAAGCCTACCTTACAGCTGACCTGGAGGTGCTGGAGGAAGACTACCATGAGTATGTCAAGGTGAGACAATGCAAGCTTTCCAGACTTTCTCATTCTTACACGTGTGGGTCCACTGTTGCACCTTCCTGTCTCTCAGTCTTATCCCAACATGTTGGTATTTGGTTAAATTTAGCTTGTGACCTCGGATTACAAAAATTAAATGTGAAAGCGTCTAAAGGCGTCAGTTTAAGTTGTGTTGATAAGTATTCAGAATCCAATGTTTTCCAAATGTAGTAGAAAGTTATGGGGAACAAACACCAATGTCTGCTAAACGTCATTATGCTAACATCATCACTATTTTAGATGTAGACATTTTGTATGTTTGAAGTTATGCTGTGAAGTAACCAAAATCCAATGTCTTCCAAGGTCTCGTTCCAATGTCATCTTGTATTCAACTACTAAATGTTGGAGCTTAATGTCAAGACAATGTTAGGTTTTGACAATTATTTTACATTAATTTTGAATACAAGTCTGACATTGGATTGATGTAAACTCAACAAACATTTGACCTATATCCGATTAATAATTTCATCCAAAATTAAACATCTGTCTATAAATGATGGTTGATGTCAAGTCAATGTTAGGTTAGATAAAAATTTCCAATCAAAATTCACAATCAGTCCAACATTGGTGGTTAAAGTGATGCCAAAAATACAATATGAGTCTGACATTGGAGGTTAGTCAGCTCAACAAACATTTGACTGATATCAGATTATTCAGTTCAACCAAAATTTAACGCCTGTCTATTGATAGTGGTCCATAGCAAGCCAATGTTAGATGTTTACAATAATCATTTTTGGGTCTTGACATATATTTGATATTTAATTTTCCAACCAAAATTCAACTTCTGTGTATCGATGGAGGTTGATAAGCCAATGAGCCAGCGGTGAGTTTTGACATTAATTTCCAACCAAAATTCAATGTCAGTCCAACATTGGAACTTGAAGTCAAGTCAAATTGGGTTTGACTCATATCTGATTTTAAATTTCCAACCAAAATCCAATGTCTGTCTATCAGTGAAGGTTGATGTCAAGCCAACATTGGGTTTATTAATTCGATATAAATTTCCAACCAAAAGTCAAAATCAGTCCAACACTGGAGGCTTATGTCAACTCAAATTGGGTTGTGATGGATATCTGACTTAAGATTTCCAACCAAAATTCAATGTATGTCCATCGGTTGTTGTTGATGTCAAGCGAACGTTGGGTTTTGTCATTAACTGGATAATAATTTCCAACCAAAATTCTAAATCAGTTCCACATTGGAGGTTAACGTTAACTCAATATTGTGTTTTGACCAATATCCAATGTTTAATTTCCATAAAAATTCAACATCTGTCCATCAGTGGCTGTTGATGTCAAGCCAACCTTGGGTTTTTTAATTAATTGAATATTTATTTCCAGCTAACAATAGATATCAGTCAAACATTGGAGGTTGAAGTCTGAACTTTGGGTTTCTGTCCCTGCCGTTAAACACATCTGAACCCCTTTTCAGCTCGAGGGCCACACTTTGGACAAGAGGTGTCACATGGTGCAGCGTGACAGGCAGATGGTGATCGATAAAGTTACAATTGTAGGAGAGGTGAGCGATCATATCATTGTATGGCGAGATGGTTTCTGTTTAGCTTAATGTTACACCAATGTCTATAGAATTCCTGCCTGGAGACGTCAAAAAACCTGCTGGTGAGAAATTACTGAAAGTTGTAATCCTTTGTATGTGTGAACAGGAAGTGACAAAGGAGAGTGTTTCCTACCCCATGTCAGTCCTCAGAGGGCTGGTAACTGAGGGTTCAAACCTCCTGCTGATGCGTCTGTTTGCTCTAAAGAAGAAGGTGCCAGAAGACATGACCTTCATGTCTTTGGACCAAGGACTTCACATCATCCACACCACTTTTGTGAGTCATTTTGCCAGATGATGTAGCTTGTCCTTTGTGTTGTTTGAATACTTCATTACCTGTTTCTCTGTGGTCAGAGTGAGCTGGGTGTGAAGCAGCTGGAGGTTGAGGGTGAGACGGTGGAGGTGTTTGGGGTGGAGAGGACAGTTCACTCTGTGGAGGACAGCCCCACCTCCTGGCAGAGCTACTTCCTAGCTGATGGGTAAGCACTATGACTTTACCTCTTCTGCTGTTCTGTGTGTCACAGAGGCTAATCTCTATTTACAGATTCTACAAAAATCTGAAAAGTCGGTGTGGAGAACAAAAGCCTCTGTGTAACTCACTATTTACAGGTCAGATTTTGCTTCACTTGTGATCTGAACACACATCACATTTGAAGTTGCTAATTGGATTGTTAACAATGGAGCACAAGGAAAAGGAAGTCTGGTTCTGCTCGAGGTTTCTGCCTGTTAAAAGGAAGTTTGTCCTTGCCAATGTGCCGAATGTTGCTAAGTGCTACTCATTGTGATTCATGTTGGGCCTTTCTTTACATAACATTACAAAGAGTCGGTCTAGGACTGCTCTTTCTGTAAAGTGTCTCGAGATAACTTTGGTTATGATTTGGTGCTATACAAATAAAATTTGGTTGATTGATTGATTGAAGTCTTGGCTGAAAGTTGTTTATCGCTAACCGCTGGCTTCAACACAGAGTCTGACTGTAGATTGTACATAATTCCAATCTTTTAATATTTTGCAACACCTGAAAGGACACAGTCAATCAAATTAAATGTTCCTGTATAGAGGTGTACATTGAAGCCTACGTTGGTCAATAGTAACAACTGTAAGGACCTAGAGGACTTAAAAAAGAAAAGATTCAATTATTATTAGACCCTTGAAATAATAATGACTTTATTTAGGATTCCTTAAGCTGGTTTTGTTCTTTGATCAGGCGCTTGGCCAGCAGAGTGCAGGTGGGATCACCAGTCACCATGAGGCTTCTGAAGCTGCCGTCACAGCCAGAGAAAGGTAACAGTTAACACACATATAGAAAATGCTTCTCTGGGGAAACAGAGTCAGTGATGTTGTTTTAATGTGTGTGTGTGTGTGTTTACGTCTGTGGGTTGTGTGTTCACATTAGGTTTTAAGAAGGTCCCATTGATTTGGGAAGAAGACATGCAGATGTGTTCCAAGTTCATGGACAGAAAGGTAATAATGCTCTCATATCACAACTGACTCACTTATTCAGGCTGACTATGATGGAATTAAACCTTTTCCACAAAACATTTAATCTCACCCTGTAAGTAATACTTCGTAGAACCAGGTATAATCATGTGTTAATGTCTCGTTGGGGCAGGAGGAGCTGAAGGCCGACCACGCCTCATACCTGAGACAGCATCCAGAGATCCGTGCCCTTATATCTGACTTCCTGCAGTTTTTGCTTTTAAGGAAACCAGATGACGTCGTCCAGTTTGCCCGAGAGTACTTCCTCCCTTTTGCCTCAGCCGTTCGCCAGAAACAAGCCTGAAAGCCCCGTCGCTCTGAAAGCACACCTGAGGCCATTTTACAGATCTATTTATCTTTTCACTTCAGACAAAGTTTAAATTTGCATTTGTTCACTTATTCTTTTTTACTGAGTGATAGGTAAAAGGTAACATGCAGGAGACGAACAGTAACTTTAAAACTTCACCTGTTCTATTTAATCTTGCTAAATAAAAACCTTCATAGATGTGAATAAAGTTTTTGTCAGACTGTTTGTAGTTTTATTTTGAAACCCTGATTAAATATGTCTGGGCAGAGCAGTTTCAGCGTGCGTGAGAAGTATGTTTACCAATTCACAGGCACGAAGAAAGTAAGTGTGTCTTCAAAATAAAAGTTCAGAAGATTTATTTTAAGTTAAATAAATTAAAGATATGTTACTGCCATATCTAAATAGTTAAAATTATAGAACATAATTTCATATTGATCATATATTACTCTGCAGTAATATTTAAACCCATCTGCGTCTTCATGGTCCATCATAGTGGCTTTTACTTTGAAGAATCTTTAATGGGACTCGTATTTCCTCCTGAAAGTGAAAGCGGCAGAAGAGTTAGTTTAGCAAGTCACACAAGCGACTAACACCTACAAAAAGTGTTAAATTGAGAATTTCGAAGTCATAAAAAGAAGTAAGGCTTACTGAATTACAGAAGACCAATCTTTTTGCTTCTTGGACGGAAGTTGACAACGGTAAGTTTAAAGTTTAAACCTCGTAAACGGAATCGTATTTTAAACTTTAAACAGTTAGATATATCGTAACTTACAGCCTAACGGCGGCTAATTATTCTAAAGTTTACTTTGTTGACTCTAATGTGATGTTAAGTCGACTTGACGTTACACTATCTCTGTAATGCCGCCTTAAAACTGTTCGTAGACTTGAGTGAAAACTTTTTAAACTTGTATTCTTGTTGTTGTGACGTCAAGCAAATAGTCGACACCGTGTCCTGGGGAGTTTCGGTGACAAACCGTCACCACCGCAGGGATCCCTCCTGTAGAATTGCAAAATTATATTATAATATTGATCATTGGGGCTGAAAGTAAATGTTATTTATGTAGCAACAGAAGGAAGGATTAGAAAGTGGTTTTTAAAAAAGCAAATGTAAATCAATTAGTAAGAGCAAGTGAAGAATATAAGGAACATTCAAATTCCCAAATGTTAAAGGGGTGTTAATCACATTTTTTAAAATCATGTTAAGTTATATTAAAACTCTCTGGACCTTTATACAATAATACTGATGTTACAAAGCCAGCAATAATATAATTTTAGAGGACTGCAGTGGATAAGTGGAAATATGACCATTTAATACAACCAGTGACATTTATCACAACCAATGACTGTATATAAAGATGAACAATGTGTCTCAATGTGTCTTCACCTGTCATTGTAATAATAATAATAATAATGATAATGATACATTTTATGTGTATAGCGCTTTAAAAGGTGCTCAAAGGCAGTAAGAGCACCTACAGTGTAATTCTTGTAATCAAATTACAAGAATTACAGTTAAATATATATAAAGGACAGAAAAAGTTAAAATGACATTAATGATCACAGATTAAAAGCAGATTTAAATAGGCTGGTTTTGAGTGCGGTTTCGAAAGAGGGGAGTGAGGGAGAGTTTCTGAGGGAGGGGGCAGCAATGGAGAAGGCTCTGTCCCCCAAACAAAAGTGAACAAAAGTGAAGCCAAAATACCCCCTAGGTGGAGTCAGAGTCTGAGCAATAGAGATTGGCGGGTGGGGCTACGGCAATGATGTCCCGCCCCTTCAGCTAACCAAAACACGCATTTAACTTGCGAAAAAACCCCACAAAGATCCTGCATGTCAGTGTTTTAAACAGCAGAACAGCTTCTTGTGTCGGTCTGAAGCAGACGCTCACAGATATGTAAACTTCAATGACTGTAGTGATTGTTTTAGTTACATCTGCTCTCGCCGTTCCTCCTCTACTCTGCTAATCTGGAACAGATCGGCTGCAGGAGCAGCATCAAATAACCTATTAAGACTAAACTTGTCAGAAAAATAAACACTTGGACGTAAATCAGCACGATAACAACTAATTATAATGACAGATACCATGTTTGAGAAAAATGTATTTGACGTGTATTTAGATTTTATAGTTTGACTCATGTCCCATCTGTTAACATGGAGGAGGCGGGCTTTATGACCTATACTGCAGCCAGACAGCAGGGGGCGATAGAGAGGGTTTGGCTTCACTTTTAGGGAGCTGTATGGTGTCAGTGGATTTGCATCCTCCTAAAGTTCCCCAACCAGTGCATGATGGTTATCTCAATTGTTTCCTCCTCTCCGACATGCAGTGAGCTGATCTACACACCTGTGCAGGTGGGCGTGGCTCTGTGATGGACAGGGTGAAGCTGTCCCGCATAGACGAGGAGCTGGGTTCCTCAGAGGTGGCGGCTCTCTGCTTCTTGTGTATTGATGTTGTCACCAGGAAACGCATGGAGGATGTAAGAAACACCGACCTTTTTTTCTTTCTCGAAAGCAAAAGTCAGTGTTAACCGACAAATATGCAGAAAATTTCAATTCAAAATGTAGTAAAATAGCTGAAGTAGACGAGTCTTATAGCCATCCTTTCTGTGCTGTTGCTAAAATTGTCAGTCATGCATCATGTTTCCTCTCCAGGTTCATCCTGTCTAAACTCGTATGTTTCTTGTTCTCATACAGATCAAGGATGCTAAAGGGCTCTTCCAGAGGCTGGAGGAAAAAGGTCTTATGGAGAACGATTCCTTCCTCTTTCAGCTGCTCCACACGATCCGCCGAGAAGATCTTCTAAATCTCCTGGAGACGGACAGCAGGCATCTAGAAGAGGCTGACGCAAATCCCCTGCTGTCAGGTTACAGGTGAAAACAGGAAGAAATGAACTATCACTGGAAGAGATTAGAGGATGACAGGATTACAAAATTCCTCTCATTTGTCTCCTTTACACTCCTCTGTTCTTTCTGTCAGGGTGATGCTGTACCAAATATATCAGAACATGAGTGAGCAAAACTTTGACAAGATGAAGTTTCTGTTGGACGGCCAGCTGGACAGAAGACAAATTGATACATCCAAGGTGAGACCACACCCACCTTCCTGTCCACATCACAGTCACACATGAACTGATGAATGTAGACGTTCCTTTTTTACTTTGAGTGAAGAATCTAAAATATACATCATGGTTAAAAGTAGTAGTTGGTTTAATACATGCTTCCTAATTTTCAGATTTTAAAACTTTAAGATGCATCAAATGTTTTATTAAGCAAACAATAAATAAGTTTGGTAAATATGCAGTTTAATATATTCAGTAAGTTTCTTAACATGTTCTTCATATAAAATTAGACCGAAGTAGTAACGCAGCCAATCAGCAGGGGGCGATAGAGATGCTCTGGCTTCACTTTTAGGGAGCCGCATGTCATCCATCTTTTTATACAGTCTATGGCAGGTGTCTCAAACTCCCAGATAATATCATATGTCAATCATAACCGGCCTGCACGCACACCGCTGATACTACAAATCCCAGAATGCACTGCAACAGCAGGCGTGCTGCGCGCGTACGCGGGTTTCGGAGGAGACATTATAAAAAGCATTCCTCTTCTGTGGTTTGGTACGGTTAGCTTTCACACCTCATGCCTACCTTACCCGAGTACACATGACCCGTACTCGAGACCACCTTTTCAAGTGGACGGTACATAGTGTTCACACTAATCAGACGAACTGGACTTTGGGGTCAAGTGTACTCCATCCAGGCTCGGGTCCCTAATATGACAGCCCCCTGAGTTTGAGACCCCTGGTCTATGGTGGAGCATCCGTCCTGTCTTCACATCACGCCTTAAAGCTCGTGAACAACTCTACCACACACACACACATAAAGAGTCTCCTCTCTAACGTACAGACGGCCCTGGATTTGTTTGCTGAAATGGAAAGAAGTGGTTTCCTGTCAAACCGTAAACTTGATGTGCTTCATACAACACTGCTGGAGTTTGACCAACAACTGGCAACGACTGTGCAGCGCTACATGGAAGGTATGACACACTAAAACACAAGCGCACACACCTAAATGTTCCTGTCAGATGTTAATTAATGATCGTTCTCTGTCCAGGATTAACCCAGCCTGCAGTGCCTCCTCATGACAGCATTGATTACCAGGTATGTGTGAGTGTAAATGTGTGTTTGTGTACACAGTAGATCCTATAACGAGCCAGTGTGTTCTCCTCACAGACGGCCAGGATCCCCGCTCAGCCGACTCAACCGCCTCCGTCCATACCTGAGACTCAGCCCGGCTGTAAGTCTCTCTTTTTCACTGAACACTCATCGATTAATTACCCCTAATGGCTCGTTTGCAGCTCCACTCCCTCCTCTCTGCTGTGCTCTAATGTTTTATCACACACTTAAAAGAGATGAACGCTTCCACTGTGTTTGTTCTCCAGATGAAAGAGAGACTGTCCTCTCTGATGCAACACCAAACCCAGACTCCTCTTCTCTTCCTGATACGGTATTCAGTCACACAACCACACATTCATATTCATGCATTCATCGTTAGATTATTAATGTTTATGATCTGTCTCTGTCCCTTTAGTCTGACTATTACACCCTGGATCATATCCCTCGTGGTCTGTGTGTGGTCTTCAACAATGAGGATTTCCAGGGAAGGCTGAGAAGAAGAGCAGGGACGCAGGAGGACGAGAGTATGTATCCCTGTACTTGAGCAGCCTTATGATGTGATCTGTTTATGTAGTTTGTTTACATTTTAGATTTTTTTTTTTCAAACTTTATGTGTAGAAATGAATTCACCGTTTTAGCCTCTTATAAAGTAAACAAATTGGAGCCTTGGTATGTGAGACTTTACTTAGAAAGACTCATTTTTGTGTCAGAGGCCCTGAAATTTGATATAAATCAATCAAATACAGTGTTTTAGCTGGAAATATGGAAACATCCAGTGCAAAACTAACCGTTATACATCCAGTGTATCCATCCACTGCTAAATGTCTTCAAATATTGAACAATTAAAGGAGAAGTTCGCCCCTGTAAAAAGCCACTGTCATTCAAAGCTGGTGTTCTCTGTAATCGATAGAAGCAATAATATTTTAAATAAACGCCATAGCTGTGGAGAAAGTTGTACAAACAGCTTGATGTGTTGGTCATTCTACATTCCTAAAACACCCAGCATGCATTGCGCCCCTCCCTCTGAAAGGAACGGCCCAGCGAGAGACGCTGGAGTGAAATACTACCGTTTCGCTGCAGGCAATGACTCAGCAGAACAGAATCTGAAATACGACGAGAATATACCGGTGGATCATCAAAAAAATCTTCGGGTCTGCAGTCTACATTTCAAACATTTCAAACGATTTTGAACGAGACATGACATCGGAGGCGGGCGACCTAGAGTGAGGAAGTGTAGTTTAGCAAGCTCCCTGGCCTCCGCCAGATGGCGTGTTTTACGTAGCCTGGCAGAGGTTTTCCAGGGCCCATTGGAGAAGAGGATAGTGTCCTCCATTATGTCCTACCATAATGGCATTAGTTCCCCATAATAGCATGATAGGACTGAGGTTGAAAATCTGCCTACGATGTTTTTTAAAGGTGGCAAAAATTACAACATTTTATGTGGCAAAAATCTACATAACACTCAACTACTGCAAATCCCTACTGGCTGGCCTTCCTGCATTCACATTCAAACCGCTGCTCATATCCCTCCACTGGCTCCCAGTCGCCGCTCGCATCAAATTCAAAACCCTGTTGTTGCTTACGAAACAGCAACAAAAAACGGCTCCTGCCTACCTGAACACCCTCATCCAGGTCTACACTCCCTCCCGCCCACTACACTCTGCCAATGAAAGGCGCCTGGTACTCCCATCATAACAGGGCCCTAAGTCGCTAACCAGACTCTTCTCCTCTGTCGTCCCCCGGTGGTGCAACAAGCTACCAAACTCCATTCGGTCCGCAGAGTCCCTTTAAAACCTTCAAGAGAAAGCTTAAGACCCAGCTCTTTCAGGAACACCTCCAAACTTAATGATATTGAAGCTACTGATGATGCTCTTGATGGTGATGAGGATATTGGCCTCAAACATGATAGACACAAGGTGAAAACAAAATCTAAGATGTGAACCTTTGTCTGATTATAAACCTGAGTTTTCACACATGATATGATGACATGTATTTCATTTGTCTCTCTTTTTGTCAAACAGAGGTTCTGAACGCAGTGTTCACCCGACTCGGCTTCACTGTGGTGGTTCACAACGACCTGACTGCAGACGCCATGCGTCGAGAAGTGAACAGGCTGAGCACGAGGAACTTTACAGATGATGATGCCTTGGTGAGTCACACACCTTCAGGCTCCAGACCGTCTCCACACATGTGGACAAAGTGTGCCGGGGTTGAGCCTCACAAAGCCCCGGACTGATTGGTCTCCTGATTAGAATAATAATGACAATTTATTATTAACAGATTGTTTTTACAGGCAAAAACATTTTTTGATCACACAAAAGGTGGAATCACGATCACTGGACACTCAGAGTGTGACAGCCCTTATGTGTGCGCCACAGTTACCAGCAGCTCTCTGCAGTCATATCTTCACTCTAACTGCTCGGTGCTGTGAGCGCGGGGTTTGTGAATTAGATGCTTTTTGCCAAGAGGCTCATTTGCATAGAAAGAGGCCAAATTTGCCCCGAGTTTTTGTGTCATTTCCACAGGTTTAGCGGGCGCAAAAGCCGCGCAGTCCTTTAGTGAATTTCCTCCTAAAAGTTCTGAAAATCTGTTAAAAAGTCTTAGATTTGATTAACAAATGTGAAACGTGTCTGTTTTAATAGAAGCCTAACGAGTCAACAGGCATTGTTGCACCCCAGGCCGGAAACACGTAACCTATAAGTAACTTTAGACAACGTAAACATTTCTAATCTACATTTTATTACAGTTTATACATTTTATTCACCAACCATAAAAATAGTGGTGATAGTGGTGGGGCGGCGCCCTAGCAGTCCTGTTGTTCTAAGCTAACCTCCATGTTTCCGGGTTAATCGTGATTTCCTGCACACAATAATCTAATCTCATGTTTCAGCTCAGTTTTGTTCAATAGAAGTGAAACTACTTTAAAAAACCTGTCTGCCTCTGTCCTCAGGTGTTGTGTGTGCTTTCTCACGGAGAAAAAGGATGCGTCTACGGAAGTGATGCGGAGGAGGTGCTTATCCAAGATCTGACTTTTCCCTTCAGGAGCCGGCAAGCTCCCACCTTGGCCAAGAAGCCAAAACTCTTCTTCATCCAAGCGTGCCAAGGAAGCGGCTACCAGAGCGGAGCTGTGGCGTGTCCCCCAAAGCCAAAACAGGAGAACTTGGTGAAACAGAGCTCCCTGGAGGAGGATGCGGGTCGTGTGCAGGGGGAGAGAGTGCCCAATGATGCTGACTTCCTGCTGGGCATGGCCACTGTGGCGGAGTACAAGTCGTTTCGAAACACTCTCACAGGCTCCATCTACATCCAGGAGCTGTGCAGGCAGCTGACGAGGTCAGCAAAGAGGTGAGAGGCGCTCCACACAGAGCTTAGGATGAGGCTCCTTAAGGTTTTCGTCCACTAGCTTCAGTTTGCCAATAGACTGTATGAAAAGATGGACGACATGACAGCTCCCTAAAAGTGAAGCCAAATCATCTCTAACGCCCCCTGCTGACTGGCTGCAGTATAGTCCATAAAGCTCGCCTCCTCCATGTTAACAGATAGGACATATTTTAGCTCTGCAATCAATTTTCTATTATTCTAATGTACAATGAAAATTGTACAGGCTCTGAATGCGTCGAGGTCCTATTTGAAGATGTGAGACACCTTTAGAGTTTAAGTCCCTATTTAAAGTAACAAAGCAGGAACTACTCTGTCTCCGTCTTACACATTGCATCCCTCACCTGAAGTCATTTCATTAATATTTACCTTTGTGTTTTCTTCGCAGCCCGGAGATGGATGACATCCTCACGGTGCTGACGCGTGTGAACAGGGAGGTCAGCGAAGAAGAGTTTTTAACCCACAAACAAATGCCCGAGCCCAAGTACACCCTCACCCGGAAGCTCGTCCTGAAGTTTGTGTGAGCCGACCGGGCCCAAGTGCAACGCTACAACCAAGTTACTTCTCTCACATCCGTCATTGCTGTTTACTGTGTGTACGAACATGTCTGTGAGTTTAGTGTCTCTGTGATGTAGCTGGATGTCTGAATGTAGTTCGAGAATATTATGTGTCTGAAAAAAGCATCATGATAAATGAAATGTCATAGGAGCCGCTGGATTCAAATGTTTGTGAACATTAGAATAAACAGTAAAACATAATTTGTTTTAATGTTTGTTTTTATTGCAGAAATACCCCTGATGCAGCGCAGTAATAGTTCTCTTCATTGTGATTTTTGAGGGAAAGTGATGATTAGTCTTCTCTTAACATACAAATATTTTTTGTTCATGGTGGTTGTATGTAATAATCCTATATCGCTTATCCTGTTCTGGATCCAAGCTCTCATTGAGCGAGAGGTGGGGTAAACCCTGGACTGATCACAGGGCTGACACACAGAGACAGACAACCTTTCATGCTCACATTCACACCTACAGGCAATTTAGAGTCACTAATGAGCATCTCTTTGGACTGTGGGAGGGAATCCACGCATGCACGGGGAGAAGATGCAAACTCCACACAGAAAGGCCCCCTACATCCACAACGGGATTCTAGCTGTGAGGCGACAGCGCTAACTGTGCAGCCTCTGCATGTCATCAAAAATATTAAAATCCTTCACCTTAATAAAAGTAGCAAAACCAAAACATAAAAAAACACCTTTATTCACATCAGTCTTTCCAATTTCTCCACCAGGCATGTTCAACAAACTCCGACCCTGTAGTGATCTCCAGCCGTCAAACTGAATATGAATTATGTTAACTTTTAGTTGATTTAAAAGCCTTCTTCTAAAGCTTTTCCAGCCCCTTGACACTTGAATAGGCCTGACGTACGGAAACCCAAAGCGGGCATGTGTCCATATTTTTTATTTACTCCATTTTCCTATGGAAGCGTACAGGGTACTTTATTAAAATAATAATGTAAACTTGAAAATGTAATTCCACAGTAGCATTATCATTTTCAACTTATTTGAGTAAACATGAAAATGCAAAAATACAATTTGCATGTTCATTTTCACATACTGTGTTCTGTGACTATATTAAAATTAAAATGGAAAAACGTTTTGACATTTAATTTTTACAGCGGAACCTGCCTGTAAGTGGACGATATTCAAATGTAATGTCAAATTTGAAAATGAAAATGCCATATAAACAAAGAACCCTTATTTTAAAGTTGTGCAAAAATTAAAATGCACTTTTCTAAAACTATTTGAAAATGAAATGTCAAATGCTGTTCTCATATTCCTTTTCAAAGCCTTACCCCGTTACACCGTGGATAATATTCAAATGCATCACGTGAAACAGCGCCCCCAGTCTGTTGCTTTATCTTTTACATGTCACCATGCTCTTTTGGTGTCAAAATGACATTGAGAATGCAATCTTTTCATTCTAATTTTTACTCAAATAACACATTTTCATTTTCAAGTTTACATTTTCATTTGAATAAAGTCCCCTATAAAGCTTCCATAGTTTGCCTGTGATAACCAGTTCACTAAGCTCGTTTTCTCGTGATAATTGGATACATTTCTTGCGATATAGAAAACAAAACAGGCCGGTCAATGTAATGTTACAGACCAGGACATGCCATGCTGCCATTGCCCTCACTAATGAGGTAAGTTTAGTCTGTTTCTATGTTTGTTTTCTGCCTTTGCAACTCTGGAGATATGAGTTACGATCATCGGATGTTACGGTGGTGCAGCGTTGTTATCTCGAGATAACTAGATAAATAAGTCGAGATCTCGAAAAAACAGTCAGTCAATAAAATGTATGGATGCATGTCCACTTAGGGCATCCGTAATACCCTCTTATCCATATAGATCATGGGCTTTTATTCACAATTCTATATTAAATAAAGGTTTGGAAATCAGGGCAAAATGTACTCTATAGAAGGGCATTTTAGATTTATCTACTCCCTTTTCCCGTGATAGCGAGTATATTTCAGTTGTTAATTTCCCAGTGTTTTTTCGAGATCTCGACTTATTTATTCTGTTATTTTGGAAAACCAGCGTTGTTATCTTGAGATAAGGAGATAAATAAGTTGAGAAAACAACGGAAATAAACTTGCTATCACGGGAAAACGGAGAAAATAAAATGTATGGACGCATGTCTGCTTAGGGCTTCCGTAGTGATCATTGAAATGTAGTTTAGTTGATTAATTTTACACAAAAATACTAAATACATTAGGAATAAACGCATGTGTGGGTGTGTGCTTCTTTATGATAATGTTTATTTATTTAGATTTTAATCTAAAATCTCTATTGTAAAAAAATCTGCCATCAGATGAATAAAATACATTTAAATTTAAAAACTGAATGATAAAGGTCAATGTTAAAGTGCTGTAAAGTGTTGTTAAATTGTACTGATGTACAGCGCACAGTGTAAATGTACTCGGTGTGTTGTTGTAATGGACCTTCAATGAGTAACATGAGAAGTGCCTGTTGAAAATGAGTCAGCTAAACCGGGCAGGCCTTGTTCCACGCACACATACAAGCATTCTGGGTGTGTTTACGTGTGTGTTGTATCCATGTGTGTGTGTGTGTGTGTGTGTGTGTGTGTGTGTGTGTGTGACGGATTCCTCTGGACTCCACCCTGCTGCTGCTCTTCACTGTTCCAGGAAATGTTCGTCCCTGCTGCCTCACATCTGCAGCTCAACAGCCAGCAGCACAGAGCTGACAGCAGACAGACAGAACAAGTTTAACCTTCAACCAAACCTCTACTGTACTTTAGAGGCTTTTTTGTAAACACAGAGGGCGTGACTGAGAGCGGAAATACCTCTCCGGTTTCTCATTTTATCGCTGGAAAGTAACACGAGCAGGTTGTCGGTGACGTTGTTGTCTCTAAATTGGTAAGTGGAGCTTATTTTAAGATGTTTTGTGTTTGCTCAGCGGATAAATTACCCTGAAATATATTAGACATACTTTCTAGATGGGATTCAAGCTGTTGCTGGTGGTGTGATGGTGACCTTGTATTTTTTTTTGTGGTTATTCATAGCAGAGTGGGTGTGTTGGTCCTGCCGTCACACACCTGAAAAGGCTTATTGTGAGCTGGGGTTTGGTTGATGGTGAACAGGGTGGAGTGGGTGCAGTCTGTGTGCTCCTGGCAGTAAGTCTGTTTGTTAGCATGCTTTAAACAGCTCAGCCCTGTCTGCTTTCAGTCCTGTCAACTCCAGTTTATAGTTGAATGTAGCTGTCGTTAAACCACATTTAGACTACAGAGTGCTGTCTTAAGATAAGACAAGATAAGATAGTACTTTATTGATCACCAGAGGGGAAATTCGGTTCTTTAAACTTTGTTAAATTTAACATAAGGAACTGTAATGGTGCCGTTTTTATATTTTACAACCTGCTGAGCTGAACTGTCAAACATCCCATCCCACATATTTGTATGTAGGCCTACTGGGTTGATTTTTCTTTTGTTTAATTTACTTCAACTTATATTTTTGTTGAGGTTAGTCATTTTGATGTGTCAAAGCTCAGGTGTAACCATTAACATTAATGTTAAACCTGGTTTTAAGTGTCCCAGTAATCTATGACCAGCCACAGGGCCCTGCATCTGTAACACATAACACAAGTGGAAAATGCTAATGCTAACTTTAATTAACAATTTTACAGATACAACAAACATGTTTCTGTTAGTTGTAATGATGTATTGATGCTTTTATATCTCATAGAGCATTCATTCAGTTGTCAGTCAAGCCCCTGGACTCAAACGCTGCTGAGCTCCAGTAAGGGGCTGTGTGAAAATGTGTTTTAATTGTTTCATTTTACAAATAATCAAAAATGAAATAAATGGAAAGCAGGCCCCAACCTCAGGGATGTCAAATCAACAAAAAGTCTCATATGAAAACTGAGAATTTAAAAGTGCATGGACAGATTTGTTTCCTTTTAGCACCAACGCTGCTGGCTTACCCGTATACTTGATCTGCAGCAAGAAATTAAATTCCAGTGGACTTTTTGCCCCACCAATGTTCAGTTTTGTGTTATGCTGATAATACCATTCTCCAATTAAAATAACATATATGTAAACAGTTTTCTCAATTGTAGTTCTAATTCCATAAATGCAACAAAATATGGTATTTTTGTGATGGAAATGGTTAAAGTGTGCAACAAGAAACAATCATAAAATCTCCTGCTGGAGAGTCATCATGTGTCAAGTGGTAAAACATATCAATGAATGCTCATTGAGATCTGCTAGTCATGTTAACAGGCTTAGACTTATTAGGCTGTGTTACCTTTATTGTAAAATTCAAATATGCTTGGCGGCTCCAGACTGATTTTTTTGGAGGAGGGGCGGGTAAAAATGGCCCCTTTAATAGAAAGGTTCCTGACCCCTGGTCCTACCCAGAGTTAAATATGGAAGCCAATTTTTAGCTTAAAGAAAGAACAAAAAAACAAGAAAGGTAGGATTGAAAATAAAAATATCCCCATTATACCGTAAAATCCAGAATATCAGTCGCACCGGAATATAAGACTGTTTTTGGGGGGTATCCCAGAGGGGAAATGTTTTCTGTAGCTATTTGTTAATAGAACATGTATATGTTATTTCAACACTATTTCAATTTCAAAAAACACACTAATTACAGCCTACCAACTGTCGAGTTTGCAATCTTGCTAGCTACCAGTGCTGTTGAGCTCAGCCGACGATACAGTCTGAACGTATTAAAACGTGGGACCCTGTGTCTCCAATAGTTTATATTCACTGTTCAGAACGTGGTTCAGATCAGAGACATTGTTGTTTGCTAGCCTTAGCTTGTTTTTATTTCAGGATGATTCATACAGTTGGCATTAATAATCTTTGACCAGATTTTTATTTGGTTTAACATCAGAAAACTGTGTAAATGTCTTGTTTTGTCAGACCTTGTTTGAATTTTATTATGTAAGGTGAAGAGGAAGACACCTTTCAGATCCTGGAACCGTTACATTTTGGGCCTTAGAAATCACTGAATCTGTGGTTGTCATCAGGGAATCATTGATCAATCAGGGAATCTTTGTAGCTTTAAAGTGCTAATATCAAAGATCTCAGTTTCATTCTCTTTGGCGGCACCTGTGGCGATAAACGGTAACTGCGGTAACTGCAAACTCAGTGTTATGAATCACGTCTCTTTACTCACATTCACATGCAGCATGGAGAGAAGCAGTTAAAGTGTTCAAGCTTATATACAACGTCAACAAACCCCCTACCTCATCCCCAAATGGTACTTCAATCAGCCAACTGGCCTTCGTAAGCAAGCTAAGAGGATCCTTCTTTGCTCTCGAGGGGGGGCAGCCGGGGGTCACCAAATAAACGTCATAAAATAAATTGCCCCCCCCATATAAGTTTAAATTTAGCTAAATTTAGCTACCCCCAGAGACCGGAAAGCAGCCGCTTAGCTCCGCCTACCCTCTCTGGCAGACCAACCACTGCTGGGTGATGGAAAACGCGTCACTAACTGGGCGCCGCTTTACTGCAAAACTCGCCACAGACACCCAGTCTGTAATACTGCAAATGCAAAGGCTTTCATAAGTGGGCCATAGGCTCAATCACCATTGTGTTGCCTCATTCGCCGATAGATAGAGACTTAACAGACATTTATGTACATGACAATCTTTAACATTATCAACTGTTTAGTTACTATATTGCAAAATAAAACTGAAATAAGTAAATTTCACAACCTCTCTTCTCTCTCTCTCTCTCTCCTAAAACAAATATTAACCCTGCTGGAGGGAAAGTTACAACACACATTTTCCCTTTTCTGCTGCCACTATTAATTCTTGTACAGTCCCTAATGTTCCCCTGCTGACTCTAACTTTATTGTGGACTACATGAGAACGGAAAAGCCCGACAAAAATAGCCCCACATTAAAAGAGAAGACTCCTTCAACTCTTCTTCTCGTCATATTAAATGTCAGGATGTTTTACAGTTGATAGTCATGGTAACTGTTGAATCACAAGATTCAGAAAGAAGAAGTGTGTAAAGTCATGATGACAAAGGTCAAATAAAGAAAGACTGTACTTGTCACAGCTCATCAGTAAAGAGTGGAAGACACATTTAGGTTATGTAAACAACAACTTCAGATATTTCATAGTCAAATCAAAAGCTGAAACAGCCTCAAACACAAAGTGAAAGTCAGCTTGTCAAACTGGTTCTGAAAGGTTTTGTCTTGTGAGGTATGTATGTCATTGTTAACAGAACTCAGAAGGCTGACTTTCTTGTGCGCAGGGTCTCTCTGCTATAGATGTGTACTGACATGTTTGGGGTATTATAGTAAGTATAGTTTGTGTGTCTACGTGGACGTAAACTACAAACTAAGCAGACACCATCTTGAACTTATTTCTACTTCAGCACGTCTGCCATCCTTCTTGACAGCTGCTAAATGTTAACCTTCCTCCAGCCGCGTTACGCCCTCCTGTTCAAACACGCCCTCAGCCCACTGGCCCGCGTCTCGCTGACCGGAGTGGCGATCGGCTCCGTGTCCTGTTCTGTGGCTGTTTGGCCGCAGAGACTCTGAAGCACTTTTTTCCACTCAGTGTTTTCGGTCCTGTTGCCTGGTGCTCGACGTGTGATGTAACGGAGGCACGAGGTGGAGCCAGCTCTTGGATTCTTTTGCTGTGTGTTGTCCCATAAAAGTCCCCTGAATGTTTTGCATATTCTAGAAGACGGAGCAAGAAGGAGCCTACTTAGACATACAGGTCAGGCTTTGTAAAAATGGAGGCTTAGTGTCTGTAATGTAGTGAATCAATCGTAATGCTGAATCCATTGTGGGAGAAATGTGCTCATAATCCAAATGAGTCATGTTGTAAAAGTGGGCTATTTCTGTTGGTTAACTGTCCTGTAAAAGTACCACAACAATTTTAATACTCATTGCAGCAACATGGAAATGTTCGGCCATATGTGACACTGTTGTGTGCATGTATGTACGTGACTTAGTGCAACGTTTATTAGTATAAATAATAATAATAATAAATAAATTAGTATATTTTGTGAACCACAATGCTGAGCAGAAACACATGTTCACTTCAACCTGAGAAACCAGAGGGGACCCTGGGAGTTAAATATGATTATTACTCAGACAAATGTGTGGTGGGTACATAAATCCACACACACACACAGTTAGCTGTCAGTGCACCGGCCGAAAGCCAGAGTGTGGATTCAACATGTATCTATGTGTTTATAAGGGCTTATATTTTCCTATACTGATTAAGCTTCCTTTTAATATTTGGCTTTGTTTCTTTAAACCATTAAGGTGTTGAACAATCTCGGAACTCACTGGCTAACCTTTAGTTTAGACGACGATATAGCCTCTGGGGCCGATGGTGAACATTTCGGGCGTGTCCGGTTAAGCCAGCGGTTAGCGATAAACGACTTCTAGTCAAGACTTGCTTTGCTGTGCGCCTCATTGTTTACAGTCCAGTCAGCAACTCTACAAGCGACCGTGTGTTCAGATCAAAAGTGAAAAGAAATCCCGGGAGGAGCGCCCGTTCATCTGTTTGTGCTGAGTCTCAGTTTCACTGTAAATAGAGGCTGCACTCTGGCTAACTTCAGCGATATGAGCCCAAAAAAGAAACCCTTTCCTCGTGATTGACTTTAAAATAAACGGGTCTTACCTTTGCTGATATTTCAACATCATGATGCAGATCTGTAAAAAGTAAAAACAAAGCTTTGTCAGGTCTGCCCTCAAGAGCAGAAGAAAACTTTTAAAATGCTCGTTTGTTGAACGGAGGTCGGATCGATCTGATGCATTCGGGGAAGTTGGGAAGTCTGAGCGCTGAGTGTCTTTCGTGACACAGCGTCAGAGAATTCATCTCAAGTTGTGTTTTAGATCTAGAGCAGATTGTTAGTTGTTAGCGTGCAGATGTCTGTTTACAGAGATTAATAAGAAGCTAAATCATCATCAGATAACGCTGATGTGGAGCCGAGATGTCATCACGCCGGAATATGTTCCGCCTGCTGATACGTGATTGGTCGATACTACTCGGACTACAAGCGTACTACAAACGGAAACCAGAACACTTCCTGTACTAAAAATCAACGTCCCTGCCTACAGGTTCTACATTCCCATGTAGAATCTGTAAACAGAGATTAGGTGTTGAATATCAATGAGCATCTTCACAGCACTCTTTGTAACTTTTTTCATGTATTTATTTCAGAAATGTTACAGTAACACTTTTTCAATCAGGAAGTGAGTGAGTAAAGCTTTATTTTGGAGCACTTTTTAAAACACCAGGTTACAAAGTGCTTCACAAACACAGGAATAAAAATCTAAACAAAAGGCAAATATCACAAAATCAGGGCAAAAACTAAACAAATAAGCAGTAAATAAATGAAGGATAAATCTTTATTTTACAAAGATGGTGTGTTACCAGTCAGGGTCAGAAGTCTTTGGACTCTACTGAGAGATCAGGTGACCAAAGGGTGTCGGCCCTGAGCAGCAGCAACAATGAGTCCAGTCACTGGTGGTGGAGGTGTTGGCCGATGATGTCATCTGAGGCTGATGGGATGATGAGGCTGCTGATGAAGACTGGGCGGTGATGGGGAGGTGGAGGGTCGTGCTTAAGAACTGCAGGCAGAGAAAAGCCATATTTAAAAAGACAGTAACATTTTGAGAGGCTAACAACGAGGCTGTGCTGCAATGCTGCAGTGCTGTTGGACAGATGAGACCAGGTGATGAGAACATAGATATAGATATAGGTATAGATCACCTATATCAGGACAGGCCATTTTATTCATATCTCCCATTTCTTCTATATGGGTGCTAATTGATTTGATCAGAACACAATCAGAGCTTGATTTGTGAGGCTGTTATCAATATAGAGTTACAATAGAGTTGTAAAAAATATCAGTTAAGATAAACAGTACATAAACAGCATAAACAAAACATTGGATAAGGACCACTTAAATTTGACCATTAAAGGGTTTTAATATGGATATGCATCAAACAGGATATTTTACTGTTTCACAGGTCATAGCATGTGTTTAACAGCACCGGGGTTTTTTTAGCTCAGACTCTTTAAACTGCAGTTTGTTGTTAATTTAAACCTGCAACTGGTGATTTTTGGATGCTAAGGGGCAGCCCGTCAAGCTATTAACACAAAAATGATACATCATCACCTTGTAGAGTTGGTACTGAACTATTTAAACCTAGCCATGAACCATTTGTAGCAGGAAACACAAAACAATGACAGCACAAAAGCTGTGTGTAGTTCTAATGGAAACCTACGGTGGCCTACAAGGGCAATTGAGCTATCATGGCCCAAACCGTTTGCCGCACGCTAGCTGCACAGCTGACGCCAGGAAGCTAACAGAAGCTACACTCAGCACAGTTTACTTTAGCAAAGCTAGCAGTTGATCTGGAGCCATTTTTAACAAAAGCTGTGATTTCTTTGCTCCTGTTATAAAGTTGTGTTTCTGCACAGCAGTCCGTTGTACATATCCAACAGAGACACTCCGCTCCAGGGGCGTCTAACGTTACAAAATCTGACGTAATAAATTCACTGTCTCGTCTCCCTCTCTCTCCCGTCAATAATAAACCTGTTACACTGAGCGCCCCCGACAGGCCTGAAACACTTCACTTGCGACAGCTGGATTTGCATCGTTTTTCTTTTGGATGTGTTTTCTGACTTTGAATTGTTTCTGTTACTGTGCAGCGCGTTTGATGTTAATGCATTTGCAGCACGTTTTCTTTTCATTCGCAGCACGTTTCTGTCGTTGCATTTGTTTTGGACTTTTGCATGTGTTTTTGAATTTGCAGCCTGTTTCTTCTAATGGAAACCGTTTGGGCCGTTGCAACGCGATTGCCCTAGTAGGCCACCGTAGAAACCAAAGAGTCGGGTTATAAAAGCGTGTGGGTTCTTTAGTTCAGGCCCTCTCAAGCCTCATTAATATTTAATATAAAATTAAATGCCCATATAGACAGACTGATACAATCTGTAATACACTGATAATGATGGACATGTGGATGTATCAGTGAAGATGTTACCATCCAAACTCTTTACACTCTCTTAAAAATTACACTGCTGCCTTCTGATATTACATTTCTGTTGTTTTGATCGATGGTGACTAAATCTTGTCAGTGAGATGTTAGCTGGATTTAGCTGGCTTGATTATGTGTTGGGAAGTCTCTGTGGTAATCTGTTTAGTTTCTATGTGCTCTTCCTTTTCCGATGTTCAGATAAAATGGTTAAAAGCAGCTCAAAAATCACATCTAACAGCTTCTTGTGTCTTTGTGTCTCTTGTTCGTTCACTGCTCTCTCTCTCTGTTTTCAGCTTTTATACATGCACATTAATCACACGTATTTTCTCTAACCTCCCTCCTTACAGGTGTCATGTCCAGGTCAGACTACCCTCCAGGGTATGACGACTCCCGGGGTCCGCTGTACCCCCCTCAGGGCGGGAACTACCCACCACCCCCTGCGTACGGCTTCCCTGGCTTCGGTGGTCCGCAGCCAGGGCAGCCCGCTGCTCCCTACCCCACCGGTCCAAACACCCCCCTGTACCCTGGCCAGCCCGGGGGCTACGGTCCCGGGCTGGCCGGGGGCTATGGTCCCGGCCAGCCCGGGGGCTACGGTCCCGGCCCGTACCCAGGACAGCCTCAGCCTGCTGGGCCTCCTGGAAGTAGATACCCCAACCCCCCTCCCATGCCCCCTATCATCCCACCCACCATCCCATCAGACATGCTGAGCTCAGGTAAGATGGACCTCTATGTGAAGTGTGCGTCCTCTAATATTTCTTTACCTCTGATGATGAAACGTGGAAAGATGAAGCATTTTGGTACCTTTTCCTGACATTTTAAAAGTTACAAAAGCTTTTAGAACCAGATAAGAAAAAAACACAAGCAACGATGCTAACGCTAGGATTAAATCGGAAAAATCATTGCACTAAAAAAAACATATTCAATTTGTTTTTTTTTAAAAATGTAGGGAAAAATGGTTATTTGTTTTCTTGCCTGATATTTGATGAGAGGATCGATACCACTCACATCTGTACAGTACATATGTGGTTACAGGTAGGAGGTGATTAGCTTAGCTTAGCATAAAGACTGGAAACGGGGGGAACAGCTAGCTTCGTTCCATAAATCCACATATTTCTCCTTTTTAACTGTTTGGTTTTTGTGCAACTTAAGCCAAAATAAAACTGCTGTAGTGGTGGTAGTTAATGTTTTTTCGACATTGAATCGAGCCAGGCTAGCTGTCTCCCCTGTTTCAAGTCTTTATGCTAAGCTAAGCTAACCATCTGCCTGCCTTTAACGTCAGGTTTAATGGCCAGACACGAAAGCAGTGTCAGTCCTCTCCTCCAACTCTCACACAGAAAGCTGAACTGAGAGACGACATGTCTCCTGTATCTCTGTGGACAGTCTTCTCATATCTCTGTTCTGCTGATGTCACAGGTGATGAGTTTGCGGCGAGCGGCAGCGGTTGGGACAGTATGAGCATCAGACACGCCTTCATCAGGAAGGTAAAACACACTGCTCACACCAAACAAGCTGGATCAGCTGTCATGCTGAGTCATGGAACAAAGCTAATGGTTTACTTCAAGTTAAATCCCCTGTGATCTTTGTAAACCACAGAAGGCTGTCGGGGGTATTTATTTACATATATTTAAGTTATGTGGCTGATAATAGGCTGAATTGCTGAGACTACAGTATATGGGAAATAACCATAGAGATAGACGAAGCGGCATTCTTCAGTGTTGAAAAATGAAGCCAATGCAGAAGTGCAAAAAAATGCAGTTCCTTAAGTGGCCACTTGAGGCGGGCTCCAAAAGAGAGTCAGTCCCCATTAGGGCCCATATTCAAATGCCAATTTTACCAGCAGAAATGTTTACAGCTTGGTACAAAAACCGGTTTCGTTATAAATAGCTAATTTTACTGTTCAACATAACTGTATTTTTTTTCATAACACACCCGTTTTAATTATATTAAGCCTTAAATCATAGGGGCTGGGCTCACTTGAGTGACAGGCGAATCCTGCTGGCTGTCTGCTAGACGTCAACACAGACACACAGACACTGAGCTTAACCTCACCTGTTTGTGTGGTTGAAGCCATTTGGGGATTTTTCAGTTCAAAATTTGGACAAATAATTTCTCTCTGTGGGATTTATGGAACTTTGTAGCTCATTCACAAGCGAATGGATCAGACACAGACTCTTTAGCTTTCATGGTGTTTTTCAACCACTCGCTTTTCTGCAGCTCCACCCTCTCATTCAAATTTGGTCACTTCAGGCTCCAGTAAACCAACATGGCGGCGGCCATATTTTGGCTTCATTTACGCAGTTTAGAAACCAGTGGGTGACATCACGGTGGCTACATCCATTATTTATACCGTCTATGGATAGACGACATGTCTCCACCTCCCCCTGAAGCTGGTGCTGCCATCTTGCTCAGTTGGAGCCAGAGACTGAGCAATAGAGACTGAATGGTGGAGCCCTTTCCGCTAACCAAATCACACATTTACTTACTGAAAAAACCGCCCTCATGTCGACTCAGTCTGCAGCAGAACAGCTTCTTGTGTTGGTCTGAAGCAGACGTTCACAAATATGTAAACTTCAATGACTGTAGTGATTGTTTCCTCTTCTCTCGCTGTTCTTCCTCTACTCTGCTAATCAGGAACAGATCGGCTGCAGGAGCCGTATTTGTCAACAGAGCTGTCAATCATTCTTTTGACAGCATCAAATTACTAATTAAAAATAAACTTGAAAAATGAACACTTGGACATAAATCAGCATGATAAGAACTAACTATAATGACAGAAACCATGTTTGAGAAACATTTATCTGCCGTGTATTTTGATTTTATAGTTTGACTCATGTCCCATCTGTTAACATGGAGGAGGCGGGCTTTATAACCTATACTGCAGCCAGTCAGCAGGGGGCGATAGAGAGGTTTTATGTCCATCTTTTTATAGAGTCGATTTGTAAAACCGTTTGTGTTGATGTGTTTCAGGTGTATTTGATTCTGGCGGCTCAGCTCCTCCTCACCACGGGCGTCGTGGCCGTCTTCACATTTGTGTGAGTAAAGAGAGTATGTGTTGTGTGCGCCTGTGTGTGTGTTTGTGTCTGTGTGTGTCAGACTGTAACGGTGCCTCTGTTCATCACAGGGAGCCTGTCAGGTATTTCATACAGCGAAACCAAGCTCTCTACTGGGCGTCATAGTAAGTCTGACTCCGTCACATCAGTGCTTTTTAAAGATATGCTCAATCAAAGAGGAACAAAGTATGTCATGATTTTACATTCATCTTTAAATGTTTCTGTTTCAGTGGTGTGTATTTCGTCACCCACATGGTGCTGGTCTGCTGTAAGGGGCCCAGGTGAGTCTGACTCTTAAGAAGGAATACTTGTGCAAATAATGCTTATAGAAACAGTGTTTAATCTTGTAATCCCTCTCTGTTTGCAGGAGGAAGTTCCCGTGGAACCTCATTCTGCTGCTCATCTTCGTAAGTCTGATGGTTTGTGGTTGGCTTGTCAATCAGGAAGCACAGACCTGTCATTACAGACAGCTTCCTGGACTTGGATCAAGTCTATTCTTAGACTTTGTTTTTTATTATAATAGAACAAAGCAGTCAGTCACCACACTGGACTGTTTGCATAATGGTTTTATCATGTTGTTCATGCGGGCAAGATGACTACCACGTGTTTCTCCGTGCACGTGATTAATCTGTCAGAGGAGGTGGACTGTTTATATTCAGCTTTTAGGGCTCATTACTAGATGTTAAACTCTGCTCTGAAAGCTGCAGTCCAGCTCCATTAAAAGTGATTTTTCTTTTATTGAACTACTTTAATCTGCGCGACATTACAGCGTGATGAGATGTTGTCATATTTCATCACATTAATAGATCTTGAGCGATGGAAAAAGAAAGGCCTATATGTCAAGAATGTATATCATCATATTTTTCTGTCCTTTTATAGCTAATAATCGGAGCTGTTAAAGTCAGTTACAGGCTGGTTGTTGTTTTACTGAGTGATGTAACTGTTTGTGTTTATGGACACATTCATTTGTTTCTGTTTGTTTATTTGCAGACCCTGGCGTTGTCCTACATGACTGGATCTATTTCCAGGTAAAAAAACGAATAAATGATTTGCATTATATGAACATCAGGGCCTGTATTCACAAAGCTCCTAACTTTGCTTCAGAAATTCTAGCAAGGAGTCCTAGCTTAGGAGTGATTTCAGAACATTTTCAGAGCAACTCAAGAAACTTTTATCTTAGCGTGGAGGCAGTTTTACCGCTCAAACCAAGAGGCAGGCATGGTAAAACAGCGCGGCAGATAAATGCATCTTTCCCTCTGGTTGTGCGCACTAGTGAGGAGTCAGAAAAGCAGTGGTAGGCTATGTGTTGAAGTGTAAAGCAAGAGGGGAGACTGCACGCCCAGGTGAGATGGTCTACATCTTACTTATGACTGCTGTCAAAGTTGACTTAAATGCAGAATTACAATATGCCCGCACAATAATGCGGATGTGCGTCCCATACCCAAGCTACTCCCATGCTTATTCCCTGTGATTGTGATCACCCTGCTGATTGACGGGTGCAACAGAGCCAAGTCACCACTGCTGCACTTTGCATTTTCCTAGTTGCCAAATATCTTAATGTTGTGATCACTTGCTGTTGCGATGGTCGGGAGATCGCATCTCTCTGATGCATGATCCCTGCACAATACACTTATTATTATTCAGTGTTTGGAGAACATTTCTCCTATCTCACTGTCCTTCTGCCATTTTCTCTTCTGCTTAAGGAACTCTTAAAAGTCCTCCTCACTACTCCTAACTGTTTGTCACTTTAGGAGCTCTCTTAAGGGCTGAGACGATTTGTGAATAACTTTTATTTTTACCAGGATCTAGTCTTAACTTTCAGGGGAAATTCTTAGAAAACGTCACGATTCTAAGAATTTTCTCAGAATTTGTCACTCAGAGCGACTCTTTGTACTAGGAAGCTTTTTGAACTCGGGCCCAGGTCTGTTTCCTGCGGGCCTCACTGTGTGCTGCTCTTTGTTTTCAGTTACTACGACACAAAGGCCGTGTTTCTCGCTCTGGGTATCACCGCCGTCGTCTGCATCGCCGTCACCGTCTTCTGCTTCCAAACAAAGGTAGTGTCTGTGTGCCGGTGTGTGTGTGTGTGTGTGTGTGTGTGTGTGTATCAGCTTTAAAAGGCTGCAGTGTATTTGTTAGTCAAACGCAATTTAATATGGATGCTTCTCTCTCCAGGTGGACTTCACTAAGTGTCAGGGCCTTTTCTGTGTCCTCGGGATCGTGGTGTTTGTGACCGGCATCATCACAACCATCGTGCTGTCCTTCAAATATGTGAGTTAAGCCTGATGGAATAAAACTGTTTCCTGTTGACTTGTTTTTCCATGATTGTAACGACTGTTTGTTGTTGCAGATGCTGTGGCTTCACATGCTTTATGCAGCCATAGGAGCCATAGCCTTCACCATGGTGAGTGTCCCACTTCAACGCTCTTGTTGTGTTACTTTGTGCATAACCTTTTACAGCGTTGCTCTGAGTGTTTCTCGTGTGCCTTGCAGTTCCTGGCATACCACACGCAGCTGCTGATAGGAAACAGGAAGCACTCCATCGGTCCGGAGGAGTACGTGTTCGCCGCGCTCTCCATCTACGTCGACATCGTCCAGATCTTCCTCTTCCTCCTGCAAATTATCGGAGCTTCGACCAAATGAGTCAAACACGACCTGCGAGGGGGGTCGACCGGGTGCAGAATCATTCCTGCTTTTTAAGAGTTTTGTTTTAGGTCAGAATCAGAAAACATTTGTAAAATCACAATGCTCTCCAGGGAAACTATCAAAGGGCTGAACCTGAGGTTTTGTCACAGTGTAGGTCAATCCTATGCACAAACATGCACTTTTTCTCAACTCAATATTTGTTTATATCTGCAGCTTACCAGTGCTTATTAAACAATATTCTTACTACAGTATAAATACAGCACTTATCCATACACACAGGGCGGAAAGCGTCTGAACATTTTCCTCTGCATGTAGATGTACTGCTTCACATAAACTGGGTCCTTCTGTATTAATGCTGCAAAAAGGTGCAAAGACGTTTAAACTTTTACAACACTCGGTCTAATCTCTCTGGTTGTTTTGATGTACAGTCAGGGTGGGCAGTGAATCTTAATTAGATTCACATCACCAGGTCCAGGATCATTATATCCACACAAATGATGTTACTTTTATATTTGTATAAGCTGCTGGTGCTCTGTTGTGTAAGAGGAGGAAATGTGTCATGATTTAAGAAGTGAGAGAATCATTAATCAGCTTCTTCTGAACACATTTCTTCCAAATATTGGGCAAAACCTTTTTAATATTCTTACTTAATTAAAATATTTTTTTTTTGTTTTTTTTCTGAGGGTTAAAAAATGAGATTCATACCACTCTCATGTCTGTACTGGCGCCAGTAGTCGCTTAGCTTAGCATGGCATAATAGTCATGACCAATGACTGTATATATAAAGATGGACGAGACGTTTCCATCTGCTCTCACTGGACAAAATAGAAGCCAAATTGCCTCCCGTGACGGGCTCTGACATCTTGCGCTGGTGGCGTTTTTTTGAGGCAGAGCTGCGCAGTAGAGTAGATCGGCGGATGGAGCTGCCGTAACCACTTCCGCTAACAGAAACACACACTTACATTACCGATAAAAACAGCAAAGATCCCCCACGTCGGCGCATTTAAAAGCAGAACAGCTTCTTCTTCTTTAGAGCAGCGTCTCACAGCTTTAGAGTTTCTGTTTAGCAAATGTTGGTTCCTTAAGACAGAGAACAGGCTAGCTGTTTCCCCCTGTCAGTGTTTGTGCTAAGCTAAGCTGACAATTGTGGCTGTAGTCTTGTATTTACTGTGCAGATAAGGTATAGATTATCTCATCTAACTGTAAACAAGAAAGCAAATCAGTATATTTCTCAAAATATTGAGCTATTTGGCTACAGACTGTTAAAAGGCAGAACCAGGTTTAATGTTAAATAATTAGTGATTGTGTAACTTTAGACCAAAGACTGTTTATGTGCCCAAAACATGCTGTTACAATTTATATGATGCAACACTGTTGTACAGTATTGACAATTATGATACTAGTATGAATACTCAAATACCCTCTGTATTAATACTCTGATGAATGATCTGCCCACCCCTGATACTCAGCTCAGCACTGGCAGCCTCAGATGTGTCATGTGTTCATATACTCCAGTCTTTACAGTCTTTGATACATGTTATTAACTGTAAACACTCCACATCACGACAGTGCCTTCACCATGTTTCTGAGATCAGATTTTTGTACTTTATGAAGTACATGTGCAGAACTCCTTCAGCTTTTATAGTAGTGTTACATGCAGTATGTGTCAGTATGTGTTACAGTCAGATGCAGAGATTCAGCAGGTTTTTGTGGTGTTAAATTATCGGGAACATCCTGCCTGTCGGTGAGTTTCAGCTGCCGTGGAGCTCCAGAGGTGATTAAATAAACAAAGCTCCACACGTGTTCATATTTAAGTTACACACAACTGAAAACAACTAAAGGTAAACATTTTGAATGAGCAGAAAAGATGGTCAGTGTGTGCTTTGTAAATATACATATCAATGATGAGGACAAGCTGTGGCCTTTTCATATCAAATAAACATTTGTATTTGTGAGTTTCCATGTTGTTCATACACAGCCGGACAAGTGATTATTCTTTAACCTATTCACACATTTAAATACACATTTATTTCCTCTGTTATATTTATAAAACATTAGCACCGTGGCTAACATTAATGTGATCAATCTCCAGATTTATGCTCAACCTTAAAGGAGCATTCTGATATGTTTAACCTGGGCCTCAGTTTGACATGTTTTTGTGTGAAAAAAACTACAAGTTTCAAACTTCTGGATTTCTTCAGCCGGACACGGAGACATCCATAAGATCTTGTGTTTACCCCTGACAGGCTCGGACTGTTCTTCTAAGAGTTTTTCAACATTACAGAAAAGATTCCACATAACAGAAAAAGACCTTTATGTTCAGGATTAAGATATTTTTTAAACCAGAAACAGCTGTGACATCACACTCTGTTCAAAGCTCCCAGACTCCATTGGTAAAAACACTAATTTTACCCTGCAGAACGCACAAGTTTTTACTCCTGCGTTCTGCAAGGTGAAATTAGTTTGTACTGGTCCTCGCTTGATCTAGTAGTTTTTTAGGCGTTATTGTCGTTACCGAAATATTGTGTTGGATTCAAACTAACCATTTAAACCATGAAAGTCACACAAAAAACAAACAAAGTCAAAAATTGAGGCAGTGGTAGACCAATTATTTAGATTTCCTTCAAGGTACAAATAGTGTTTTTGTCAATGGAGTCTGGCAGCTTTGAGTTAAGCATTGTGACAGCGTTTCTGATGAGAAAAGGATCTTTCTCTGCAGGGATTAGGGGTGGCACAAAATATCAGTACGGAAATTTGTCGTCGTCCTGACTCGTGCGTTACAATCACCGATAGGCTGGTGCCAAGTATCGATTTTGAAATTAACAAACATATGGCGCTCTAAACAGATGTCCCTGACACCAAACTGCGGAGAATAAATACATTAATCCTGCACTTTACCTTTTAAGGGGAATTCTGTATTCTTCAGTTAATCAGAGATCGTGATTTATGGTTGTCTTGCAGACAATTATCGCAGAGTCGCAGTATCGTGACATTATCGTTATCGTGGGCCACGTATCGTGAGTTACCCTATGATTCCCTCCTCCAGCAGGGATTCTTTCAGTAATGTGTTATATGATACTCAGAATAACAATCCGAGCCTGTCGGTGGTAAAAACTGGATGTTTTGGTGGGCTCAGTTTGTTGAGATGTATTTCCCCACAGCTGTTTCATTACAGCCATGATGAGGCTACAAGCTGATGTGCTCTGCTGGACTATCTCGAAAACAGTCTGAACCTACAAGTCATCAAAACAAGAAAGATCAATGCTTCAAAAACACCACAACTCTACTTTAACAGTTTAATCTGTGTCTTGATTAAGGGCTCAGTCTTAACATGTTCCTTCTCTGATTTCCTGCATCAGGCAATAGAAGAAATAGTTTCCCACTTCAAAGAGGTTTCGGATGTTTTAAACTCATCTCATAAAGTTCACACCTGTAATCAGTCTGTGGGCTGCAGTGACGGGATCACCATCTCAGTAGTGACATTCAGGATTTGATGCACAGCAGCTACGCGGGTGTGCAGGTTATCGGTCCAGTTTAACGTCCTCTGCCTGATGATGGAGGTAGCGACTCCCTTCATACTCTCCCTCGTTTGACCTCTTCATCCTCTGTCGAACCTTCAGCTGCTTCAGGCGGTTCTTGTCCACTTCTCTCTTGGCCAGCAGGAAGGAGATGATACCTGTGGGGAGGCCGATCATCCTGGAGGGGAAGAGATGACAGTAGTTTTACTTTGAGGGCAACAAATCAAGTGTCCTTTACCGATACTTCTACCCTAAAAACAAGTGTGGTTGACAATCTGGTAAGCAGAACTTAATTAAAAAGAAACATTCAGGAACTGCATTCTGCATTTTACTTTACTGCTGATCTTCATAAATGAAGAGAAGAGACTCACCAGGCATAGCCAATCCCCATCATGGGGTTCTTTGCCTTCTTCTTGGGGATGTATTCAGGACCCTCAGGTTCCTCATCCTCTTCCTCCCCGGTTCTCTTGTTGTCTGTGTGGGTGCTGGCTGTGCTGTGAGACTGGGTGCTCCTCTGTGCCTCTGTCCTGGAGCTGCACAGAGAGGCGGCAGGTGTGACATGTAGCGGCCGACACAGAGCAGCATGGAGCCGCAAACACTGACACACAGCCGGGGTTTGACTCCTCTGCGTCAGGAGCCACCGGCCAGGAACTAGGTGGACACCGGAGGGGGGAAATGATGGTAATTGTTTAGTGACATGACCTCTATGCCCTCTTCAGAGAGGTTAATGTCAGAGTGGAGTCTGATTATACCACGTAAAACCAGGAAATTTCACCTGTGTCGTCTGAAATTACTACATAATTAACACGACATAGCGTCATTTAAACACATAACATCCACGGCCCCTGTCGAAGATAACTTCTGGTAAATGTTGGGCTGTATAACGCTTGACTAACCTTAAAAACAACGTGTAATGTTACTTTAAAAGTGTTTTACCTTTCAGTGCTGTCCTGACTGCTGTCACGTAGGGAGCCGCCATGTTTGTTGAATAAGCTCACCCGAGCATGCGCAGTCGCGTTCTAATGTAACTGACGCTGCCACCTACTGGACAACATCGCTATGGCGCATCTATGAAGTAAAACGGTACCAAATCACAACGCCAAGCACAGCTCTGGGTTTATTTCAACATCTTATTTATTGAAGAAACATTTCCATCCACTTATTGTTATAATTTTACAAAAAGACACAATGTAACTTGTAACCATGGAGGCAAGTAAGCCTCAATGTATGCCTCAAATATACAGTTATAGATAAACAGCAATTACACAATTCAAGGCTGTTTCCTTGACTAAGAGCCAAACAGAGGCCAGCAAACAACTTGAGGAAAGAGCAGCATATTTACAAAAGTCAGCTTTAATACGAAACACTTATTTTTTCTTAAAGAGCCCTAGAATAGTCTGTACATAAGAGCTCACATAACAAGTCTAACAACATCCCCAATGCTACCTCTATGTACGTGTTACATATGAGCATTCAAAAACACCTTGAACATAGATTTCATAGTTCATGTTTAATATCAACAATCATGGAGGTTTTAAAGAGAGTGTGGGGATAACAAAGGAGGGATGAAGGGTTTAATCTTCCAGGATGTAGTTGGGATTGACGACCAGAACGACTTCCTCTTCTGTGCTCGCAGACTCCGAGCCCTTCAGACCCGTCTGGGACAGCTCGATGAGGATGTGATCCTGAGAGAGAATCAGACAAATATCGTCAGTAAACGTGCCTTAAAACGTGTCATCTTTCAAGCTGGTTTAAGATCACTGTTTGTATCTGGACTCACATAGTGCACCAGCCTGTGGAGGACCTTCTCTATCAGACCCTTCTTGTTGACGAGCTCCTCCTCTGAGTCGATCTCCGACTCGATCTCCTTCAGGTACCAGTTCACCACCGCACTTTTCTTCAGCTCCTCCTCTTCCTCAGCTGCAACACAGATATCAGTCAGAAGGTCAGATCGAATGATGACGAAAAGTACATAAAACAAGCCGTCAGTAGTTTGAAAGTGTGACGTCTCTTACCCTCCTCCACTTTGCGTAAATGCAGGACCAGCAGGTTGGAGATGCGTCTGTACTCGGGGAAGGACAGGCGGAGAGACGGCTTGGCCTGGCTGCCAGGCTCAGCGTGTCCGTTCACACCGTTTACATGGCCGTTGATTCCATTGACGTGTCCGTTGACTCCATTAACATGGCCGTTCACACCATTCACTCCGTTAGGGATGGCGTTTCCTGCAAAGACATTGTCATATTAGATCAAATGATGCCAGGGGATGTAAACTGTAGTTCCAGTAGAAGTGTCTGCATTTATGTTACTGTATGTGTGTGAGTACCATCCTCCTGCTGCTCCTCCTCCTCCATCTCGTCCTCCTGCTCCAGGTTGATGTCGGGTGTCTCCACTCTGATGATGGATTTGTTCAGGAGACGGAAAGCTTCCTTCACGTGTTTCGGCTGGACCTGAAGACAGGAAGAGAAAGGTGAAGATTCTGTATCGTGTTATTTGCTTGTGAGCCGTTACATTTTCTTGTGTATTTGTTGCCCACCTCGTCGCAGCAGTGCATGCGCGCCATGCCCTCCGACAGGCGGATCATGCTCTCCAGCTGGCGCACCGTGATCCTCCAGGCAGACTTGGAGACGCCTCCGGAACCGTCGCGCTGACGCAGGCGCTTGTACTGCTCCACGATGAACTCTTCAGATTCACTGGAGATCTACAAGTGAAATATACAATAATCAATACAAATGCACAAGCTGTCAAACCTGTATTAATATAACCAGTGAGAGCAGACACACACCTTTGGTTTGAACTGCCTGGCAAAGAGCAGGTATCTGCGGATCTCATCCAGAGAGTACAGCCTGTCCACTGACTCCTCCACGCGAGAGTGCAGGTCCACGATGCGCCTGGCAATGGCGTAGTCCGTCACCTGGGAGACACACAGATAAACACACAGCATTAGACTCAGTCACATAAAACGTAAGGAATCCCTGTAGTGGAGTTAAATGAGGATTTAATGGATACAACTGAAGAAATGAAACATGATGCAGAAACACATCGCACACGCACCTCGTTACAGTCGTCCACCAGGATGAAGAAGAGGTCGAAGCGGCTCATGATGGGGGCCGTCAGCTGGACGTTCTGCTTCAGGCTCTTGCTGCGGTCGTAGCGCCCGCCGACGGGGTTGGCAGCAGCCAGGATGGAGGTGCGAGCGTTCAGGGTGGCCTGGAGGAGACGGAAAGTTAAGAAAGCGCTTCATTGGGCATAAAATGTATACATTTCTCAGAAAGCAGGAAGAGTCCCCAACATTTTTCTTTGTTTTTAGGACATTGCGAACTTAAATATCCTTAAGGACACCTACAGATGACTTTTCGTCATTACTGGGGCAGATTATGGCAAAAAGAAGTCTAACTCTACCCCTCGTCATATAAGATTAAAAGAACTTTGTATCATCATTTAGGAGAACTTTAAGAGACACAACTGTGCATCTAGAATCTGAGGATGTATGTAACCGCAGCGTTCACTTAGTTACCTTGACTCCAGCCTTTGTGATGCTGATGGTCTGCTGCTCCATTGCTTCATGGATGGCCACCTGGTCCTTCAGGTCCATCTTGTCGAACTCATCGATACAGCACACGCCCTGAAACGGAAACAGCCTTTAGCACCACTAAATACACTAAATAAACTCTATAACTACTATTTCGTAACACTCACATTGTCAGCCAGCATGAGAGCTCCGGCCTCGATCACAAACTCGTGGGACTCTTCGTCTCGGACCACAGCTGCCGTCAGACCTGCAGCTGTGCTGGCCTTACCGCTGGTGTACACGGCTCTGGGGCTGAACTCCTCCACGTGCCTGTAACAAGACACGATTAAATTACAAAATAGATCTCAGTGATTTCAGTCCTTTATTGTATGGATATAAAATGTCTTAATAGATACAGGAGATTAGTCTGTGTTGTGTTACTTACTTTAGAAACTGGCTCTTGGCTGTGCTGGGGTCTCCGACGATGCAGACATTGACGTCTCCTCTCAGCGAGGTTCCCTCCATCGTCGTCTTCGGGACGCCTCCGAACAGCATCAGCAGGATGCCGCGCTTCACCTCATCGTTACCTGCAACATAACGCTCACAGTGTAAGTGAAAATCCAGCTTTATGGGTATTATGGTAAAGCTTTCCTCTGTGAGAGAGACGGGTGGAGCACTGACCGTGGATAGTGGGGAAGAGGCTGGTGCACAGGTTGTGGTACAGGTTCTTGTCCTGGCTCATCTCGAACACTTTCTCCCACTCCTTCTCCGTCATCTGGCTCTTGATGCTCTCTGCGGTCTGCTCCTCCTCCCGAAGCTCCTTACCTCCAAACTACAGCAAGAGGAAAACACTTGTAAGAAAAACCAGCATGTTTTGAGCTTTGATTGCTTCTTTGGTTTGAGAGAGAACAAAGTCTCTTACTCGTGGGTTAGTCGGGGCCACGTTGCAGGCCAGGAAGGCCAGTCTGTACGAGAGCTCTCTGACTCCCAGAGCCTTCAGGCCTCTCAAACCCTCCGCCTCGAAGCCCTGACGTCCACCGGCTACACGAGTGCTGGTCTCTGCCCGCACGCCTGTAGAGGGGGAAACATGCAGACTTGACGTGTCACAAACAGGTGTTTAAAGTTCTTCTTGCTATAATTGAAGTCTCAAGAGTGTGCAGTGTAAACATACCAGGAGTGCTGAGCTGAGACACGTCCGGCACCACGATTAGGGTCCCGATGAAGTCGCAGCGGTCACCAGCCTGAGCCGTCTCCACAGCCTCAGCCCTCAGGACGATCTCCAGGGAGCGTGGGATTGAACCGCGAGGAAGCTCCGCCTGCGTCTCCTGGATACGAACCTGAACGCAGAGAGTCAGACTGAATCAGAAACCTTTAAGTCGTCTTCAGTACAACTGTGACCTGTTCATGCGTGGATGCGCACACACACTCCTCTCAGTCCGTTACCTTCTGGAAGTCGATGAACTTGGACTTGTGTGTGTCGAGGTGGAAGCGAGCGCGGTTGTTGCAGACGGGGTTCCTGCAGATGGTCGGTGGGCAGTATTTGAACTGCTGAGGGACGTCTTTGATCACCGCCTGGCAGTCCATGCACAGGAAGGTGCCGCTCACCTGCAACCGTAAAGAAGTCGAGATAAGGATCCCGCTAATACATGACTTTTCTGTGTGTGTGTGTGTGTCTGAATGCAGGATCTCTTACCAGCTCAGGGTGCACTGGGTGTGTCCTCACCACCTGACCACTGATCCTCACCAGGGTGCCGATACGCATGGACGACAGCTCTCGGATCCTAGATCACACATCATCATCATTGATACTGAGACTACAACATGTATATTAACAGAAACAAAGTATAACTGATTCACACCTAACCAAAACCAATAACTTTTTTAGGTCAGGTGACTTACTTGTGTCTGGTGGGCAGATCCTCCAGGGCGACGTAGAACTCCTTGTTGAGAGGAACATTCCCATGATCCCGAGCAAAGTTGCGCACTGCCCGACAGAGGAAGGGATAAACTCTGCAAACAGAATAGGGCATGTTAGCTTTGTGGTAACACCGCATCAGGAACAAAAAATATCAGGGTATCACAGAGTAAACCAGGCAATGCATTGATCCAATAGCATTATTTATTAGCCCCGCCCCCAAAATATAACCTGTTTCTTTACAGCAATAATTTATGTTATGGCTGTTTTAAAACAACATTGTTTGAGGTAAAATATCATATGAAGTTAGAAAACAACAACAGCACAGGGTTAAGTAGAATGTAACATTAGTCAGAGCTAGCAAATGCAAACAGTGTATTCCCATCACAATATTAATGCAGTATTTTTTTTTTTTAATTTAAAGTGAATATACTTTTAAATGCCAAAATAAACAAATGATAAACATTTTAAAAATCAAGATTTCTCCGATGCATTCATACAGGGTGAGCAGCATCCAGCTGTTATAATAATGAAACATAGGTTTATTTTCCTTTACCCCCCTTTGATATTTCTGAAGCTCATAAAATGGGCACCATATACAGCAAATTAACACAATTTGCTCAAACAAGTGGGATTTAAAGGACGTATTTGGGGATTTGAGAGAGATCCATCCAAACATCCCCATACAGTTAGTACATCGTGTGCAGAGCAGCAGCTTTAGTGGTGAGAACAAATGACAGTTGCTTCTTTGAGCTCGTGATAGCATACCACATCGAAGCTGCACAGTGTTGATGATCAGGGTTTCAGGTGGTTGTTATCTCACCTGTAGTACTCCTCCTGGATGGTGGTGGCCAGCTCCTGGTTGAAGCCCTCCAGGTCCGTGAAGCTCACCAGCAGGGTGTTCCTCTCAGGCCGGATCAGCTCCTCGGCCTCCCGGACATACTTCACCTCCCCGTCCCCGGTCTGAAACCTGCACGAGGACACAGGCAGCAAAGATATTATGAAGTTAATACATGACTTAAAGCTGATCAAAACAGCAGTGTATTCTCAAAGTTACTGATGAAGAAGATCAATCATAAGAGGCATCGTTCAATCAACTCATGTGCATGCCAACAATACAAAGAAGCCTGCTCTGTCTGACTTACTCCTCCAAGAAAGCCTGGAATAACTTCTGACATTTTTCAGCCAACTCGTCCTTCACCATCTCTCCTGCATTCTCCGCGGTAGCTGTGGCAACATCCATCGTGAAACTCCGTCAAACTGCGATAAAAGATCAAAAATCTGGTGGAAGAGACTCAAAACCCGTACCGCTGCTCTCCGGACAGACACACACAGCACGCTGCAGTCCTGACAACAGGGCGACAGTTTCGCGCGAAAAGAGAGACACGTGACCTTTGGCGCGCCGCTTTCCACCAATCAGTGATGCTATGCTGATATTCTCCAGCTTGTAGCCAATCAGGAGAGAGAATATCAAGTGACGTCGTTCCCTACTGCCTCTTCTCCGCGGCACGCTTCCTGCTTCAGACAAAAAAAAGTTTAGGGGAAGAAACGGTTAGAAAAAGAAAAAAGAAAACAATTATCATCGTCTTTTTGTGTATTAACGTGTCTTTATCGAACATTAATGTAATATATGAAGTTGGTAAAGGCAGAAATGATACAGAAACAGTCCCGGCAGGAAACTCAAAGTGAGTGCTATTAATCCAGTCCATGACATCTCACATTGCTTCTGCGAGACAGATATCTGTCCGCCGAGGTGGAATAACCTCACTCATAAACTGTAGGTCTAGACTTGGGTTAAAGTAGTAATACCAAAGTTTAGAAAGAATCTTTACCAGTAAGAGCAATATTTAGGAGGAGACACCAGCTAAAACATGAAAGAAATAACCCATCCTGATGTTTCTTCTGTTTCTAAAAGGTTATCTTGAACATTTAATATATCTAAGGTGTTCTTAACTCATCATAATAAGTACGATACAAATCTGAATGATCGGAAATTCTCACATTGATCCAGACTCACAATACCAGATCGATTCAAGTCTCAGTTTATTTCTGGAGAGCGTTGTCAACAGAGTGCAGAAAAATACAATTGGATAGAGCAATCAATCAACAACAATCAGGGCAACAAAACATGTCATGAGGCTAATAAACTCTTTCTAACATCCAGTTATTATAGCTTCTACTTCAATATAAAACACAGATGTTTGGCTACATCATTTATTTGCAATTTGTACATACTGTTCAGTGAACATTTGTTTAATACTGGTGTGATTGTGGATTCAGAACAGAAGCAGTCATCTTGTTAGTTAATATGATGTAATGACGCTATAAGGAACTCTCATGTATCAACACAGACTGTATAAAAAGATGGATGACATGACAGCTCCCTAAAAGTGAAACCAGAACATCTCTATCGCCCCCTGCTGACTGTCTGCAGTATAGCTCATAAAGCCCACCTCCTCGACAGTCTGCATTTAGGCCTTTTACATCATTTATTTTGGTCCCAATGATTCTATTGGCTGGACAATCCTGAGACTGATTCTTTAAAGCATTTCATGTATTGATTGCTGTCGAGATGTGAAAATAATTTCAACACATAAAACAAAAAGTGCCTTCAAAATAAAGTGCCTCCCCTTTAAAATACTAAATATAAAGACAGAGCACGATAAGGTCCTCATTCTCCTCTCCACTCCTTCCTTCTTCTTATTGTCTGGCCTCCAGAGAGTTGATGGCTTTGAGCTCTGCAGAAAACCTCTCAGAGAGATCTCTGTTTTCCTGCAGGAAACCACCCAGACTCCTCAGCTGCTCCGCGTCCTAATGAAGAAACACACCGTCGAATGTAGTGAATGTAAAATGTTTCTTTATATGGTTTATATGTAAGTGTGTAAGTGCATGTGATTATCGATGTTCATTCTTCTCACCCGTGTCTTTGTGTCATCATCATCATCATGCAGGAGCTCCTGCAGCCTCTCTTGTAGCAACTCAGCCTCCCATTGGCCGATTAGGTCTGCGCTGGTCTCCCATTGGCTGACAGAATCAGACTCAAATCTAGCCAGGTCAGCAGAATCCACTCGGTCCAAACCAGAGACCCATATGGACAAATCAACAGTCAGCATCTGGACAAAAAGAAGTGACACACACACAAACTGTGACACACACAACAACACCAATGCAGCAGCAGCGATGCACACACACACACACACGCTCACCTCCTCGATCTGTCGTGCAGCTGTTGCCATCTGTGGTACATGGCTGAACTGACGCAGGAGGTTTCTCAGAGCGCTCTGATAGTGCCTCATCCAGTCATCTTTAACACCCAACTCACAGGAATGCATCAGCTCGTTTCTGTGACGGATCACCTGTAAACACACACACACACACACACACACACACACACACGCTACATTACAATCATGTCCCATTCATTTGACTCTTCATGTTGTATTTAAACCCCCTCCAAAGCCCCTTCCACACATGCACTGCACCTGAAAATATCCCAAGCTGCACGTGTGAACGCAAACAGATTCATTTTTCACCCCGACTTTCTGCAGACTTTTTCCTGCCAGCCTCCTGGTAAAATGTCAGCAAGAACAGGTGAGCCTATGTATGAACGCAGCAGGTAACAGTCACTACAAGCGAGTTGGCGAGGTGATGACATTTAGATCAAGGGACTGGTGCAAAACCAGAGGAGCCACACATAACAGGATGAGTAAAAACACCCGAGGTTGAAGAAGAAGGATTTACAAGACGACAACAGCAAAGATGGAGAGATGATGAGATTCTGGAGCTGCTGGCTGTGAGGACAGACGCCAGTTACAAGGACAGCAGCGTACTCTTTACGTCATGTCCTGCCTCAAACCAAGTCACCAATATACATAAAAGCTCACTTGTGGAAGCAAAATATTTAATATACACTCTATAAAAAAATAAATCAAAAAAGGAGGGAAATCTGGAAGAACATGCACGTAATAGTTCAGCTACCTCTCTCACTAGTTTATGATCCACAGAGAAACAGTCGCAGAAGTTGATGAGGTTGAGCAGAGCAGAGGCATCGCATTGATCTGCACCCTTCACTTTGCCCTGACCCCGAGGCATGTAGGCCTGCAGAGAGAGAGAGAGAGAGAGAGAGTCAAAATAAACACTTTAATAACTCTAAATGAAACACACATTAAACTGACGTGACCACACGATAAGATAATTGAACAGAATGGAGCGTCACTAGTTTCAACCTGCTCAGGTATGCAAGGAACTATTTTGAACACTATTAGTGTGCTGATTATTTCCTGTTAGATCAGATGAACAGTAAAGAAGTCTCATTCTTTACTATTTTGATCATGAGTTCATTGTTGCAGCTGTTATTAAAGGAAATAGACTAACAGTGTGTTGCTTTAACTGGCACTATCTATGCTGAGATGGTAGTAGACTCTTTTCACACTCCAGTACAAAAATAGGACTAAATCTGTGGCTCAGAGGTGCAGTGGGTCGTCATCTTATCGGTAAATTCAAGGTTCGATCCCTGACTACTGCAGTCCACATGTGAAAGCATCCAAGAGTAAGACACCAGTGTGTGAATGTGTGTAAATGGGAACTGATTAATTTAGTACAGATGGGCACTTTGCATAGCAGCTTCTGCCACCAGTGTATGAATCTGTGTGCAAGGGTTAATGTGCACGTATAGTTTAAAGAGCTCTGAGTGGTCGTAACACAAGAAAAGCGCTTTATAAGTGCAGTCCATTTAACATTTTTCTTCCATGAACCCCGTGTCCGCTCGCTGTGTTTTAGCTGAGGCGACAGCACATTTGGCTGTCGATGCAAAAAGCTTATTTCAGGTGAAAGAAAGAAATCACCTGAAGAAGTCAGTGGTGGTATTTTTCAGAATCAGAATCGGTGTTTATAGTTAAATAGGTTTACAAATACAAGGAGCGCGTCTTGGTGCATTTGGTGCGTTGTGGTAAACATAGAAATAGAAGAGAAAACAGGAAAGAAATTTGGAAAAACCAAAAAAATATACAATATAAATATAAGAGAACATTATATAAACTACTTCATTAGGTACACCTGTACAATCTAATGCAGTTCAATACAACAGCACTGCCATGGATTCTGCTTTATGAAGTTTGTTTGTTGACTTTTGTTTAGTTGAGAGTCTGAAGTGTGTAAATTCACTGATGTTTATTACTGAGGCCGTAGTTAAAGGTAATCTTTTACTGAACTAAATGATATTGCGATGTGTCTCCAATTATCTGTCCTCCCTATTTACATACATGAGGAGGCCAGAGTATTAGAAACACCTCTGATTATAATGCAGCTCAGTACAGCCCCACCACCAAGTATGACCGTGACACTGAAATATCACTGTCAACACACAACCTCAGACTGTGTGTGTGCTGCAGGTGTAGCCACTAAAGTAAACAGTCTGCGGCACATCCGCTCCGTGAACGGTCCATTTATGTGACCACAGCATTAACGAACACTGGAACGAGGTACCGCTTATAGCCAGCATACATGCATTCAAAAATCCGCCTCGCAGATCTGCATATCCGGATGATCCCGTCGACATGATCTGTGACGGCAGCAGCATCGTGTGCTCGTGTACAGTTTACAGTCAGGTGACAAACAGACTCTGCAGCTCAGCGGTCAGTTCACTCTGCGCTCTGATGATGAGCTGCACTAACGTGATATCAGACAGACTTTTTCTGAAGATGAGTCGTGAGAAAAGAAAAACTGGTGAGTTTCCGTTTTGCATTAAGCAACAATAAAGAAGCAGCTTGACGTGTTTCACTTCATTTGTTTCAATATCGCACGTCCTGCGATGTGACTATTTCACATGCGCACATCACAATTGTGATAGTTAACGATATATATCGTGCAGCCCTATTGCCAAGGCAGTGTACAAAAGAGAAAATGTTCAGTGTACAGAGAAAATGATCTGAACGAAGTGCATTAATTAACACAGAGTCAGATATAACATCACATACAGTGTCCAGGCTGGTAAAGACTGTCACAGTGGGGGGACCTGGGTCAGTCACTCTCATTGTGACTCTTCTACTGTATTATATACATAATATAGTAATGGCCTTGTGATACTAAATCCCGGCAGGCTGGAGTTAAGTGAGTGTGTGTGCAGGTGTGTGTAGAGTACCTTTGCCAGTTCCCAGTGGTCTGTCCTCCAGTGAGGAGGCGAGCAGTTGTCCCAGTTCACTGAGACGTCTCTCTGTCTGTGGTGTCTCAGGATCTCTGTCTGCCACGCTGAACACGACCTGCACGCTGAGGAGAGCTACACACACAAACGCATGCACACACACACACACGTTACTGTCAGAATAAGGGGAAACTATAGAATCACAATATTACCTGATCAGAGTCACATATCTCATCTTTTTCTCTTTTTAAAACTGTAGATTGTTAATATTTATGACATCAGTGTTTATCAAGTGTGTTTATTTATCTGATACATTGAAATGAGGGGAATATTTCAGGGCATTCCTGAGACATCCTTCAAAGCAAATCACTGGTCCATTCTTACTGAGGTCGATAATTTATCAATCAAAAAACTCTATTAATTGTACATAAAAACAAAGCAACATAAATAAATTATACATAATCATATTCATTGATGATAAACGACTAAAGACGTATTCAAAGAAATAAAAGTTGTTTGATTGGTGGATTGACTGATACATTTAAGTCTTCTATTGTATCACAGTCATGTATCCTGTATGATGTTTGTATACAGCTGCTCACTCTTTGTCAGAAACTTTGTTAATGTGCTGCCGCCTGTCTTGGCCAGGACACTCACGAAAAAGATATTTTTAATCTCAAGAGCTTTTTCCTGGTTAACTAAAGATTTAAAAGTAAAAATAAGAAGAAGAACCAGGTATACCAATTATGGAATGACTTTTCCCACCTGGAAACAGTGGTTGTCTTCAAAATGTTTCCATTGATGCTTTAAATACCATTTAACTAATGTTTTTTAAGTTATGTGGTGTCTGTTTATCCACGTTATATTTCTTTTACTCATTGTGATATGTTTCAGTAGTACTATTACTCAGGAGTCAATACAGGTGTAACCACTATAATGCTCTGTCTTTTACACACACATTTTTCTGCTTCAAATGATATTTTGACTCCTTTTATTTTTGTAGTATATTCTGTTTTCTTATTTTAGTTTGCCCTGTAGGTTGTCATATGTTTTCTTAAAGATTTTAAATGTATAGATTATAATCGTGGTCTTTATAGCTAAAATATAACATTCTAGAAAGGCCGCTGGGTGTCCTGCCTCCCCCTGTTCTGTAAATAATTGTTTTGTGTATTTTTAGTGTGAAAATGAAAGGAAATCCAAATATTGACTGAAGACAGTCTGTCAAAGTAAACTCGGAACTTTGTAGCTCGCTGTTTTAACTCCTACAGATGATAGCAAACCTGTTTTAAAGTTTTATTAGAAAATAAATGACCTAAGCAGACTTTCAGCCTCCTCTCACCTTGTTCCCTTTCGGTCTGCACGAAGACGTTTCGCACGGTTTCCGCAGCAGCGTGTTTTTGTTAAGCAGGTCCCCGTGGAAAGCTCTCATGTGCTGGGTGATGAAGGGATGAAGACCCTCCTTCAGGATGAGCAGACACCGACCCGCTTTCAGCCAGTTTTTATACTCCCTGTCGTTCAGACGGACCGCTAGCTCCTCCAGGACCATGTCGGCCTCACTTTCAGACAGAAGTCATAACAAAGAAGCAAGTTCAGGCAAAGTCCTCGTGACAGGCCCCGCCCTCTTTGTGCCGGTAACGCAGAGGACGCGAGAGGGCGCCATCTGCCTTAGAAACGCTCACGCGAGGCTGTGAGCTGCTGCTGGGTAGAGGATGAGGGCGGTTTGCTGAATGTGAAGCTTTAATAAAAATGAGAGTTAAGGCAGCTTTCACACATATCACTCTATTTACACGGCTATTTAAAATTGCACGACTTCAGCAGCTTTACCACAAAGTTCACCTGTGGAATTACAGACACGTTTGGTTGAAGCTGCTGGCCTACATCTGCTTGTCCAAGAGTGGTGTCAGGGTTTGTTTGACCCAGAGAGCAGGGTTCAGGTCCAAACAGCTGTGTTGTACCAGAATCATTCAACCACCTTGTTTTCTCAGGAAGCTGCAGGAGCTGATAACAGTATATTTTTAAAAAAGTATATGTATTTTTTTAGAGCTTATGTGAGTATGGAATAGAGGGAACCTCTTGCTTGCTTGCATGGAAAGAGTTAATTATTTTGGAGGGTAACCAATTACCTTAAAAAAGGATCTTAAAATCAATCAACTCAGGAAAATGGTTCCTCCTTTCATCCAAAATCTACGCTCTGAAAACCTGTCCTTGCACTATTCGGTAGCACAATACTTCATTGCACAAAACCCTGTAAACAAACACCTCTCGTCTGGTCTGAGCTCTGTATTCTCCATGAGCACATCATGGCAGATGTGAAGAGAAAAAAGGGTGTGCTAACGTTGGTAGCTTAAAACAGATAAACAGAGGGTGACAGAGCAAGAGAGCACAGAGAATACATTTCGATCTGGCTTTAAAGATGCAAAAAATGCTTGGCTAATTATTGAATAATGTTGCTAAATCCAACCGTTATATACAAGAGCTGCTGTTCTAGCTGCAAACATTAAAGGCTGGCTGATGAAAGCTGCAGCTGATGCCTCATGACTGAAGAAACAAGCTTCATTAAGATGTGAGAGGTGGAAGAGGAGGGATGTTTGACATTGTAGGGTCGGTTCGCCCAAATTAGAGAGACAAAACAAATACTAGATCTATGTTTCACAACCTCTGTTCACATTGAGATAGTTTAGACACTTAAATATGTTCATGTTTATTTTCCAAATTTTATAGATGTCATTTGTAAACAGTGTAAACAAAACCGTTCGTGTTGGAGGTACAACTGAACCCAGCAAACATGTCCAACAGACATCGAGTCACAACGTGAATATATTTTGACCGTTTGCCGACATGAAAACATAATCTTAGGGAAAGGTTGATTTAAAGGAAAACTTGTTAAAATAACTACGATTTAAAGTGTTATTATTCTAAACACAATATGCTATCATGTATATGGCCAATATAGGGGCTAAAATGTACCCAGTTAGCACCAATGAGGATTTCAATGATGACATTTGGTTGAAAACAGGATGAAATCAGGTCCAAACGTTGAAGAACTAATTTCACCGTTTTCAACAGGCTAAAATACAGTTACGCCGTCAACGTGTCAGAAACACATTTTATTTTTTGTGTTATAGTTTTGTTAACTTGTTCATTTTAGCTATGAAAGGGCGACGAAAGTGATGATTGTAGCGGCATTTCTCATAAATTATTTTGCAGCGGTTGGTGAAATTTGGTCTTTCATAAAAAATAAAAAACAGCGCTTTATTGGCTGTGGGATGTTAACAAGAAGGTAGAAGGAAGTTTTAAACGTTCTCCACAGAAGAAGAAAAAAGAAGAATGCACATGCCCAGGTACTTTGGCTGTGCAGCTCTGACTTTGAAGGCAGAACGACCCCTGGATGCTGATTTAGTTCGTTAACAGCTGACGGACGCGTGTCACACAGAAGGATTCGGTGGCTCACTGGGTTAAGTGCTCGGCTTGAGTGCAGTTACTGGAGATTAAATCCAGGTCAACTAATTTTGCAAAAAAAAATGTTGGTTGTCATAAAACTGACGTCAGAAAAACTTTGATATCAGCCCCTCGACTAGACGTCGTATCGACCTCCATGACCAACGTTGATTAGACGTCTAATAGACGTTTTCTGGGAATATTTGAAAAGAGTTGTATAAAACCATTTGTGGCACCATAGAGAGATGTGTAAATCTGATTTAAAGCTGGCTCTGAAGACTTCATGTTTTAAAATAATAAACATGTGGGGATGTGGAGTTAGGAAGAAGTGAGCTAACGACCTCTGTAGCCCACAACCACCAGCTAACACTGCCTGAAGTTACAACACATCCAAATATCTGACAAAACTGTGTTTGGTTCAGTTGCATTTTGGGTAATGTAGGCAATGAATTCAGGCCCTATATTCAGCTTGTAGCTCTGTTTTGGTCTCCACCAACTTGAGAAACATCTGTCTGTCTTTAGCTGCTAAATCAGATATGTTCACAAGCTAGCTGCTGGCTTTGTCCATCTGCTATTTGTTTCTGGGCAGGTAGCTGACGTTTTTTGGGGCTTTATAGCTGAAAATAACTTAAAAGATGAAGGAGTGAGTGAAAACTGTAAAGCTCCAGGCAGGAAAACCAATAATTTTGAGCTAAAAGACGCTAAAATGCTAACTAGAGCCGCTAAATTAACTGCAGAGAAGACAATAATTCTCTGGGTTTGTCACTATGAGTATTGTTACCATTTCATAGTAAACATATTCATTGAATGTGTTGTTATTACAAAAATATTGACTATAGCTGCTTTAAATAGAGAGCCTACAATACCTGATGGTTTGTTATTAAGAGGCCCGTAGCGGCCGAGGTCTAAACAGGCCAGATTTTCTACATCTCTTTTGTAAGACAATATCTGTATCTAAAACCCACTGGAGACGGCGCATTGTTCCGCCCGGAGGCAGCCCCTCATGAGAGGTGGCATCACCAAGCTGCTTCATCTGCTGAGAGCTGTGAAGAGGAGGGGAGGAAAACCCAGCAGATGTACGCGCTGACGTCCCTGAGGCTGCTGCTGGAGGTGTTCATCAGGGAGGAGCCCGAGTTTCTGACAGTTTCCATGCATCAACCGAGACTGGAGGCTTTCAGGAGGAGGGAAGCAAGACTAACCTCCGACTATTTCAAGCCCGAGCAGTGTGGATAGACTTCAGAAAGTGTTGAAAGAAAATACTCCCAGAAACTAAAAAGAAGGCCGCTTTCTTAAAAAGAAAAGAGGTTTTGACATTGCAACATCATATCCTGAAGTTGTCATGTTCTGTGGTGTATTTTTCTCATTGCAGCATGAGTACAGCAACTTATTTCCAATCTAGCTTCAGTTCCACAGCACAATAACTCCACAACTATTCCCAACTCTCTCAACGTCCACACTAAATGTCAGGTCTTAATGCAGGACAATGCCGTTCAAGGACACTACTCGGCATGACAAAACACACAGCATGCCAGAAGACGTCACCAAGTAAACACAATTTTTAACCTCCCGAGACCCAACCTTTTCTATGGTATGACTTCTTAATTTCTCCTACCTGTTTGGGATTAGTAGGACCTGCTCAGTATAAAACCTAAGCATGAATTGTCTTTAAACAGGAAGAAGTTTTCATAAAAAATGATGTCCTTTAAAATAAACCAGCAATAAAAACACTTTTAAGTTGATGAACAGGTTCAGAAGTATTAAACAAACTCACCTCGTACAGTCCAAGAAGAATTTTCAGACTCTGATACTACACAAATAAATGTTGTGAAATCCACATTGGAAACAGACTTTTGTCTTTTGTATAAGAGGGGATCCCAGACTGATACCAGTGTCGTAACGACCTCGGATGCAGCCTAAAACATGACACTGAGAACCAGAAGTGTGCCAGTCAACGAATGGATCAAACATTAGCATTTATTAGCTAACGTTAGCCTAGCTTGTTTTTAGGTGCTCAGCTTGTTTATAAGGCTAGGATTCCCTCAGACATCCACACAGGTAGGTGGTATAGTCTACAGCTGTTAAAAAAAAAAAAAAAAAAAGTCTAGGTGTTGGAATCGGTATTGGGAAGGAAAAATAAGTGTCTGAACATCTCTACTGTCTTTAGATAACTCCAGTCTGTCACAGCTGTAGAGTCCACTTGAAGCGTCCCGCCTGCAGACCCAGGAGAAAGCACAGCGAGAGAGAGCAGGTGATCGGGGACACCACAGGAGCAGCTCACATGACAAATAAAGCCTTTTCCAGCTGTGCCATCACACAGAATGAAGAGAAAACATCTTTTTTACCAAGGTGCTCATTTATATTGAATTGTACATACATACTGTTCGTCTGTATAGTTAGCAACAGATGGGGTTTATACATGCTTACATCAGGACATGCAGGAAATGAATGCGATAAGAGAGGACGGAAAGATTGCCTAAAAATAGGACTAATAATTGTGACGATGTTTAAAACAACAGATGGCATGCTGAAAACATCGTAAAGGTAAAAGTCAGTCAGTTTGATGATGTCTGTTAGCTGTGACGACCACTTTGGTCCAGACTGTAATTATTAAGAAACCGTTAGATTGCCATTTAACACTGAAGCCGGTAACTTATCAAAGACAACTTTTTGTCGCCTTTATTTTTTTTAACCATTTAAAAATCTTTCTTTGGTGGCTCTTTCAAGGCTGCGCCCAAATTCAGAGTGCAACATTAAGCTGACAAACGCATTGAATTCATGCCCTTAGAAAAGCTGGACCACAAACAATGAAGATCCTTGGACGTGCCTAAAAAGATTTCTTATCTCTCTCATTAAAAGGTGAACCAACAGGACTCTATTTCAGTGGCTGCCAGGCTTTTAAGCAAAGCCCCTTAGTACAACATTTTAGTCCAGACTCCAATACCTCAACAACTATGAATGGATTACCTTGAAGTTTCCTTTGAAGTACAGATTAATTGTCCGCAGCCCTAACGATGTATCCTAATGTCTTTGGTGACCACTGGACCTTCCCAACTCACGTCGCCATGAGGCTGACATTTGTAGTTTTAAGAGAAAACAATTATTCAATGGATTCCTATGATGATCTTCATCTGGATGTATTTAACTTGGTTATCAGCTGACCCCTCCCAGCGAGCATTCTTCCGTTACAAAGACGACTACGGTCCCCGTTGAAAAGAACGTTTTTTCACCGACTATTTGAAGACGATCAATTTTTTATGTTTAAACCAGATTTCTGCTTCTGTCACAAGATCAATCTCACATTCACACACACATATTAACGGCAATTTTCAAGTCACATAGCAGCTAAAGTGATTGTTCAAGTGAGCAGCGCATCACAGTCTCCAACGAATAAATATTTGCATACATGGGTGGAGTTGGATTTGATCTTGAGACCTGCATTCAAGCTCAGCACCCATCTCCGTTGGCCACCGAAGTCGTCTGAGTCCTGTCTTTCTGTGAGGTATTAACGAACTACATCAGCATCGAGGGGTCGCTCTGCCTTCATAGTCAGAGCCGCACAGCTGAAGTACCTCGGCATGCTCAGTCTTCCTTTTTCTTCTGTGGGGAATGTTTCAAAATGCTCCCTTTACGATGTCTCTGAACCTTCTTGTTAACATCACACACAAAGCACAAAGTGTGTAAAGAGTGTAAATTACGTCTTTGCATAAAACCGGATTTAACCCATCATGCAAAATGACTTTGGAGAAATGCTGCTACAATCATCACTTTCGTCGCCCTTTCAACGCTAAAATGAACAACTTAAAAAAATGATAACTCTAAAATATGTTTCTGACACATCGATGTCGTAACCGTAATTTAGCCTGTTGAAAACGGTGAAATTAGGTCTTGAGGCCAATCCTGGTTGGTGCTCCAAAAATTGTAATTCGTCCAGTACCTTCAAAAGTAAGAGCCTCAGGTGAGTAGTGTTCATTTTACATAGAGCTAATTGGGAAGTATTAGCATGCTAACATGCTAAAATAGTAAATGTGGAAACATTATACCTGCGAAAGTTAGTAAGCTAGTAAGTTATCATTGTAACTCTAAGCATGTTAGCTTGTTAATGTTAGCATTAGCTACAGAGCTGCTAGCATAACAGTAGACTTTATATCTTGTTAAGCAGTTCAGAGACTTCCATCAGAGGGCTGTAGCATGTAGTATGTTGTAATGTATGAAGACATATTGGTGGGAAAGGACCTTGCTCAACCACTTGAAGCTGCGTATATATATATTTTGTCCTACGCTATCTTGTAACAGTGAAACATGCGCTCTATAGCTAACGTTATTCTTAACGTGGCTGTTGTCGGTGGAGCAGGCTAGCGGCAAGTAGCGGTTAGCAGAAGCCCCGGGATAGCTGGTTAGCTCAGAGAGTTGACAGACAACAGAGTGGGGATTTCCACACGGTACTTATTGTACAGTACTTAACATAGATCATACAATGCCAGGTCTCTACGGTGCTACATTCACTAATCATACATGAACAGTTAACAGACATAACCTGCACCAACTCTTTGATAAGAGAACATGGGCTCTCTGAGTGTGACAACCCTTCACTAGTAAACACTAGTAGTAACAGACTTTGCCTGTTACAAGTGAGACTAAACAATTTCTTTTTTTAGGGTAAGAAGAGAAATTTGACAAACAACTCATGAGCTCTGTTAGAGCTTGTTTGCCTGTGTTCTTGTTGGCTCTTTGATTGACTGCCTCCTGCCCAGTGCATGCTGGGATACACTCTAGCCCCCCATGTGCCTGACCTGGAATAATGAAGCTATGACACAAGAAGGAAAGGCAGGAGAAGCTCTCACCATGGTGGTTTTTTTGTGTCTGGTTTAGTGAAGGAGAACAGAGGTGGAGAAGCAGCAGCTGCATCAGGCAGGAGCAGTCACAGGATCCCCAATTAAAACACATTACATTACAATTATGAAAATGAAAAGAGGTTTGTGTTTTATCAAATAATTTCATCTTTACATGAAAATTTAATTAGTCTTTTAGGATGCACAGAGAAAAACAAATATCCCTCTATCTTTGTAATTGGATCTCTATGGATTTGATGATAGTTAAAGTAGATTAGACGCCCTGGAGTAAGTGTGCGACCCAATGTTTGTGTGTGTGTGTGTGCATAAATGAGCCCCGCTCAGCAGTCAGTCGAGGGGACACAACAATATTAATGTGGGTGTGTGTGCTCGCAGGTATATACAGGCGTGTATAAATACATATATGCATTTGTGTGCATGTGTTGGAGCGTGTGTGTGTGTGTGTGTGTGTGCCTACAATCCCAGCAGGGTGTTTTTTTTAAGCAGAGGAGATCAAAGAGACATTAGTATTCTGAAATAAATCACATGCTCGGGCCTCACTGTGTGGGTCCCCAAACACATACACAGGAGACACACTCTCTCTCTCTCTCTCTCTCTCTCTCCATCTCCTCCTTTCTCTTTCCCCCACCATCTCTCTTCAAAAGACACCATCAGCCCGCACCACCACCCCTCCTCCTCTCCACCCCTCCCCGGCCCCTAGCGGCCTTCAGAGCTATCTGCTTACTGCCTCTGAATCCTTTGTTACATCCTTTCACTTTCTCACGTTCCGACTTGAGCCCCGTCTCCTCCCTCCGTCTGCAAATAAGCAGGAAAATGCTTCGTCAGAGGAAACTGTTGTTCATCGCTGAGAAAGTCAGAAACGCAAAGTAGGGGGTTTTGACAAGTATATCCTCAGGGAGAGACCTCCATCTTCCCTCCCTCGCTCCATCCTTCTCCCTTTCTTTCCTCGCACCTCTCCTCTCAAACCCGCAGAATGTGTTTTTGGTGCGTGAATATCTCTTTGGAGCACTTCTGAGACTTTCCACAATGTTACGACTCACTCACAAGTTCTGCAGTAATGAGAGCCGTTCTGCCGGGGCGGGCAGCACCAGCCGGACTTCGCTCTGCTCCCGAAGATGGTCGCTGCTTTTGCCAGCGGGAGAAAGAGAGGAATGGAGGAAGAGAAGTGAAAGGAGTGAGGAGTAAAATGATTGACATGGTGCAGCGAGGAGTGGAAGAAGCTCATTTTTAGCCACAGAATTAGAATGAGTTGAGCATAAATGCCCCCTGTGGCTCCCTGACAGTTACAATATCCATGAGATTCAGGCTTTTCTTTGTGCTTTGTTGTCTGTGTGTGTGTGTGTGTGTGTGTGTGTGCATGTGGGCACGTGTGTGGGATGGATAAGTTTAGGCCAATATGTACATGCATGTACTTATTTATGAGCGTGCGTGTAGCTGTGCGTGCGTGCTGGTGTGTGTGTGTCGTTCTGATAGCCACCCACATGAATATGCAGATCAGTTTTAGAGAGCGTATGTGCTCAGCATTAAAGCCCACTCTCCACTGCTGACCCAATTTCACACACTGCAGTGTATGTGTGTGTGTGTGCACACATGCTTATCAATGCATTTTGCCAGGCTTGGAAAAAATCGTGTGGTTAAGTCGGAGGCATGTAAGTGTGTGTGTGTGTGTGTGTGTGTGTGTGTGTGTGTGTGTGTGTTGGCCTTTGAGTGTTTGTAGTTTTCAGAATAAAAAGCAGCAAAAAAAATGCGGTAAGTCTCATCCAACATTTACACATTCACAGTTGGCGTTGGATAAAATAAATCACATTAATACACACTGATCAAACCACACAACCTCAACCACGTCTTCCTCCGTCTTTGTGTTTCTTTAATATCTCACACACACACCGTGTTCTTCAGGAACGGCGCCTGCCGCAAGTTAACCCAGTTCTTCAACATGTAATATTGTATTTTTTTAGCGCAATAACAGTTTGGCTTTTTGGTAAATCGGGGTATTTTCTTTTTGTTTGCTAAGAGTTATACTTTATGGTGGAAAGGACAGTTCTGTAGAACCAGTAAGATGCTACAGTCAGCAGATAGGCAGAAATACAGGGGGGAAGCAGCTAGCCTGACCATCTCCAAGGGTAAAATCATTTAACCCTCGAGCTGTTAAAACTAAATCTTATTCATATAATACATCCACCATTCACTCCGCCTTTGCCCATCCTTCATTAGACGAGAGGTAGAGTACACCCTGGACTGATCGCCAGTCAATCACAGTAAGCAGGATGGTTAGACGCACACCACACAGGTGCAGGGCCTCAAAAAACTGCAGGAAGGGAAAAAAGACGAGTCTGCACACTAACTTAGATGCAATGGACTTGTTAAAAGATGGCTTGTATAATGCTATTGTGAAATAATTGTATTGTAATATTTTTCCTGTTGTTGGGCTGCACGGTGGCCTATTGGTGTGCAAATCTGTAAACGCAGGTGTGGCTTCCATTTTTCAAAAAACTCCTGATCACCTGACGAAGACTATTGCATCGAAACGTTGTGATTATTAAACTCTTTGTGGCATTGTGCAAGTGTGCAGGCTTGTCTTGTTTCCCTTGCATCTGTGTTGTGTTTAAAGCTTGTTCTTACTACACAGATGCAGCCGAGCATCTCTTTATGAAGTGGATGTGATTAACATGAAAGTACTGGTCAATCACAGGGCTGACACACAGAGACAGACGACCTTTCACACTCACACCTACGGGTAATTTAGAGTCACCGGTGAATCTGACGAGCATGTCTTTGGACTGCGGGAGGAAGCCGGAGTTCCCAGAGAGAACCCACACATGCACGGGGAGAACATGCGAACTCCACACAGAAAGGTCCCTGCCATCCATGGCCTTCTTGCTGTGAGCTCTAACCACTGTACCACCGTGCCATCAATCTCATACATATTACAGTGAATCTTAAAAGCACGAATGTGCTAAGGGAAATTCTTGGCATCTACTTCCTCTTTCCTCCAGGTAGCAAAGGAATATTTTGATATTCTTGAAAAGCTTATTTGGTTTGGTGCCCAGAGTTAGACGAGGCAATGTTTTCTCATTGGAGGCATATTAATAGCACTAACATCACCTTTAAGTCATGTGTTTGTATTTCAAGCTTTTAATGATTTAACGTGCTGTATTTTAGGAGCTTTGGACTTGCATGACAGGACAGAGTCAGGTGACCTTCACAGGTGACCTTTATATAACAATAAGTACAAACAGGTTGTTAATATTGTGTCATTTGGTTACATGTAGGCACAAACACTTGTTAGGTTGAGAAAAAGGTTATGGTTTGGGAAACAACTAGTTAGTTATGTCACAAGTCTCCTGGTTGAAAGTCCTCCATCCATCCAGCCCAACATCTCCCTCACAGACTTCCTCTTTTCTTATAACTTCACCTGACAGTATAGGTCATAAAGCCTGCCTCCTCCATGTGAACAGATGGGACATGAGTCAAACTCTAAAATCAAAATACACGTCAAATACATTTTTCTCAAACATGGTTTCTGTCATTATAGTTAGTTCTTATCATGCTGATTTACGTCCAAGCGTTCATTTTTCTGACAACTTTATTTTTAATTAATTATTTGATGCTGTAAAAAGGATGATTGACAGCTCTGTTGACTAATCCGGCTCCTGCAGCCGATCTGTTCCTGATTAGCAGAGTAGAGGACGAACAGCGAGAGGAGATGTAACTTAAACAATCACTACAGTCACTGAAGTTTACATACCTGTGAGCGTCTGCTTCAGACCAACACAAGAAGCTGTTCTGCTGTTACACAGACGTGCAGGAGAAGTGGATCTCTACTGCGCAGCTCTGGCTCCAAATGACGTCACCATCGCAAGATAAGAGCGCCCGCCTCTTGGGGGTATTTCGGCTTCTATTTTTTTACAATGAGACCAGATGGAGACACGTCGTCCATCTTTATATACAGTCATTGTTTTTAACCTAAAAGAAATGTAATGTAAAACATGAGCTGTGGTTTTAATAGAGTTGACATGTTTCCTTTCCAAGTGCATTTACTTCCCCTACAACCCGTCTTAATGCTAAGCTAGCTGACAGAAGGCTGTTGGTCTCTAGCTGATCTAGTGCACAGTCATTCCAAGATATATTTGTTGACCAGTCTTTCATCAAACAAACAACAAAATCTACTTCATCTTGTTTTAAACTCAGGTGCTCATTGAGGTTCAGCAGACGTGATATCAACACACGTCCACTCAGCAGTGCCAGTCAGCAGAACAGACTGGATCAAAGCCTGCAGCTCCCGAAACAACCAGTAGATGGCGACGTTGAGAGGCCCCGAGGCAGAGCTGAGGTAATGGCTCTCTGCTCTATTGTTCATCCTCACCCTCCACCCTCCCCTCCCGCCTCCTGGTCTCACTCCCCCCCTCACGGACTTCAAAGGAAAGGAAGGAACTAGAAAATAAGGTGAATTAATTCGCCCCCCCTCTATCCCATGCCTACATGTTGCGGCGGATGTGCTTTTTAATTGCTTGTGCTAAATACATAACCTATTTTTGTATCCTTTACAAAAGCCTGAATGATGATTTGGGTAGAATCTATGCAAATGCTGGAGCCCTCATAAAACATTCACATCCCCTCATACAAGCAGAGCACCTTGAAAACAAGAAACCTGACAGTGTACAGCTCGGCTCGGCCGGCGGACGGCTTAATAAGATCTGGCACCCAGCGCTGCAAACTCTGACAGACATTCCTCGGCATCTTTAACCCTCGGCCCAGCAGCCTCGGCGCAGACTGAACTCTGTGAAGTAGATCAATGGGAGGATTATCGCAGGACCAAGATGCCAGTTATAGAGCAGCTCTGTGCTGCCTCAGTGAGGGGAGAAGATTGAGAGGCTTTCCTTTGATCTTGTGCTGGCGCATCTGAGAGGGCCCGCTGCTGATGATAATGATGCTGAGGCCCATCGCAGAGAGAGCCGGGCTGGGGCTCGGCCTCTAACTCGCTCCCATTCCTCTGCAGGCGACATGAAGGAGCGGCCTGGACGGCGGGACAAACGGATTTAGTCAGACGGATTGTGAATTCACGTGAAATTATCCCAACAAATGTATTTTTTTCTTCCAGGAAAGGATGTTATTGATGCAACAGTAGTGCGTCTTTGTGTGTGTGTGTCAGAGTGTGTGTGTATGCTCCAGTTGTTTCCTCCGTCACATTAGATCCAGCTGAACACCTCCGTCCTCTTTCAAGGACACCCCTCCCTCCCGCTCGGCTCCGTCCCTCAGCCTCCCTCTCTCCCTCGCTCTCGCACACTTCACACACACTCGCACTTCCTGTCTCTCGCTCTGTGTGACAGGCCACGCTGCTGGAGATGGCTGCTGACATTCTGGACAGTAAAAGGCTTAAGGTGGAATATGTGTGTGTGTGTGTGTGTGTGTGTGTTTGTGTGTGAAACAGAAAGCGCACACTCCCTCCCTCAGCGTGTCTCTGTTGTCACACACAGAATCTCTCACTCTGGACCACTGCTGTCGTTTTATTGACTCCTTTCTGTTTCTGTTTGACCGTTTGCCAGAGCTCAATGATTATGATAATAGGATGTGAGGTCAATAATCTCTTAATTAGTGCTAAGTGGGAATTAGATTAGGCTTTAGTTCATTTCAGAAACAGCTCTAGTTAACCAGATTAGCACAGCGCGGATTAGGCTCGGGATGGGGACGGAGCAGCAGAGGTTGGAGAGGGAAGGTGACGTGTCGGCCTCGGGTCACAACAACAGTGACCAGGAACGCATTATCTGATCGGCTGTCAGTCAGGTGTGGGGAAAGGCGCAATTAGGTCCTCTCCGCTGACTTTGTGAAGGTTACTCCTTGTCACTTTCATCTGTTTTAAGAAGAAAGTTGCTGTATGTTGGGCTGCATTACCTACAAAGAAAAAAGTTTTTTAAGCATCTGAAGAGTAAAACAGAGAATTTATGAAAACAAATGTAGATTAAAGCAAATAAATGAGGCATCAGCAGGAAGAATAGGAAAACTGACAAACTGTGGAGCTAACCTTTTCAAGCCTCAAGTTCTGCACTTAGTCATCATCATCTTGTTTTTGGAGCCAGGAAGTGACCATATTTGGACGACATGGAGAATACATGTTGTTACGTCGCTATCTGGTTGACAGGCTACCGTAGTAGCAACTTGTAAATCACAGTCAGAGACTGTATATAAGAAGTGGACGTAGCCTCTTAATTTCAAAAGTGTAGTCAATGCAGAAGTGCCACTAACCTGTATTATTCCTAATGACCAGCAGGGGGCGATAGCACGTGCTGCAAATAGAAGTCTGATTGTTTTAAACCACCTACCACCTACTTCTGACTTGATTTATTACCTCAGTAAACATTTACCTAATAAGTTGATGGTCTGAATCAATAGTTTAGAGTCTTCTTCAACACAGCATGATGATCATTTAGTGAATTATGATCTCATTTAGAGGAAAATTGATGATAAAGTTGGGTTAGCTTTAGGGCAAGGCCACCTGTGATCAATGTTTAGGGTAACGTGTAATAAAGTAATCCGTTAGAGTACTTGGATTACTTTTTTGTTGTAACAAGTAAGTTCTGCAAGTCAAGTAATTTAGTTACTTTTTTTTAAGTGATCCGCTACTAGAAAAAAAAAATCTATATTTCCCCGAAGCACTGTTTCTGTTTCTCTCCTACTTCTTGGCAGGTAGCTGTGTACCAGCTGAAGGTAAACACAGTTGTGCCAGTGCACATGCCTAACTCGCTAGTTCAACTAGCGAGGTGGCAGAGAGGACAATGTTTACTTTGTGGAAATATTCCCAATGTTTTGAATGTTTGGGCAAAAGGGACGAGAGCAACATGATGGTGAAATGTAAGCTGTGTCTGGAGGATAAGTGCTCATCAGCTGTGAAGAGCTCGACTTCTGAAGAAGCATCTGCAGCTAAACACAGCTCCACAACACTGGTGGGACTAAGAGCCTGTGTTGTATTGTTGTGGAAACAGCTGTGCCTAATACTGCATGCCTCTGCCCTGTTCAGATAGCATAATAAAGAGCTGCAAAGGTTATATTGTGTCTGTCATTCCTGTTATCAGGCTCCAGAGTTACAGATTACGGGCTGTACACAAGGCTGCAATGCCGGTAGAGTCAATACATTGAAAGGTAGATGTACAGCAGGCTACACGCTGTCCTGACGATATAACAGACATGTGAAATGAGTCAAAAGGGGGTTTAATTTTTGGTAATGCAAAAGTAACGCGTTACTTTTGTCAGTAGGCAAAGCAGTAACGTAACGAGTTAGTTTTAAACGTAACGTTATCAACACTGTCTGGGATATACAAGTCGCTACCAAAGTGGCCTGTCAACGTGGATAGGGATTTAACAATACAACAATACTCTAATCCAAATGTGGTCACTTCTGCCCTCAAAATACCGAGATGTGGACAGCCTCAATACCAAATCGAGTCTTTAAAAGGGGGGGTTACAACCGATAAGTAATCACGGTAGCTATGTAAATTTCCTTTATACAAGGTATAATCACAGATAGCCACGCCCTGAGGCAAAGCCTTTGTCCTTTTTCTAACTCTCAGGGGCCGTAGTTTACTAAAAGCACATGATGCTGTGTTGAAAAAGGCTTCAAACCAGAGACCCCCAATTTATTAGGAAAATGTTTACACCATGCATCCAGTGGAGTCGCCCCCTGCTGGTCATTAGAAACGATGCAGGTTTAAGGCACTTCACTTCTGCTTCACGTTTGACATTAAAAGCTTTGTCCACTTCTTACACACTATCTATGGGCTGGAGAAAACCCAGTCGGACGATGCAGATTGAAAAGAAAATGTGAGTTTGAGTTGCTCCTCCACAGCAGCAGAGCCTATCTAACACCTCTCTCTCACACAGCCGGGCTCTGCTCCTCTCTCCTCCGGCGTTCTGTTATTTCTTTACGCTCCTCTCTCTCTCATCCCTTTGCTCATAAAGAGCTTTTCTGTTCAACTGACCTCCTCTCCACTTCATTTGATGGGCCCCCGCTAAGAGGACTCCATCCCCTCTCTCTTCCTCCCTCTCCCTCGTCTTCCTCCCTCTTTTTCTCACCGTCTTTTCTCTCTCTCTCATCTTCATCCTCCCCGCCTTCCTTCCCTCGATGCCCCCGTCTATTCTGTGGCCCAGCGTGGGTGGCTGAGTTTAATGAATTCTCTTTTCTCTCTGCAGCCAGGCGCTGATTTCTGATTGTGAAGAGGTGTGTGTGCCTTGTAAGAGTGTGTGTGTGTGTGTGTGTGTGTGTGTATGAGTGAGTGAAGCACACACACACACACACACACACATATCTTACTTACTCACTTTCACCGCCATGACGTGATCGTTTTGTCAGTCTAAATAAATCTCGGCCTTTATTCCGATCAAGGCTTCAGGTTGCACTTCCTCCTCCTTAAAGCACAAAGTTGCAGACTGTCACGTTTAAAATAGATTTGCCCCGGGACGCGTCTGTTGTTGTGAACATTACCTGCTGTCTCCTGCAGCCAGAAACATGAGTCTCAAGTCTGTTCGTCCTCTGCCTGTGATGTCTCACTAATGCACAGGAAATGTAAAAACAGCCGATGACTGCAGGAAGAGCGTGAGACCAAACCCTGTTTGAATTATATTTAATTTCTTCAATTTGTGGTTTAAAAGGAGTAAATGTAAATGTTGTGTGATTTAGAGGTTATTATGTATTATATCATATTGTTGTTGTCAGACCTAAATCAATCGATTCATGGATTGTAATTCGGCCTTCTTTTCAAGTTTGTCTATCTGCAGATGTTTAAGGTACTACATTAACACCCCTAGGTTTAGGCACCAAAAAACTGTTTAGGGTTTAGTGCATAGACTGTATAAAAAGATGGACGCTCCCTAAAAGTGAAGCCAATGCCTCTCTATCGCCCCCTGCTGACTGGCTGCAGTATTGGTCCTAAAACCCGCCTCCTCCATGTTAACAGATGAGACATGAGTCAAACTATAAAATCAAAATACACGTCAGAAACATTTTTCTCAAACATGGTTTCTGTCATTATAGTTAGTTCTTATCATGCTGATTTACGTCCAAGTATTTATTTTTCTGACAAATTTGTTTTTAATTAGTTATTTGATGCTTTAAAAAGGATGATTGACAGCTCTGTTGACAAATACTGCTCCTGCAGCCAATCTGTTCCTGATTAGCAGAGTAGAGGAGGAACGGTGAGAGGAGACGTAACTAAAACAATCACTACAGTCATTGAAGTTTACATATCTGTGAATGTCTGCTCTTAGATACCTGTGGAGTAGCTTAGCATAATTTACAGTTAAAAAATCTTTTTCTCACACTGGTGCTCTGTGTAGGCCCTCATACAGCCTCTGCCTGAAACGACTCAGTCAGCTCTGTCTCTTTAAGAAATCCCGTTCCTACAACCCGCCTTCTTCTGATTGGCCCTCAGTGTTTGAGGCATGCTTCCAACCCTGTGGCCGTGTTACAGAGTTGTGGGCAAAGAGTAACCTTTACTTTTTTGATTTGAAATAAAAATCTGCTGCTCTTGTCCTTTGGAAAAGTAAACACTGATGTTTCTCCTTCACAGCCAAAGAAACACTTTCTCCATCATATTCTTAACCAACTTTGAGCAGAGCCGTTGAGCAGAGTGGTGGTGTGAAAATCATTTCCAAGGCACACTGAGCAGCTGGGTGGGCGTGTCCTTGAACTGTGCCAAGGGCAGGAGGTTCTGCTGTGTCTCGGGCAGATGCCCAAATATAGAGTTCCTTCACTTTGTGACGTCACAAGTGAAGCGTCTGGAAGAGTCTGTCTGAAAGCAACTTTTTTATCAGGGGATTACTCCAACATACTTTTACCTACAGATTTAAAACTTCACCCACGTTTAGTCTGGACATCCAACATTGTAACATTATATATATGTCTTAAAATGTGAAACAGCATAATACCCCTCTTTAAGTAAAATGTGTGTTTTGGTTAGCGGAAGGGGCGGGACATCGTTATCGCTGCTGCACCAGCTGATCTCTGCTGCAGAGACTCTGGCTCCAAATAACATCACCAGCGCAAGATGGCAGCTCCCACCTCGGGGGTCTTTTGGCTTCAAATAAGTCCAATGAGAGTACATGGAGACGCATCGTCCATCTTTATATACAGTCATTGGTTAAGTGTTAAAACTCCTGAGGAAGGCATGAGGGGAAGAAGTGTGTTGTAGTTAAGCATGTAGTCTGCTAGACAACATTCTGGTCCAGTCTAAAACATATGTATGATCAACTATTGGATGGATTGACAACTTTTTTATTGACATTTCAAGTTTAGGCTTTTCATAATGTCATCATAAGGCTGACCTTTGTTTCTTTAAGCAAGTGTCCATTTAGCCGATCCTGGGTAGACACATGTGGCTTGGAAACTTTCATCTTTTCTTGGGAACAGCAGAAGTGATCCTGACTGTGCTCGCAAAACAACAGCCTTAAAGTGAATCCACTGCCTGAAAACAAACACAACTTTGTTTGGAAAGCGAGGAGCTCAATCTACTTTCCAAACAAACACGAAGAACAATTTGTAAACTGGGTTGCATTCCCCCTTTTCATGCCAAACGCGGCACTTCAAACGGATGAAACAATCCTCCCCCGAATCCCGAGCAGCGGCTCTGAAAGTGGATCATCTCCACATCTCCACATCTGTCGGGAGGTCAGCGGCGGGGAGCAGGTGCTGCTGCCGGCGTCCTGCCCGCTGATTGGACGGATGGATGAGGCGCTTAACGAGGTGAATTTGTTTAATCTGATAATTGTCTCTGCGATGAAAACATATTCGGTAATTCTCTGTGGCCTCTGTTTTTCTGTCCTCCTGATTAAAGACACTTTCATTCTGGCGCACACACACACACACACACATAATGGAACAGTTGTTGTTATGACCAGAAGACAATGCTCTGAGGTG